>NC_090704.1:12567500-13767500 GCF_040954835.1 Lepisosteus oculatus | reverse complement strand
TAAGCGGCAATGGGTTCTTGTTTATTCAACATGTAGCAGTTTTGAATGTGGTAATGAAAACTCTTTGGTTCAAATTTGGGAAGTTTGAATACTGCAGAACTAATACTGTACGTATGTAGCCAGTGGTTTGGTTGACAACCTAGTAGCTTCCTTGCTGGGCACATTTAGGCAGTAGTGCCTCACCAGAAATTTCCTGTCTCTGGGAACCAGCAGAAAATATTACTTTGCTTAATTCAGACCAAAAGGGAGCACTTGACTGTAATTACTTATAAAATATAGCTTCGAGGCTATGTTACATTGTAGATGGCTACACCTAGGGTGGAAAAGAGAGTTAGTTTATCAGAACATTTCTTTCAGTAATACAAAAAAGAAGCGTATAGATGGATTGGTGCAGTGTGGATTATAGTTTTAAGGCATTGAAAATTATTGTCCCTAAAGACCTTGTTTCATATTCATAATAAAGTACAATGCAGAGCTTTACTGTGGGTGAGGTGGTGAACTCTTTAAATTATGTAAAAGCTCTACTGTTTTGTTAACACATTAATTTGTTCTTGAATATTGTATGAGTGTGACTAAGATTGATGACTAATAATGCTATCAAGATCATAGCCTTTATGTTGCATTTTTCTTTGCGGGAATTTCACATGACTGTAAGGCCAGCCATAGTGCATAAACAAAGTTACGATCAAATATGTAATTTGATTTTCTTCTGTTCTGATTAGGATTGGAGGTGCAACAAAGTCAGGATGTGTTTCAAATATAATTACATTCTCCTATGTACTTGATGTACTTGAAGAAAATAATTTAGTATTTTCATTTCCAAATGTCTAAAACGTTGCAGTGTTTGGAAATCTGTGTGCACAAGTCGGTTTTCTTTTGTAATGAATGCACTGGTGTGTCGTAAAAGAGTGAGCGGGTGCCAGTGTAAACCCTGCAGTGCACTTATTATTTTGATTGCATAATACTTGGAAAAAAAAAACTTGATAAGTTTCAGCACCTTGTGATCACTTTACACTTTCTAAAAAATGTACACAGAAGGCATCACACATCCTGTTGGATTAGCATGCAACAAGTGTATGTGATCACAGGTGCAGCTGGAATCCATCAAAATCTTCTGTTTGAACAGAGATCCAGGAGACACTGTGCTGTAAGAGACAGATGTGCGTGCTGAAGGCAGAGCTCATTCTTCCTATCAGTATCCACAGCTGGTGCTTTTAAAAGACCTGCCATAGCTGGACCACGACTGATACCATTCACCACATTGAGCAGAACATAATTTTACTTTACTAGGCTGAAACAAAGTCATCCTCTGTATTATTCCAGTACGGCATTAATTGTTCATTTTTTTAAATCTAGGGAGATGCCATAAAATCTTAATTTAGCCCTTTATTGAATTCAAAAGAACAATACAGCAAAACCTTATAAATCCAAATAACTTAGAAATTCTTCAAAAGCTGCTTAGCTTAGCACTGCAGTTCTGCAGGACCACAGGTCTGATTGCTGAGGCATGGCCAATTTGTTAGGCTTCTCTTTTTTTTTCCTAGGAAGTTTAATCATACTCATTTTAAAATGTTTTGACAACGGTTTTTACATAGAAATTGTCTTTGGCTTCTGGGTTTAAAACTGTTCAGGTTCGTTTTTTGAAAATGTGCTGCTACTGTTAGAAATAGAGCATTAAGGCTGTAATTGATTTTGCATTACATCTACAGTACATTTTACGTTCCATCATAAAACTAATTTCAGACTGTTTTCAGTTTCAGCTTTATATTCTTAGAAATCTTAGTGTAATGTTGGCACAACACTAGATGCCCAGAGCAGATTTTGATTTTCTGCTGCCCTGTGGGATACGGAATAGCAAGATGACTGCTTTGATCTAAACGATACTGCAAGTAAGCATAATTATTGCTAGTTAACCTTGCTATGTTGTCTCTAAAATGCCATGTATTCCGTTTTGATAAACACATTTGCTTTAATTAAATTGGGACCTTTTCTACAATATGTGCACAGAGCAGTTTCATATTTTGCTCATCTGTGTTTATGTAAGCATCAATACCCCAGTGAGCAAATATAATCTGATAATGAGTGTCCCCTGAAATTAAATTTTCTGAGCTAAAAAGAGTGGGAATTAATGATTTTAAGAAGGGTACAGCCAGATGTTGCAGAGAGTGTTTGTTGTAGCGGAAAATGGAAAGGGTGGTATGATGCACCAAGGATAAGCATCTACAAGCTTATTCAGTCCCTCCAATGCTGCCTGTATTCTATTCTCAATCATTTAAACATTCTGTAAAAGAAGATAAATTATCAGTAAAAGAACACAACAGAAAAAGAGTGTTAATAAGCTAGCGTCAGTCTGTGAAGATATTAAATGCAGAAAACGGGATATGACTAAAGGCATAGAGAACAGAAAAAGAGAACCACTAAGTCTAAAGAAAAGGAGGAAGAGAATAGAAGCATTAACCAAACACACCAGTTGTTGGTCTTGGTCTTGGAGTTTGAAGCCTTTGGAATTGAGTCTTCAAAATGCAACCTATTGATTTGGGCATATTTTTAGGATACGTTGTTATAATTTTTGTATATGATTACAAATATATAATATGATCCAGGTGTCAGGTATAAAAGCTGACAAAATCACAATTTGCTTGTTATATATTACTGACAGGCTTTTCACAGCTTTAGTCTTTCCGTCTCTCTTCGAAACTAAAGGAAATGTATACAATTGTAGAACAGATATGCATTTAAAAAGCTTGGAAGACATTTTTAGGGCCAAAGTAATTAAATTGAACATCTGGATCAGTATCTGTAGGTTGGCACAGTAGTGCAGTGGTTAACATTGCTGACTTGCATCACTGGGGCACTGGGTTCAGACTGGGGTGCTATCTGTGTGGTGTTTGTAGGTTGTCCTCCATGGATTCGCACAGATTTTTGTCAGGTGTTCTGGCTTTCTCTCAGAGTGCAAACACATACTGTACTATAGTGGTACTGTAAATTGCTTTTGGGAAACCTGGTGGTGGTGAGCATGTTTGTGTCTGTCTCTGCCCTGTGATGGACTGGCATCCCATTCAAGGTGTTTCCTGCCTTGTGCCTTGTTGCTTGCTGGGATAACCTCCTTTGCGACCCTGAATTGGATAAAGTGGTTAGAAAATCAGTCTGTAAGCAAAGAACAGTAGAAATTATACTGAACCTAAAAATACACCACTTATAACTGCAACCAGGAAATAATCATATCAGGATTATTGTTATAATCAGGAAATGATAATATCTTTTGTTGCAGGTGCACTGATGTTTTATTAAACAAGCATGACACAGGTAACTTACAGTATGCTTATAAACATCAACATGACATCATCAACAAGAGGACTGTTGTGAATGCTGTCACCACCTTGTGAGACTGCAAGGAGGGTAGCAAGTGAGGTCCTGTGGCTTGATCAGAATAGTACTGTGCATAGTACTGTGCAATAAGGTTGCCATCAATTACTACTAATGGAGTTCTGTAACCACTGAATACTCCTGCCCAGACTGCTACACTTGGATCTCCCCAACAACTGATCTGTTGTACACAACAGCAATTACTGTTTTGTTTATCTGCACCAAACTTGTTGACATGCATTAGAGTGATCTACACAAAACCACAATTCAACACTAAAGAGTCGAGACTTGTCTCAACATACAGTACTGTATAGTACCACCAGCGGCACAAAGACATTGTCTCAATAAGTAGGATAATATTGTTTTTCTTGATTTATTTTCGTCATGTTGACACCCAACATGCTTAAATCACTCAATGTGTTTAAATCACCCATGTCCAATCCACTCTCACACTAATTTCTAAATCTCTCTTAGGTAATCTCTCAGGTTCACTTGCATCTATCCCAGTCAATCATGAATATATACTGTATAATATCAATATTTATCATTTGTATACATCATTTTCTCTAAAAGAACATACATGCACAAATTGTGCTTAGTAAATTTTGATACACAATGTAGTTTTGGAAATTCTCTTCATAGAAAGGCTTTGTTTTCAACCCTGATTGTCTTAGTGTAATACTTGGCCGAGCACAATTAAAAACATGTTAAAGACTGCTAGATGCCCTCTCAGGTATAGATTTCAGATGTTGATGCAGCACAGAATTAAAAATGAGTTGGTCATGTTGTGCTTATATTGTTTACTACAGCACTTTCTTCTTTTTGAGTAATATCAGAGTAATTGAGCTTGCAGTAATGGTTTCATAACACTGAAGCTCCTGAGATTCACTAGACTGTTTATGGAATCTTGTCCGTGTTTAACACTTGTCACATTATTTACTTCATTTCTTGACAGCTGCATTGTTCTTATATTAGCGCAACCTTCTACTTCCATGACAAAGTTTACATTTTGTAGGATCCATGTATACGAAGTTAAGGTTTCTCAAGATGACACTGTGCAGAATGTGCAACGATGCCAAGATACTTTTTTCTCTGCAGTCATATATAAGAACAACTGAAATCCCCATCTTAGAGACAAGTCTATTAAAAGCAATCTAAATTGGTCCATAAGGGACCTGCATAAGGGCTATAAGGATGTTACATAAGGCTTCCTTCAACAAGGGTGGTAAGGGTACTGTGCAATGTTTTAATCTCCTTATTATGACTGTTATAAAACACAAGTATGGCGCTCCCTCATCAGACGTGGAAATATTAATAGAAATAATGTATCAAAATCAGATGTCTTTAAGCTAATTAATTTGCCAAAAAATTAACAACCTCTTGATAGGATGAGTAAGTAAGCAATTAACGACTGTGACTATATCAGCCTTGCTCATTTCAATTTGAAAAACATTGAAAGCTGATGAAAGCTGATGTTCTCTATAACCATCTTGAGATAATGTGGATTCCATAAACCCTCAAAATCATCATTGCAGTTTTATTTGATAGATAAGGGAGTTTATTTTTTTGTTGCTGTTTTGCAAAAGCTGTGTTACAGTAAGGCGTTTCTCACCTTGTCCTCGAGAGCCAGTGTTTCTGCAGGTTTTCATACCAGCTTAGCTCTTAACGCATTACAACTAACTGGTCAGTGGTCAGTGGCTCCTCCCAGCTGCTGGGGTGCTACTGCTTGTTAAAATCCTTGAAAATACACAAGGAGGACACTGAACATCCAGTACCAGGACACCTGGACACCTTTCTGCTACAGATTGAGAGAAAATGTATTTAAAATACATTTATTTTAGAACATGGTTGCGTCATATTGATTATTACCTCTAACTAGTTGCTTCGTGCCCTAACAGAAAATAACTCTCTAGTCTAGTCATGTACAGCAGGCAAATAGGAACTATTACTGTATGAATATGTCTAATTTCCTTTTGTGCATACCCGTTTGCATCTCATCATCCCCTCATTTTGCATTTATTAGGCCAGCCAACATACTTTACATCTCCCAGGTCATTATCATGACTCACTTTCCAGCCAGCCATTCTCCTTCCTTGAATATTTTTGAAACAGCTTGTGAAATAACTAATTTGCCTCGATTGTTGCTTCCATCCTTTACAAAGTAATTGTTTTTCCTAGATCTTACTCGTATTCTAATGACAGCATACAGTCATAAATGTACTGAAGGTTTAACAAAGCAGATTTAAAATAAAAGTTACACCATAGCCTTTTTTACAGGACTTAGAGATTGTTTTCAGGTAAGGGTTCTTTATTTGAGGAGCTGTATGAGGGAGCTTTTTTGTCTGGGGGTTTTATAAATATCCTGCCAGGCGTTATCCACTTTCATTTGCAAGTGTTAAGAAATTACAATAGAAATAATGGCATGCAAGAAAACTATGTTCAAAGTGTGGGTGTCTGCAAGAGGACTCTTTATCAGGAGCTGCCTGCTTTGCATTTTGGATGTAAAGAGAGGGGCTTCTATTTACAAAAGCAATGTAGACCACAAGATGTTCCTGTTTTTGTGTCAATATTGAAATGGGACAGAAGACTATTTTCTACTGTTGTGTCCCAGATTCAATGGGCACAGTGTGTATAAATAGAAACATCATAGTAATTGATGTTGTGTTCAAGTATTGGATTTATTTAAGTTGGTAGTTGGGAAGTTGTCTTAGAGATGTCATTGAGGAAAACTACAGTGTAGAGCCAAAATGTAAATGTTGCAAAACAAGTTAATGTAAGACTTGGTGTTAGTATACAAAATCTTCTGAAAAGTGTTACAAATTCAACAAGTGAGTATTAGAACAGCTAGCACTTTTTTCTGTTTTTATTGCCTTTTTGTGCATATGCAGTTTAGTTCTTCTTTATACAGGTACAATATCTAAAGAAAATAAAACCTTTAGAGCATTTTCCATTAGATTGTATAAACTTATTTAACTAATATCAAACATTGTTAGGTGATGTGACACCAGCTAATTTGACAATATGTTATTACTATGAGTTATGTACTATTTGTGGAGGTAGGGTGCATGCAGACTACTAGGTAAAATTAAATATGTCAACTGTATTTATTAAAGTCTTTTTTGCAAGTATTGCATAAGATGTTCCTGTCTTGCTCTATATTAAATTCAGAAACAATGTTGTGAACAGAATACTAATGATATCATCTGTCCTGAAATGTATAATTAGTATGAGGTCCATCTATTGATTTGGTGCTGTAGAATGTGTTACCAGCTGTGATGATAAATGAACGACTTTTTTCTTGTAACCTGGTTGTGTGGTATGTATACAGTAAATATCTCTCTGTTGAACTCTGAGGCTATAGCATAGGAAAAATAAGGGCTTCTGTGCTACACAAGTAATACATTTCTTTAGGTATGAGAACGAAAAGTTACTCTCTGTGTCCATTTTTTAAAATAGTACATTTCTTTTTTTTCTATTACCACACTACTTTTCTGTCAAATTATGAGGGCAGTGAAAAAAATCCTCTTTCAGGTCTAAACTTATTTGTCTTTATAACTGAATAACTGTAATTTGTCCCAAATAACTGAACAAGTAACATACTGTATCTTTAATGTTTTACTAAAACATTATTATTTAGCTGTATTATTAAATATTCCTTAGTCCGAATAATGATACTAATGATACTAATGATTATGTGTCAAAGTAAGGAGTGCATGTTTTCTGCAGAATACAGACTACAGAACACAGAATACAGAATATAGAATTTGTTTACTTAAATACATGTGAAAGCTGCAATTTGTAAAGTGGGTAAGGAAGTAAGGCTCATGTATTGTAATGGTCCAATGTTTCTGGCCTGACTTCTGACCATCTTTCTAATAATTTGAGTGTCATGGGTAATGACAAAATGGCTGTTCCAAATAACTGAACAAGTAAAATATCGTTCATGTTTTGACAAAACATTATTATTCTTCAGCTGTATATGTTAGCCAGGATGGCTCACATCTGCTGTTTGTTTGGGTCTTTCAGAACTCCTTCATTATTCTGTCTCTAGCAGGTCATACGTTTGTACCACATAGTTCAGTTTAACCTTCTACATTCTGCACCACCTCATCCAGAAGTGATCCCTTTGATAAGCAACATTTGTAAGCACATACTGTGGAAGAGGAAAACAGTGCAGCATGCATCTCAGATTAGTAATCATCGCCAAGGGACAAACTGAAGCATTGTGTAGCAGAAAAGTCATTCACAATGAGATTTTTTGCCTGGTGAGCTTTACACATACTTTACCTTATTTGATCATTCTCCTGGCTTCTAAACGTTTCTGAAATATGAGACTATAGTCCCTCAGAGAATAGCTACATGTAACACATTGTGAGCAATGGAAATTCATTTTGACGACATGGGGCTTTACTGTATTGTAGCAGTCATGGATCACAAGCTGTAGAAATTACTAGTAATGGGTAACGGATGACATATCTTTGTAATCCTCTCTTTCCTGTTTAAAAACACTGCACTGGATCATGTAAAATTTAGTGGTGGATTTGAGACGTGTTTTATTGTAACAACACAATATTTGGAATCCAGTGAAAGGTCTAATGTAAGCAAAGTGTAATTGCGCAGGCCTGAGACTGATTGGAGCTGTAAAGAATATGTGTGTAGCCCATCACATCAGTGACGTGGTACATGAAGAAAATCAAGAAGAATTTTGTGATGTACAGAATTTTGTAAAAACTAAATTACCAAGTAACAGCCAAACACCAATTTATATGCAAAAGCAGTAGAGTATTTATCGATAAGCTAACAAAGATGTTTGAGGGTTGGCTTGTGGGTTGAACCAGAAAAAAACAGAATGAGTCACACACAAATGCAGAATATGAAGTTTAAGGATTCCGCATTTTACATGAACAGATTTTATACATGCAAATGCAAATCAGAAAACATTTTTTTTACCTTTAAAATAGTTAAATTTAGTTAAACAAATTAACCTAATAATGGTTCAGGTGGGTAGCTGCGTCAGCACATGTAGGTTGCAAAGGAACAAGTAATAGGTTTATTCCATGCTGAAAAGAGAAGAAAGAAAACAACGTTTTGGCTGTGGAGCCTGCTTCGGGTGTAATAATATTAACAATAATACATTTGAGGCACAATTGCTTGCAATATACTATCAGGGAACAAAGGAGTGACAGCTTGGCTGGGAGTATGAGCCAGTCTTTACAGCCAGGATATTTACAACAAATGGGTTCTTGCTCAAAACTGTTGGGAAAGGGGTGGAGAAGTGATGTTACTGTAAAAATCACTTTGATAGATTATACTAGAGGCCTGTATTTATATCCAGGGATGATGGGAATTGAAAGTCCAAACTTCTCTCCAAACTTCTGTTTAAACACCAAGTAAAGTTTGTTGATACTCTTCAATCTACTGTAAATGTAGTGTGTTTGGTAAAGAGACTCCTTAAGGCATGTTAACATGAATCAGTATTAATCAGTTTCATGATCTGTGCTATATGAGGAGGATACGCCTGAAAAATTGGGTTTATAATTTCCTCTTGACCTACAGTTTTACCCTAATTTTTGAAAGGATTTTCATTTGCTCCAGTGAAGATCAATTCCAAATACGGTCCAGTTTGTTTAAACCCTTAATGCAGCACAGTAATTTGGTGCCTATATATTTTTTTTTTCTCTGCTCAGGCATTGGAAGGTGACGGTGAGTCTGTGGGGATCACAATAGTAGGAACTACTCCAAAAGAAAAAGCAGAAGGTCATCGCCTGTCTTTTGTTCACGATGAGAAAAAGCAGAAGTGTTCTGACAGTGTCACCAAATGATGTGAGTACAGTGAATGTGGGCTTGTCACACTCACCGGTTATATTATACCATATGATGAGGGTTTCAGATTGGCTTTGGAGGAGGTTATGCACTTCTTAAATAAAGTATGAATCAGATAAAATAGAATGGAACCATATCTGACAGGCAGTAATGCCTGAGGAAAGGTCACACAAGCCATGTTTCATCTCTTAAAAATGAATATTTGTTAAAGTGCTAATAGAGGACCTTTCTTTTTATATTTCTGCGCAAAACTTTTGACTTGACATGGCACCATAGGTCGGATTTCATGTATACTTTTTACTTTTGGAAGAATTAAAGAAATAAAAAAGAGTCAAGCATCAATAACTAACTGTTTTAAAATTGTAATTGAAGTGCTGTATTTGTCCCTCATTCTCTTGCCTGGTTTAGCTTTTCTTGCAAAGCACTGTTGCGAATAGTTTATTCATTATTCATTCCCAAGTGAAATAAAGTTATTAAAGATGCAATAGAAAAAGAATTACCTTCATCCAAGATTTTCTGTGGGATTAATACAAGAAAGTTGTTTGCACACTCTTCTGCTTGTGGACTTCAAGGGTTAAGGCAACTTGAAAGACAAATTGTGCTGTTAGAATTTTATTGGGTTTAAAGTGAGTTGAGGTGTGCTGCTTACAGTGACTGAGACAGAATGATTAAATAAAGGCATGTTCCTTCTCGGAGGCTAGACGACATGATTGCATTTTATTAATTCAGGTCATGCTCCAGGTTCTTTACAATACAATAAAATAATAGATTTTTTCTTATCAAATTATTTAAAAACTTGAAGGTTTTTATTTAATTTCAACATTATTATTATTATTATTTTAATTGGCTACAACAGTTGTATAGAGGTAAATACTATTTATAATATATTCATTAACTTAGCTAAATAAAAAAATATTAAATGTCTTATTTTTTCCTGATACTAAATGTGTTACATTCTTTTGCAGGTTGCTGTGTATATATTGTATGTATCATTAACTTTTACCATAGTCAAAGTATTTTGACCAGTATTGCATGTAGTGTTCTAAATTAATACAACATGTATCTCTCCAGAATGTTGTGGACACATTTTATTTATTGTTTTTTCTTCTCTGTTGAAAGTAAATAAGAATATAGACATTATAGTAAGTTAGAATATAGATATAATATTAGTTATTAGATAATGCATTTTTCCTCTTTGCCACGTGCAACGTACACCTACAACAGTCTTCATTGTGTTGTATCTTCCATTTAAATGGTATAACAGTCCTATGTTGTTGCCTTGGTAACAGTGACTCCTGATTCACTGATGTCATCATTCAGTAGCCTTCTCTACAAAAGGCCCCAAGGCCTTGTCTGACTCTGGAGTGGATGCCTCTCCTTTCTTTCTTCCTCTTCTTTTCCACCTCTGTATTATTCTGGACAGATTTCTCTTCTGTTAACATTTACTTAATGTATATGAGAAACCTTAAGAGGAGAGAAGAGGGAGAAAAGTATATATACTTAAACCAGCAGTTAATTAGGAATGTATTTATTAAAGCAGTGCATGAACTTCCCTATGCTGTACACTGTGATGAAAAAGCTTACAGGATCAAATAACAAGAAAAAAGAAAGGTTGTGGCTTATCCGGATTACATATATGTTATTTACATAGGTTCTTCATTTAAAGGTTCTGTTTCTCAGTCTGTTTATTAAATCTCGGTAACAAAATAAATTAATTGATGGTATAGAAATTTTGTTACAAATTTTGAAATCGTGAACTTTGTGAAAGTACCGTAAGTCACCTTGTTGTCACAAACTCACTTTTGAGTCCCTACGAATGGCGACGTGATATGGCTCTTCCTGCTCACTTCAATGACCAATGTAATGTGCTAAACAGTGAATGAGGTTGTGCAGCAGACATTTCACCGCAGAAATGTTCCAACGTCTTCTGCACGCGGATTTAACAAGTAGTACTTGTCAGCAAGACCTGAAAATCGTAAGCAATATATCTAGTGGTGTAAAAGTGATGTATTCACAAGCCTGCTTGTTTACAATGTAATAAGGCCACAACACGTCACCGGAAGTTTTGTTGTCTTGTTCTGAATATGAACATGGAATATGCCGCTGCACATAGTTACTGTGTACATTGTACTTTTATTATGATTTGAAATGCACCCATCAATGCTGAATCTTTCTAAACTTGAGCCATACAAATAGCTACAGTTCCCCTTTGATTGAGCCAGCAAAATTATAAAGGTATAAAACTAGTTATTATACAGTATTTAATTTTATCTCACTAATTCAAAAATGTTATACAAAATATTATGTGTTCATTGATAATTCAGACAGCTGAATTCACTTGAATTTTTAAAAATATTTTTTAAATGACTCTTTTTTATCGAGCATGTATTACTGTAGGTATGTCATGTCATGTCATTTGCCAAACCGGTTTATACCAGACGGTGTTGCTGGAAGCCGGAGCCTACTGGCAAGCAGCGAGCGCAGGCAGGTACACCCTGGATGGGGCAGCAGTCCATTGCAGGGCAAGTGCCCTTGCAAGCCTTGCATGGGGACAATTTGGAGGCCACAGAAAAGGCAGAGGGGTGAAATTTGGCCCGGACACTGGGGTGACTCCCTACTCTTATTGGTGGATCTTTAATGACCACTGAGAGTCAGGACCTCGGTTTAACTTCTCATCCGAAAGACGGCGCCCACTACAGTATAGTTTCCCCGCCACTATACCAGGGCAACAGAACCCACACAGACTGCAGGGTGGGCGCCCCCCGCTGGTCCCACTTAAACCAATTCCAGCAGCTTCCCAGGAGGTCTCCCATCTAGGTACCGACTAGGCTCAACCGGGTAGCCAGTTGAGAGCTGCAGGGTGATATGGCTGCTGGCGTATCAGGTACAGTATGTTTAGTCCTTTAATGTTTTCTTGAACAGTGTGAGGGGAAACCAGTTAGATCCAGCTTGTACCAAAAGAGTAACAAGAGTCTCCTAATGTAATTTAACCTGAAAGCCATATTAATCCAACTATATTATATAAATTAACATAAAGAGACAATTGTCTGTGAAACTTTTTGACAGGAACACTACTGGATTTTTTAACAGTTAACAAAATGTTCCTAAATATTCAGTGATGTGCATTAAAAATCTGTTGCCGGATAAATATACAGTATCTGAGACCATTATATCAAGTAGCCGATTGAGATGCAGAAACAAAAGAAATGTTTCCATTTTTATGCAACGTTTTGAGGTCATCTCAAGTGCTGTGACAGTGTTATTAACTTGGTGGGCTGTTCAAATATTTGCTCCCAGATGTCTGGAATACCTGATGTCTTCCAGCTTAGTGAACAACTGGATTTTGTTGGTGCAACAGCGCTCATGGGGAGCCTGTTATGGTGATATCTCTCCTCTTTTGTTGGGGGTTTGTGGATTTGGCCTAGGCTTAGATATTTAGAGCTTAGTCAGTGGGGTAAATCCAGTATGTGGCATCTGGCCGAGCTACAGTGGTGTAGTGACTCAGTTGCCTATCAGTTGCTGACGTTAGTGATGAGTATAGAGGGGGAGAGTATAACACAGCTGATGGTGTTTAACGAGTGGTGTCACTCCTCTGAGTTGTTAAAGACTCTTCAGACCCCCCCACACTAAGTCTTTATGTAGCGGGTCTGATGCTCATTTGAGTGGCTTGGACACGGAGGGTCCTGCGAGGGTAGATTAAAACTGAGGTCTGACCACATATGCTGCACCTACTAATAAATAGTCTTTGGACTGAGACTTGCAATGGCACAACAACTGTTATGTTTAGAATTAAAGGACCAATGCCAGGTGCAGAAAACAGTTCTAGTGCTTGACCTCATTTTTATACCAGTGCATTAAATTAATATTCCATGTTTGGGAATTAGTCAGCAGTCACTGCTAGATGGCGTGGGCTCAGATAGCTCTATGGGGGACTGATACATTTACAGCACCATGTAAAACCAGAGTCCACTGATTCCAGCTGAGTTCAAACAGAAGGTCCATATGGCAGCAGCAGGATACAAGCCGATCACTGTCTGGTGGATAATAACTATCTAAAATAATCTTTGAGATTCTTTGCTGGCTTAAAGTTTCATTTTTTTCTGTTTCCAATGTTACATTTAGTATGAGCTAGGTCTTACATGACTACTAAATATGTGGAAACATTCCTTGCGAAGCTGCCATATATCATGAATCTGTTTTGTCCAGGTCTGAACAAGTCTGTGTTTTAAAAGGCAGACTGAGTTAACAGTCAACTTTCCCATAACCTCATTACCTATACCTCTGCCCCTTCCATGAATCTTGATGTGAAGTGTTTCCAAAAACTAGGCAAAGTGGGCTGCGAGCACCAGATCTTTCTGTTTGAGTTACTGAGACTTCAGATTTTTTTCAGTCTGGACAAAAGGGAACCTTCTGATTTACAAGAACAGGTGAAGGTTTAGTCCATGCTGAAAGGAAAAGAAAAGAGACAGCTTTTCGGCTGTGGAGCGTTCTTCAGGTGATTTCCAGTTTTATTTAATCGGGATTAAATCAGATCAAAATCAGCTTAAATAACAGTTCACCATCCATTTTCCAGCTGCTTCATCCAATCCAGGGTCATAGGGAAGAGACTATTGTTATCGCCTTAACATGCTATAAAATTTTTATTTACTGTATGTGATTTAACATTAGACGCTGAAGAAGGCTAAAGTAAATTGCAATGAAACAGCAGCATGACCCTTTGTCCATGGTACAATAAAACAGCAACATCATGTAAAAAAATACTTTTTAGTCTGTATTTTTTTTCTATACTGAAAACAGGAGAATCACTACAGAGTAGCTTTTGAAATTTAAGGCATTTGATGTTTTCTATCTTTATATCAAAATTACAACTGCAATATTTAAAAGCTTTCCTCTCTGTTTTTATATATTCTATTATTTTTTATTGCCTTTAGGTCACATATACTGTATGTAGTGTAGAATTGATCACAAGTACACAAGAACCATTTTAACTTCCCACATATCTCACTCCACACAGCTAGTGTGTCTGATAAAATGGGCAAGGGCAGGAGCTTTGCCTTTCTTGTTTTTGCCGTGAGGCTTTTCACTAACCTCATCAGTACTTTCCAGATTGAAATAGCCCACATGCACATAAACAAGCCCACATAATCATTGCATTCTGGGAACGTCCATACAGCCATGACCTCACTTTGAGTCCGCTGTACTTCATGCTTATATTCAGAGCTCTGTTGCAATCCATACCTGTATTCCTTTAAGCAAAACTGTGATGTGTATAATTATCACCAAATTTTGATATTAATAAACAGGATACTTCAGATGCTTCTGATTTGTCTTGAAAGACACCTATTGTGATTTTAAATAATAATAAAAAAATAATGTGTGTGTCATTAAGAATATTCAAAAGCCACCCAAAACTTGATTTAATATTTTATTTCCTTCCTTTGGAAGAGTGTGTGAAGCAGGGTGTTTATGATTTATGACATTGCGCTTATCATCACAAAACATTTTCTGATGTAGTTAACCTTCAGGGAACCCATATGTTGCCAAGCTTTATAGATAGGCACTGGATGTGAAAATAATTCAAAGCCTTTGAAATCACAAGCTTTTTACGGTACTATAAAAATAAATGAAAATCTCTTGTTCTGAAAATGTTTTGGAGATGTTTAAAAAAGCGCATTAAGTTTTCTTAAAAAAAATAGTAGTCCTCTTTGCGGGGTAAAATTTGAAATGAACAAAAAAGCTTTTCTTTTTTGGAGAAGACAAACTCTGGCAGTTTTTCCTTTCACTCCTAGTCTTAATAATTTAATATATGTCCATCCATTTGCCCGTTAATCATTAAAACCTGCTGCCCTCAGTCACAGAGCAAAGGAAAAATACTCAAAGGAAACAGCCTCTTATCGAAAAAAACCAAAGCCTATTAATGCATTCATTTATTTTTCTAGTTCTTGGATCCTAAATCCTAGTGGATAGTCATATTTTTCTTATCATAATAACCTATTAAACTACCTTAGCTGAAGATTAAAAGTCCTGCTAAATATTAATAGAAAACACAAAGGGGACCAGAAGCAGGTAAACAGCTGATGAATGTACTCCTGGCTGACCAGGTGATTACATGAAATGTGTTGTTGTTGATGTTGCTGAGGACAGATTGTTCCTTATAAAGGGATGTTCTGTACAAAATGTTTTTCATTTTAATTTTGAACCCTAGGTAGTTAGAAGTATTAACAACGTAAGAAGTCTTAGGACGCCCTCTAGTGCACAGCTGAAACAGGCATAAAGAAGAATTTTTGTGGTACTTTTCTGTATAACTGATATGCTTCTGAATAAATAAAACAAAATAAAGAAATGTACAAGTCCTAAATATGAACCAGTCAGATCATACTGTCTCACTAAGGGTCTAGTATACATAATTCTTACTGAGCTTTAAGATGGAAAAACAGAAACTGTTCAAAGTGTACAGTAATAGTTCATTTTTTGCAGCTGATGCAGCGTCCCACTTGAACTAGTTAATTTTTTGTAGTTATGTTGTTATATTCAATTCAGCAATCTGTCTTAACTTTTAAAAATACAAATAAATACCACATGATTATTGTTTTGGAATATTTCCTTAGATTTTAGCCTTGGATTTTAGGATTTTCAGTTTTTATGTTTTGTTCAATATGGTAAGGACATTTTTTTATTTTCTGATACAACAGAAGAACAATGAAGATGAATCTCATTTTCCCATCCCTTATAGTTACTAGGAAGACTGTTTAACAATCTGTGACATGCTAGAGCAGATATTTGTGTGACAAAAACCCTTGTGGCTTTAGCATTATCAATTTGGTTTATTAAACAGTTTTATAATAGATACATTTTAAACATTTAGTTGGCCACTGTACATTATTAAGTTCTTATAGTCTGTAAAATGTCTTGGAAGTATCATAAATTATACTGTATATATACATAATGTATAAATGTATGTAAATGAACAGAGTTACTTATTATACTGTGAATAATGTACACAACATAAACATGGATATTTTATAGACTTTTTTACTTTTCAACAGTGATCATTCATGTCTTAAACGACTGCTTCATTTTTTAGGACAATAAAGATCCTCCAGACTGTGGCCTTAGCGAGTCGTATACCTCGCCCACTTGCACCCTGGGAGTTGACCTCCGAAGAGGCCGGAGGCGCCATTCGGGAAATCTGCAGCTGCCTCCTTTGTCCTGGAGACAAGCAGAGAGGGCTCGGACCCCGGATGAGGATATCATAACCAGGCCTACCACTCTGCCTTTTATCGTCCCGCCCAGAATAGACATCACGCCTGTGGATCCTGAGTGGTGAGTTACTTTCCCCACCCAGTCTGATCCGAAAAGCCCCATGCCCTTCAGTCCAGGTTCTATGAACTCTTGCTGTCTGGGGTCGGCCTGTCTTTCGCTGCCAAGTTACTGACCGGTCCCGTCTAAAACACAGTCTTCAGCAATGGTACATTTAAAAAGCACAAAATGTATAATTGCAAAAATTTTGAAATATTATACATAAAATTATAATGATAGTTTCCTTTTGAAGATCTGCTGAAACCTGCAAGCTAATCTGAAGGAATTATATTAGCAAATTCTTAGCATCAGCTTTTGTTTCCCATCGTAGTATTAATTTTCAGCAGTGAAACAATCATTTCTTATTTTTGTGTGCAGGATTTGCACGAAGGAGAGGTATATGCATTATGATATTATGCTAATTAGTCTTGTTAGAAAGGTGAAGGGTTCTCAAGAATTCAAAGAATTTGTGTGCTTGTCTATGAAAGATGTATTGAAGCATATAGTATGAAGGCATTTATATATTCTGATTATTATTTTTATAAATTAATGACTTCATTGTGTAATTCTTTCTTATATTGCCAGGCTGCATCATTGTATGCCAGTATCAGTTTCTTTGTACTCTGTACAGCTCTTGAAGTTTGTTTATTCGTTTAGTTTTTGCAGTTTTGTTAAACAAAGATTAGAAAGGCATTGGGCCTTGGGCCCAGGCATTGGTGAAAGAGGATGAATATTGAAATATTTT
The DNA here is from genome assembly GCF_040954835.1 of Lepisosteus oculatus. Lineage (NCBI taxonomy): Eukaryota > Metazoa > Chordata > Actinopteri > Semionotiformes > Lepisosteidae > Lepisosteus > Lepisosteus oculatus. The sequence continues at coordinate 13,750,267 of NC_090704.1, read as the reverse complement.
GTAAGATGTTACTGGTGGAGTTCCAGCAAATTTTGCCTGACAATGTAACATTATTTTTCTTTTTCATGTCATGGCTTTTGTTGCTCTAATCCTCTAGGAGGGTTTCAGGTATTATCCTTGCCAGAATGCGATGATCCACTCATAAATCACGCAACAATATCATAAATCAGAAGCAGAAATGGTAATGAATACTTGTTGGCACCCCTAGCTGAAAATTCACTTTTGCACATTAATGTGTAAAAGACATTAAATGTAATACTGTATAATAAAGCTATAATCTAAGCATAAACGTGTGGTTTGACATTAGGTGGAAATATTTGCAAGTACTGTGCAATAACTCATTTTGTTCCACCTAGAATTGGGCCTTATCATGACTGAAAACCACTTCAAACCCAAACATCCGGGATCCCTATGTTTAAACAAAAAGGCTCAACAGACACTTTGCACAACTTTCCATTATTCCACCTAAAGACCATAGATACACAGTCCAAAATATCTTGATGAGTGCAGTCAGGTGTATTGCACAAAAGTACAGCTTGAGGTCACAGTAATACTTACAATGTCCATTTCTATAGAGGTGCACAATACAGTATGTATTGCAAAAAGCCAATATACTGTTTATATTTGTTTTAAAATTTAATTAAATATTGTTTATTTGTGATTTAGATTGAAATCAGTTTCGTAATCCAAATAACAAATTAATGACAGATAATTTAAGGCTGAAAGGTACAATTGTGTATTTTGCTTGTGTGTACGTCTTTTGTGTTGAAAATATCTCTGGCATATTAGAAAACAATCTAGGAAAATGCCTCTGTTGAAATATTCAGCCAGTAGAGGGAGCCTTTATAGGAAGATGAGTCATGCTGGATTTTCGTCCATTTTTTGGCGTGTCACTTAGCTTTGCATTTATCTATAAAAGAGTTCATAAATGGAAGGTATGTTTTAGAAATATCATGATTTGTATAGTAAGAATTCTTATATTTGCCTAATATGTTTTTCATTGCTGCAGTATTGAACTTTTTATGAAGAAAAATGTACAAGTTAATTCTACACTGAAGTGACACACCTGCAGAATGTTTTTTTCTCCTCTCTTCCTACTTTTCAGTATGGAATTAACCTCTAATTCTTCTTTGGCAGCTCATAACCTGACACATCTCCTCTCTCAAATTGTTTATTTATATGTACTGTATGAAGCTACAGTATTTTGACATACTGTACTGTAGCTGGGTTATGGTTAAAGCTTTTAATAACTGACATAACAAAAACAATACTTAAATATTTAAATACACATTTAATTTCAAAAAGCACCAATATTTTAGGGATCGTCATTTAATATTTTTCATGTTTGATTATGTTTTTCAGCTATAATTGTCATCCCAAATTATAACTCTGTATTTCTACTTTGGCAACTTCAATGTTCTGTAATTATAGATTATTACAGCATTTTCACAGAAATCAGGAAAATGTCAATTCTATCTGTGTCTTAGGCCATGTCATTGAGGGGTTGTTTCAGTTTCAAGATATGTGTAAAAAAAACACTGGAAATCTCTCTAATGGTCTCCAGTCTCTTCCCAGCTACATAACAATTGTGAAATAAGGTAGTGTCGTCTGCAGATGATAAGAAACTGCACTTTTCTTTTATAAGGCTATTATATAGTACAATAGTTTACCAATCCTGTCAAACTCAAACTTATAAGACTTGATCCTCCTATAATTGTGTATTCTATAAGGCCATTATATATTGTACAGCATTTAATTAAATTCAGCAGAATTATCATAATCTAAAATTGCATTGTCATATGGGTTTAACAATGCCTAATTTTTATTGCTGTCCCTGACATCTTCCTGAGTTTTAGTGTTGTTTGATGTTTATATACATGATTCCCAAGTACAAGGGTAATTGCTGAACCTCTTTTTTTTGTCATTTTCATTCACTTTAAAATTCTTGTAATGTTATTTTTTTATGAATGCCACTAATAGTAAATTTCCTTTAGCAGAAATTCCACTATAGTCTAAGTACAAATCCATTACATTTTGTCTTAAATTTTTAATCATTTTTTGCGGCTGGTTATACGTGTTTTAATCTGTTCCAAAAGCAGATGGTAGGATACACAATAGTTATTTTTGGAATGCAATCATTTTTACATCAGTGGGAAGCCATTATATTAAATTGAAGATCCATCCAGCATCCATTTTTATTTGTATACTCAACTTGGCTCAAAGCAGCCTACTGTAATTGAATACAACTTATACTGTATAACATCTGAAGGAGAAGGCTTTTGCTACAGTTTTACAGTTTGCAACATACATTCTTGATTTTGACTTCCTATTCAGATATGACTGATACAATTGAGAAGTTGTTCTTTAGCAAGCCACATGTAGTAAATCTTTGACTTGTATTTATAGTGTAGGTTCTATATGGATATTTCTGGTGTTCTCTTCAGTGTTTGTTACTTTTGTGAAACATACCCAAACTAGAGAATCAATTGTATGTTCATGCCATTGTTTTCCTTCAGTGTGCTTGTTTCAGCTGTTTGTGGTGAACTCACCAGAAAGCTTTCTGAAAAGTATTTGTTTTTGAGAAAACAGTAAACTAAACAGACAGAAATAATATGGAAGGATAACTTTCTAAAACAGTTGATTTTTGTTTGTACAGTAGATTTTTACTGTAGATCATCTTCAACTTTGTAATTTCTGTACAGTTTGGACTTTTTGGTTAGATTGCTGCTGATTTTTTTTTCCCCTGACCTCAGACGTATTTGTAGGTTTCTCAGCACAGCTACAGTATGTCCCTCAGGTTTCGCAAATGGACTTGTGCTGTTAGTTTAGTAATGTCAAATGACCCATGCTCAATTTGAAAGGATGGTGTGAAGGCTGTTTTGTTGTAGTTCCCTCTTATGTTTCAGCAGGAAGATTATAATGTAAGACTTTCAGATGGTTCATGGATGACCGGAGAGTCCATATTTACTTCTTACCTTTCTAAGTTACCATGTTTGTCTTATCCATATGTTTACATGTGAACAAGACAAAAACAATCCATATATCTGATAAATATCTAAACACATTCAAAGTAAACCTTAATCTTTGGAGTGATTTTTTTTCATTCATGTTACATCCCAGTGTGGTCCATTTGTGTTTTTGTTTCTATGTTCCAAACTTCCTGACTTTGGTTGTTCTCCCTACCCATTGGTTCAATAATTCGTCCAACTTGCCTTATTACGCCATTCGTAATCAGCCTCTCGACCAATCAACAAATAACAAGCTGTTTAAAAAAAAGTTAATTTTCAAAGAGGTTGCTGTATCCTACCACAAAATCCTTGCTTGGATTTATTTTTTAATGAGTTACAGTGGGAAGGGTTTTTTCCTCTAAGTTATAATATTCACAGTCTTCTGGTACTTATAAGGCAGCATTGATGTGATTTGATTCAGTCACTCTCAAAAACAGTAGCGCCTCACGAGCTTGTTTGTAAGTCTGCCTTTAAAGTATGTTCTCAGGTGCACTCTTTTTAATTTCAGCTGTGTAGCTGTTAAATAATGAATGGATAATAATTAAATAATTTAAGGCTGATGTTCCAGGGCATATGTTGAAGCCATTTGGAGCTAACACAGATTTAAATATACCTTTTTAACCAAATATTATGTACATAAAAAGATAATTTTGAGCTCTTGCACAGAATATCCATGGGGGTGAAAATAAGTTTTTTTTCAGTATTCCAAAATTCTGTATTTTCTTTATGGTACAACATTAGGTAATTGATTCACTTTAGCTATTAACTTTTTGTAACTTCTGTGTATGTAAAACCCAACTACTCATCTTCCAAGCATTTTTATGATGTTGTTAAATAATTATCATGAAAAGAAAATGGAATAGATAGAAAATAACATCCCCAAACAAAAATGTTTTCTACATTCTGAGTTTAATTGTAAAAGCTGCTTGTTAATATGATTGTAAGCTGATAAAAACATTTGCAAAGCAATGCTTAATGTACTGTAAGATATTTAAGTTTAAATACAGCTATATTTTAAGATGTAGAATAATTCCCAAGGTTTACACCAGTACCCTTAGAAAGGTATTTTTCCTTTAAAAAATTGCTCTGAACCTGGTAACTTTGTCTTACACACTTTGCACTTGGTTTATGCTGTACTCTTCATAGTGTTTGCTTTAGTAATGAAGAACACAACTCTATAACATCTGTGATTCATTATAGACACAGAGATTAAAAGGTTGCACTATTGAGATGGGAGATTTCAAGGTCACCAAAACTGGGTAATCCAATATTCCTCATCTGTAGTCAACACACTGCATCACCAAGCATATCTGAAAGAAGTTGTGGTGGATTTTTTGGGTCAAAGCTTTAGTGAAAAAACCTACCCTCGCAAAGACTTCTGAAATCTCCAGTTGTTTCAGTTGTGTGCAGCTGCCATGAGAATAACTAAGAATTAATATGTCATTAATATAACTTTGGAAGTTTATAAGTATCAAAATAGTAGCACTATCCATGTATTGTCCAAACTGCTTTATCCAGTACAGGGTGGAGAAGGGCCTAACTCCAGGGCTTAACTTGGCAAGCTTTGAGGGCATGTCAGGATAAACCCAGGAGACAGGACACCAGTCTGTTGTAGGGCACGTACACATACTCTACACACACTCACTCATATTAGCATAGATTATGGGGCGGAGCGGTGGCTCTGTGGCTAAGGATCTGCGCCTATGACTGGAAGGTTGCCGGTTCAAATCCCGCGGCTGGCAGAGGAATCCTACTCCGTTGGGCCCCTTAACCCCTACTGCTCCAGGGGCGCTGTACAATGGCAGACCCTGCGCTCTGACCCCAAGCCTCTCTCCCTGTCTGTGTGTCTGTGTCTCCATGGAGAAAAAGCTGGGGTATGCAAAAAGCCGAATTTCTAATGCACGAAATTGTATAGGGCTAATAAGGAAACATTACGTTACATAATGAATACGTATAGAAATATTTAATCAAAATAAAACAAAATCTGTAATTTTCCTTTTCTAAGTACTGCGTGTTAGGGACTGTTTTCCTCAATGGCAGGTTACCAGACAAAATACTGTATGAGGGTTTTAAAAATGTTTTCTAATAGCAGTAGAGCCCTCACAATGAAAGCTCTAGCATGTGGAAGGTGACCTTGACTTTAGTTAGCACTTGCCTTTGGCTTGTGATGTTGAGCCTCTGGCTGTGGTTGTCTAACACACAGTAATGTCTTCATTGATGGGCTCACTTGCTCAATTAAATGTAAAATCTGTGTCATCAGACAGGCAGTCATTGAAAGTGGCAAAAAGCGAAAAGATATTTTGATTTGTGAATTTTGGATCTGGTTTGCAACATGTTTTTAAGTATAAAAAGTCACTCGACTTCAGTTGTTCCTCATGTTCCACTCTTCAGATGACTTATTAATGAGATAAGCATCATTCCCTGTTGGAAGTCATTATCAGGTGTTAATTAGTGCTTTATTCACTTGTTAGTGAAATGTGTGTGCTTGACCTTGTCTGTAATTACCAGATATGGTGCCAGCCCCAATACAGAACATGGAATTCTAGCAGAATTTGTAGGAAAAGTATTGCAATTAAGCACTTTTTGAAATTAGGTTACACAGAGTTAAAACAATTAAGATTAACAGTTAAGATAATGCAATGTTTAAGTGACACACAATACATTATGTGGAAAGTGTAGCTCAGCAAAAATGTACCCCCAAAAGAAAATATATCTTCTTTTTTTTAAAGATAGTGTTTATCTTTAATTTGTCACCAGCAAGCTGTGGAATCAGGAAGAAAACCAGCTAGAACTAATGTAGTTAAATTGTAAAGTAAGTAATTTCTAGTCTGTGGAAGTAGTCAGATAACTGGTTAAGAAAAAGATTGATTTATGATTTTGTTTCCATGTCTGGTTTACGTGATTTCCCTTCAAAAGAAAATAAAGCTAGTATTTTTCTACATTTTTGCAATCTGTATTTACAGTGCATGCCAGTCAGTATTTCAAAATGACTGAATGGCTTGATAGTTTTTTCATGTAAAGGAATTAAGGGAAATCTTTGTATTTGGCTACATGTTTACCTTTCATTCTTAAAATGTGTAATTTGAATCCATATACTATGTTCTGTGCTGTTGTCTCTTTTCTGGGTTTTGTTCCTACCTGTAATTTAATGTAAGATTGCCTGTGTTTAGCCTGATAGTGTTTATCTCTAATTTCAACACCAGCAAGCTGTGAAAGGCCACAAGTCCTTGGAATTCAGCAGCATTTATTCAGCTTTACTGAGACCAATTGCCTTTGCAGAAGCACCCTGCTGAAAAAAAAATCCTCTGTCAAAAATGACCGGGAGCCAATAAGCATGCAATAGGAGGAGCCTTCAGCTCCTGTGTGAATGTACAGAATTCTGAAATATTTATTCTGAATGAACATTTTTGTTTTGCATTGCCAGCTGGTCTGTGGCTGTTTATCCTCTTGGTCTGAAAGGTGACTTATTACCATCCTATATTTAAGACGGAGAGGCCTCTCTCCCTAATCGCTTGAAGGAACAACTCGATGAAACAGGATTGATCTGAAGATCCTGATGAATATTTCATAAGGGTGGTTCCTCCAGCTGAATGGATTCAGTGAGTGTTAGTGTGTACTTTGCAGACATACCATATCCAGCAGGAGGCTTCCGACACAGAGAGAGCACATGAGCGCAGCTTTTTCTCAGGAGGTGTATCCATGCTCATAAGGCTTTCTCTTAAAACATTTGCTTATCAATGTTTGGAAGAGAGCCGTGTTAATAGCTAATGCATAACATTGAAGGCCTGGACTTAAGAAAAGGGACAGCTTGTATCGCAGCCTGGGTTACATTCACCAGTAGCACGCTTTGCAGTTCCTCTCCTTCCTCATCTTTTTATGGCATAGTTACTGTGTTTTGAGGGGTTTAGAATTGGATCACCCTCACCAGTATGTCAGGGAGAGAGCCCAGTTCAAATGAGCTCACAGCTCCAGAACCTGACTCTTGCATCCGGACTTTCAAAGAGCATATGCATTTAGAACTGGAACCCCCCAAACTGTCTGGGAAGAGAACCACATCTCCCAAAATTTCTCCACGAAGCTCACCAAGGAATTCACCTCGTCTCTTCAGAAAGTTGTTGGTTAATAAAAGTATCCGTCAGCGACGCCGATTCACAGTTGCACATACATGGTAAGACTTGATTTTTGCTTAAAGGTATTTGGGTTGTTTAGCGGAATTATTACCTAAATTGTGTTCTTAGCTTTGCAGTTTGTACATATACAGTATATATAAATAACTCGCATGTGTTTTATAGTACCTAATTTCTGTTGGGATTAAAGCATTCTTTTTATTATGTTTTGCTACAAATTAGGTAGCAAAACATAATATATTATAAGATTTACAGTAGAAAGAAATTGTCTTTGATTATTCTTCCAATATTCTGCTACATTCCTTTACTAGTTTATCTTGTGCTTCATTGCCTTAAAACGAACTATTTTCATTCAAAGGACGTAGTATTGCTAAGATAATTTAGAGAGTTTGCACACAGATCCGCTGATGGACAAATGTTTTTTTGGGGATTACTCACTGGCAGTTTTATTGTGTGGTGGAAAAATGCTTCCTGAATATTTTAAGGCTTACATATGTGTTTTACAAGGCAAGGACCTTTAAATGATTCCTTAAAGTCATTGTTCATAATGTGAATAGGTTTATGTTAGCAAAATCTGTTTTTAGTTTTGAATATGTGGTTTTGCTTTTATGCGTCTTAGAATAGATAAACCTACCCACCTAATGCTCAGCCTCCCACCTCCAAGTAAGCCGACTTTCAAAACAATATAGACTGTATAAAAATAGAAGCACTTTTGAAGGAAAATTGAGAATGCTATTTCTTTCTTGTATGTAACAATCTTTGGGAACCAGAAGCTGAATGTGCCGTGTATACTGTAATTCTGGTTATGTTTTATCTGTGTTGTATTAAGAAACATTTACATTTACATAAATCTGGAAGAAATATCTGTTTTACGTTTATCTATCATGATGTTTTAATTCTAACAAGGGAATACGTGCAATTCACCCTTTAATAGCACAGGAGGACATTTTCTTGATTTATTTGGATGCTTTTCAACATACAATCAAACATAAACTCCACTTATGTATTTCATTTCTTGTTTTCACTTGAATATTACCCATTTTCTTTCATCTAACATGTTCCTAAGGTTCTGGATCACAATTGTGAAATACTGTATAGCCAAGACCTCTATATAAATATTTTTTTTGCATTACCTTTATCCTGTATAGAATAGGTGTGCCTTTACCTGTTTTGCAGTTTTGTGCTGTAATTCACAGTGGTTATCTGGTATGTTTAATATTTTATGTTTTAATAACAATGCCCCTGGAAGAATAGTTTTTATTGGTTATACAGGCCAAATTGGTTGAACCAACCACCCTCCCGTTATTCCATGCTCCACTTCACAAAAACGAGAAGAGGTAATTGAAATTGAAGGAATGTGTAATCATGTATAAAGTGTGTGCTTGAATTGTTCGGGCAGTATTGCACTTCTGTTTTCAAAATTTTTCTATATATTTCAATATAAAAATTGTCTACAAACAGTATATATAATATCTAAAAAAACGAGAAATGATTTTGCCAAATAAGCCATTTTTTTATTCCGCAAAATCAAGCCAATTTGTTAAGCAAAAGGAGAAAATTCAAATGTATTATATTATATTGAAGGGTATAATGTCGGCGCTACTGCATGTGGAGAATGCTGTGCCCACAAGTGTCCACAAAAACAGGGAATTTGAGAGGTGGAATTCAGTAGTTTGGTTGTTAGAAACGCTTTACCAGTTCAGATTTTTTCAGTGAAGCTGTTTGGTCAGAAGAGCTGTATATGCGTTGTGTTCATATTGGATTGAGCTGTTGGTGTGGAGAATGATTTTGAATATCTGTGGCCTCTTATAAGACGTGGAGGAGGAAATATTATGGTTTGATGGTTTATGTCAGCTTCAGGTGATTGGACAAAGACAGTGGGGAATGAGAAGTAATTATCTGATTGCTTAGGAGTTTAAGAATATTCCAACAAGTGTTGGATGGATGCACAATGCATAGACCTGTTGTTTCACAGACTTCACGCCTCAGAGTAGTGTTAGGCTTGGGGATTACTTTTATGTCAGTTCTAGACCGGCTGCCTTATGTGTGCTGTTTTCTTCTGCTCTCTGTGTTTTTGGGAGCTCTCTCCAGCTTCTCAAGTTTCTTCCCATCCTCTTAAGACATGTTGGTTAGGTCAGTTGGGCAGTCTTTAAATTGTACCATTGTGTGTATGTCTGTGTACCCTGCAGTGGACTCCAATCCTGTTCAGGGTGTAGTCGTGCGCAGTGCCCTGTCTCTACTGGGTTAGGCTTTGGCTCACTGTAATCCTCTGTAGAATGAAGAGACTTTGATAGAATGGTTGTTTTAGCAAGATTTGTTTCCGTATCACATATATATATATAGCTTTTTTGGACCCTTAGGGATAAAAAGCGATATACTGCTGGAAATTATTAAACTTTTATTTCTTCAAAGTGTTGCATATTTTTTCAGCAGTAATAATAATTCAACAGTTATTTCAGCACTAATAATACAGAAACAAGATTATTAAAAAAATAATCTAGGACCCCAGAGTGTTTTAATCTGTCAGGAGTTGCCCAGTATATATTAGTGGATATAGTATCAGTACACATGATCACCTACCCATTTTCTAAGACTACTTAGTTCAATACAGAACCACTCTGAGCCAGAGCCTAACCCTGCAGACAATGGGTGCAATTCAGGAAAATACACCGTGGGCATAATCCCAGTGCAGGATAATTGGACATACTTACGCATGACATTTTAGAGGAACTAATTAAAACCTAAACAGCATGTTTTTGGACTGTGAAAGGAAACACACGAAGGCAAAAGGAGGATATACAAACAGCATACAAATGCAACCTCAGACTGTATTTCAACCTAGGACACAAGAGGTGCGGGGCAGTTGTTCTAATTGGCTCATCACTGTGCTGCCTCTTGACATTGTCAAAGGACCCAAGATATAACTGAAAAATTATCAAATTATCAAAACAGGATTTTTTCGGGAGAGCTACACATGCTTTAACTGGTTAACAAAATGCTGTATTTTTTAGAATGATCTTTTTTCGGAACAAAGTGTGTATGATTCTCATTAGGAGAAGGAACATTTTTTTTTCTCATTGTCATCAGCATATCCTGACATCTTAAAATGTCTGCATTCCTTTTAGGCAGAGTAGCACAGTATTGCTTGGGAAGATGGGATGAATTAAATGGAAAACTGTTTTTTCTTTATAAAAAGAGAAGTAAAGACATTTATATCAAATGGCTTTAGAAAGCATTCTAAATATAGAGCCACTCACCACTCAAAAGCTTTACTGTTTACTGAACTTTACTGAACTAACACTATCAAGTGCTATCATCGGGCCTTTCAAAATGAGTAATTTAACGGTTTTCCCAGTCTCATGGAAGCAATTGTTTTCCCATAGCACAGATCTCAACAATTAGTGTATTACTTTGGTAGTCTATGACGTAAGAAGGCCTCTGGGGGTAAGTTGAATAGCATCTGATTATCTTCCAGTGCACTGTGAAATATGCTAATTGTTCAAACTATCATAGCTTTCAAAACTGAAGAACATTCTGCTTCAATATTAAGCAGATTCCTGTTTGTACTGAATAAAGATTAAATAGCAGGAGATTTATTTTTAGTCTGATCATTGTTTTGAAACAGCTTCACATGTACTATATGTGCGTTAGATAACCAGTGTACTTTAAAAAGAAGTTAAAACAACTCATGCATAAATGTAGCATTAGGGAAATCAAGCAGTGGAGAGAAAGCAATTTCTAAAAGGTTTTCATCATTTGTCTTGGAATCAACTAGAAAATGCACAAGATGCATCTTTCTTTATGTAAATAGATTAAGATTAAGATTATACATAAGTAAAGATAAAAAATAATCATTAGCATTGTCCTTTTGCTTTTATGATTCATTTTCATTACAAATATTTACAAGGTGATAAACCAGTTCAGATTACATACAGTGGTTATCAAAAGTATTCAATCCCCTTAGACTTTTTCACATTTTACTGTGTGACATAGAATCACAATTTATATGGGATTTTTTGGCCTTAATTGACACAAAACACAAGTGAAAACAAAATTCTGTGGAAACGGAAAACAAATTATTGCATAAGTATTCAACCTCTTTACTGTGACACACCTACTGTAAATAGGCTTTGGTGCAACCATTTTATTTTAGAAATCACATAATTTGTTGAGTCCACCTGTCTGTAATTAGGGTTTTTCACATGGGTTCAGGATAAATATACCTATCACTGGGAGGTTCCACAGTTGATTAGTACAGGTCTCAACAAAAACTACATCATGAAAAAGTAATTTTTAAAGTGCATCTGGGAAAGGGGTATTGAAAATCAGGGGAAGGGTATGAGACGATTTCCAAGGTATTATATACGTACTGTATCCCCAAAAGCATAATGAAGTCCATTATATATATATAAGAAATACTGTATGCTACAGAAAATATGGCACAACTGTGAAACTGCAGAACAGGGTGTCCTCATAACCTTAGTTTCCAGGCAAGAAGAGCACGAGTCAATGAGGCCACCAAGAGGTCTGTGACAACTCTAAAAGAATTAGTCTTTCATCACTGAGATGGGATAAACTTTGCATTTGTGTGTCAATTGCCTGGGTGCTTCACAAATTTGGGCTTAGGAGAGTGACAAAAACTCATCAAATCTCATCTACACTTTTCCAAAAGGCATGTGGAGGAATCTGAGACCAAGCGGAAGAAATAGTTTTGGACCAATGAGACCCAAATTGACCCTTTTGGCTTCAACAGTAAGCACTGTGTTTGGTGCAAGTGCAACAGTGAACATCATCCTGAGAGCACCATCGCTACTGTGAATTATAGTGATGGCAATATCATGCCATGGGGCAGTTTCACTTCATCAGGGCCTGGAAGACTTGAAGGAAAAATGGATGCAGCAAAGTATAGAGAAATCCTGGAGGTACTGTAAATCTGCTGCAGCCTGCAAGAGACATGGGACTTGGCAGAAGATTCATCTCCAAGTGGAACAATTACCCAAAACATACAGCCAAAGCCATATTGGAGTGACCATATCAAAGTCCAGACCTCAATCCAATCCAAAATCTGTGGCAAGAGTTGAAAATTGCTGTTCAACTTTTTCCTTACAACCTTTGAGAGTCTGAGTAATTTTGCAAACAAGAATGGGCAAAAATGGCAGTATCCAAGTGTGCAAAGCTGGTAGAAACCTATTCAAGAAGATTTATGGCTGTAAATTCTGCCAAACGTGCCTCTACCGAATGTCTCAAAGGGGGTGAATACTTATGCAATTGGTTATTTCGCTTTTGGGGTTTATAATTAATTTAGGAGTTTCTGTAGAATTTTGTGTTGACATTAAAGTGTTTCTGTCAATCAATAGCAAAAACTTCCCGTTAAACTTGAACTTGAACTTGAACTTTATTGCCATATGTAACCGGTACTGGTACAATGGAATTCTTACTTACAGAAAGTCTGTCAATTGTAAAACAAGTGTAAAAAACAAGTGTAAAAAACAAAAAAGTTTGAATGTTAACAATACAGACGTATAAACAATGACTGGAGATGTGCAATAGATAAGAAATCATAAAGAGGTAGATGGTGATGGTGTAGGTGTGGTCCGAGGGGGATGGCTAAATGTGTTCGCCAGTCTCACTGCTTGTGGATAGAAGCTATTGAAGAATCTTGTGGTAAGTGTCCGTATGCTCTTATATCTCTTGCCTGAGGGCAGTGGGGTGAAGAGCTCATGCCCGGGGTGGTGACTGTCCTCTGTGATGGCCAGAATTCTACCACGGCAGCGGTCCTCATAGAGCTGTTTAATCTCGGTGAGACCGCAGCCGATGATCTTCTGGGCCATATTGACCATTCTCTGCAGTGCCTTTCTTTCTCGCGAAGAGGTGTTGCCATACCACACTGTGATCCCGTTGGTGAGGACGCTCTCGATGGTGCAGCGGTAGAAGTTAACCAACACATGTATTGGCATCCCCCATCGCTTGAGGCACCGCAAGAAATAAAGGCGCTGCTGAACCTTCTTCATGATAGAGTCAGTGTTCACAGTCCAGATTAGATCTTTAGAGATGTGAATTCCCAAAAACCTAAAGCTGGTGACTGTTTCCACATTATACATGTGGAAAAACATTATGATTCCATATTGTAACGCAATAACATTGTCCAAGGGGGTTTGAATATTTTAATAGCCATTGTAAATAGCCTTTTTTAGTACTATAAAGTAACCTTGGAAAATGTTTGAAATCATAAGAACATAGGAAGGGATACAAATTAAAGGGAGACAATTGAAGGAAGGGGTACAAATTGAAGGGAATGGAAACCAACCATTTAGTTCATTTGGTTGGTAGTACTGTAGTTCAACTGAACTTTTAAAACATACAGTACCTGGATAGCTTGTTCCTGGTTTTAAATGCACCTCTCTGTAGTTCCCATGTGTGTCCTCTGATTCAGATTTCTCTGTTGATTCTAAAAAACTTCACTGCTCTGATGTCGTCGATGCTTTTGAAGACTTAAATTTGATTCCCTCATAGTCTTCACTTTTCAGGGCTAAAAAGATTCAGCTTTTGACGTGTCAGAGTCATACATTTCTTCAAGCCTGGAAAAAGTAGCAACATGTTAGGTATTTTGACATGTTAATTGAAGATAGGTTTGTGTTCAGTCGTTTTGTGCAGTTTTATATATGCATGAAGTCTGGTTTGATTTGCTATCATGAAGATGTTACAACAATGAGAGTATTTGCCTAGAAATTGGTTTTGAGCAATAGACTTTAAATACATACATACAGATTTTTAGTTACATAAAATTGTATGCCTTACTACAAATCTTTTCATATATTCTCCTGGGCATTTTTCCATTTGAGTTTTATATTGTTTTTGTCACTGCAGATGACAGCTGAGATAATAATCCTCAGTATTGCAGGAAGGGCTTTCTACATAACTGCTGCAGTTTGGTCCCTAACTTCTTTGAAAAGGAGAAGTGAATCTGGCAGCAAAGCCTAATGTCTCTCAAAGTGGAATGAACTGAAAATAAAGGGAAAACAAATTAAGCATTCTTGGATTAGGACTGGGAAACGCTGATAAAGATCTTGACGAATATTCTGTCAGTCTCATTTTTCACAGTAAGTCATGCCTCTAAGACTGTGGCATGAACATTTATTTATTCATGTATTCATTAACTTAATTCAAATTCTTCTGTCAGGCTCAGTTTTATTGTAGTTTGTCTTAATTTTTCATTTTTTTCTTGAGTAAGTCCCTGTGTCTTATTTTATTTATAGTAAAGAGAGGAAGCTTCTGGAAAGGTGTTTTTAGCCAGTTCCTATGTGAATTGTTGCAGGACATCACATCTGTGCCATTGCAGATACCCTATTGAGAGGTAGTAATTTTACCTGGAAAATATTACAGTTGAAGACTGAGGAGTATATAGTGTAGTTGTTTTCATAAAATGGTACTTTTTTCAAGTGCTGCTCCTTTATTGAGCAAAGGAGAATGATTCAGGCAAACTGTGCTTGGTCTCACTGGGTGTCTTCTTAATGGAAGTCATTCTGAGGTGGTCAGGATAAATAATCAAATTCGATCTTGGCTCTTTAGCTCCTAGGAACACTAGAAACAAATTGGATCTTTTTCCTACAAAGTTCACCCAAACGTGCTTAGACAGCCACAGAATTAAGGGTTACGGTCCCTTCTCACAAGACAGCCATTGTTACATGAGAAGTACAAGGATGAAGATTGCCCTGCTGAGATATTGTCACTGGAAAATAGTTACAGTTCCATCAGGATGAGCCTAAAAAAGGACAGCGAGTCTGGTCTTGATCAATATAGTGCCCTGCACTGAGGCTGACATTATTACTCTTGGCCAGGTCATCACCCTTGGATCTCTCCATTGATTCTGGAAAGGTGTCATAACTTGTGACTCCCTGTTATTGTCATCAATAACAGATTGTGGCCTGTCATTGATGGACTGTGTTTGACGGCAGTGTCTTGCCAGGTTAGATATTGCTGGCTATATACATACCAGGTGGTTAGAGATAGTGTGCTGACATGGCCCATCCTTCAAAATACTAATGGCACGAAGATGTTGGTCTCTTGATAAATGGGATATATTGGTTTCTTTGTGTTTTTATTCATTTTTGCCGGGCTTAACATTCAATGGGTTTACACATCTCATCACCTGTGCACAATGACCTCTGTTACTAATGAGATGATCTGGTGCTCATGCAAAAGTCAAAGTCATTTGAGTGTATTTTGATCAGTCATGCATGATCAATGAATCAAAAAGATGCCGTTAACTTTAATCCAAACATCCAAAATCAATATACTAAATTCTTCCAAAAACATTTTTTGCTTATTCATATGCCTGATTTATTCCTGATCTCATTTCCAACAAATGTTTTTTTTGACAGGAAAAAAGTTAATGGCTCTTAGTTCACCTACAGTCTTTAGAATAATCTGAATAATTCAGTAGTATAGACATTATTATTGTATATGTATGTGTATGTGTGGACTTCAAATGATAAGAAATTAAACTGAAGATACAGAAACAATCTTTTCAGAACATGCCACTGGCCATTAGTCCAGAAACCTGTATCTTAGCTGAATGGGTGTGAGGTAATGTAATTTGCCTGTTATTGTCAGAAGAGCAGTAACTAGCTCACACGGTGTATCTTATAAATGCTTGAAACAAATTAAAATGAGCATCATTTACAGGTGGCTGGTCACCAAATTGGATTACCACTGATCTGTTGTTGCCTTCCTCCAATATAAAATACTGCAAGGACTAAAATAAGAGCGTGATGAAAAATGCTTAACAAACTGGCAAACAATGTATAGGGGTAAACCAGAATCATTCAGAAGTATTTAGGAAGGATGCAATGCAAATTGTGATGCGTTCATGCAAATGTTATTGACGGTGAATTTATTGTTTTAACAGTTCATTTAATTGACTCTAGCTGGTGCATTACAAAACCCTTTGTTTATTTGACCTGAGCTTTCTGGGGGTAGATACGTTTTTGTGAGTGAAAATTCCCTGTTTTAATTCCCTGAGAGGGGAGTCCTCATCAAGACAATGACAGTCCTGAAAATTGAAATGATAATTTTTTTAATTAAAAATAGGGACAAAAGTTGACAGTTTTATTTAAATACATTTTATTACTCAGTCAAACTGGGTGAACCAGCTTGTGTCAGGAAAAGCCATGAATAGATAAAGACATGATCTCATCATTACTTCAAGGGTCATTGAACATAATGTGCCCAGCTATTTTTCAGCGGCACATCTAAAGCACCTCACAGATTAACCCTTCCCAGGCAGTTCTGGTTATTCCAGCCATGACATCTTATTTCTGTTCTTGTCAACACTACTTGTTTCATTTCCACAGCTGTATTTGCAGTCAACCTTAATTTTATAGTCAGAGCCCTTGCTATATGTAAACATTGCTCAGCAGTGGAAGTAATCCTTTTTATATTGCACTATAAAATTACCTAATGGTTCCGGGAAGAACATATCAATTCTACTCCTGATGTAAATATCTATTAAGTCTTCTTAATTAAATTCCAAAATAAGGTTGTCACCTGGTAGATTGAAATTGTGTAATGTGAAAGCATTGCTTTTGTTTTTGTCCTCTTTCATAAGAATATTTTATTTTAATGCCGATCTGTGATGCAACAGTATCAGTTTAAGCAAATGATTAGTGATTTAATGCTCAGTTTACATTTCTAATCGTGTTCACCTTATGGTGCATATTGCTATTCTGAGCTACAGTAAGTGGAAGTTGAGGACCTTATGCAGAATTCCACAGCAGGCTGAGTATACAGTATGGGTGGAGTGGTGGCACTGTGGTTCTGCGCCTGTGGCTGGAAGGTTGCTGGTTCAAATCCCATGGCTGGCAGAGGAATCTGACCCCATGCTTCTCTTTCCCCGTCTGTGTGCCGTGTGTCTCATGGAGAGCAAGCTGGGGTATGCGAAAAGACAATTCCTAATGCAAGACATTGTCTATGGCTAATAAAGTGATCTTATCTTATCTTATTGGCAGCACAGGGTGAGCTTGAACTGGGGTTCAACATGCAGTGTAACAGATGACTTGGAGCAGCTTGTGACATGTTCTTGCTGTTAGTGATGGATGCATCAGTCCTCCACTCAGTGCTAAACTTGCTGTAGGATGCTGTGAGACTACAAAGGGTTGTGACAGCTAGGCCTGTCAGACTAACATTTGTGCTGGTCTTCTCTCCCTCTTTGAATCATTCAGCAGTTGTAGCGGCAAGTTTAGCTGATTAACAGTTTGGATTCACCAATGTAATCCCAATAAAAATAGTAAAAGAATGATAGAATGCTAACCAGACCCAGATTTATGTAGCTTTTAACAAAAGAAGAATGACGGAATTCAAGTTTCCTTTTCTCCTCTGCTGCTCTAACTTATAATTCTCTTTGACTTCACTTTCTGACATGCCATAATAATCATAGCAAGACCATCTTGTCCTCACGTTCATTTTTCTTTTAGACTGTTTCAGTGCCCCTCCTACACGTTTGTGGCTGCCCCATGATTAACTCTTCACTCTTCATGAGGCTCCTAACTTCCATGACCTTTGGCCAGGTGGTTGTCTTTCAGCCAAGTGGGTTAAGCCAAACATCTTTATGGTTGACTTTTTCAAATACATGTTCCTAACGTACAGTATTTTCTGATTTGGTGACATCGTTCCTTGCAAATTATATTAAGTGAATACTCGTGTATGAGCCTTGTAGCAACTGACAGGTTCATTTATGTACATTTATTGTAGTATTTGATTTTGTAAAATGTAAAAACTTAGATATGAAAGACATTCCTAGAAACCTCTCTGTATAACTTCAGTTTGTCTTTGAGCTAAATGGTATTTTGTCTTGGATATTTTTTTTTCTGACATCAAATATCAGTAATAGATAATAATGGATTCCTGATTTATTACCTCTTGTTGAAATGGCCTAATGAAAAAGAGTTTTGTATTATTTTTGTTGTATTTCATAAAACGTTTGCTTGCCATGAACAATTTTGCATTTGCACTGAATTATTTGCCAATTCAGAAAACGTTTTGGGCTGAAATTTTCTATAAGCTGTCCCAGTGTAATCCTCAAGGAGTAGGGAATCTTCCTAGGCACTATAATCTCACTTTGAGGAGATAGCTGAAGCATGATTGATTACTGTACTTCAGGCTTATGGTGACAAAACTGATTTTTTAAAAGATTTTATTTTGCATCTATAGTATTGTTTCTTCTATCATATTATAACCTTCTTAAAATGTGAAAATGGATAAATTAATAACGTACCAAAGTTTAAGGGTTATATTGCAACATTTAACTTCATACATCAACAGGAAATAGAAAGGGCCTTAGCATTTCAAATATGACACTGACATTTTTAGTTTTAATTTATTTCTTTGCAGTAAATGCCATTGAGCTGATCTATAGTATGGATCTGAGAAGGTGGATCAAGTGGCATAGTTCAGGTGATATGTTGGTTTTGAATTATAAAAAGGGAACCAAAGCTAATTAAATAATATATAATTTAAAATAATGACATAATGTTGTTTTTTTTCTTGAAGGTGGTCTTACACTGCTGTAACAAGCATATTTTTTCCTAATTGAAGACCGTCTCTTACATTAAAATGAAATGGCTATGACGTTTCCCTTTTAGATTTAGGAAGCATGTCATTACAGAGAAACTAGGCCTGTAGCCTGTAATTATAATATCAAATTGGGACTGCAGAAATTTGCATACCACTTGTACTGAATGCTAAAAAATTGATCATTTTAAGAAGAGTGCCATTTCACGTCCTCAGCTACCACCTGTGCTAATTTGGGGTACGATTGACACAAGACCATAAACATGCAGATATTTTATCTCAGACATCTCCTTTCTCCTGCATCCATTTTTTCAATTCTACACTTTAATCTTGTCCTTCAGACCTTGCTGACCTTTTTAATCTACTCTTTCTATGATTATGTCCCTTGAATAGAGAAAGGTCAGGAAAACTGAATTTCTGTTTTCAGAAATCCAGAAGTTTTCTTTAGAAGCTAGTTTATTTTAAGCATTACGATGATTAGCTGTGTGATTCTTTTAAGTTATTACCTTTTGAAAAAACTATGTTTTTTTAAGCCTTTAAAAAGCTGTAATAGAAAACTAAAAGTGACTGATTTCCTAGAATAGAATTCAAGGACTTTTTCTAATATTGTAATGTGTTTTTCCATCTTCTTTAAGGTCTTAAATTCTGTTTTGCACTTATTTTTACATATTAATCAGGTGGTCAAAATTATGCATACATTAAGTGGATCGTAATTTGAAAATATCGAAGTCCATGTATTTTCAAAGTTTTTCTGTCAAAACAGAATTTCTCTATATTTGTCAGTGTGACAAGAAGCAATATTTTAATATGAAATTTGAATATAACTGTAATAATTCTTATTAATTATGCTCCATGCAGTATAGAGTAATAGTTCACAGCAACTACAGACAGTTTCAAAGCCCTACTAGAGTTTTTGTAAGTTATTCATTATCTTAAAACTGATTTATAGTAAGCTGCAATAAATTATATTAAAGAAGTAATTCCACGTTTAGCCATTTGCTTTAGTTGTTTCTAAACCCTGTAGTCTTGAATTGGAGACTGCTCTTCTGATAGTGATGCAGCCTCTTGCTGTCCAAGCTGCCACATTATAAATTATTTTTTTATAACAGAGATCATCTTAAATAACATTATCCGGACCAAAAGAATTGTCTTTCACATGGACATTTAAAAACGTTTGTTTGATCAAGTGCTGCAGTTTTGATAACACTGTTTTGTTTTTACCAGACAAAATGACCAATAGTTGTTCCATTGCTTAACATGCAGTTTATTTTTTTATTATACTTTTACCACACAAAAAGAGCCCTTCTTCTGAATATAACTGGAGGGATCCCTAGAAAGGAGATTTACTAGATTGCATTATGTGCTGCTTTGAATTTTTTATTTGTTTTCCCATCAGAATTAAGTAAATCATTTAAAGTACCTGCTGTATTAACATTTGGGTCATTAACAATACATAAGTCTGTTTTTTGGGGGAGATTTAATTGAGCAGCTTGACAGTACAGTTTTATTTTTTTGAGTGTCTGTTTGACCTCAGACTGCATTGTTGAGAATATCTCTGCAACGAACATGAGAAGCAGGCGCATTGTTATATGGACACAAGCCCACGGAGGCGTTCAGGCTGGGCAGATGCTGGTGCCTGAGGCCTTGCTGACACAATGGTTTTGGTGCTCCACATAACCCATTGCAGATCTATTGATGGTAATCTGTCATTTATTTTTACAGGGCACTGCTGGCTTTTGTGTTCAAATAGCTGCTTTTGTCTTCTTTTAGAGAAATCAATATGAATTAGTAAATGGCCTGAGTATTAATGTCCCTGTATATGGATGTTTGTAAATACAGAAAAATTAAGCTATTAAGCCATGTCAATGGTACTTATATAAACAACAGTTTACTGTAGCTGAAGTAAAAGGAGGGGTTGGTAAAGAAGTAGAAAGGAATAACTGCCTAATGTCTTCATTTTCTATTTATACTACATGGTGTTCATAGGCCAAAAAATACAAGCTTGCCGTATTTCCAGAAATACGTGCCTTTAAGATTTTTTTAAGAAAGGAATTTGTTGAAATGTTGTAAAAGGATCACTCCAAGCATGGAGTCCATGAAAATGAAGATTGAAGTGACATCTTTAAACAGATGCCCTAGAGCTTTATTGTAGATCATTTTAGCTTTTTAGTCTCTTAAGTGGTATTCATGTCGATTGGGATTATTTTCTTTTAGGATAAACTGAATGACATAAGGGACGTTTTTGGCAGTAACATTTGCTCCATTTTATGTTCTTTTGGCTCTGAGGAAATGTCAAGACTGACATCACTCATCTGGAGCTTCTGTTGCACTGTTGCATTTTTTCATTCCATCAAGGATAACCTTAGTCACAAAGGAATTAAAACAACCCAAGACAGTCCCGATGGTCTTGGTTCATTCTCTTTAATCATTAGTTGCTTCTTTGCTTAAAATAAGACATGAAATGGATTTAGGGCAAATGATGTGATTGGTAATTTTGTAATTTAGGAAATATTATTAGCAAGATATCGGTATCAGACACTAATATTAAATCCCCTTAGTGATTCCAAGAGACTAGGATGGTAAAAGAGCTCAGATTAATTCATTATCCCATGTCTCCCTGACCCCTGATGAGCTATTTCTGAAAATAAAGCAAAGTAGAAAATAAACGTTTGCAGAAGAACAGTCTGACTAATATATGAGAAAGAAAAACAATAACCATCTGTTAAGTCTGCTTCTATGTGGGATTTCAGATGTGGAATACAAAACTGACATGAGCTCTCGAAGATTTAAAGTATTAAACTGTCCCAGTATACAGTAATACTAAAATGGAAAATTTAAGGCAACATTCTCTTACGAGAAAGCTTTCCTGAATTTTATATCAATTTTCTATATTACAGAGGGCAAATATTTAGAAATATAGGGTTCACAACTGGCAACCCACTGAAGCTCAGTAGGTGTGAGTCTGGCCCCTAACTGGATTGGAGACATCCTTGGAAAGCTAAGGCTGCTGCTAGAAGAGGTGTTAGTGGGGCTAGTCAGGGGCACTCAAACTGCTGCCTGTTTGGGTCCTAATGCCCCGGTATCATGACAGGGACACTGTCCTTCAGATGAGAAGTAAAATCAAGGTTCTGAGCTTCTGTGGCCATTAATAATTCCTCGAAAACAGTAGGGGTGTTATCCTGGCGTCCTGGCCAAATTTCCCATTGGCCTTTACCAGTCATGGTTTCCTATTGGTGTCTTCTCTCTGCTCTCCTCCCCACTGTTTGCTGATGTGTGGGGAGCGTTCTGGTGCACTATGGCTGCCGTCACATCATCCAGGTGGGTGATGCACATTGATGGTGATGGAGAGGAGTCCCCATTACCTGTAAAGCGCTTTGAGTGGAGTGTCCAGAAAATCGCTGCATAAGTGTGAGGAATTATAATTATTGTTTAGGTCTTTTCATTGCACATGCTCACATCAATTTACAGTACATTTCAATATTAAGAATAATATTGTTAAACGTTGTTCTGTTAAACACTATAATTTTGTCTAATTACCTATAATCTACCTTTTAACTGAATCATCTTCCACTATTTCCAGTCATTGGCAGTTGCTACTCCGTTTTAAAGTTACCTATACTCTTTGTGTACTCTTTCAATGTCACGCATCACAGATGGGTGATTGCCTTCATTCATTCGGAGAGAGAAGATCCTTAACCAGATGTTGTTCTGCATAAATTATTGAGTTGTTAATACAAGGAAGACATTTTTTTCCCAATGCTGTTGAATTACAATGGTTTGTTTATGACTTTTTCACCTTCACTTTTATTTATAGTAACAAGATATCAGACATCAGCTCTGGAGGCTTTCTGCAGGCACAAATTAAGTGAAACTGCTTAACAAAATTAACAAGTGCCTGTTAGTATTGCAAATTTGTTCTATAAACCATTCACAGTTATGTGTTATTAGATGTACGTGGATTTAAGTTGGCAAATGATGAGGACATATACAGTAGTAATTATGACAAATGGGATTCTGTTTCTCAGGAAATAA
Source organism: Lepisosteus oculatus (assembly GCF_040954835.1). Classification (NCBI taxonomy): domain Eukaryota; kingdom Metazoa; phylum Chordata; class Actinopteri; order Semionotiformes; family Lepisosteidae; genus Lepisosteus; species Lepisosteus oculatus. The sequence continues at coordinate 13,727,532 of NC_090704.1, read as the reverse complement.
GAATTTCCTGTAATATAAAGAAAATCAAAGCATATTCCACAGTCCCTGTTCAGAATTCCGTTATGAAAAAGACACATCTTTGATACACATATTAATTATACTTACATTTCAAACAAAAGTACAGTAATTTATTCAAAAGCTAAAATCTATTGTAGGGTTTGCTAAACTTTTTAACTGGCAGTGGGGAAACCTTTCATCAAGAATTATGTATGATTAAACAGGTATCGCTATGGAGAAAATATCAAAACAGAAAATATTAATTTGTAACATATTATGCTGTAGGCAATGTGTGACCTTAAAATACAGGCAGTACTAATTCCTCACAGCCGTTATGATGTTTGGAAATTGTAACAGTGGTTGGTTGGTGTGCTACAGTGCCAGTGAAATACTATTCAGGCTACACCTCCAGCCTGTTTCACAGAGGTGTCACAGTCCGCTGCACTAAAAATGACAAGTGTGTCTCTCCCTTTGTGACCTTTCAATGTAGTTCAGAACCATCAGCTGAGCTACTGTGGAATTTATATGGAAATTTCTGACCTGGCTTGAAGGGCAGACAGGTGAAGCAAGAAATTACGAAAGTCTGCTTGAGCTGTTTTTTTGTATAATATTGCAATATAATCCTATATGTCATGGACCTTAGTTTTACAAGACCTGAGTCTTTAAAATATGCAGTAAGACATACAAACATTGTTGCGATTGTGTTTTAGACATTGCATTGTTCTACTTATTTATAGAAGTCAATTGTCAGTTATTATTGGTATTGCTGGCATTGTTTAATATTGTATGTATTAGTGTACACATTTATTTGATTGTGTTTTTATACAACAACGGATGTTTTGTCTCAGTTCAAAATAGGAGACAATAGCCAGCTTATCACCTTTCCATGCTTGCTTTAATGTCTGGATATCTCTGGCTAGGAAGATGAAGAAAGAAGGACAGTGTAAATTATTTCAGTACAGTATGTTCACTGGTACAGTACAGGTGCTTTGGCAGTTTAAAAAAAGTATTTCGATTAGGACTGTCAGCTTGTACAATATTCCACTTTATTTAAACCCTTTAACATAAACTGGTAAATTTGTTCCTTGTATACTGTAATTTTCTGCAAAGTACGCCTGTTCTGCAAAACGCCTGTTATCGCCTTGCCCTTAAAATATGGAAACATTTTTGATTCCCTTTCTAGTGTGGATGTTTGTTACTGTGCAAGTAATACTATTCATGCATCTTTGGGTCTGTGGTATTTTTTTCCAGTAGACATCTTCCTTATTCAAGGCACTTAAGTTCACAGACACTTTCTTGTTCATCACATTGAGGGCTGTATACCTTTTTTAAAGGACTGCATTTTTTTCCATGATCAGTCACTGTAAGATACAAGTACAGTATGAAGGGGAGAGTATATTTGGTAGCTTACGTGAGGAAAATTAGGATATTTTTTTTATTTTGCCGAATTTGTGGAGTGGTAGTGTGACAGTGCTGCTACTGTACCTTACAATACCTAGGTTTCAGTTGTTCTCTAGGGCACATTCTTTGAGGAGTTTGCATGATTTTTCAAATGTTCATTGTCTCCACTCCACTCCTGTTTCCTGTTTCCTCCCACCTCTTGAAGTCATGCATGCTAAACATCAATGATTGGAACAACAAATCGTTTTACAGTACAAACAGCACTTTTCCTGAAACCGCCCCATTTAATTTAAAAATACTTTAAAAAAATTCACAAAAATGATTCATACCTTTTGTTCATTTAACCTTTTTGTTTCAATATCCATTATTAGTTTCTTCATTAGTTAATGCATTGGTCCCAGACAACTAAAATACAAGGAGATGGATTTTATGTGCTTTTTATAATTGTATTACAATATTAGGACTTCAGGGTGAATTTTACAAATCTGTAGTATGGTGATAGACCTGAAATAACTAAACAATCTGTTCTGTTTTAATCTTTGTCTCAGAAGCAAAACAATAACATGCAATACATGTACAGTACTGTAATATAATTTGCGGTATATATTTATTCCAACTCGCCATATCACCATATCTTGTCTGATCTATTCTTGCAATTATTTTGCACAAATTTCACTAGATATTCCTTAAAAATGCCATTGTGTAAAAACCCATATAATATTCTGAATTCACATTAGTAAAAATAAATGTAAAGGATTCACTAATTCTTGGAAAGCTATTTTAATGTTGTTCCCGAGTTTGTTTTATTGCCACCTTAAGATGTTTGCTGCACATAATATAATGTGCAGACAAAGCGATAACATTTGGAAACAGATTATGCTCATCTTTTGCAGTTGCAACATAATTATTAACATAATTTTCAACAGCTTTGAAGTGCCTGTTAAACCATGTTGAGCTGTTATCATGGGCACCTCATTGTCCTCATCCAGACAATGCAGTGATTTATAAACAGGCCAAAAAATGCTGTATTGTGAAAATCCTAGAATTCATATCTAGGGATGTTATTTTAAAATTGTACAGTGGATTGGTACTTATTTAGAATTCTACATTTGATACTTTTTGTTGCCACATTTAAAAATGAATATGTTCAAAGGAATGTCTTAAATGATTCAAGTATTTAGAATCATCATAGATATTTACAAAAACAATACGAGGGACTCCCCGATGTTAAGCAGTGAAACACAAACCTGAGAAAAGGGATTTGGAAGTTTGGAAAAAAAAACAACACAATGTTAAAGCTGATGCCCTGGCTTACTTCAAGAAACAGCAGGATCAGATCTTTAGACCAATCAATTGCTTGCAAGCAAATAAGCAAGTGGGACAAATGGTGTCTCATTTACAGTATAATCTTTCTTATTATTTTTTGGGTTTCAAGCCCATCCTAACTTTTGACCTTCTGAGGCAAGTCCTCACTTTTTCATGGAAGGTTTCCACACATATCTCTGTTTTCTCTGTTCCCAGTGAAGACCTGATATCCTCGATCATAATATTTCCAGAGTTCCTTGCTGTCCTCTTCAGACATTCTCAATGTAGGGGAGGTGTGGCAGCAAGTAAGGCATTTTGTGCTCACTATCAGCTAACCCTTCCAGATTGCTGTGTTATTATCATGACAAACTGTACGTGCCAGTTTGAAACCAATGAATGTTAGGAATGCTTTGCTATAGTAATTTGATGGAAAGAGGAATGCTTTAAATTAGAGTGAGAGAGACTAGCAGAATCAGATGATTATAACACCAGTAAAGGTGAGCTTTGGTGATTTAGCTGTAGAATACCTATTATTCTGAGTTTTCTGTTAACATTATATAATGAAAACAACCTATTAAATAACTATCAGAAGATCCACGCTGTTTTTGTTGCACCTAACATCATTGCAGATTGGTATGAGCTGGATACGTTTGCCATGGAAACAATGAGACCACATAATAATCAATGATGGGTTAACAAATGCTTGGAGACAAAAATGGTCTCTATAGTAACTAGCACATCATTGTGGAACGTGGAAGAACAAAAAGCCTTTTCTGAGGTTTTATGAGGACCTGACTCGGAGTCCTTCCAATCAGGGAGGAGTCTAATATCCGTCTAATCTAACATGCAAATAAAATATGCTTCAGATATATTCATCAGTTTTTAATCAATAAGGTTGAAATGCAGTCTGTCTTTTGGGATAGTTCATTGTTAAAACTTATTACAGAAAAAGAAAACCTGCGTGTGGTTAGGCAAAGAGTCATTCTGATTTTGTATAAATTCAGCAATCAAAAACAAGTTAGCAACAACAAATTTCTTGAATTGCTAAGCATAAAAAGTGCAGTATATTTTCTATGGTCTTCTGAAACTCTTCAATACTTATAAATGGGTTTGCACCCAGAGGTCATCAATACCTAAAAATACAGTCTGGCAATGATTTTATTTTAATTTTGGAGAAGGAGAAAATTGAGTGATGTACATGGCATAGTTAGGGTTAGTTTTCAGATGTCACTTCATCTAAGATAGATGTTTCTTGAGTAATTCTGTATGCACGCTCCAGTCTTCCATTTGTAAAGTACTAATATGTCACTAAAGTCAATTTTTTCTATTCTGGGCACATTTGGTTTCAGTAAAGCCCAAGAATGCCCTGAGGACAGATGATGTAGCTTGTTATTTTGGTTGTAAGTGTTAGTCTGAATTCCATTCAGCTTCAGTGGGCATTATTTTTTGGAAAAAGTACATTTTGTTTTCTCGAGCAATATGTATAGATATACATCTGAAAAGTTTGAATTGAAATTCAACATCTTCTCCATATAGAGAAATAAGAAAATAACAAATGGAAATAATTGTTGCCCGTGTGCTGAGACAGGAAATCTTTTATCCCTGCAGCACAATATCTTCTGCCCAATTGAGTGAAAATCAGGTTGTTATTTGTCGGAGTGAAATTATCCTGTGAGATAGTGCAGTGAATGATAAGCTCCTAATATTTTTATATTCATTCTGTTTGCTATGCAGCATAAATTGTCCTTGCCCCGCACATAGCATAGTTCAAAAAGGAAATGGATTCAGGTAGAAGGAATTGTAAATTCAGCATGCTGGCATATTAAAGATAGTGCACATTGGTGCCTAAAAGTTAATTGAAATTTAGCAAAAGGCTGTCAGAAACAATTGCATCCCTGACAGCTATAGACTAGAAGTGTGAAAATGTTTCTGCTAAATGGAGAAGTCATAATGACTATTTCTGCTATGCCTGATTAATGGTATAATTGCTGCAACCCTAGCAAACTGAACGACAAAATACTCTGTTTTATGTCTCACCATACTTGTACATTTATCTTACAGTTTAGCTTCCCATATGCATTTCAAGTACAATTTACTTTAAAAGTGTCCTTACAGTGTTCTACTGTGTTAACAATTCAGCTAAATCCATCCACATTCATATCATATTCACACGCTTTGTGTGCATTTAAATTAGTCATAAACTGGAGAGTGGACTGAAAGCAAATTTCTTATTAAAAATATAAGTATCATTTATTTACTTAGTGAAATGTGCAAAAGCTATGGAGACTTATGTTCCATTTTCAAGGGTGTCATGAAGGAGATCAGGCAAATTATTTCATTACCATGAGAATGTGAATAACATCAGCTCAAATTATTTTGAAAGCCCCAGCAAAACTGAAGTGGAGAGACACTATCTTCTGTTCCCTGGAGTGCTGTAGTCCAGTGATGCTGAAAGCAAAGCAAGAGATATAAAGGTTTCCTAGTGCTTTTAATCCTGAAAATCCTGTTACCCATTGAAGTATTATCGGTTTGATTAAAGTAGAAAAAGACCTTGCTTGTCTATGGAAAGATACTGTTCACTGAGGAGCTTCTAATACAATTTTAAGGGAGAAATGTGGCATCTGTGGTCAATTACATCAAATCCCTAGCAGTGTCTGAGTGACTGTTTTGTGATTCAGTCTTAAGTGACCAATCTGTTCTAAAGTCACCTTTCAGATCTCAGATTGGAATTGTGAATTGCATATTTTGTTGACTTTTGAAGAATTTTGACATTTAGATTGTAAAATGCTTACTATTTTCTAGCATTTTGGTACAAATGGACTGTTGGCTTCACACTTAATTTGTTCATTTTAGTGGAGGGAACTATTATTTGTAAAGCTTTGCAGATGTTACTATCATTCTTAAAACATTGAAAAGCAAATGTTAGGTTTCCTATTACTAATATATAAACAATTCAGAAAGAAGCTGAATAAGCCTTAATTGTATTTTTTTAATTAATTTTCAGTATGTGCACTTTGACTCAGTGCAACCAGACTCAAGAGAGGGGGAATAGTGCCATTCTCAAGTGCCCAAAATCATTTATGGCTTTTTATTTTTCTGAAATGAAACTACTAGGAATCTTGTTTTATAGCTACATTATTGTTTTCAAGTTTCATGAATTGCAGACTCTACAAAACAATTGTGTAATATTTTTGGCTTCAAAGTCTGTTCATGGAAATAGGCATAGAGTTGCCTTGTATACAAGATCGTACAGCTCTTTGAAATCTGAAACGGGTCAGCCTGCTTTGCAATGAGTGTCATTTTTGTTTCTGTATCTCACTGTTTATTCATCTTTCCGTCCATCCATTTAGGTATAGTATCTTCCTCTCTGTACATGTATCTTCATTCGTGCACTGACTGCTGCCCTGTCTACCTCACTCTAATTGTTATTTGATCATATCACATTGGTTATAGTCATCATTTACTAACTCACGACTCTGCTAATTAAATCTCCTCTGTTTTTGCTTAGAACTCCCACAACTCTTCTGTTTACAAGTCTACATTCGGTTATTTGTGACATTTTTTTCTGCCAGATTTTATTTCGTTATTTGACTTCTGTTTATGTGTCTCGGTGTAGATTGCTGCCAATAAAATTACATAGGCATCACTAAGCTGAAATAAACATCAACTCTTTTTACATCCCTTGTTTGAAGTATGGATGTAGCAGTACAGTACATATGTATTCCTTTGATAGATGAATTACATTATTTGTTCTTAGGAAGATTCCAGATGGTGAATCATGGCTTTACTTCAGTAGTGGTATTTCAGTACCTGGCCAAGGTTAACACCAATTTGTGATTTGAAGAAGAATGTTATTCCATTAAGTGGGATTTCATTTTCTTCATCTCTATAAATATCTCACTTTAAGAAAAAAAAAACAACTTAAAATGTTATAGGAGATTACGGCAAAGAGAATTTTCTTCAATAATGTCTTATCCTTGCCTTCCAGTAAAATGCTGCAGGTGATGTCATCGTTACAGCCTGAAAAGGTTGATAGGTTTAGCTTAATCCTCACCCCCTATGGAGAAAATACACTCTTTTATGTCAGGCCTTTTAAGTGAGCTCACCCTCACTCTACTGCATCACTGCACCAGGAAAAAAAATGAACTGCTGTTCTTACGACGGTATATTCAAATGGGAATTGGTTTTTAATACTGCATCCAGTCAAAACAAAGAAAACTAAACAGTCAGCTCCAGTTTGTCATCGTATAGACCTGCTTTTTTCAAAGTATTATTTGGATAAGAAGTTTTATTAGAATTAGTTCACCACTCTCACTTGGAACACCCAAGTTAGGGGCTAAACCAGTATAGTTGCCAATACGGTTCCAGGTTCCAATTGGTTCTGATGCATTCTGTGTCATTAATGGGCTGCCATCAGGATTTAGCAAGCAGTGGGGCATAGTAAGCTTGGCCTCACTGGGTTTTGGTAGGCTTGTTATCCTTTGTTTGCCGTGCAGTGGTGACTCCTGTGGCTTGCCAGGAAGCTTCTATGCACTTGCATTATTATCAGTGGCAGCTGCATCTGCTTTCTCTCTGACACTGTGCCAGTCTGATTGGTGATGTGTTCTTGGCAGGGCGATCAGGACGTTTATTGCTTGTACACATGTTAAAGAACAGGAACCCAGCTTTCATCTGCTGTTTGAAACAGCAGAAAGGCAGTTGGAGAGCTCCTGCCGCGAGTCAAACTGATTCAATACTGGCAAATCCAAATGAGGGGTTCAAATAGGGGAGATGGGTAAAAAAAGGATAAAACAACTGGAGATTCCATTTGTTCATATTTTGGATCTGGCTTGATAGTCATTGCTGTCATGGTTTTTGCTTCTTGTCAAGATAATTACTGTGTGCTGCGTTTCGCCAGCCACATCTCCAACTGAAATCATGTGCTTCGTATGCAGATAAAGCTGTTGCCTACTCACACTTCTTTGTTTCAAGTAATAAGATATTGTGGCATGTGAAACAGAAAACACTGCTAAAGTACAGAAAATTGGATAATGCTGTAATCATGCAGCTGTCAAAAGAAAACATTTTCCTTAGGATCGAAACCTCCTGGGTTCTTTTACGTGCTTGCATTTTAAAAAGCTTTCTGATGGTTTGATTGATCACGTGAGAAGCTTAGCAGCCTTTTTTTGTCTTGCAGATTTCTTAAAAACATCAGACCAATCTTCATATAAAGAATTTCAGCTCACTTAAGACCAAATGAGATCTGGTGTGTTTTTATTCTTTGGAAACATGCCATTTTCCAAAAATGGCAGTTAAATCAAAGCAATTCTTAAGTCTTTTTCTGCTAATGTTTTTTTTCACAGTAAACATTAAGAAATTTGAGTCAGTTCTTTCAAGTCATATTTGAAGAAGAGTGGATTAGAAATTAACCTGCATCTCATGTGTTCCATTTAAGATGAAATTCTGTAGAAATGTACAGTAGTTAATCATACAAGAACACTATGACCTGATCATGGTCAGCTGAATTAAAATTGCTCTTACCTTGGGCCATTTTGGAGTTGTACTGTATGTACTGTATTGCCTTGTGCGTGTTGAATTTTAATTGATTTTATTTTTTGGTCAGTGCAACAGCATTCGGTGTTGTCTGGTTTTGAAAAAGAATGGATTTGATACGGTTTGCTTTCATTGTATGTATCACAAACCAAGGGCAAGATCTGATTGTTCTATGAGCAAGGACAAATTTTAGCCTCAAGGCTTTGCTGTTAAATCCTTTGATCTGAATCTTATATACAGGCTGCTAGTAAAGGCCAGACCATCCACTAAATAGATGAGGAACAAATTAGCATTGTTTGGAATCTGATACAAGTCGCCTTGGGGCTGCTGTGGCCTCATATCATTGATTCAGATGACCTGGTTCTGATCAAGATAATGTTATAGTGACTGGAAGCCCACAACTGTCCATTTAAAGACTGAATTAGCTCAGATGATCAACATGCTCCGTTTGAAAAGGGGTTTTATACTGTATACAATATATTAAGTTCCAAAGTTGATGGCCTCCAATACTATATATAGATTGAGTAGAAATATGTGTAGTTTAAGCTGTTCAGGAAAGTATTATTGAAAGAAGATAGGTTTTCCTCTGCAAATATTTATATCTCAACAGTAGATTGAGTTAGTTATATATATATAGTTTTTTTAAATAAGACTTTTCTGTTCATTATAGCTGTAGTGTTAGAGATCAGCAGTCTACTTCTAAGACTAAATTATTAAGTAAACACTAGACAAAGAGAAAAGTGATTCTTCAATTTTGAAATGCCCAAGGCATTAAACATTGTAAGGCAGGCAAATTGAAACATGGCAACATAAATAAGTGAACAGTTATTAACAAAACTATTCTCAGCACAGTACTGCGACGATATTGCAACTAAAGCGCTTTGAGTGGAGTGTCCAGAAAAGCGCTATATAAGTGTAAGCAATTAATTAATTAATCAATCAATCAATCAAACAGTTACCATTAAATTAAATCATTCTGAGCTGTGGTGTCTTACTGAACTATAAGTGTTGGCATGGATTTGAGGTATTTTAATGTCCATAATAAAGATACAGGATGATAGAAGTTCCATTGCCTCACAGTTCTAGTGTCCTGGCTTTGATTGCAGCTTGGTGTACTTTTCTGTACGGAGCTTGCGTGTTTGTTTTGTATTAGTGTGGGTTTTCTCTAGTTTCCTGCTACGTCCTAAAGACGTAATGCTGGTAGAATAATTGTGTATACTAAATTGCTAATTTCATAAGGAGCTGCAGTTAAACATACCTCCTTTTCAATCCACCTTGTCAGAAGTAGATCTACTGCATTAAAGAACCAATAAAGTTGGAAGGAGTTTCAGATAAAAATATACATAATAAATACCCACCTGAACTACCCACCTGAACTACATAATAAATATATTTTATTAACAAGCAGAGACTTTTGAAAACATTGTATAACTTTTAAAACCTTGTGTGAAGTCTGAACAATTTCAAGCAGTGCAAGAAATATGTGAATGTAAAATAAATATTCAGAAATAATTTCATGTCCATATGAAACATAAATAACTCCTTTCATGTTCAATATTTCTTTAAGATATAATTTAGACTTACTGTTGCTGTTGCACAATTTACAATAATGTGAATGAGGTATATTACTGACTTTGTAAATTCTTAGTTCTAAGTACTGCTCAAGCCAAATCATCAAGTGATTTCCATAGTAATTATACTGTATATGATGTTGTTTGTAAATATTTTTCCTTTTAAATGTTTGAGAAGTTCAGGCATTGTTATTGTGGTGCCTTAATGCATACTGTAAAAAAACATATTTTACTTGTTTGTTTACATATCAACAAAGTGCCTAACACAGGTTTCAAGTGTTTAATTAAATGGAATGCTTTAATTGAAACTTAACAGGCACCCTGAATAAAACACTTATCAGGAAAGGTACAGGAGTTCTGTTAAAATCAGTGATAGAAATGCTGTTTCTTTCCATTCTGGATAGTTAGCTCTTTTGATGTAGCTTTCCTTTTTTGGAAGGTTTTTTGCTGTTTATCCCACCTACTATTCCCTGTTAGAACCACCTTCATTATTGCACAAAGGTCAGAGTTAACCAGCAGTCTTTTTAATGGTTACCACTTTCTGACAAAGACACTTTTATCTTTTTTTGAAGTCATTTCAACTTTTATTAACTAACTTTTTTATGCATGATTTAATGCCTCACGAATTCAGAATATTTGTGTCTCTTTACTCGCATTTGAAGATTATACTTCATTCTATATCATGTAATCTTTTGTCTTTTTTAATGTTTTTTTAAGCAGATGATCACCATCTGTAATTACAGATTAGGAAGCTTAAAATATAGTTTACCTAATACTAATGGTCCTAGTATCCTTTGCGAATTACTAATATACTAGTTCTGTGACGGATGGTGTTATGGTGAATTAATGTGCCTGTGTGCAGGGCATTATTTACACAAAGTCTCAAAGTTTGAGATTTACATTTAAAGCATGCAATTCAAAATAAATTGCATTTAATTTCATTCAGTAATAATTGTTATGAGCACATGATGTCAATGTATGTTGGTAACTTGGATGATTGCAAAGTCTCCATCAACATTGCTTGACATTTTCTATGCTTTTGTTACATTTAGTAAGATTTTTACCTGATGCAGTGCTGCTAGAGGGGGTCAATGATCAATTGACTAAATATATTTTCTGCTTTTAATTACTGTCCAGGCCACAGAACTGTTGTCAGTGCTGTTTTTGTCTGTATCCATTGTCAATACTGAGCTTGCTTGCATTTGTTCATTCCTTCGAATTGTTAGAATAAGCAAGCTCCTTCCTTATAGAGAAAGAAGCCAATAACTTATATGAATGTAAACCCTGTTCTAATACAAGTGTTGTCTAGTGTGAAAGGGGTTGTTTGTAAATCTTGTAAAGATGTCTGCAGGGCCCTTGGTAAGTTCTGTATTACTATTGCAAATCACCACTTTAACGATTCAGGGTACTTACCAATTGGGTATTGTTAATATTGATGTATGCCTTAGTCTTAAAGAGGATTTTAACCCAAATAACATATACCGTATTTCTCTTCTCTTCTAGTGATCAAAATGCAGAGTTGATTAAATAAGTAGTATTTATTTGGGAGCAGTTTGGTTATACAAGAACGAGATGTCATGCTATTGAGACAACATTGGCACTGCTGCCTTTACAACAAGTAAAGTGGTAAAGACCAGGAGCATTTTATACTGATGTTTTATGAGTCCAAGGCAGAGAAGAGGAATTACTCTTCCTCAAAGCTTCTTGCTGTTGATGGTTGGGAACCTTACAAATCCTAAGCATCAATTTTCTGTGATATTCGATTTAATATGCTTTGGGGCATTTTATAATAACACAGGGTTTTAAGGGTTAAGGTCTGGTCCTGTTCTTTAGCTTTGATAGATGGGCTATTTCTTTTTCTATTTTATGATCGTGGGACTTGCCATGTAGACAAGTGACAGTACTGATTTCTTACAGTATAGTTAAGTGCTAGCAAAGTCATTTAGGAATCACATGTTTTAGATTTCATAGCAATGTTCACTGCCTGGCATTGATCTGTAATAGTGATTTAGTATTATGCTGTCTAAAATATTATTGACTCAGAATATCTAAATATATCCCTTTAGAGCAGTTTTTATGTTCTGTGTATCATCTTCTGAGTAATATCTTACCCCTAAAAGACACATAATAAAGGATTTTTTCACCTCGATACATGATCTAATCCTTATAGAGGTGCTAAAGGAGCAGTTGTACTGTGAATTACTATAATAGATGAGGTCTTGTCTGGTGTCCGTTGAATATCTGGAGATATTCCTGTGTTCATGTTCCTGTGCTGTTTATTCAAGAAACTGCTTCCCTTTAAATTTCTGATTGACAAGTTTGTTGTAACATGCACAACGGGGAAAGAAGTTATTTTGTCTTTCTAAATGAAGCATTAACAAAAAACTCAGAAGGGGCAGACTGATTGATTTGCCCCTGATCTATTGCTTGCCATGCCTTCGAACTGCACATTCGAGTTAAATATCTTTTTTGTACCTTATCTTGTGGATGTGAGCATGGAAGGTGGTTGGGGGTGGGGGCTTCCATTAATTCTATCCACAAGCCAGTAGCTGGCAGGATGTTAAATCTCCACGGAAACAAGGTCTGAGGGCATTCAGTGGGCATAAGAGATTAAGCTTATCATTCTCTGGGCTTCCAAATGCGAGATCAATTAGATTTCTTTACTCATCTCTCTGTGCCTATTCAGTTTAATATCCTTTGCTTTTTAGCTGTTCCCTTTAAAAACCTGTAGTATTGTTGCCTGTCATGAATGTCTTCTTTTTTTCCTTTTGATAATGTTAAATTCAGTTTCCCTTTGTAGTTTTTTATCTTCCACATCCTGAAAGAACTGTACATCCCTAAATGTTTCCAAAATGTCATTAATAATTGATACTGATTATTGTATATCACATCTGAGCTTAAAAAAGTCTCAGATAAATTCTTAGCACATTTCTTGCTGATGTGGGCTTTAAAAAAGAAGTTACATACCCTTTGTACAACATCTGCTTCCCATATATCATATGAGCCTTTTAAGCAGTCCCCTGAAAGGGATTAGACTGTGTTTATGAATGCTTCAGTGATTTTGATTTTGTATGCTTAACTTTTAGGTAAAAGGTGTTTTATCTGTTCCCAACAGTAGCTATGACTGAGAGTGCAGAATATTTTCCCTCTGCAGCCATTGTCTTCACTGAATAAAACCTATATTTTAGACAGTAGTTCATATCTAGGCTTTGACCATGAAAATAAACTACTTTATTTTTGTTATGGGAAACAGAAAAAAATACAACAGATTGTTATGGGAAATTGCTTTTTAAATTCTTCTTTGATGAAGGCCATGAACTTCACATTGTTTTCTCCCAGGAATTAAAATCCAGTTGTCACAAACCCTTATTCACATAGGACACTAATTTTTCGATATACAGTATGCCTGAAACTTGATATGTACAAACAACTGTACAGTATATGGTTTGCATAGAAGAAGTAAAAATAGCTGGCAAGAGTTTGTTACTGCATCACTTCCAAAGCTTGAATTCCATAGATACAGTTGCCAGAGCAACAATCACCTTAAAGGTATTTTGGCTAAGCACGCTAGCAGTCATTATTAGCTAAGAATATAGCATAAGGAAAACCAAAAATACCAGGGCATACCTTGAAAGTTTCCACATGAAGTACTGTATATGTGTCTTATCTAAGACATTCCATTAACTATGTACATCAAAATCAAGATCAGCATTAAAATATTTCATAAAGGGCAGAAGGGCTGTCCACTTTTTGGATCCAGATCCCAGTTCTCAGGTTCAGATATGAGGAATTTTAATGCCAGTATTTGCATAGCATTCGGACATAGCTTTGCCAACAGCTTCCATCTGTCCTCACTTCTAGAACATTCATAACACAGAATTTAGGTGGGAGGTGAGTCAAACAGGCAGGACATATTTGCCATTGTACAAAATATCCGATGAGTATGCACGATTTGTTTTTGCCGTACCTGATTGTTATTCATTAATTTAAATGGATGTTGTCCACAAAATATTGATATTGTTCAGTATCAGGACAGTAGATTTCTTAAGTAGCCAACCTGTGTGAATGACCCCCCTGTCACCAAAGAAAAAAATAATTCTGAACTAATTGGTTGAATGATCCCATACGTGTTATACTAACTGACATTTAGTAGCTTGCAGTTGTATTGTAGTGAACCACATGGCGAGTAAAGGGAAAAGAGCTTTCTCTTTTTAAGAACCTTCAGACCGTCATTCCAGTGAATTCTTTTTTTTAATCATATAATTTTAATAATCATCATACTGTACCTTTACAAGAACAATAGATTGCCAGCCTTTTAAACTCCTGTGGCCTGTCGGCATTATTAATAGTTAAGAAGATGCTAGAATTGGATATCTCACAAGGCTGAAAATCCAGTGGTTAAATTCAGAACATCACCTTGTACCTCATTATTCCCTGACTGGTACTTAGTTATTTAAAAGTACAGCCTTGAGGAGAGTTGGAGTTGTATTCTACAGCAGCAATTAAAGGTTACAGAAGGCAAGAAGCTAAAATGAAATGATGCTTGCACATTTTTGATTGCGGTGGTGGTTCAAAGTGGCACTTCAGGCTAAGTAATGTCCTTTTTGTGCTTATAGTATTTCTGCTAGTTTGTAACAGGTTTTAAATATTGACATGCACCTAAATTGCAGTACTGTATGTATATAAGCAGCACATTAGTACCCATGTCTCTCCCTTGTTTTATTACTTCCCAAAGCAATTTTAGAATAATTGGTAAAATAATTCATTATACTATATACAGTATGTACAGGATGCCTGTCTGATGAAGAAGAGCCATATACACATTTTATAAATAACAAATCCTTGTTCTTTTTGTTCTGTGTGCTTCTACGTAGTTCAGCAACCAGTATTAGTACTGTAGTATTCTGGCAGAAGTGTTAGGGAGAGCTGTATTACAGCAGGGTCCAAGGTTAACATCATGGAAAATTAATGCATCTTCATATCAGTGGAAAGACCAGATGCTACAGTCAGCTAATAGCTGTATAACTGGTGGTAACTGATGGAAAACTATCAATTTTCTGTCATTGAAGATGGGAAAAGAGGAGCTTTTAATTACAGCATGCTCAAACTACACTTTAACAATTGCAATAATTGTATCGTAATGAGCTCAAAAGACACTTTGGTTTCAATAAATCTTGTAACTCGATGTCAAAGCCCAAAGCGCAATTTGCAAGCACATTTTTCTTTTGTTAGATATTCTGTGTGTGTCACTGATTATAATAACCCAGACAAGAAAATGTGAAGCAGACATTAAAAGTGAAACTGCAAATGCATTGGTGATGTCTCAGTATAATTTACGTAAAGAAACTCCTATGGGTTCTATACATATTTGATGTAAAGTTGTCAATTTTTCTTTACACATTAGATGTCTGAGTAATAATTCTGCGACTGCTTTTTTATTTCTCATATAATTTATAGGCTTCAATTCTGAAGTGTTTATTTGTACTGGGAGCATTAAATTTTGGAGTTCTGTTTTTCACATGTGCAGTTACTCTTAGAGTTTTACTGTACAGTATACAGTCATTTTTATAAATATTGTGACATGCTTTTTTTCTTCAGCATTTTGATAGTGTATTGTGATTTAAAAATATTTGGAAATGTGGAAATTTTGTTTTTATAAATCTAATTGAGAATAGTGAATTTTTCAGCTTTACGGTTATTTTTTTAGTTTTTTCATTTAACAAATTGAGTAACGCTGCATGTTATAGCTAAAAAATAGATAAACATTTAAATGCTTAAATAAAAATTATGGGTAATTAAATGTGTTTCTAAGATCATAATCTAACCATGCTGTGACAGTTTGTGCACTGGCAAAATACAACTTTGTAATACTTTTTTCTTCAAGAAAATCTACTGCAAATGCTTGCAACCAAAAGTGATTTAAAGGGCACATTCATATACACCTGTCAATATAACAGTACTTTTCTTCCTTGTTACAAACCCCAAATGGTATAATGCTTTCCATAAATTTGCATTCAAGAGGACAATTTTGAACAGTTTATAAATGTCAGCATGTGCCTGTCAATTCACAGGTGAAACACACTTGCTCATCCGAAATGAACCATCCCACTACAAACAATACAAACCAGTTTGTGAGTTGAGAAAACTTTAAAAACTAAAACAAATCATGTCATCAAGAAAAATCAAGTCATGTGGATAGATTACCATTCTGATTTGTTGATCAAAGATTTTAATGCAAAAGAATCAATTCATTTCACCAATGAATTGGCAGACACTTATACTGTAGGATGTACAGTTGTAAAATGATTGAAGCCATCAGCCAATTACATTTCAGGTCTAGAAAGTATAATTTCATCATATGTATGCCCACTGGAATGCTGAAGAGCTTAACTATGACATTTTAAATCAATCTATTATATAAGTAAACTGATAACGTAAAAACAACTTAAACACCAATAATATGAATGTCCATTTTTACTTTGCTATTTAATGAGTCATTGTAATAGTTGCATTAGGTCACCAGGCTTTGGAATGTGCAGCCTCAAAGCATAGCTTTATTTAATTAGGTTGCATCAGACTGGTTTTTGTAGGGTAGAGTCAATATCCCAAGCCATGTTTATCAATAGTTGCTTTCAAGGCAGTTACTGAAAAGCTCAGTGACCTTCTTTGCCCTGGGAAACAACAGCTGTGACCGCAGCCGTTGAACAACAAATCAACAGCAAACGCACGATTGGGCCATAGTTCCAACCTCAGATGGATCCAAACATTTATTCTGCAAACATTAATTCAGTTCCTCCTGTGCCAGTCAATCTGTTCCCCACTTGCCTGAATAATGTCCTGCCTCCAGTAACTTCACCAGTTGAAGTATGACTTTCTCTGGAAATCTCCTTATCCATTACAGTAAGAAAGAGGAGACCCCAAATGTTTGTGTAAACAAGTATCTACATATTTTAGTCCCTTTGTTTTGCTTTTTAAACCACAAACAATAGTTGTATTGCCTGGAAATTGGAAGTCATTTGAAAATTGTCTTTGACATGCAGTAGTCAGGAACTCAGTGGCATACTGTATCTCAGATAGTCAAATCTGAGATCACTTTAGCCACATACAGTATTTTGTATAAGTACTCCATTATAGGACACTCCCATCTCAACCAGGT
This sequence comes from Lepisosteus oculatus, assembly GCF_040954835.1. Taxonomy (NCBI): domain Eukaryota; kingdom Metazoa; phylum Chordata; class Actinopteri; order Semionotiformes; family Lepisosteidae; genus Lepisosteus; species Lepisosteus oculatus. The sequence continues at coordinate 13,710,570 of NC_090704.1, read as the reverse complement.
AGGTGTCAAGTATATCCTTTGCAGGTCAGTATCAGTAACTTTAACATTATGGTCCTTAGACTTGCATGTGCTGTACACTCTCTTCCTCAATAATGACTACTGTCAGACTGATGCAAATCTGGAGCCCCATGGTCCACACACCTGGACTAACACTGATCCAAACAGTGTAGCATGTTTTCCCCACAACGCTGCATACTTGCAGGTGTCCTCCCAGCAGTAGCTGCTGCACAGCATGGTGAGTTAACCCAGATCAACTCCAGCCAGCCCAGTGCTGGCAATACTCAGCCTGCCATGCTCCACTGCTTGGCGAAGCCTGATCACAATGAAGTAAGGATACTACCATGATGCTTCACTCCCTATAGGAAGCAATGGAGACTTAAGCACCTGTATACTATGAGAATTTGGCCCATTGCTTTTTGACTAACTAATCTTGGCAAGCAGTTTTTTTTGGTTGTTGCAATGATGCAGTATGTTGAAAAGGAGGTTTCCTTGTAATGAACTGGCTGGGATAAGAGATCAGATACTGACACTGCCCAGACACTCACATGTCTTAAATGATGGAGCCACTCAGCAGCTACCCTTCCTGATGAGAGATGCTTATGTCTATTGAGGAACACGCCATACATTGCCCTTTGATTGGGAAACTGTAAGGCCTAACCATAAATTGCCAGCTATTCTATTCCCAAGGTGCAAAGGAGGACGGAATGATTTAAAGTTCCTGGGGACCGCTGTGCTTATAAAAGCACATTTTGTGCCCTGTTCGTGCCACTTCTTATCCAAATTAAATCAAACTGGGATTTCTTTACCTTTTGTTGCTAGTTACTCTTGTGGCAGCTCCCAGGGTAAATGTTTGATTGTGGAAAGGGAATCTAATCATATGAGTGGGTGAAGAGGTGGTAAACCAGTTTACACTAGATGATCATTACTTTACTTTACATGGGTGGCAAATTGGGGTTTTGCCATATTCAGTGTGGATTTCTTGATTACGTTTCATAGTAATTTAGTTCTTTTACAGTTTTTATTATTATACAGTTATTAATAGATTATGAATCCATAGCACACAATTATAATTCTGCAGTATATTAACAACTTTATGTGGCAGTTATGCGGTAACATCAACTATCACGTGTCATTGTCATAAGTTTTTTTTCTAAATTCTCTGTAATGTTTCCTTTGGCTTACACAGAATGGTTTAACTGTTTTCTAAGTTTGTTTAATGTGTTTACCATATATTATTGAGATGTTTTACAGTTCCCTTTGATGTTTGTTTTTCTCATTTCTGTATAATTGTAGTTACAGACTCTAAACGTACATTAAATATTTGCTCAGTAACTGGAAGAACAAGAATACATTTTATTTACCAAGCAATTTTCATTTTTCAAAAAAGGTGCAAGTTCAAGTCTGGTGAATATGATGAGGTCTTCGTCCTTATTATAATCTGAAATTCGAAAGTGATCTTTTTGCTATCTGTCGATCTGTTTGCTGTACATTAGATACTGAAACCACTAGATGCACATTGTGTTTTTCTTTATTCTGACTTTTCTTTTGTAATCCAGCAACCATGTCATTCTGATTCAGAATACTTTAATGAGAGAGCAAATGAGAGGCAACCTCATTTATTATTCCGGCAATAATGACAACCGTATATCTCCCCAAAGACCTTAAAAGGCTAAAATCAAGGATAATCAGAAAGAATTCAGATTGCTTCAGATGATGTCAGAATAGAGATTAATTCCACAGTCATACAACATCTGAAAGTGAGCACAATTCTGTGCTCGTCCATCTTTTGGATTGCGTTTTTTACAGACTTTCATGTAAATGTAAACCATAATGTTCCCGTTACAAGCTTTAACATTGCAAAACTGTATGTCATTATACTGATATTTATCTTCTTTGAGGGTGAACATTATATCATTCGAACAAGTTGAAAGTAATTTTGTTTTTCTTTGCAACAGAATTCACACATGGAGACTTTTCAGTGGAGTTAGCAGATTGTTAGAATTATTTAATTCATTTTTCTCTTTTAATTGAGATGAAGAAAATGCACAAGAAAAGTTCTACATGAACTGAAGACTTAATATTAAAATACAGATGGATTGGGTGATACAGAAGTCATAGGTTCTTAAAAATTATCATTTTTATTAAAGCAGTTTTTTTGGAAAAACCAATAAGTATACTTTGTTTATTATTATGTTATATGGCAATTCACTATATTCTACAATAAATACTGTGCTAGGTTTAATTGTAATTTACATTGCTTTGACTTGAACTGTGATAATTATTGGGTTATTTTCAGCACAATTCTAAGTTATTATTCCATTTTTAATTTAACTTTATTCCAACTCAAGTCCTGCTTCTTAAGCAACTATTATTATAAACTTAAATAGCTGTTTTTGTCCCCTCCAGAAATGTCAGATATGTTAGTCCACAGAAGAATTTAACTGTATTTTCAGTCAATATAAATGATAATTAACAATAATTCTTTCTAATGCAGAAATGTATCCATTGTTCATTTAAACACAATACTGTGGAACACAAACAATATACTATTTTGTTATTGTGGCAGGTCTTACATTGGTTTTATTTACATATTATGTAATACAATCATAATATGTATATTATTTTTTGTTAGTTTTATTTGACATAAGGCTATTTTGATTGTATTTTGTGACTTGTTTTGTACTTGAAGTTCAGAGTCAGCACCTTTCTTTTTGTAATGGGATCTGTAGAATTCTCCTGATTTGTTTAATGATCTTCTCCTATCTTCATATCTTTACTAATTACAAAAGGATATACAGTTAATAATACATTGTCTAGACAATGACTTAGGTGCGGTAATAGCTTAGGTGCGGTGAAAGGTCAATTCAAAATTACCAATTCATTTGATTTCTTTTTAAATGTTCATTTCTAAAAGCTGTTGTTATTTCAGCAGTGGTTAACAGATGCAGTTTTGTCCCTAAGGATTTCTGTACCAGAAGGTCATTCACAATTGCGTCACCTTAGAAAGACAAGCGTCAGGCTATATTTAAGTACCCTGGGACTGTTAATAGTGGCTTTTGTTGTATTATCTGAAATTCATGGCAACCGTGGCTTCATTTGTTCCACATCAGTCAATATATGCATCACTCGGAAGTTGCCTTTTTGGTTTCAGTGTGACATTGATTTACAAGAGTACAGAACCAGTATTTAGCGGGTAATTTACAGTGTTCAGTGCTGTTGAAACTTTAAAAGAACAACCAATGGCATGGGGTCATCACTGGACAATTTTAGTGAAAAATGTGCAGATGGAAGAGTGTCCATCGTTGATACTGTCAACATGATGGGGTGTGGTTGCTTTTATTCACAAGAATAACGAATGAACCTAAATTTTTTACCCATTTTTAACCTTGAAGTAACCAGGAGAAATAAAGTTAATTTAATTAAAGGCCATATTAATGCTTTGGGTGCTTGGCGTTGTCACTCTTAAGATGATGTTCTCAAGCTAACTTTAAGTTATCTTGACCAGCATGCTATTGTAACTTGATTTGATGTATTGGTTTTTCATGTTTCATCATTAAAGGTCTTTATCTACTACTAATTATAATAAGAAAATTAAATATTGTCACAGCAGTATGGTGGAGCTGTGGATAGCATTGCTGCCTTGCAGCACTGGGGACCTGAGCTCTATTCCAGACCATTTTATCCGAGTAGAGTTTGTATTCTATGTTCTCCTCATGTTCTCATGGGTTTCCTCTGGGTGCTCCAGTTGTTCCTTTTACGGCCCTGGTAAAAATTGGCCCTGCTCTGAGCGGTTACGTGTCTGTTTCTGTGTGTGTGCCCTGTGATGGACTGGCATCCCATCCAAGGTGTACCCTGCCTTGCACCAGTTGTTTGCCAAGATAGGCTCTAGCTCCCCTGTTACCCTGATTTGGATGAAGCAGTTAGAAAATGGATGGATGGAAAAAAAAGTGGTACTGTTCTTGATACAACTTAAACTAAGAAAATGTACAGAAACTCCTTCATTAAATATTAAAACATAAGTGGCAGGCAGATAACTTTCATTTTATCTTTGTTTGGTTGTTACTTCTTGGCTGTCCAATTTTTCTTGCAGACGCTTATAAAAATAAGTGGTGTATACAGTATGCACATGATCAGGATGAGAAAAACACACAGAGAACATGTGCCGTTGAGTAATCATCTGAGCTAGCTCTTCAACTCCCTCGGTTAATCCAGTTGAACCAATTAAAGTATAAATGTTTTTAATGACTTGCCCATCTATACATTCATTTTAGGCAAACAAAAAATAACGCTTCTAATTGTTATTAATAGGGATTCAGATATTGAGATGAACATCTCTGGAATATGCATTATAAAGGTTTCTACAACATCAATGTAGTTGAAAAATAACCTTTCTACTTTCTGTTTAACTTTGGAAATAAACTGTACAACATACATTATTAAAGACATTTTCCTAACAATTATAAATGGCCTTCCTGAGTGCATTTCAGTGGTATAAATGCATAAGAATTTCTTGTCAATCCTTAAAAGCCTAACTGTACTGTTGGAACTTCACACTATTAGGTAATTATTCTTAGTAATCACATATTTTTACTTAAAGACCACCTTTCCTTGAAGTAGTATATACTGTGATAGTGTAAGGTGCCATATGATGAAATACTATCAAATGGTATTATAAAAATACAGTTGGATAAACTTGGATTTAAAAAAAAATTCCAGACTGGAATCTCTTGTAATTTCTCCATCTGAATCTACCCTTTTCATGGGTGTGGGTGATTGCACCATACAGTATTTTCTTATACACTGTTTTTGTCAGTATTAGTGTATTAGTATTTTGCTAATGTCTGTACTTTTGTGTTTCTTCTGGCTCTGTAATATATTTGCCCTAGTGGATACACAAGGGTGGAAATTGTTCTCATTAAAGTTCTTCTCATGTTTCCATACCTCGTGACAAGACACATGGGTATTCAGGTTAGCAATTTCTAACTGGCTCTGTTTCAAAGATATATGTTACTGCTGCCAATTAGTTTGACAAGACAAAGCTGAAATCCATACCAGAACACACATTATGAAATCAGCCTCCCTTAATTTTATGTCTTGTCCACTTTGTCATAACTGGCATGTATTGTATTCCACAATTGCCAATACCATTGTTTGACATTTCATAAAACTGTAAAAAATAAACAATGCAAAAGCATGAGCCACCAATTTGAAATGTAGAAAACCATTTACATTTTTATTAGGGAAAAATGCTGTAAAAAATGCTGTAATATTCAATTAATGTGTAAACAACTTTTAAGTTATTGGGTCTTGTAATGTGCTTAAAAGTGGAGCCCTTCAGCCATTTTGTCACCTTAAACAAAAGCAGAACAATTAATGAACTGTAATCACAGCGGGCATATGGTTCTTTGTTGGTAGCAACAATAATTCTTTGTTTACATATTTACCTGAAATCAGATGTTGACAAAAAAACTAAAAGGTTTGCATACTGTATAGATGAGAGACGCAGCATTTATATCTAAACAGATTCAACGCTATAAATTATTTGGTATTATGATGTGGCATTATTAATAGTAACTATTATAAATACATATAAATAATAATGTTATTGCAATGATGTGTAATTATCTGTGAGATGGTACAGTATATGAAATCTTACTGCCTCATGTAGCTTTGTCATTTATTATCGTACATACATGAGTATTAATTATTCCAGAAATTATAGAAAATAGTGTGACAATTCAAATGCTGTGCTAGCCAAATAATTTGGGGCCGCTTTAAACTACATCCATGCTCACACTGGGAGTTTCATAACATGAGCAAGCTGTAAGTCTGGTTGACACAATTACAGTATATGGTGCAGGCACAGAGCTGCAGTATATTCAGTAATCTGCTCTTCAGCAGAAGCCACAAAGTCCAATGCATTGCTTTTTACACATTTTATCTGGATATTTCAAATGGATTCAACTCTTAGTTTGGTGTTTTTAGAGTAGAAAAAAAACTAAATTGACTAGTAATTAGGTGTTCTAAGCTATTCTCAATACACAGTAACAGAGTTTCAAGAGGGATGCACATCTGGATTCACACCTCATTTAGATGATACCTGCCATAAATTTGATGAGCTACCAGACACATTTTTATCAGTTGGGCCAGACGGGCAGAATGTCCCTCTCTTATTTGGAAAGTTTGTATGTTCTTGTGTTCAACTTTGTGAATTCAAAGACTTGGTTTCCTCCCACAGTCCAAAGACATACAATACTGATAGGCTGATTAGTGGAATAGACTCCCGTGCGATCCTGTATCGGATAAAGCAGCTAGAAAATAGGTGGACTGAGCAATGATTGAAGATACATTCACAAAGAAATGGAACTGTTCAAATGTTCTATTGAGAATTATGTCAGAGGCTATTGCAGTTGTAAATTGGAAGGTGAAAAGAGTTATCTTGCATCCTTTGCATCTTGCTTTTCCAAAACACAAAAAAACCTGCTGTGGGCAGGTCTTTGAAATGTGAACTTTTAACTTTTGGCATGGTCTCCCATCGCTGTGTTTTTCACGCTTCCCTGTTTCTGTTCAATGCTGGACACATTTAAATAACGTATTTATGTAAGAACTGAAGGGCAACGCCTTGTAATGTCGTGCAGTGTCATCCCATGTAGCGTCTGCTGAGAATGAGCCTTGAGGCTGTTCACAAAGCAATCCAGAGGGACCGAGGAGCAGCGCAGTTGTCATGGCTACAAAGCCAGTTTGCAGCTTTAGCAAAATTAAAACTGTTACCACTGATCTGTGCAGCTTAGCAAGGTTTATGCATACAATACACCATCTCTTATTGGTTTCAAATTGTTGTCTTAGATTTTTACATTAGACTTCAGGTCCTGATCTTTTATTCCCTTGTTTTGTAATACAAATTAAGATTATGCCTTCCAGCCAGTCTTAACAATATTAATATATATATATACTTTAAAATGTATTTATTTCTTTAAGATATTTTAATTACATTAATTCTGCTTGTGTAATGAAATGCTTTGTACAGTGCCTATATGAGGTATAATAAACCTTATCATACAGTATGTCCTGTAAACATCATGTAAGATAAACATCTCTTTTAGTTTTGAGTCTTAAGTTTGGAAATGCCATGTAAATCAGTAGTATAATTTCACACATAGCCCATAATATTCATATCGATCTTCTGCATTTAGGCTTAAATAATCTTCATGGTTTAAAGTATTTAATCTTTGTGAAAGTGAAATCATTTTCTGTTTTAATGATCTGTGATGGATTAGTAGTGCTTTTTTGTTAGTCTCTGATGGACTAAAGCATACAAGATATGAGTACTCAGGCAACTTATATGAGTAATATAATTTGAATACCTCTAGCAGAATCTTAAAGACAGTCATCAATTTACTGTGTTTGGAAAACCTGACTCATTTCAAGCCAAAGAATGTTTTGTTTGATTTAGTTCATATTTAGTTAATCTTTTTTCATTTAATCTGTAGTACAGTGCTGACAAGTTGATGATAAGCCATTAGTAAATACCACTCATAGCAGGAATTAGTCAGATGATTCTACTATACAGCAATGCTTTAACACATGCAAAATGAGTGTTGCTGCTGTCTCTGTTTGATTTCTAATTTAAATTAAATCTAGCATAATTTAGAAATAACCAAGGTGTACCCAATTCACACCACTTTTCATATGAGCAAAAAAGTATATTTGTACTGCATATACCTATCATTTATCCATTATGTTGTTTCCAGGCTTAATTTTGTTTTTTTTATGATAAAGTGCAGAAATGACTGTTAACAAGATTTTGGGAAAAGTATTAAAAAAGTCTTAAAAAGGTTAAAAAGGTCATATTTTGTTGTATTAGCATAAGTCATACCGTCCTGAGATGAGTTGAGCCACCCACCTATAAGTCATTTCTGTTAATAGAAAATGCTTTCTAAAAGCAAGGCCTCATGTGAAAAGTATTCTAGTTCTTTTTTTAGAAATTAAATGCTGCCTGATGTTATATGGCCCCTTCCAAAAAATGTAATCTAAGCTTAAGTAATGCACATGCAGAAGGCTGTCAGTTTGGCTCTGTGTACTTTAGTTCTAAATATTTATTTCTAATATATAGAAAGGACATGAAGCCGGTCAGTGTTTTCCCCTTTGGTTTAAAGTTAAGTAACTGTTCCTTTAAACTCAGTGAACTGTTTGCAAACAGCTTCCAGCATCCAGCATCCAGAAACCAGGGATAATGAGCTTTCTTCATGTTCAAATTAATTTATTTTGATTGACCACTTCTATCTGTTTTGAAAGCCGCAGTTTCTTAATCTGAGTGTGGCTATTTGTAAGATGCACTACATACAGTAATGTTTATAAGAAGTTAGGTTTTATGTTTTACTACATACAGTATATAGTTTTATTTTTGCCACTACATGCCTTCCAAGGAATGTTGTGATATGTGATGCGTTAAGTAATAAACCATAGCCTGGTTTGTTTGCGCACTTTAAGTCATTGCACACTGCATGTCTTTTCCTTGTAGGTGGGCTATTGTTAAAATACAGAAATGCTGAAGTGCAATGTTTTGTGCAAAACATTTTCATTTTTGGAATACGAGAGTTACCCATTGAGTAATGTCTTTTACGGTATTATACAGAGGGATCTTTTTGCATTAATGTGTTTAGATGATGCCGGGAAAAAAACAGGAAAAACTAACCATTCACGTTATTTTATCACAATTCTCCACTAGAAGCACTTGCACGAAAGAGTATATCTTTGATATACAGGTAAAAGAGAAGGGATGAATGGAATGTCGCAAGTGTGAAGAAGAAAGCCAATGTGATAATGTTTGGAAGCTTCAGCTCAGTCCTAAAATGTATTATTAGATAACCAAAGAATAAATAGAGGATTTTAAAAAGTAGGATGATCACTCATGAAAGGTGAACTGGTTACAAATGAGGTGAACTGGTTACAAATGGGAGTGTGTTAGATCAGTGTGTAGCTAGCCAGTTTAAATTATTAGAACTGCAGTACACAGTATACAGCATATGGAACAAGTAATAGGTTTATTCCATGATGAAAAGAGAAGAAAGAAAACACAACGTTTTGGCCGTGGAGCCTTCTTCAGGTGTCGCTATATATACGAGATATACTGTAGCTCCCACTTGTCTTGTCTATACAGTATATAAATCACAGTAGATCACAACATTTGAACTCACCTGCAGTTCTTAGCAGCATTTTGTCAGGTTTTGTCACAGCTGAAAAGTCTACTTAATAGATTAAAGGGATGGTGAAGATGTTTCTGGGTGAAAACAAAGAATGATAAAAAATTGATTTTACAAATTGATTGTAAAACCAAGAACGGAAGGAAATCCTTGAAAAATGCAGTGGAGACAGTAGCAATAAAAACTTGGCAGACCTACTGACATTTCCAAATATTCAAGCATTCTTGTTTGCTGATGACAATTCATGAGTATTTAGCAGATAATTGCCAACCTGCTGAGGTGCACTCCTGAATCTTGGAAAACTGAAAAGAGCTCTGCCTATTTTTCCAAATGACATTTAACCATGAAATGGAAACTGACATGTAATCAAAGTGAATGAAATGGGATTTACAAGCGCGTGTTCCATTCACCCAGCACCCAGATAATGTGTTTGAACATGATTTACTGGCTGTGGCGGCAATGACGATCTGCAGCTTACGGCAGGGATGAACATTAACAACATCTTCTGTCGTCACCACTCCTGACTGTGGTAAGTTGCAGTCTTGACTATACTGTCGCTATTGAAATTGAAAAACTGTAGCGCTCAAAACAGCACATCTAAGCATTGTTTTTTGTTTTTTTACATTTTTTTATATTTATATACAGTATATATATTTATATTATATTTATTTCCTTAAGCAGGAAACCTAAGAACTAAGTTACCTACTACTACCATGAAAAACAAGTGTAGGCTGGTATTAAAGATGTATTTCATTTTTATGCAAAATAAAACCTTGATTATTGTTGTAATTTCTAAGAAACAAGTAATGTTAAAGTCTTGTGATTGTGAAAAGAAAATAGTTTTTTTTTCCTAAGCCAAAGCAATGTATGCTACTGTACATCTCCTCTCAGTAAGAAATGGTGCAGGAGTGTAAATTATTTATATTGAGGGCCAAATGACCTTCCCTCATTTGTAACCCTTAATACAGTATGTCCTTATACTCTCTAATTCTATGTGAAAAAGAAAACCACACACAAAAACTTCAAAGGGGATGACCATTTTATATCTAAGCAGGCAAGAGAGAGCATTATCTGTATGTTAAAATCAAAATACACCTGTTATCTTTAGCAACAGTTGTGTTGGAACAACAAACAAAAAAACCAGACAATTTCTGCATTGTCATCAGTTTTTTGTTTGGTGTATATGTTCTTGTTGATGTTTTTTCAATGCCCGACAGCAGCTTTTCCCAATCATTTTGTCGAATCAGCTTTGGACTGTTAGACAGCTTTCCCACATGTGAAAGCTTCCATTGACGTATTTACCTGTCTAAGGAAATTATGACCAGCATGAAGCCGTCTGGTTTTAAGGAGGCAATACTAGCCTCTGTCCTTTCACTATGATATAGAAATCTATAGAAGGCTTTATGGAACTTCCATTTCCAGTTATTTGTGTTTATTGTTTGAGCTGAGCTTTGAAAAACAGCTGGTATGGCCTTGTGAAGCATCACTTTTGCCTTCATCAGTTGAATGCAACTGCATAAAGCTGGAAGGGGGGAAATGGGTTCTGTAAAATACAAAATAGAAATAGAGAGTTAATGTATACTTTGGAATACACAGAATTATACTGTTTGTTTTGCATTCAGACAGCAATATATCACATGCATGGAAGTGCTTGGAAGTAGACAGTAATACCAGGGGAGCAATAGGAACACATTTTAAGGCTTTGTCATATCTTGTGATCAAAGCCTTTGACATTTGTAGTCTTCTCTGAAATTTGAAAAGTTTGTCTTTGTTTAACATTCATTTGTTTTTGCAATGTACAAACAATTTTCTGTCAATAAAATAGCTCCATACTCTACTTCTTAAAAGCATGCTGAGGAATGGGCTTGAATTTGTATAATCAAATTACAAGTAAAAGTTTTTTATATCAACATTTGAGCTGGATAGGTTCCTTTGTCTTTGGCAATGCCAAGTGTTTTTAGCAGTGAGGTACTGTACAGTACATTTAAATTGCTCTTTGGTTATACAGTAGATAACGCCATCTAAGTACCACATTGTGTTCATTACCAGGATATAAGTACAAACATTGAATTGATCCTTTTATTTTGATTATTTTTCACCTTAGACAATAAAACATGCAATTACTGTTACTATTACAGATGCATTGATAATGTTTTCTTTGGATCTCACCTGGTGAGATTAAATAATCTGTTGAATGCAATGCAGCACAGCTGTCTGAAAGAGCCTCATTATTCACACGCTGACATCTTAGCACAGGGCTAAATTTGTCTGAAGAGCCAAATATGCCATTCAGAGGTTTGAATGAAAGAGATCGACCAAAAAAAAAGAGCTAAAGGAAAATACATAGCCTAGTGAACTACTTTACATACCAAATTTAATATTTTAGGACAATAGGGTTTGAGTTCAACATCATTTCAGTAGTAATTATAATAACAATGTTATGCAAATGGATCTCCAATGCTCATTTTGTAGTTTAGAAGATAAATGAATTCTGCTGGCATTTCAAATTACTATAAAAATGATTTAAATCATTTATAACTGGTAGGCTTATTGTGATTATTGTTAGATTTATTTTATGCTGCTTTGTGTGTTCATTTAAGACTGACAAGGTTATGCAGTTAAATGAATTTTGGATCTGAACAAAGATATCTGATGTCTGGGACCCAAAACTGGGGTTGTATCAAACATTTACTTCAAAGTGAGTTCCTAGCTATGACTGTCTGGCCAGAAACCATAACTAACTGGGCCAAACCCCTACTTTGTAGACCTTATTCTGTAGGCTGCTGATCTGCTAGCACTCCAGTTCCTTTTTTGTATGATGTCTTTCTATTTAAGATGCAGCTTCACTTTAAAGCACAGCTAATCCCAGTCTGCGAAAAGTACAAGAATGGTATAAACTTTAAACCTGCAAAATAACAGCACATGTAGTGTTGCCCATCTTCACTTCCACTCATGAATTTCTGACAGCTCAGTTTTTATATTTCACATGCTGCCAGCACAATCACACCTCAATGCTCACTTTGCTGCTCCTAATCTCTGTGCAGCGGGCCTGGCTGACACAAACAAGTCTGAGAACGGCGCACGTTTTCTGAGTAATAACGGCAAAGGTTGACTAATCTAAATTAAAAACAACCTTAAAGCAGCGCTCCTCAAAACAAACCAAAGTACTTTCTCTTGAGCAGCCCAGGGGTATCGTTTTAATTAATCATAGTGACATTTTTTAACTTTTACCCATTTTTCTTACTTGAACAAGTTTCTGTTGTAGCCAACACATATATCCAGAGCTTTTCTCAAAGGGGCTAAATTAAGCCTGGAACAACTCAAAATGAAAGTAACAAAAACAGTGGGTGGTAGTTAAAACCAGAGGAAAAAACAGACTGACTTTGTGTACAAAGCTTTAATCAAAAATCTATTGTTTGTGAGTGTTTTTAAAAGCCTGTTGTCGTTATTATGTTTGCATTTATGTATGGGCTATTCGGTTCTGTAACATTTTTTAATTTGGTTTAGCCACAAAATCTTTGAAGTAAAAAAAACCCTAAAGGAGTTAATGCTTTTAAAATGTAGTGTGCAGATCCTTACATGTTATCTAATATGTGTGGGCATTATGCTCTTTGAGGCATCACTAATGATAATGGGTCACTAAGGTGCTTGTTGTGGCGAAGATTGTGCAAAGGAAGTGAATAATATATAACCACATAGAAGAGGACAAAATTACATTAATAAAATCTAAACTCCTTTCCTCTGGTGTTTCTGAGTCACAACTCATACATGTTAGGCAATGTGCAGTTCCCAGGGTCTCAGACTTTGCCTGTGGCCTAAGATACTGTAGATTACAAGTATTTTAAATCAGTGTCCTGGGACAGAATAAAGGAGACTGCTTATTGATCTTTGGCTTCAACTGTCTGTGAGATAAAACAGTGGTTTAGTCCTGAGGAAAAAGGCAAGAAAATTTGAAATATACTTTTAATACACATCATGATTGCACTTCCATTGCAGCACCATAGAGAAAATATTTTTTCTTGCTCGCTGTGTTTTCCGCCATTGGCTGTCCTCTATTGTTGTAAACACAAAGAACAAAAACATCAACCATAAAAATTTAAATTTAAATGTTAAATTTAGCATTAAATATATAGATTACAATGTTTAATCCAAACCAGTTCACCAAGGGACAAAAATATTTAAAATTAGTATTTGTGATTTCGTTAGAAAGTAACAAACGTTCTGTGATGGGAATGTACGTGAAACTAAAGTTTGTAGTCCCATTCTTTTTTAGCAATACTTTATCCTTTGACACCACTATGGGCCATAGCAGGGCTGACATACAGTACTGGGAGCAGTGTAGAGAGACCTATTATCCTGCATAACGTTTGAGAGAATTTGGAGTACCTGAAGAAAACTCATTCTGACATAGGGAGAACATGAAAGATCCATTCAGAGTCAAATTAACACATATTTGTTATCCATTTGTGAATCTCGTTAACATATATTCTTAAGATTCTGTCATGAAGCAGATCATTTTATATCTAGTTTTGCATCTTATTATTTCTTTTAAAGCTCACTTTGTGATGCCATTAATGATTATTTTCTGTTGGGTAGCCCTGGATACAAGTAATCTATTTGGTTATTTGATACTTGTTATTTACTGTAGGGTCATATTTCTTAATGATTCCCTTTTTTTCTGATACCTGCCACTAATTGCAGCTCTTTTTGCAATGCAAGAGTAAAAAAGCATGTATACAGTACTGTATACGGTATTTTCTTTCCCAGGTGGTTGGAGATCCACCTAAGTATACACCTTTGCTTTACTTGTTTATTACAAGAAATGCGACATACCTGTTGAAGGTACTCAGGTGCATCAGCAATTTGCATTTCTTTATTATGTAAAAAATCCTAATTAGGGATGTGAAAATGGTATTTTTCATAATAAGCAGCAGGTGTAAAAGTTTTTAAAAAATGTCACAGTACACATTAGTTGCTTAAATATCATTCTCCTTTTTTCTTGACACATTCCTATTCATGATGTTATTTTTTTTCTTCTTTGAACATTTGTAGAACAGAAGAGCAGAACATAATTTAATTTTATATGCATCACCGAAAAGCTGACAAAAACTGTTCTAAACTGTGAGTTATTTTGCCACTCATGATTTCTTTTTTTTTGTCTATAATACCCTCAGATGAATGTGTTCTTCTCTCAGTTGTTTATAGTGGCATGGTTCTTTAGGGATGTGTTTTTTTCGTATTCAAATTCCTACTGTGCCAAGCTGTCAGTTATAACTGATGACTGACTGAATAGTTTAACGTTAACCTTTGCCCGGTAAGCATGGAAGAGCACCCTTGCTGGAAATGTTTTGCCTCAAAGCAGTGCAACAGCTCCAGCTGAGCAGGTGCATCAAGAGGCAGAGTCGCTCCTTTTTCTATTGGGATGCAGAACAGGATGCACTAAATTTGGCTAATGGAATAAACGCAGATAGATACCAAGTGATAGGTGTTAGGAAAGCAGTTTATGCTCACCTATGTTTGTTTGTATTTGGTGTGCCCGGTAATGTTGTTTATTTGGAACTATCTTTCAATAAGAAGCAAACAACATAAATGCAGGGAGGATTCCTGAGTGCTTTGGTCAGTAAAAACTACCAGATGAAGTTTGAGCTCAACAAATTGAAACCAACTGATTACAGGTGTGTTCTATAGCTGCAGCTCTGCAGTTGGTGACTAAATGAATGGAAGCAAGGTGGCTAGGGTGTCTTTATCACACTGAAGGGCTGTATTTCCTGAGGTTTTCCTTTCCTCATCCACACCCACTGCCTCTCTCTGTATAGTCTAAATGGCTCTTAAAAATCAGCATTTCCATTCCAATATGTGAAAAGAGGCCACTTGTTCCACTGTTACAACGTGTTACCGCTGAACCTGTGCTATAAAAAGTATCATAAAATCACTTCTCTTGCTTGTTTTTATGAGATGCAGTTACTGTTTTCAACAGTTCGTGGTAACATTATATGGAATCAAAAAACATTAATTCTTCAGGTTAAATGACATCACAGAAAGGCTAGCCAGCTAGGATTGTTAGAAATTGCAACACAACTGTATGTTGCATTCATTTTCAGCTGTTGATTTCTTCAGTGATGTTCTATTTAAGCTTGAATTACAGGTGCACTAAGCAACTCTTGACCCAATTTATACATGCTTAAAGCAGGGATAAAGAACAGAAGCATGGAGATGGCTTAGAGTGACACCTGGTGGTTTTCATAAAATATTTGCAGCCCTTGTTTCAATTTTTAGTGACGAGTCATTGCCATCTAGCGCTTATCTCGGATAATGCAGTTTATCAGGCTCCTTTCTCATAATATACATTATTTGTTACATTCTGTTGAATGCTTTTCATTTCTTGCTTTTACTTTAGAATGTTGCTTATATTTTGCCATGTTTGTTAAAATTTAGCACTGAAGTTGCTGCAGTTCTTTTCATCATTATTGTAGTTGAAGCTGTGAACTAAAATAACTAAAGAACAAATGAATTATTCTTAGTCATTTGTGTTCGTTTCAACTGTATTATTTTTGTTAGTAGTTTTTGAATTTCAATGTCAAGGGATTGCATTATATACTGTACAGTATGTGTAGCCTTATTTAAATCTTAACTTTAGTGTACGATTGATTATATAATGTGTGAGTAACATAAATAATGGGTCATACATTTCATATTTTTAAGAAGCATGTTTTTAAAGAAGAAGAAACTTCATGATTCTTTTTTCTCATACATGCCACAAATATCAGCTCTTTTTGTAGTTTTATAGGACCAAAAAAGCAGATACAGTACTGTATATTTACCTTTGTTTTATACTGTACCTTTGTCAAAGAGAGGAAACCAAATCAGTGTTCAATAGCTCTTGTATCGCACATACTGTAAGATCATGCTGAAGATTATTTGGACAGAACTCAAGCAACAACAGCAGTCAGATCTAGCTCAAAAACAATTGTACTGAAAAAACAAGGTGAGAGTAGCCCAAACAGAGTTGGGATGGTTCAGCATGAGTAAAGACATGGTAGTATTGCTGTCACCTAACCTGTTTAATATCATAGTTGAAAAGATTATAAGAAATCTTTCGGATGCTTGTAGAGGTATTGTAGCTTTATGATTGGTGGAAGAATAATAAACAACTTGCAACAAACAACAAATGTGATGGTGAATGTAAGCTGGAACAAAAGGGGGGGATACATGTCCTGTACCTATGGTTCAAGATAATAGATGATGCAGGATGTGGAAGTGAAATAAAAACATGACTGTCTAGGGGAGCAACAGTACTTACTGAATGTGCAGACAAAATACAGTACATATCTACTGTAACACCACACTCATTCAAGGCCCGTCAGGACAATTCCGGATCACTCAGATGACATCTTGTACCTCCAGCAACCTTATTTACTGTATCTCTTGCAGTAAATGCCCAGCCATCATTGGGGAAACAGGAAGGTGACTCGGGGACCGGTTCAGAGAACCTGTTAGGTCTGTGAAGATTAAAGATTTCTCCAAGCCTGTTGTTTCTCATTTCACCTCTGATGGCCACAATCACACTAATCTCTGTCTGTGTTCTCAAGGATGGTGTTCCTAACTCCTGCATCAGAAAGACTACAGCAACTAAAATGATCCTGCAGCTAGGATCACACCTTGCCCCTTCTCTCAATGACAGACTAATTTTCTTCTAAATTCTCTCTATTCATTATTGTTTTCATTTCACACCTCTCTTCACCTATCATGACTTCACACTACCTGATTGGCCACTCTGTCTGTCCCCTGCTCCTGCCTCCCACTCCTCCTCTCTCCCAGCTTTTGTTCTCCTGCTACATTACCTTTGCTTACTGCCCTGTCTTTCTCACACCTGAAGAAGGCTCCATGGCTGAAACATTGTGTTTTCTTTTCAGCATGGAATATACCTATTACTTTATTACCTATTGCTGTACAAAATACAGTACAGACTGATAAAAGCGCTTGTATGGCCAACAGCAGTATATAGCTGTAAAATATGGCCATTAAGAAATGAAGAACAAAAGAACAATAGACACATGTGGGAGAAATGCCTGAGGAAAATGTTTTGAGTGGACAGAAAGGAAGACAAACCAACAAGCTATAACTGGAGTAAAAACAGGAAAATAATTGTTAGCAACAGTGAAGAAAAGGACGTGGCAGTATTTTGGAAATTGTAAGACAAGAAAACACCTTAGAAGAAATATCATGTTAGAAATTGTCAGTGGAAAATGAGGCTGAGGAAAACTCAGATGGTAAACATAACATCCTGGATTTTACAGTTGTTAGTAATTTCACAGTAGTTTGCAGAAGAGCTGAAGAAAACAAACTTGCTGTACATTATCCATGATGTACCCTGTTGTTGAAAAAATATTTGTGTGAGAGAAAGGACAAATTATTATGTTTGTGGGAATAGTTTTTGGTGATTTTGTTTCATTATATTTAGTTCTTTTTGAGTATTGGCTGCCTGTAACTTTCTGAATGTATCCAGTCATCCATCAAGTTCCTTTGCACTTTTATTTTTGTGTTTTAAAGAGTATTTTTACAGAATAAAATGCTCTGTATTATTCTTTATTCGCACAAATATACCATTGTATTTATTGTATAATTCTACAACATTTTGAAGACACAATAAAGCTGATATAACAGGTTGCCCCTTTTTCTTGATAAGGTGTGACTGAGGTTTTGCCATCAATGTCTAGAATTACCTCTGCTAAGACATTTAGACCATAAAAAGTTAAAAAGAGTTCTGACTGATCTACAGGTAGAAACCAAAAATAAATCAGACTCTTTAAAGGTCTGTTATAATTAATAGTATCTACTACAGTACAGCTCAGAGAAGCAGTTGTTAACAGACAAGACTCGACTGAACGACTAAACACAAACACACAATACAGTACATAAAGGATTTTGTACTGATTCATTTAGTTAAACTGCTACTGGCAGTCAAAGACTTCACAAATATTTTTTGGGACAGAAATGAAAATGATTTCCACTGTTGTTGACTTTCAAAGATACAATTTAAAATCTGCAAACAATTAGAACAGAATTAGTTTGCTTCCAATAGTGTCCTAAATGACCTACATAACAGTGCAGTAATTGTGCAGTGGACAATGTGAAACGTTTCAGTGCCACTCATTTAATTGTACCAGAATGATTAATCTTTTAAAAATTGCTGACCATACAAAGCACAAGTGTTTGTGCTTTTAAAGTGCCTTCAAGGGATACAGGCAGGGATATTTTCATGTCTATAATGTGTTGTTATTATTAAGACTTCTTTTTTAGATTTAATCAAGTCTAGATTTTGAAAGAAAAGATTACAAAGTAAGATTTTGAAAGATTACAAAAAGCCATAGACAATTTGCCCTCTTGCTTGGTTCTTTTTTGTAGAGTGTTGCAGACTTGATCTTAGTTTACATTATCTCATGAAAGACATGCTATTTATCTTTTTCTTTTAACCTGACAAAATGATTTATTGTTTTTCCCCGGTTCACCACTACAACAGAAAAATGTATTTAAAAGCAGCAGATATTTCTTTACCCTGAAGAAGCAAAGGGTAGAAGCAGGGCTGGAGTTTGTGTTGATAGAATGCTTCGGCAAAGAAGGTTTTTCGTTGACATGTAGACATCGTGGGCATTGTTTGAATACATTTTTTTCCTGTTAAAAAAAATGTTATCTGTCAAGAATTGAAAGAAAAGTGTGCTATCTGATCTGGATCAACACCCTTGAAGAGAATCAACATTCTTATATCAATGAAAGTTAATGAACAATAAAGTCAATGAATGTTTTAACTTGAAAAAAATATATTGATTGATGCCATCCTATTCCTGCTCTCTAACCACATCTATAAATATTTAAAAGCAGTTTATTTTAAGTATTTAAGTATAATTTTTAAAAGTGATTCACTGTATTCACGTGTGATAATTTGCAATGTTGCCATAATGCTGTTTCAGTGATCACAAATTACTACATTTGCCAATTCCTATATTTTACTGCTTCAAGCATTTTTCATTAACCGAACTATTCATTACACAAATTATATTACTGCTCTAGAATCTCTCTAGAGAACTGTGACAAAGCAGGTACTGTACCTTCCCAAACTTAAAAGCTCTTTTGTTTTTGAACAGCAATAACTACAATGGAACCTGAAGCAAGTATTCAGAACCCTCAAAGGCAAAGACATTAACACAGCAAATCATATTGACCTCATTGGTGCCATCAGTTAAACATGAACGAAATGCAGTAGAAACTGATGAACTGCATGTAAAACAAAATAGGTGAAGAGAGGCAAGCAGCCCAGCATTTTACCCAGCCAAGTTGATAGCCTGACTCCTTCCAAGAAATTGCTGCATGAGAGTCTCCTGTTGATTTACAGTAACTGTTGACAGTCAAACAAGTCAGATCTTGCAGTTCCACTTTTAGTAAATATTTCTAAATGTATTATTTAATTAATTATGGAATTATCAGAACACTTCCATATTGTGATCTGCTGCATATTTTTAAATTTTGAGTTAATATGTATATTCTTAAATGCTTGCTCATCCTTGGAAATATGCTGCATGATGTTAGGTTATTGGTCAAATATTATCACTGAAGCCTACAGGTATATTAACATAAAAACGACTAATATACATAATGCCAAATCCTATTTCTACCTTCAGTTTTGCAGTTAGATAAAAACCTGTATGCCTGGAGAGCTAATTATTTATGCACACTAAAACACACACAACCAATGCTTTGTTTAGAATGCATATAAAAGCATTATGTAAGATAAAACTAGCAAGTACAGTATCTAAGATGATTTAAAATTGTTTCTGTCAACAGAGATAAGGAGAAAGAAGGTGAGTAGCAAGTGTAATGTTTGTGTTGCAATACTGATGCCCAGAGTTAGGCAGGACAACAGTACAGTACATTTGCCCCTGCTAAGTCTTGGGGAGACATTCCCTCCTCTTGACAAAATCCTTTTGTATGTAGAAGATGCAGCCATCAGTGCCTGATGAGAGGGAACATTTCCTTTATCTCTTGATCAGGTAAATATTAAATGCAATCTACAAAAAAATCCTGCTTCTTATATATCAAACTAAGTCTTGTTTTAACTCATTATTAACCTTATTGTACTATATATCATTTTTACTGACATTAAAGTCAATTTTATTAACTTTGCTAAGTGTTTTTAGGTACTGGGAAATTTTGTAATGATAGTTTTTTTTATTTTAATGACATATTATTTAAGGATTGGTGTCAAACTGGAACTGATGTAGGTCCCTTTTCATGCCATAAAGGCCCATGGGGTAATGGGGGGCAAGGGCCACCATTTTTCTTGGCCATCAGACACTAGAGGTGGTGGTGATGTGGTCATCATCACGCTCCAGCTGGCCTATTACTCCCCGGAAGGGTTAACCCCCGGTACTCATTTGGTACCCGAAGGAATTGGAGGAAGCTACATTGCTACAGTAGATGCCCTTGCCATCTGAGCTACCACAGCTCCCTGGGACTGATGACCTTTAAAGAAATCACCATAGGCCATAAGAAAGTTAAAGACTGCAAAAGATATACAGCATGGCAGAATGATAGTGTTTCTAACAGTAGTTCTGACAACACAAAACATCGTAAATGCATTCTTCTTATGTGTATGTCTATATATATTAACTGTAATTTAACACAGTTTATACCTCATGCTTTTTGAGCACTTTTAGAAAAATAGGTGAGGTACAGTGAACAGCTGGGAGTCTTTAGAATAAGATACCTTTTAAAGTAAATATAAAACAAAATTGAATGCATTAAGTATGAAAATGTACACTGTAAACTACAGTTTGTTTAAAGACTGGGGCTAATACTTTCAAACAACCTTTTGAAGTGTATACTGTATAGAACAAAGAGATAGAAGGGGTGTTGTTATTGACTTTAGGTGTGTGTGTGTTTTCTTTGGTGTGGTTTGAGGAGAAGTAATGTTAAGCAATACCTTCAGTTCTCACCAGTCAGCTTGAAAAATGTAAACAAATCTGCATTTGAGTGCATTGGTCGGCACAAATCGGCCTCTGTGAGTTAGCACCTTCCATTCTTATTTGTTTATCACCTTGAAAGATAAGGACTATTTTCTATTATGAAATCAGAATTTAATTGTGGAAGTTATCGGTTTAAATTAGATTAGGATTTACTTGCGGATTTCAACAGAATACAGTATATTAATCACGCTGGCCTTAATACAGTAACTTGCAGCCATCTGTCTGAGAGCCTGATAAAAGCATGGAAGTGGTGAGGGCAGCTGGGGTTGGTATGGAGTTGTGTAAACGAACTGCACACCAGAAAACATTGTGCAATCTTTTTTTCACTGTTATTATAAAATAATTAGAATTAAATGACCGTAGATGTACTGTAGGCATTCATAAATTAATTAAATAAAGGAGAAAAGTTAGAGTAGATGTCTTTGGAAGTCACTAGAGCATAATCTAAATCTGATTATAATTTTAAATTACTTAGCTAAAAAGCATAGGTCATGTGAATTGAAATAGAATATATACTGTATAATAATATGACTTTGCATAATTTGGTTTGTAGCTTTTACCATTGTACATGAATGTGTTTGTTGGGATCAATGTATTTCTGTAAGTACTGCATATGAAGGAATTGATTCTGTTTTGACATACTGTAGGAAATGTGGATATCATATATGATTTGAAATATTTTTTTGAATTCCTTAATGTATATGTAAATGATGAATGGGACTTTGATCAATGGAGCACAATGTAATTTGTGGAATGAAGAATTGGGACCTGATAAAAAATCAGAAAATGTAGTAGATTTCTGGTGCTAGTTAAGACTTGAAGAATATATTTTTAGTGGTTTATCCTCTTTACTTTTTGGTTTTGAGAGGTTATAATGGAAGAATTTAGACCATGCGCCGTTCTTGATAACCACGTGAAAGACAATAGTGATGAGTACTAATCCATTCCTTAGAATCCATTCCATTTCTCACTGAGTGCCTGCCTGCTTGTTCTGCTAAAGGAGAACTAAACTGAGAAGGAAGTTCTTTGGTAAAGGGGATTACTTGTATTCTGTAAAACTAATAGTGCTGCAATGTGTTATAGTTAATATTTTGGGCAATGTTTCGACGATCTCCTCACCGTAGAAGTAGAGTTCACTTTGACTTCAGTGAAGAGGTGATAAAGAAAGCCCATCCTAACAACCTCAGGTTTGTTTTAAATCAAGTTTGTTATTTTGGCTGTACATATTGTAATTGTAAAAAAGTGTCATTTATACTATTTTAAAAATGATTTGTCATTTTAGATATTTTTTTCATTGTGATTCTTTTGCTTTATAAACTTGCTTCTTAATCTAGTATGTCTTAAATTGTTTTTTAGTAGTTTCAGCTACTGATTTTTAAGCATGAAAGTTGAAAATGTTAAGGAAAGTCATCTTTTTTTCTAGAAAGTGGTCAATTTGATTCCATTTCAAAGAAGAGGTTTTGTTTTTTTTATAGATATTCCAGGTATTATTACATTATTAACTTTTTCCAATAAGTAATGTAAACTGATGCTTAAAATATAGAAAATACACATAGTGATGAGGACCAGTACTGAAAGTGTAAACCGTTATTGAAGCAACATAATTTCAAGAATGCCCTTTTTATTACACACAGCAATTCATTGGACTATTTATTTAATGTGAAAATGGAAGTGTACATATACAGCAAATATATTGTTAAATGATTACAGAGAATCATAACCACATCAGATGTTACTTTTCTGTTTTTCTTCCTTGTATAATAGGAGTAGACATGTTATGTTTGAGCAGTCGTCATATTCCAAAAATGTTATTTTTTAGAATTTTTACAGTAGATATATTCTGAAACTAAAAGTTATCTAATAATATTTCCCTGAAACTCCTAATACAAGAAATTGTATATGGCCAATAAAGTGGTTTGGTCTGATCATTCTTGTGAGAATGTGTTTTTAAACAGAAGTGCCAAACTGTAGCCTGTCTAGATTTCTAAGAATATGATATCAGTTTGTGAAATGATTGAAGAGGAAGCTGAAATAAAGATATAAATGTTAGCAGATTTTAAAAACCTTGTCTTTGGCATTCAAATTGTATGGCTTTTAATTGCAAATAAGGTGTGGGGAATTACCAGAAGTCTTAAGTAAGTTTGCTAGAAATTAAAATGTTGGTTTGTTTTAGACAAGTGTTATGCAAAAATAAATATAACATATACAAATATAAATAGAGTGCCTTATTTTTTTATTTATTTTTGTGCATTTACTGAACAAAATCACTGAATAAAAATGTATGCACATGTGTAAAAAGAATTTGAAAAACTTTCAAATACTGTAGCATGGGATAGTGACCCTTCACCTAAACCACATCTGCAGCTGTGTAGCACAATAATGTAATGGAAAAATATTCTGATCCGGACTATAATTTGCCTGAGTATTTATTGGCATTCAAAGTAGATTTTTTTAATACTTGTAAAGGAATACTAACTCTTTGCTTTTTCAAAGCTCATCCTAGTTCTGACTACACAAGCTTGTTTTGAGTTCATCCCAGTTACACAAACATATTTTCCATTGGAAAAAGAAGTTGGAAAGCTGTGATGATTTCTGTAGGCATGTCTGTGGCTTCTGGTATTGGTCTTATAAGTTGTTACAACTTTTGATTGATGCATGCAGTAAATTGAGAAATAAATCCAGATCTACCAATTTTCTGCACTACTTTGTGGCATCGTTATGTCAGTTTTTGTCATTATAACCACTTCATATTCTTGCAGCATATGAAGTGGTTATATATTTAAGTAGGTCAGGTGGGTAGCTGCATAAGCATGCGTAGGCTGCAAAGGAACAAATAATAGATTTATTCCGTGCTGAAAAGAGAAGAAAGAAAACACAACGTTTCAGCCGTGGAGCCTTATACAGTTGTGAGAAAGACAGGGCAGTAAGCAAAGGTAATGTAGTGGGAGAACAAAAGCTGGAAGAGAGGAGGAGTGAGGGGTGGGAGCAGGGGACAGACAGAGAGGCCAATCAGGAGGTGTGAAGTCAGGATAGGTGAAGAGAGGTGTGAAATCAAACCTACGGTACAATGAATAGAGAGATCCTAGCTGCAGGATAATTTTAGTTTCTGTAGTCTTTCTGATGTATGAGTTCGGAAGAAACGTGTTTGAGAACACAGATGGAGAGATTAGCGTGTCTTTCCGTCTATGTTAATCTCTCCGTCTGTGTTCTCAAAGACGGTGAATGAATGAATGCGAGATAATGCTTTTTTGAGGTTCCTTTAGTAATATGATTTTCAGAATACAGACATTTACTCAGTTTAGGCTAACTAAAGCACCATAAATTACAGTCCTGCAAAAGGCCAACTTCTGCCCTCCCTACATCATCTAGAGCTTCATGAGGGCTGGAGTTTTTCAATTAAACCTCAGTTGAGTTAAGTAAATCTTGGTGGAGCTGATTTAACCCTCTCCTTTCAGTCTTGTGCTATTAATGATGCCAGGAGACATACAAAACCTAAGGAGTCATTTATTGTATGGGATGATGAGATTCTGAC
The DNA here is from genome assembly GCF_040954835.1 of Lepisosteus oculatus. NCBI lineage: Eukaryota > Metazoa > Chordata > Actinopteri > Semionotiformes > Lepisosteidae > Lepisosteus > Lepisosteus oculatus. The sequence goes on along the minus strand of NC_090704.1, from coordinate 13,685,815 downwards.
AAATTCTGAAAGGCTGTGTCATAAACAAGCCTCTTGTTTCTGAAAGGTTTCAACTAGATTTAAATCAATACTGTGAGCCATATTATCAGCAAATGCCATGTGACTCAGTTCCTCCCATTGTCTCCTAGGAACCCAAGCCACTCACCCCTTCTTCAAAAAGAACAAGAGAGCTACCTCAGGGGAGTAAACAAGGGGGGCCGCTTGGTTACTTGAGCAAGACTCATTCAAGTTTTATATTTCCTTTTTGGTCTTAAATATGTTGGAATTAAGGCTTGGCGGCATAGTGGTTAGGACTGTTGCTTCACAGCTCTTGGATTATGGGTTTGATTCTGGACTGGGGTGCCTTCTCAGTAGAGTTTGCAAGTCTTCCTCATGTCTTTTTCTCTATGATCTGGCTTCTTCCCATCTTGATGTGTTGTGTTTCATTGGCTATACTACTAAAAAACAGTCGTCTCTTATTCTACAGCCCTGCCATTGACTGGCAACCTGTCCAGGGCAAGAGCTTCATCTACTCTCAGTAGTGCTGTGTCCTTCTGGAAAAAGCGATCTTGATCGTTTCAGCTGTAAGATATCTGATTTTTATATGGGTTTCATGCTTTTGCCAGTGAAACTATGTACTGTGTTGCTTAATTCTTGCAGTTATAATTGTGTAACATCTTTGTCTTGTAGGATACTAATGAAGATTCCAAGTACTATTATTTGTGGGCGTAACAGACACTTGTGCAAACAGTAGACTGCTGTACTATTATCATATAATCTTACAACACAAGACCATAAGAAAAATTTGAGGAGGCCATTTAACCTATCTTGCTTAGTTTGTTGCATCTAAAGTACAGTAGTTGTATATGATTGAGCCAAGAATCCCATCCTGTTATTTCTTGGAACATTCCAGCGAATTGCCTTCAACAGCTAACTGACAGTTTATTTCATATCCATAAATCTGTTGCATAAAGAAGTTCTTTCTGATTCTTCTGATTCCAGACCCAAATTCAATCTCCCTTAGATGATATGCTTGTAGATGATATGCTTGTTGACGATGATTGTGACTCCTTAACCTCAGATTTGGCTGGGTTCCTTACAAACTGCAAAAACAGTTACTCCCATCTGTGACTGTAAACATAACAATGATATTAATTTCAGATTGCATGTTATTTCTTTTTCTATAGAGAGCATGACATCCTTTCCCTTTCCCGCTTCTTCAGTATAGATTTAAGTGCTTTGCAGTGAATATTATATCGCAGACCTCTTCCAAGGAATCTCATGTAAGTAAAGCATAGCGTAACGTTGTGTAACCATTTCTTTAAAAAAAAACACTATCTGCTGAGGAGATTTAGTGTTGTTTTTTTTTTAATGGCTCAGTTTTTTCCCGGACACTTTAATAACATGTTTCTGGGTAAGAGATTATAGAAGTATGTGTAGTATGTGTGATTATAAAGACATTACAGAGTTTATATACAGTGAAGTATTAACATACAACAAATGAGTACTGGAACCAATAGAATTTGTTGTATTTAATGCCTCTCAGTATATTTCAAGAGCCTTGTGAACTGTTTATCACCTTGGGTGGTAGTACTGTCTGATACACTCTTGATCTGGTTGCTAGCTGGTGACAGTTTTGCTTAAAAAGAACTCTGATCTGATAACTTGATGACATCATCATGTTTACTGATAAGATCCAAGGGCAGCAGAATCATATTAAGGCTTCCGGCATGCAATCCTGACTTTTTTTTTTAATCCGATAAAGCAGATTTTTTTTAAATCCATAAAATAAAGGATTTGGGCTACTTGTGTAACAGCTAAAATGTGGGATAGATATTTCCAATCCATCTAAAAGACATACTGTATGATGTTATTTTTCCAAGTTTTAAATGTGTAAAGCTTCATTCAATAATAGTTACACTAGTTGGGAAAAAAAGGTACAGTACATAAACTGCAGTTACGTTTGATTTTGAGTCTGCTTAGTGTAGTGTCTGTAAATTTCCAGTATACTTTATAATAAAATAATCAAGCACTTTAATAAACCCAGTTTAAAACTTGGGAAAGATAAGAAACATTTTCTTTCAAGATTCATAATATCCATTCATCCATTTTCTAACCACTTCTGCCAATTCAGGGTTGCGTGAGAACCAGACCCTATCCCTGCAAGCAACAGCACACCTTGAATGGGGAGCCAGTCTATTGCAAGACAGAGACACACACATAGCACCCATAGGCACACATACACAGCTAGGGCCAGCTTTCCCAGAATCCAGTTCACCTACCGACTGTGGGAAGAAGCCGGAGCACCTGGAGGAAATCCACATCAACAGAGGACAAACACAGATAGTGCTCCAGATCAGGAACTCAGATCCTATGCGCTGCAAGGCACCAATGCTAACCACTGCGCCACCATGCTGTTCCAGATTCGCAATGCATATGGCTTTATTTAATAAAATGTTGTTGTTGACATCATACATAGTACCTCTAGGTCTCCTTTACTATCCTAATCTTCTTTGTTTAAAATCAAAATGGCTAAATGGATGCTGAATATCGCTGTCATTAGATGAGCTGCTTGTAAGAGGCCATTGTTTATCCTTATCCCATTCCTACTGTTCTGTTAAAACATTTGTAATTTTCATAGTATTTATTACATTGTCATATTAGCTACAGTCACTCATTCATCAGATGTTCCATCAAGTCTGGGGCCCCTGGTCTACATGCAACAAATTTAAAACTGAAAACCAAAATGTGCCGAAGAAAATTCAAATTGTTCATTAACTATGACCTTATTTTTTCATTCATGTCTATTTATTCTGCCATATGTGCTAGGAGCTTGAACCAGTGCTCTTCGTTTTTGTTGCATAGTGAAATGAGTGAGAGTATTTTTTTTAGCTAGACTTGGGACATTGATTTCTGTATTGTTTTAAAACAAAACAGCAAAGTAGAATATTCTTGCCAGTTTGATCTTTAAGTAGAAAAGGTTGACAAGAAACCGGCAAAAACAAATGTTTGTCATGCACTGTATATATGTAGAACTTTTCATGTACAGTATTATTATATGTTTTATGATATTTTTTGCTTCTCATTCATACCATTAGCCATGGACTTTCAAATAATTAACAATATTGATTCTTCATTGGTATATACAGATGTCAAGTGCCTGACAAGAGGTGTACCAGTGTTGAACATACATTTTGTAGGATTAAACTATTAAAATTACTGCAGCAGGAGTGAACAGGCTAAAAGACTTAATCCCACAGCTTCAACTTCAATCATATGGTGAGTCATGGGACACAGCACCAGACAGACATATTAGTATCACAAGTCAAAACCTGCCTGTTTCACCCCAGGACAATAGCTGGCCTGTACTGAGTTTATGGCAAGTCAACAAGTGCCTACATGCTGTTCTTATCAGAAGATTTCCCAGCAAATACCTTAATAACAGATGTGATAAACATTCCATGAACAATCTTCTTTCCTTCATATTTAACGTATTTGTTTCAAACTTATCATTAAATGGTGGGATATAGAAAAATCACATCACATGATCCATGGCAGTGGGACATAGTGTAGTACGTCATTTCTCCCATCCTGGCCTCAGAAGATGCCCCTTGGATCAAACTACAAAACAAACTCTAGTCTCCTCAGCTGAGAGCAGGAATCATAGTTTGTTGATTTTTTAGTTCAGTTTTCATCCCTGGCGAGTTATTTAAGTACAGGTCAGTAAAGGTCTGTTTTAATTTCCCTGCTTACTGAGAAATCTTTCAAACTTTCCTTAACAAAACTCGCAACAAAGTTGGGAGCATTCAGATTAGTTTTTACTTTGGCAGAAATAAGTATACTAACTACACTCAACAGATATAATATCAGAACAGACTTAGAGCAAGATTGAATTTTTGGTGAGTTTAATTCAACTCTGAAAACCATTAATGTTTTGTTACCTAGGTACAATCTGTAAATAGTATTTGAGAAATACAGTACAGTACATCATAAATAGCTATTAGTTCTTACCCACATCTATTTTCTCTCTTACTTTTCTTCTGCATATTTTTAAAATAATTATTTCAAGAGCTTAAGTCAACCTTGTAATTTTGAGTAGTTTGTGATTGCCTAGTTATCATACTTGTCTGAGGGAACAACAGCCTGGTCACAGGTCCAAACCTACTTACCCTTTCCCTTCTTGATGGTATGAGACAATGAACATTGCTGTAAGGTTGGTTACCAGAGTGGTGGAAGTATTCAAAATCACAAATGCACATAAAACAGGTTTTTTTTACTACCTACTGTACAGTCAGATATAATGGGCTAATGCTCAAAATTGTCTTCTCTGTTGAGTTTGAATGTCTCAGCACTACTGTATGTTCTGCAAAATGGGATTTTGTTGCAAGTAGAAATATAAAATGTTTTTATTCAATCCGTGACATGGGTAAACTCTATTTGTTTCTCAGTGCTTACAAAGCCGTCAGTGGTTTCAGACTCTTGGTCATATGGAACAAGCAATGTTGTTAAAGCCGACTCTGACATCTTTCAAGAAACAGCTGGATGAGATTCTTGGGTCATTTACTGTAGCTAATGAACCCAAATGATCTGGAAGTGTTAAATTGCCCTCTCTCATGTACATGTATAGACTTTATGTTTTATTTGTGATTTCTGTATCTCCTGAAAGGTGTAATTTTTATGACTTTTTCTTATTTTTAATAGATAGTAATATTCAAGGGAAAAGGTTTATCAGATTTTCACATTACGGTTCAACTGCTTTCAGTCACAAACAGTCCAACTGTTTATGTTGTTGTGACGCTAGTGCCTGAGGGGGTATTTTTTCTTCCTTTAGTTTTCTCAGTACTGTTTTGTTTCATTAATTTATTCTTTTTCCAACACAAAACTCTGTTGACAAGAGAGATATCAGTAAAGGCTGTGTATAAAGTACATGTGCTGTGGCACTCTGTACTGCTTACTGTGAAACAAGGACCGGTTAAAAAAGCGACTTATACTGTAGGTGTTTTCTCACATGCTGGAGAGAAAGTCAGCATTCAAAAGCTTTTGACTTGGTGCTAAATTCCTGAAGTCCTTTTAACTTAAAAGAAGCTCTAATCTAACTTCTCAAAACTCCAGTCTAGTGAAGAATGTATTCATTCCTGATTTCCATGCCTGTGCTACTATATTTTTATTGGTCATCAGGTTAAATTGCTCTAGGAAAAAATAGAAAATGTGCAGAATATTTGCTGTACAGTATGTTGAAAGGAACTTCCATACATCAAAGGTTTATATCAGTAATAACATGAGGTAATTGATGTGTTGTTGGCTGTTTTTGGAAAAGGCCAGTGCTTTAATACATACAGTATTTGAAGGTCTTTTTAATTTGTTGCTTTTTGCATTTTTCTATGTGACGAAATGCCAAATTGATTCTCTCTCTCTCTGATTTTCTATGTATTCTTTCAGCAAGCTACCTTGTTAAACAGTTAATCTATCCATCACCTTTGTGTATTGCTGTAATTAATACAATAATAAACATCTTTTGTAACCATCCCACAGGTTCTGTGAGCCAAGCTATGGCATGATCAATGATGTACTAATAGCGATCGCACACCGTCTCTTGTCTTTTTTGTATCAGCTTTGATGTTGAAAATGGCCCTTCACCAAGTCGCAGTCCTTTGGATCCCCAGGCTAGCCCAGGCTCGGGGCTTGTCCTGCACACCAACTTCCCTGGGCACAGCCAGCGCCGCGAATCCTTCCTGTACCGCTCCGACAGCGACTATGACCTCTCTCCCAAATCCATGTCCAGGAACTCGTCCATCGCCAGTGAACTGTAAGATATAACCTTAACCTGTCAATCCCCCTCTATACAGTAACTCTTCACACAGTGCAAATTCAAATCTCACACCTTACTGTCCTCATGATTTCTTCTTACTGTATACTGTATATATATATATTACCGTCTGCACTAATGAGCCTGATTACTTCTTCTACAGTACTATAGTAAAAAGATAAAATAATTCATCTTCATTTATATACAGGACTGCATTTAAGTGAGAATATCGTTTGTCTTAGTCCAAGAGGTTTTCTTGATTTACAACTACACAATTAACCTGAAAGCAAGATCAGATAGTTGACTGATAGCTGATAAAGATCTGTAGTTATTAAAAGTACAAATAAAGAACTATGGTAGATAACAAAGCATTTTTTTTTGTTTTTTCGCAGACATGGAGATGACCTGATAGTCACACCTTTTGCTCAGGTAAATCGTCTTGAAAGTATTGCCAAATAATGGATGGATTTGCCATGATTTTAAATCTTTAAAATTGTCCTCATAAACTGTGTAGTTTTTAAAGTCTTTTCTAAATAGGACATTAATGCTCTTTTTTAGGTACTTGCAAGTCTTCGTAGCGTAAGAAACAACTTCACTGTCCTCACCAATGTACAGTGTGCCTCAAACAAGTAAGTAATGAGTGTAATTGAGGAAATAAAAGGCTGTTTTGTTGTTACAATTTCTTAGTGAATATCAGTTTCAGCAGAATATTAAGGTTCAGTTCATTGTTTCACCTGTATATTGTAAAAATACTATGTGTTTTAAGATTATCCTTTTATGTGATCTGAGTAAGTTTTCATAAAGCAAACTAGAAATTATATAAGAAACTATAAAAAAAAAGTGTAGCTGTGAACAGCAGATTCCACCAGAGGGCAGCAGAACGTTTCAGGCTTCTCAGAACAGTTTGAGTAACGAAACTGTTGAATGTGACAAATGTTAATCATCATAATGAATTCACCTACAGTATATAATTCTCTGTTCAATAAAGTGTCGGTAAACCTACTACAAAAGGACATGTAACTTTCCTAATGATAACTTTGTGAATTTGTAGTAGATGTAAGTGAATGGTTTCTTGATCTGTATATTGTCTTATATAGTATGTATTCAGTGCCTAAGTAAAGGTAGGTTACTAATCCATCTTTATTAAATTTATTGCAAAGTACTGTACAGCTTCTGGAATCTTACTTTTAAATTTTTCATTTCTTTTAACATCTTGGCTTGCAATTTCCTGCTCTAAGGGATGACTAGGAATAAAGACAGTGTAGGCTTCAAGCAGATTATAGTAATTCTAATGATTGTTGTGTTAGAGGAACCAGAGTTGTAAGAGTGCAAAATCCACTTGTAGGTCCTTTATGCAGACGAATCCAGAGTGTGCCAACGGTCCAGTATTAACGTGTATGTTACAGATAATCTTTTGGTTTTCAACACTACCTTTACTTTAGGTTAAAATTAGATTGTCTAAAATGAGTGTTAATCAGATTAAATTAGCCATGAATATTAGTACAGTATGCATAGCATGTACAATTTGCAGTGTCCTGCTATAGAAGCTTAATTAACTGAATGCCAACAACATTCCATAAAGCCAAGTGTCTACTGTAGGTCTGAAACACTTTTTTGTAGAGGCAGTAAAAATGCAACATATTGGATTTGCAGTGTCATTTGAAAAAATACAGTACTGTTATTCGAAAACTAGAATTACCTACGTTTCTCCAAAAATCATACTACAACAAATACCGTATGTTGAGATCTCATGTAAACCGATACCATTTGAATGTTCGTTTTATTGGATATTATTAAAGCAAACTCAGTGAGATGTACAGTACAACATTTTATATTAATGTTGGGTGGCTCTGTGGCTAAGGATCTGCACCTGTGGCTGGAAGGTTGCCGGTTCAAATCCTGCAGCTAGCAGAGGAATCCTACTCCACTGGGCCCCTGAGGAAGACCCTTAACCCCAACTGCTCCAGTTGCGCTGTTCAATGGCTGACCCTATGCTCTGACCCCAAGCTTCTCTCTCCCTGTCTGATGGAGAGCAAGCTGGGGTATGATAGAAGATGAATTCCTAATGCAAGAAATTGTAGAGGGCTAATTGAGTTATGTTATGTTAATTTTTATCCTAATGAAATTCTCTGTTTTAGATGGTTTGATGGCTATACTGCGGTAAGCCTCAGTGTCCTATTCATCTGGTAATGAAGAATAAATGTGGTGCAGTGTTCTATGTTGTCTGTAAGGGGAAAAATGACAATTTGAGGCCATGACTATCATTGTTTTTGTTTTTTCAGGAGGTCTCCTGCAGCAAGTCAGCCACCTGTCACAAGAGTGTGCCTGCCAGGTAGGGTTGTTACTTGAAATTCCCATAAATAAAATATAAAATCACCTCCAGGTGATCAAGCCAATATATCATAGATGCATAGATGATATGCATATAGGCATAGATGAAAAGAGTGCAGTGTGGTTCACTAAGGTTAAGGGGATCATCATTATAGTGATTCAAGGGACTTTTGTAACTAAAGTAGTTGCTTCTTCTGATTGCTGTTCAGTATATGTCATGCTGCAAAGATGTACAGTGCACAGAACATGTTAGGCCTCTTCAGAGGTGTTTAAGTCAAACAAATGTGCAGAATGTCAGAATATATGGCTTTTTAATTTTTTTTTTCTGATGTGCATATTGAGTAACATGTTGCTAGTTTCAAATGAATAATTTCTATTAAAAGTGTTTTACTCATTGGAGTTTTATGTTAACAACACATTTATCTGAAGTGCATGTTTCTTAAGAGTACTTGAATCTGCCATAGACTTCCATTGTGATGCGCTGTACGTGACAGGGTACACTCTTGAACTTGTAACCTTACCTAATCACTCATCTACAATCACTGACACTCCTAATACAGTAATTATGCATCCACCATTGTGCCAGGGATGGCTTTTATTTTGTCTTCATGGCACTAAAAAAGAGTTAAGGAAGTTGTCTTATTGTCCGACACCAATACCCCCAAAGCACTTTCATTTAATGTATCTATTTTAGGACAAAATGGATCCATTTAACCTTGTACTGGCCCACAGAGAACTGATGCAAGAACATAGGCTACAGAAATTGTAGGATGTGTATGATCAGGCAAGCACTACACAGCAAATCCCAAATAGCTCAGTATAACTTCTGTGTAAAGGCTGCAGGGTTTATCACAAAGTAAATTTATAAATATGGCATATATTTATTTTGCAGTCAATTTTTCAGATTGTACTCCAGTCCTGATCTTCCTAGCATGTCCACTTTGCCTTGAGAGGGAGGGCTTCATATACACATACATAATTGAGCATTTGCTGTATATGGGACGTTGCATGCTTGGTAAAACAGATTTTGATATGCTTTTGAATGAGTGCAGAGAAAATATTTAGTAGTGTTGTTCATTTTATTCTCTTGACTCTAGACTGATGAGACTTTTTTATTTTTTGTTTATTAATGTCATTGGGAATCTTTGAAGTATAAGGAAAATTGTTCAAGCCATTCAAAGACATGTTTTACAATTTCACGAGGTAGTGAAATATTTCAAACCCCAGTGAATCTCAAACTAAACAGAAACAAGACTGTTTTACAGTGTTTAATGGAGCCTTTTGAATCCTAGAATACATTGAAGTTTTAACACAAAGAATCCGTTGTACTACTACATGATAGAAGTGAGGGTGAAGTTGGGGATTCATTTTCCTGTCAGCTACTGTTGTCAGCCCTTGATTCACAGCCTCATCAACCTGAATTGACGTCATCTTGGTAGCATGTGGGTTTTGTTGACTTCCTATAAACACAGATGGACAGACAGTTGCATCCTGCACAGGAAAATGAGAGCAGATCAGCTAATGGTAAATAAGCAGACTGTTGTTCATTTCTGTAAGTGGTTTTCAGGTATTAGAACATTTTTTTAGGTTATGAATGAAGCATTGCGGTGAGCATTTTTAAATGTTAGTTGCTTTGCTAAAATACCTAGTGTAAAATAGTTCATAAAGATCTATTTCCAGTATACAGTGTGTGTGTATACACCATACAAAGTTATATATGTGTTTGTGTGTCTAAGTATCCACATGCCTTGGAATTATAGTACATTTGTACAATTTCTGTTCTTTCTACACGTCAACATTCTTATTTCTCTTTACAAACATCTCAGATAAACAAAGTGCATCTTGCAAAATGGTGTAACTCCCCCCCCCCCACCATCCCAAACGCCGACATCACTGCTGATAGAGAAAATAAGGAAAGGGAAAAACTGATTTCCTGTTCAGTGCTGAGCTTTGTCTTCTATGTCAGCTTGACAAAGTGTAAGAGCAGGAAAGGACTACAGATTTTTCCTGTTTTTGTGCAACTGACATAACCTGTTGGATGAAACAGTGGTTGTTTTTCAAAAACCAATTAACAAACTACCTGTCAGTTAACATACCGGGAATGTTATTACCGTGTATGGAGTTTCTGTGTGGCCACATTAAACCTTTCGTTTTAGAGATACACTTAAAATAAATGGGCTGATGAAATGTAATGTAAAGTTCTAGCTACAATATATCTATATATGCACTGAGTTCTAGCAGAAATCAAAATCTTGTTTTTTTAATACTCAGGATACTTGTTTATGAACACTTGACATTCTTCACATTTAACTTTAAAATATGATTTACTTAGAAAGGGAGAAGAATAGGGGTTAGACAAACAAATTATCAAAGATAATAGTGCAGTTATATGACTTTTGACATTTTTGTTTAGAAAACCTGCTTTGAAACATGGCACATAGTTTACATGATGTTGTTTTGATTTCAGAGATGAGATTGGATTGCAAATGTTGTTCAAATATATTTTGGTATGAAGATAAAGGGTCTAGAAGAATTTCTCAAGTCCAAACAAGTTAAATCTCCATAATCTATGTGGTAATATGTGGTAGATCAAATTCATTCAAAATACGTAGTAATTCTGTCCTAATTCCAAAGGAAAAAGCACTTTGGTTTTATGAACGCAAGTTTCAAAACGAGGATTGTGGTGGATGTTTGCAGTGTTCGACAATTTCCGTCAAGGCTAGATGAACACACATTGAGTAACAAAATGTCATTAGTTTCATTTGCCAATGGAAATTATTTGTTTAAGTGGCACCAAAGTAAACCTGCTAAAAAGTTTGCATGTGCATGAAACGTTTTACCACAATCAGTTGATTTCTTTTCAAAATTGATTAGAAAAGAAACTAATCTAATAAAACAAAATCGTCAGTCCACAATCGTATTCTTATTATTCATTGTTCTCTTCCTCAGGTTTTCGTTTAGGCTAATTAAAAAATCTGTTGAGTCTCTGCCTACGTGCAGTATGCTTGTGCCTAGATGATAGGAACCTCTCGAAATGCATGAGTACTATACTCTTTGTGCTTTGTAATGATATATTAAACCTCTGTCCCAATTTACTGTGCAGCATGTGTTTCTGTATCTAGCCTTTATTTACCTGTGTAAAAGTGACTTGCTTCCCTATGGTCCTGCCCTTTTTCAGAGCACGTGCCCAGGGGTCAGCTTTACAAATGCAGCATTGTGTTTAAAGGGCAGATAAGTTTATGAACACTAATGCCGGTAGCCAGCACCTGCTGAAAGTATGTTAACAATCTGTGTTTGAGCTGAACTGTGTTTGAGGGGTGGCTTTCTGCTAGTGGTGGGACGTGATGTTGTGCTCGCACTTCAGTCTATGGTCTGAAAAGTCAGGTGCTTCGTTGGCATGGTCATGGGGAGAATAGTGAAAAAAAATGTGGGGTTATAAATTTTTGGATCTCTATCTTTTGAGGAAAGTGCAACCATAAAGTACATAGAGACTGTTCATCCATTTTCTAACCACTTCTTCCAATTTAGGGTCACGGGGAGCCGGAACCTATCCCAGCAGGCAACGGGCACAAGGCAGGGATACTAGTCCATCGCAGGGCAGTCACAGAGGCAGACATGCACACACTCACACCTACTGCAGGCAGAGGAATCCTACTCCGTTAGGCCCCTGAGCAATACCCTTAACCCCAACTGCTCTAGGGGCGCTGTATAAATGGCTGACCCTGCGCTCTAACCCCAAACTTCTCTCCCTGTCTGTGTCTCAGGGAAACCAAGCTGGGATATGCAAAACAGACAAATTCCCTTTTGCAAGAAATTGTATATGGCAAATAAGAGTGATCTCTTATCATATCTTAAAAAGTGACAATTAAAAGTCGATTCCCGAAGCTTGATTGTTTGCTAGTTATAATCACTGTTTATTGAGTTTGCAAAAGCATTCTTTCATGTTTTGAACTAACTAAAAGAACTGAGGAATTGAGGAGGGCAATTGCTGTCCAGAGATCAATTTTATGAATAAGGCATGTATAATGATGCATGTATATTTGTTAAATATTGAAACAAGGCAAAGGTGAGAAAATCCTGTGTAATGTTGACTACAGCAAGTATGCTTAATTAGCACATGAATAAACATTATAAATGCACTATGGCTCTATTCTTGTAAGTGAACAACAAAACGTCTCATTTTGATTTACATGGATGATGTTCATTTGGTTATTCAGTGAAAATTGCGTTTTGTGAGGGCAGCTGCTGCATCCTTTGTGAGTTCTTCAAAATGACGTCCGTTGTTGTTAATAAAACTATGCGATCTCCTTAGGTTATCATCCAATTCTGAATTAATCAGTAAGGTCTTTATGTGTTGGTATGCCTCCTCACTTGTTTTCTCACTGAACACAAAGGATACATTATCAGATCATTCAAAAGGCCTCAGATGCTCAGCAATGACACGGTTGGCTCTCTCCATATGAGAGTAAATTACTAGCTATTGCACAGACAAGAGCAATCCCCTGGATTGTGAAAGACCCTATGTTGTGTCTGTTGCATGTCTGTGTACTAATTATAAGTCTCTTCCATCCTGAGTCCATTCAGCTTTCCTGGGGATATACAACATTACTGGAAAGAGGAGCTGTGCTGCCTGCTGGTAAAAGCTATTTGACAGGACTGAGGGAAAATACTCAGTTGGAATTCTTTAATTCTTTTTATCCATGAGGTACTTTTTAAAATGGTACAGTGATTTAAAATATAAAGCAGTTGGAAGTTATTATATAACAATATAAAAAATCTCTACAAAAGTTCAATATTTGTTTTTCCAGTGCAGTCTTCTGGAATCATACATTTAGCACAGTTGTTTAATTAGGTTAGGGTCAGGTCACCGGACTGGTCAAGGATAGTTATTTGATTGCTCTATAACGAGTGATCTGCAGACCCAATAGAATTCGAAAATATATGGTCGCACTCTAAAAACCAAACATTTTCAGCATACAGTGTGTAAGTTGCACAGTGCACATGGACGCATACATGCAAAGTCAATGGATAAACTTTGCATCTCTGAAAATGGGGGACTCCATTTTTTTTAGTTTTGTAATTCAGGATGGAACGTATTATGAAATTATAATGGTTAACTATTAAATAAATATTTGTTGAATTAAATAGGGTGAAGAAAAATGTGATATTAAACAGATTTATTATATTTATAGAGAAAAATGCTCCCTTAAACAGATGAATTTAGAAACAGTTATGAATTCAGGAACAGTTACAAATGAGAGGAGACCATTCAGCCCATGTAGGAGAGAAGTAGAGGGATAGTTGCCTGTGTTCTTGCCAGCAGCTACTGTATATCACTCTGCACCTCACAAGTGGCAACCTACTGAAGCTAAGCAGGTGTGAGCCTGGTCAGTACCTGGATGGGAGACTAGCTAATGTTGCTGCTGGAAGAGGGGTTAGTGGGGTTGGTAGGGGACGCTCACCCTGTGGTCTGTGTGGGTCCTAATGCTTCAATATAGTGATGGGGACACTACACTGTAAAAAGGAACTGTCCTTTATATGAGTTGTAAACCCAAGGTCCTAACTCTCTGTGGTCATTAAAAATGCCAGGGCATTTCTCAAAACGAGTGTGAGTGTTACCCCATGGTTCTGCCACAATTTCCCATTGGCCTTTACCAACCATGGCCTCTTAGTAATTCCCATTTATGAATTAGCTTCATCACTTTGTTCTCTTCCCAACTGATAGCTGGTGAGTGTACTGGCGCGCTATGGCTGCTGTTGCATCATCCAGGTGAGTTCTGCACATTGGTGGTGGTGGCGGGTAGTCCCCATTACCTGAAAAGCACTTTGAATGGAGTATCCGGAAAAGCACTGTGTAAGTGTGAGGAATTATTATTATTAATTAACCTCATTTGGTAGTAGCTAAGTGATCCAAGGATCTCAAACTTTTGTTTCTTGAAAGAACCTAGGGTATTGTTTTCAACAACATGGCAATAGTAGCTTGTTCAATAGTTGTACAACCCTTTAAATAAAGAAGTGCCTTCCACTTTTGTTTTTAAATAAACTTCCACATACTGTAGTTTTTACTTGTGTCTTCAATTGTGTGTTTATTCTCAGTAAATCCAAAACAGAAGTAACAGTGATTTGAATAGACATTTCCTTTTTAGTTTTAAAGAAAGGAAACAGTTCAAATTTGTTCTCTTCTTTCCTATTCCATAATTTATTGGACATTCTTTTTGGTTTAATGAAACCTTTGCCTGACCAAAGCATGTTATTGTAATGTCTTCCTGAGGGAAGTTTATGAAACAGGTGGTAAACTTCCCTCAGGAAACACTACCGGTCTATTAAAACCAGAACCACCTGGTATTTGAACAGGCTCTTTCTTAGGGCTGTCTTTGCTTATCCAGAATTCCTAGTTATATGTGCAATGTCTTAATGAGGTCTACTGTTTTGTTTGTGTATGGTATATGTAGAATGGTTTTGCAGCACCAAGTACACCAGAGTAAATTTCTTGTACATACAAAGTACTTGGCAAATAAAGAGGATTATGATTATGATTATGTTTCTTATCCTTTAAAAAAGTTTACCATGGTATTCTACAGTTGTATAACCAGTGGAATTTTTTTTGTAGCAGGTGCACTAACATTTAATTGAACCGATGTGAAAAAGGTAAATTAGTCATTCTAAATTAATATTTGTCACGAAAATGGTTGCTCAACACATACTAGCAACCTATGTGCCAACTGCTTGAAGCAATACAAGCTGTACAACTCTGTACACATACATGCTTTGCGCCAGGTTACAGATGCTGTTTTGTGGGATACTTTTCCATTTCACTCAGAGAGCCAGAACAAGTATGAGCCTGTTCACTGGTCTCTAAACCCTCATTGCCACAAACCATCTTATCCTTTAAATGTTCAATGGGGCTGAGTAAGACTCGCGAATAAGGCATCCATCCCATAATTGTGACAGTTTCTTCTTGCAAAGAAAGCCATTGTCACATGGGCAGCATGAGAACATGCGGGCGACACGTTGTCATGTCAGGAATAACCTGCAGGAAGGCCAGCAAGTGAGGTCCCATTGACATTGGTCTGTCAGATTGTCATTTTCTACAGTAGTTCTGTATTAGAGGTAGTTCTGTAGCAACCAGAACATCCTTCACAGACCATCACACTTCCTCTTCATCAGTTTGTCGATTGTGCACCATTAATGTACAGTACCTTTCTACGCCACACTTGAGAATGTTTATGAAATGTGGACTTGACTCCATTGCTAGAGTCCACCTTAGGTATTGCTCAAAATTAACGCTGGCATGACGGCTTTGTTCTATTGATAAGTGGGATATATTGATTCCTTTCTGGGTTTTTTCTACCTTGCGTTTCACAATGCTTTTACGATCATTTAAGTAACAACATAACCTGTCCCCAATGAACTCTCTAACTAATGAGGTAATGTAGTGTTTATGCAACAATCAGAGTCACTCAAATGTTTCATAGTCACGAGTGATCAGTTAATCAAAATAAACATTTAAGCAATACACAACATCTGTACAGTATGCTTACTTTTTCAAAATATGAACATGTGTAACAAGAGTGATGTTTCCCACCAGTACAGCAACAAAGGTACCACTCATTTGACCTCAATGAGGCAAAATTAGACCACAGACCATGTTAAAAATGACATTAGATGAGTAGAGTTATTTTCTTTTAATGGTGCAATTACAATTGGACCTGTGTATTTTATACAGCAGCAGAGTGATGACTGAAAAGTGTAAGAAATGGAGACTTCCAATACTTGACCATAGTGTGACATCTGTTTCTGGTGCCAGAGCTCCCCACTTTGAGAAATTATAGTTATTGCCTTCATCATGCAGGAAGCATACTGTCTATACAGTGGACTGACTTGAGACCTCTGCAAGTCTACATCCTATTGAACATTTGGATCATATTAAGTGTCATCTGACCAAACGTTCCAGCCCTAAATGAGCTCAGGATCGCTCTGGAAGAAGAGACATCTTCCGGAGCTCCTGCTCCAACATTTCAGCAGCTTGAGCAGATGATATGAGAGTCAGTTATGCAGACAAAATACTGAGACTGATTTGACTTGTGCTTAAACGTCACAAACCGCACGCAGGCACGCAGACACTGTCGCATTTCCCACGAGGACCAGATCACTCACTAATTAACTTTACTCACCTTGTCTATTTAAAGTCCAACTCTGCAACTTGTCCTCGCTCCCTACTGAGGTTTCCTCAGCCAGAGCTACGCATCCAGTTTGTTACTTAGTCCGACCTCTCGTTGTTCTTGTGACCCCCTTGGTTTCTGACCCTTTGCTCCTGATCTCCGACCTTGCTCCTGCCTGACGATTTGGATTACGTTCACCTTAGGAATTCAGTTTTCTCGCTCTCTGACTCTGCACAGGGTCTATTTCCCTACCTTTTCCCCCGGCACACGTGACATTAAATCTGTCAGTCATATATGATATCATATTGATGAGCCATGGATGAGAAGGAACAGCCTTTCTACTGTGCCTAGCAGATCCTCCTAGTTTGGATCCTCAACATGAAATAAAGAATACTTTAATCTACAGTCTGCTTTTTCTTAATGTAGTGATTACTTGAAAGCCCTTAGCAAATATTGTATTGCATCCAGTAATCAAGTAAAAAGTGTTTCAAGTAAAAACTTGAAATATTAACAATTCCATTCATAATTTACCATGGAAAATCTTAAAGGCTTAATCCAAATGGAATAAAAGCAGTTTTCTCTAGTGCAATATTTGCTCCACTTTTTTTAACTCCAAGGAGAGCAAAGTTAAGTTAACAATACCTAAATAAAAACAATTTCATTTATTTTTTTTGCATTTCAGATAGCACATCATACTGAAATTTATAGCACTTTGTATTTAACGTTTTCTTTAAAGCATTTCAGCGTTTTATTTTGTGTGGAAAGGATCTAACATGTTGGCAAGATGAATTAGTTCTATATAAATAAGTTTAGTTTTGCACACTGAAAGAAAGGTGTTAAACGTACATACTGTACTACAAGCTAATGTATGCTGTACTTGGAGATATAACATAAATTTGATCTGAACCTGCTCATTTAATTTTGTTTTTCTCTTCAGAAAACTAAAAATAATACCCTAGCAAACACAATTTTAATATATGTTATGAAGATTATAGTAGGTCAAATCAGAATTGTCTGTTTTCTGAAAAATAAAATGACAGCAGCGAAGTGCAGTATAATCTTTGAACCAAACATTCAGACAGAAACACAAACACTATGTTTACTCTCCCTGTTACCTGAAACCCAAACTATTGTTTGTGTGTGCCTAATAGACTGTTTCGATGTTATGCCTATAGAGTTTTCTAATGTTGCCAACTTGCTATTCAGTACCTACTCTGCTTTCACTCACTGTTTGGAAATTAAGTCAGAGTAGGTTTTATTCTTCTGTCTCTGTATATATTTCTTTGTTTGGCTATTTTTTACAAGGCACTTTAATTTAATTTAATTTTTTAGAACATTTTGGAAACTTTACAAAGGCTTTTTTTACCATAAGTTTGTCCCATAAATAAGGAGTAGGAAGTCGATGTGGATTTTTAACACCGTGTACAACAATATTTGTATTACTTATTAAGCTGTATTTTAGTCATCCTTTATTCCTTTCCTACTTCCAACCTTCTATTGGAAAAGTTTAACATTTCACTAGTCAGTCTTTTCATCTGAATTGCTCACATCCTGCAGACTGAAAAGGAAGAACTGTAATGCTTCCTCATTCCAAATTCCTAGGACAAGAGAAACAGCAGTGCCAGTTAAGAATCATCCTTAGCCTCTCAGCAAATGCAGGTGTTCAGTGTTACATTTCTTTAAGGGACATTCAAAGTTTTCCCCAGAGAAATTGAGAATTACAAGCTCATAACAAGTACACATTCCATTAAGGGAGATGTAGGATGTTTTTACTTTATTTTAATCCTACTTTATTTTGTAAATGTAAATTCTTTTGAATCTTTTTATAACTAATCATTAGATTCCCGAAGTACACTATGACAATATGACATCTTTTAATAGAAAAAGAAAACAGTTTAAAATTCTAGTTTAGTTATAAAATGTTAGTTTCCTTACATACTCTATTATCTTTTTCAATAAATATCTTTGCAATGATTACAGTGAATAATAACTTCAAAACCTACAAAGAAGTTCTGTATGTTATTTTTCATGTCAGAAAACTGTATAATGACCTATGAATCCCGCAGAATACTTGTAAACTGGTTCTTTTGATCCCGTCAGTCAAGAAGTTGCCACATACATTTTTTGTTATCGTGTTGAAGAAATGATGTCACAGGTGTTATTTCTCTGCACGTTTCCTCATCCCTTGTCTTGCCAGAGGGTGTGGCTGAAGAGGTGAATTCAGTTGCTTAAAGCTCTTACTGTTAATCACCCACTTAACCTTCATGTTTCAGAAGACAGCCTGCGTCACTGCTGGTGACTCTAATTATGCACTCAATACCTTATCGAGGAGTGCTACAAATTCCTGTAAGGTTTGTTGTTTGGGGAAATGTGATGATAATTGAATATCACTGACTTTGCTTTAATGATGGCTTGTTTTGGTCTTTAACTAGATTCCACTACGATCTCAGTTTAAGTAGTGAGTAAAGCCATCACTGTCTATGTCCCGGAAATCCCCAAAATTTGTCTCATTTCTCTCTATCAGCACTCTGTAAGTACTTCTGGGCTATATCACCAAACTGCCAGCTGTTAAATGTTAATGACTACCTTTTGATTAGGGTTACCCCCTTATGGTTCTGATTGCTGACACATGTCTGAGAGAGGGGGGAAAGTCTGTCAGAGAATCATATTATTTTCAGAGAAATAATTAGGCCTTGATTTATAGGCCAAAAGCACCATATTATGTTTAAATAGAAACCATCCTTCTTTGAGACCAAAGATTAAAAAAGATCACCAGGAAATGTGGAAATGTTGATTCTTTTGAACTCTCATGACTCAAATGTTTGGTGAAGGTTTTGGCCCATAAAAGTTTTATCCAATCTCTGCACAGATTTCCTTTGTGTTTTTGTAGGTATAAGGAAATTATGGGTCTTAAAACATCACAAAACATATTTCATTTGTCTGGCTGAAAAACATTAAATTCATAAAAAGGAGCTACTGTACAAGTGAAGCTGGTGTGTCATTTGTTGATTGCGTTTGCGTTCAAGGATATTAGTTGCTCTTCAGCGTTCGCCCTTTCTGGAAGTCTACATCTCAGGCCCCTCCACTCTTCATTCTACACTGTTGATGTAATTTGAGTGCTGTGTTTATTAGTCCATACTCCTAGAGACAGCATAACCTAAAGGTAGTATGTAATTCAATTCAATATTTTTCCATGCTTAATGTAACTGCAGCTTACAGACAGTCACCTTAACATGGTGCAAGAACTGTGATCTTTAAGACATATTGCAAACCTGATTATTTTTTTTCAAAAACATCTATTTTTTTCACAATTTACTTTGAGCAAATCTTTGCCACTTTTATTTGTAAAATAGGTTAAATAACAGGGGGTTATATATGAATGAACCAGAAATTATTTCATCCCATTATCACTTGGAATGCTTGGAATATTCATTTTCCCATTTGTTGGAAGAAACCAAGAGAACCTTGTCATATGAACAAATAAACACATCTTATTTTTCTGTGTTTATTATATAATGTATACTGTAGGGGAATTGAACAAATTCACCTCAGATATATTTTCATTTATTGAATTCTTATACAGTATGCAGCAGGCTACCTCAGTATAAACTCTTATCATCGCCCTTTTATTAGGAAAACAGCTTCTCAGATGGTGATGCAAGGCCTGTTGGGTAAATCTGAGCCAGAAACAGGGTCCAATTCTATTATTAATAGAATCTGTCTATGCTTTGTTATTCACAGTTGCTAAAATGTTTGGTGCCAGCATACTTTTATCAACCAGGTTATTTGATATTTGGGCCTTTTACATGGTAAAATTCATGAGGGATCATGAATACTTCTTTTTCATTTTACTCACTATCAGTTTGTCTTGCTGTTATATTTGATGTTCCTCTGCTTACTGTAGCTGTACTGTAGAGTTTGGTTTGTGATTTTCTCACATTAGTTCGTGTGATACAAATGCCAGATTTATCTGTGCATGTTCCAACACGTGCATTTCACGGCTCACCAGTAGAGAACTATTATCTGTTAAGTTTGAACTTTTTAAGTGTTTCTTGATTTGTGATTATTAGAATTGTTAGAATTACAGGGACTTTGGATTCTTTTATGAAAAATATTATCTTATAAATTGTAAATATTTCTTATATTTATAATTCTCATCCTTTGGATGAGACGTAAAACCGAGGTCCTGACTCTCTGTGGTCATTAAAAATCCCAGGGGGTTTCTCGAAAAGAGTAGGGGTATAACCCCGGCGTCCTGGCCAAATTTCCCATTGGCCCTTACCAATCATGGCCCCCTAATAATCCCCATCTATGAATTGGCTTCATCACACTGTTCTCCTCCTAATTGATAGCTGATGTGTGGTGGGTATTCTGGTGCACTGTGGCTGCCGTTGCATCATCCAGGTGGATGCTGCACATTGGTGGTGGTGGAAGGGAGTTCATATTACCTGTAAAGCGCTTTGAGTGGAGTGTCCAGAAAAGCGCTATAAAAGTGTAAGCAATTATTATTAATATTATTATAATATCAAACATTCAATAAATATTATATTTTTATAGTGTCTGTGCTACGTTCTTAATTGTAAATCTATCCACTGAGATGAGCTACCTCCTTCCAATTATTCTCCCAGCTCTGCAACTGGTATATATAAAACATCTACAAGAACATCATGTGCAAATGCGTAACCCATGGTTTTCAAATTGCCCATTCCAGTCACTCGAGTAGAATATGATTTCTCACTGTAAAAAGAGGCAAAGACCAAAGAAAACCACAGGTCTGCAGGCAGCTGTGCTATGAGCAAGAGCAATCATAAATATGTTTTTATTGCAAATATCTGTACACATCTGTGGTGATATAGGTTGGTGGTTGTTTTAAAGCTAAAAGCCGCTATGTTCCAAGTTTTTTTTTCCATGGGAACTTACTGTATACCTCTGACAACCAGGTAGTTGCTAAGTGAAAGACCTTTCTGTTTGGAAATGGACAACCTTGTCCATGTCCCAGCAAAGACACAGAAAGTCAGATCTAGAAAGGTTGCAGCTGTTTTTGACCAGATAGCTATCTCTGCCCATTGGCAGCATGAAGTTTATTTTTAGAGGCCAAAATATGTGAAGTTGCCCTTTGCTTGTCAAACAAGAGAGGTATGATAGAATTCAGGGGTAATTGCAGACCTGAAAACAGGAAGTAGATACTTAAGACATCGTATTCTTTGATATACATATGGCATAATGTAATTTGTGGATACTGTAAATGCACGTATGCAGAAGAGCATATGAATATACTGTATATCACAACAGTATAGTAAATGTTCTCCCTCCTTGTCTGTTTTTTTATTTTTATAAAGAGAGGTGCAGGTAGATTTAAATTTTCTGTTCCCAATATGTGAAATGTGTTGGTTTTCAACGTTCATGGTTTCTGCAGGATAAAATTCCTAAATCAATGCTAAGGCTTTCGGTAGAGAGCTTCACAGCCAATAGCTTCATATCATTTTAAATGTTATGCCGTGATAAAGGATTTGAACATCCTCATTGTGCTGCTTTCAAAATCTATGCACAGTGGGAACATGTGCATCTCTACATGTTCTGTGCAGTACTTTTTTTTTTCTTTTCTGTGCTCCCAGGTAATGTTCTTCATGCATAATGAGGTAAAATATTCCTTTTTTTAGAAAATCTCTGGAGATCAAATCTCTACTGTTCAATGACACTTACTTTCCAAGTTCTCAAAACCGGTTTCATGTTCTTCTACCATTTGAACAGATAAAATGTCTCAGTCTTCATTTAAATAGTTCTATTTTGCATAACAATTTGTTTCTGAATGTAAAAACATCAGTTATAAACTTTTTTTTTGGTAAAAATTGCCTTTTGCTGAACACAGCGGCTTTTCCTTTTCCCCTTCAGAATAAATCCTTTTATTGTCTGAAACCTGTCTTTTGTTAACATGTTTTGACCTGAATGACTTGAGGAAATCATTTGCTTAGAACAAGATTTAATGGGAATATTTTCTTGATAGCTGCTCTCCTATTAAATCGTTTAAAGTGTGCTTCAGGATTCTACTCCGTTCTTGCGAAAGGAATCCATTTCATATTTTTAATATGATCAACAGTAAACTGGTGCTGAAAGCTGGAAGCAGGCACCCTGGTAAGTATTTGAATTATGCCATTGACGTCAGCACAGTCATAAAGTAGACCGTTGCCCATCCCAACAGTATTCCCCTGCCAAAGAACTGTAAGCTGCAGTGTAGATACATTTAAAGAGAGAGGAAAAAATCAGGCAGCTTCTTTTGTTTTGATATCTGCATAGATTAAGCCACCCATATAAACTATGTGAGAAACTTTCGGTATTAAAGGTTGTTTATGCAAACAAGGAATATTAATTCCTAGAATTCAGCCTGAAGACAAACAAACCGAAATGTGCCATTTCTATCATCAGGGAAGTACTGTTTCAGAGATGCCTCTATTATCCAGGAAGCCAAGAGAAAAATAAAACGTCATGGATTGATAGTTTCACATTCCTGATTGGTGACATTTAACTGGCTTATTGTTTTTCTATCATCTGCTGTCAGGTTTCTTGTTTATATACCAAAAAAACAAGAAAAAAAATAAGGTGATCACAAAAGAATAGTTGATCATAATGATTCCCTGAATGCTAGACAATGATAACCACATTTGAGTTAACTACAGCAGCGTGCTGGTGCATGGGCTGTTGTGGTTGCCATGGTTTCGTTCTTCTAGAATTTTGCCCTGCTTCTATTTTGTTTATTGTTGGCAAAGCTGTAGGTCAGATAAATGTAATACATATTTAATATCTTATTTTAAAAGGGGTCAGTAAAAACAGATTATTTGTTTGAATTGCAGTCACATTGCTTAAAGACAATCAATGCCAACTGATCAATGCCAATGTTTCAGACAAACTTTTACTACCAGATTTATTCACTGATTCTGCTTGGAAAAAATGTAGTTCACAAAGGGATAATGCTTTCTAATCTATTTAATAAGGTTGTTTGGGGGCAAAGGCATGTCTTATTAACAAAGCCACCATTGAAATATGTCCATGCTCTCCCTTGCCTGGGCCAGACAGTTCAAGTCAGGTAAAACAACAAAGCCATTTTTATGTTTCAGTCAGTTTCGACCTCTGGATCTTTGGAAAATGTCCCCTTTTTTCACCCCCAGAACTTTTTTTCCCAGTCGTTATTGTTAAAGATTCTTCTGAAGCAGGTTCTGTGAAGTAACAGTAGACTGCAGTCTTTGTAGTGAGCTTGAAAAAAGACCAGATGTTTTTATTTTCATTTTCTAGCACAATATTAATACTTTGAAGAAAAAGGCTAAACATCACAACCGGGCTCAAAGTTCGCTCTGTGCAGTTTTGCATGCTGGGGCTGTTATTCTTTAGTTTATCATGCATGTGACTTGTGCCCTCTTTGATTTGTCGTGAACATTATTCACAAAATAACCATACATCTGGAGGTAAAATGGAGCACTGTAAAGGGAGCTTGAGGCAGATGTTAATGAGCATTTTCTACTGTACATGTACATTGCATTATGGTAAAAAAAAAAATTAAGTCTATACATACAGTAAATATCTGTTGGTAATTATATGTCACACTGTCTAATTACAAAGTGTATAATTATAATACTTATGTTTTGTTCTTTATCTCTTGCATTGCAGTCTGACGGTGTGATCTGAAGTGATAATATCAAGGCCAGCATGTTTTAGAAATATGCAGCCTGATTGTGTGTATAATTCCTTTTGAATTAAGTAGGTAGTCTCTGGCCAGTGATACATTAACAGAAGGTCCATGATCAGCTTCACCATAAGATGACTCTGCATCAATGAAATGGAAAGTTACTGTAAACTGAATCACATAAATATAAAAAAACATTTATTCCTCCACCGAATAAAGATATAAAAATGTGTATATAACATTTTGCTTGCTTTAAAACTTTGGTTTTTGTTTGTTTATTTTTACCACTTCTCACAAAGAACCTCACATGAACTTCCTTTACGTGATCATGGAATATGAATGCAAAGATAAAACTTGAATATATGTTACCCTGTAAAAAAAATCAATGAAATGCTCGGTTTAATACAAAACGTGTAAAAGAGAAACTTGAACTTTTTGCTGCCTAGTGATTTTTAGGGCTATTTTTGCCATATGTTGTTCACAGCCCAAGGCTGATGTTTCTGCACGGAGTTTTTAGTGTGCTCCACTGTCACTGCATTGGGCATGCGTGAGCGAAGCCTGTGCAAGCACTAGTACATATGGAAGGCATCTAGACAGGGTTTAAAAAGCTGCACAGAGAAGAGTGATTTTTGCCAGCGTGGCATTACAGAGGTGTTTTTCACCATACAGTTATAAGGCACATCTGGAAAAATTCAGAGAAACGGACCATAGCCAAATTATAGACATGCATAATTTAATTATTTAAATAATTGAAAATTAATATGATCTTAATTGATTGCGAACAAATGTCTTTTCCTCCTTTTTGGACAGAAAAGCTTCAATTTATTAAATACTGTGAGGTGGCACAGTGGTGTGCCTTACAGTGCTCAGGCACTGGGTTCATCTGGAGTGCTATCTGCGTGGAGTTTGCATGTTCTCCCCAGATTCATGTAGGTTTCCTCCCACAGTCAATTGTTAATTGGCTTCTGGGATAACTGACCCTGGTGGGAGTGTGTGTCCTGTGATGGACAGGTGTCCCGTCCAGTGTGAACCCCACCTTGCCCCTGTTGCTTGCCGGGATAGGTTCTGGCTCCCCCACAACCCTGAATTAGATGAAGCAGTAAGAAGATGGACGGATGGATGTTGTGAGCTTATTCTGTAGGTGGAACTGGTAATTCTGTTTTCCTTCTAATTTGGAATTGGGAATTGTATGGCTTGCCTTTATGACCAGCATACCAGCATGGATGGAAAAAGGACTCTCCACTGATTCCACTGTCAGTTGACATGCTTTCATAGACCCTGAAGTAATAATAATAATAAAAATAATAATGATAATAATAATTGCTTACACTTATATAGTGCTTTTCTGGACACTTCACTCAAAGTGCTTTACAGGTAACAGGGACTCCTCTCCACCACCACCAGTGTGCAGACCCCACCTGGATGATGCAAAGGCTGCCATAGTGCAGCAGTACGCTCACCACACATCAGCTATCGTTGGGGAGAAGAACAGAGTAATGAAGTCAATTCATTGATAGGGATTATTAGGAGGCCATGATTGGTAAGGGCCAATGGGAAATTTGGCCAAGACACCGGGGTTACACTCCTACTCTTTTCGAGAAACACCCTGGGATTTTTTATTGACCACAGATAGTCAGGACCTCGGTTTTACATCTCATCCGAAGGACGGCACCTTGTTACAGTATAGTACCCCCGTCAATATACTGGGGCATTAGGACCCACGCAGACCACAGGGTGAGCGCCCCCTGCTGGCCACACTGACACCTCTTCCAGCAGCAGCCTTAGTTTTTCCCAGGAGGTCTCTCATCTAGGTACCGACCAGGCTCACAGCTACTCAGCTTCAGTGGGTTGCCAGTTGTGAGTTGCTATGGCTGATATGGCTGCTTGCCGTGTGTTACAGGAGAACTAGCATTGATTGCAGGAGCAATGCATGTCCTATTGACAACATTACAACACTTCAGAAGGTGGCCTCACCCAAGGTGCACTCTTGCATGACATGCTGAGAATTCTGTGGTTGAGTGAAGCCCAGCCAGATCTAGTGGTGCTCAGTCAGCTGTGGGGAATCGTAGTGACTGTGAGCTCCACGCTCAAACAGGCAATATGGCGAAGAGAAGGGGCTCTGTCTGCCGACACTTTCATTGGCTGAGCCACCTTAGAGCCCCTTGTCATTAGTTTTGGATTTTTTCCACCACATTTATTATGATGAAATTAATAATGAGATTTTAGGCGCTTCGCAGCTGACAATAAATGTATTATTGTATGTAATTCTGGTGTGTCAACTGTAAAGGTAATTTGTTTAATTGATTAATTAAATTGCTCTGATCTTGGATCTTTCATGATAACATTTGTGTATGAGGTATTTTACATTTTATACGCATTGTGCCATTAAAGCCTTTTGTGGAGCTTTGAATTTAAACAAGATCTTTTTGAAGCTGGGTATCAAAGTAAAACTCATTTGTCAGGCTTGTGAATCACTAAATTAAACAATTCTTAATATTCAAATATATTTAAATTAATAATATTAATGAGAAATTATAAAACTTGATATATAACTTATTCACATTATTTGAGATTGTGATTTTTTTTTTAGAAGATTTTGTACTGTCTTTGACAAAACTAAAGAGTGGATGTGAAAATGTTGTTCAAATTTATAGGTTTAGTTGTGAAATCTTTAGTGATTGCCTGTGATTTACTGATTCTGTTGCTAATATTTTAGTTTAGTTTATCACATTTTTAAAATACCATTTTAAATACAATACTGGACTTTGTATGTACTATACTAAGGGACTTGCTGTATAGTGTGATTCTTCCATTTATTATATTTCAATTAAGAACTGTTTTATGTAAAAATGTAGCCATACATATTTTTCCTGAAAGTTGAAGGACTGAGAAAATTACTACCAAAAACACAGCACAGGAACTAGGCATCAACATGCTGTTATTCTTTATGCATATGATTAGTTATACTTTTCTGAAAGTTACTCTCTATTTTCACTGATAGGTAGTCCATTAAAAGCTATGACTTTTCAGTTTACACTAATAATGTAAGTTATAACAATTCAATTCATACTGAACTATCAAGTAGTGCAAATCAGGTAAAATAGGAATAAGTTGGGTGAGTGTATGCGCATGTGTGTGTGGGAGTGTGTGTCAGATTGCTTAGCTCTGCACTGCTAGTCTGTAAGTTTCAGTTTGTGAAACTTCTTAGAAACTAATGTTTGTTCCTCCTTCTTGGCTAGGTGTAAGAATGACCTTAAAACGTAGACGTCAGAAGGTTGCTGTTCATGTCTCAGTGGACTGATTTATAATAAACCTTGTGCCACCTCATTAACAACAAATTGTGCAAAAGGCAAAACTACACAGATGCATGTCTTTCCTGAGGGAAAAAAGCAAAACAACACAGACTGGCAAGACCCACACTTACTTAATAGGAAACTACACTCAAACACTTCCTATAGTTTATCCTTGTGGGGATTTCATATTTGAAAGTAGTGTTTAGCAACTTCAGAATTTCAGTTTAAGTATTGAAAAACCTCATTGCTCACCTTGAAAATGGGCACACCTAATAGGATTTAGTGAGCCCTTTTTTGTCTGAGAAGAATAAGCTGTCACTTTTAGGGAAGCAAAGAAAAAGCATTAATTTTCTCATGACCATGTCTAATCAGAAGTCGTGCAAGAAATATGTGAGGCTAGATTTTATGGTATTAATCTGTCAACATTTGAGGTTGAGATAGGCATACTGAAAATCATGCTTAACCTAAACTGTAGGCACTGCAGTAGAGGTTTACCTATTGTCTTCAGAGTGTCTTGCTTGTCTTTTACGATACATTGAAGTACCCTCTTTATCCTCTCTGTAGCAGCACCTGACCAAAAACAACATCATGCTTAGTGGTAAAAGATCTGTATCTCAATTTCCAAGTTCGGCCCTCTTCATTAGAAGAGCCAGTGACCACATTACTGCCTCCCATGTGTGGTGAGCTCCGGAAAACCCCTTCTTACGTGTGTGTGGTTTAGCATTCAGAAGCATTTTGTGTTTTAAGAAAAAAGAGCACATATGATGTAAACTACATGCAGTAATGGTACAAACTATATTTTATTAAACTATAATAACGTAAATGAAACCATTACCTTACGCAATCTACAAGCATCTGTGGAATTGCAGCTAAATTACTGTTTTATTTGAGAGAGGTTAAACTTTATTCACTTTGTAGTCTGTGAGGTCTAAAAGTAGGTTAGTTGTCAATATCTATTATGTCTAGTTTCTTGCATTATATTTTAGAAACACTATGGGATCTTTCTGATGTTTTCTACATATTTAAAGAAAGTACAAAATCTGTTGGATTCAAGCCTTGGATTTATTTTAACACTATTGTTTTTCATTTATCCTTCATTTGTGTTTGTATTCCACCACATAAGCCAGGCACCCACTAAAATAACAAAAGAGCTCTATCTGTGATCTTTTTATGGCTTTCTTTTTTAATTTGCATACTTAAGTAAAACTTTCTTTTATGTTTCAACCCAACACAAATCTTTGTTTCCTATGATTTTAAAACACTTTGACTGAGTCTGGAGGGGAGGATTTGATTTGGTTGGCAAACAGGCAAGAGCCTGACTCTCTCTGGCCAATAAAATCTCCTCTAATGTCGGATGGCAAACACAAGCCCTCCTTTGATTGTAGCTTGATCAGAGAGGGGATTTCATTCAGCACACAAGTGTGAGCCATTGCCTCTCTTGTGAACTTGTCTGGACCAACAATTTCCAGCAGTGGTGTTACAAAACGTTTTGCCCTGTACCTCCTGAACACAGAAGGATGGCCTGTCTTAAGATACTGATTGGTCCCCTTTTGCTTTTTCTTCCTACTGAGTGCTCCTTTTGCGGCTTTTAAATGGCTGTGCTATTATATGACTGAGCTTGTCTGAGGCAGTGCAGCATGGTACGAAATAGACAGCATGTACAGAGTTGATAAGAAAGGTGTCTTACCCAGAGGGAAACTGTTTGTGCTTCGTCTAAGAACCACACTTTACAGTATGTAAATGAAGCTGAGAGAGCAAGGTCCTCCTACTTACTTCCTCAGCTGGGGTCTTATTGACATCAAAGCTGACAAAAGCCAGGAGGCAGGCTTACTGAGTTGGAAAAAAAAAGACTTCAAGTTGATACTCCACCAGAGTGAAAGAAAGTGATACCTTATACTCATGATGAAGGAGCACTGTTCAAACTTCAACAGTGTGGGGCTCAGACGTTCCAGTGACACTGCTTTGGACACTATGGAGAAGCTGAAGCCTGATTACATGTCCATGTGTTTATTTGCAGAAGACTCTTATCAAAAACTGGCGATGGAAACGATGGAAGAGTTGGACTGGTGCTTAGACCAGCTTGAAACCATACAAACTTACCGATCTGTCAGCGAGATGGCCTCTAATAAGGTAGGAATTCTGAAAATCCTGCACTTATACTGATATACTGATGAGATACTGGTATTTGTTTTTGAGTAAAAAACAAAATAAAAAACACAAATTTACAGTGGCTGTTCAAATATTAAGCAAAGCATATAATGGTTCATTATATTGCATTTGCATAATAAACTTTGTCTTTATATAGTTATTGTAGTTATTGTAGCTATTGTGTGTAGTGCTGCAGTGTTTTTGTCTAAAGGAAATATCTCTAGAAAAGGCATCCATCTAAGTGAATGCTGTCAGTGATGATGTGAAAGGAAGAAAAGGAGCAGGCTTTCAATGATGAGAGAACATTTTTCAGAACTGTACTGTATGTTTTTAGTATAATAATGTATTTATTGGATGCATGTAAATGCATGTAATTCTTCTGGCTTTCCTGAAGTATTGTTAGGATAAAAGATAAAACATTATCAAAACTGTTATACATAAAATCACAAATATTCCTTTATATGCGTGAAAGGGGTTTGTTTGTTTTTCTTTACTTATACACCAAAGAAAAAGACTGATAAAAATGTTTTTTTCTATTTTATTTTGTGCCAGTTATTTACATTCCGCACTTTGTCCTGCTAATTACATGCTTCATCCCAGGACACAGAAATATCTTATATTTATAAATGTTGTGCTGTGCCTGTGCTTTTAAATAGCAGGAAACAATTTTGTTTGTTGACATCCTAACATATTCTTTTAGATGAACAAAATGAAGACATATTAATTATAGCTTTCATCGCATTCAACAGAGCATTATACTCTGAATTTTAAAGTAATGTTGCATTATATGCACACGTCAAGTATCATACAAATAATCAAGAATCAAGAATAATCAAGTTCAAGATGCACAATATTTTAAGTTTTATTTAATGTAATCTTATTGCCTCTAGAATTTTTCTTAACAAAATAGTCTTTGTAAGATAAAAGCTTTGAAAAGTCCATAAGGTTGTTCTATTTATTGCAGTTTCTTCCCCAATGATAACATTTTCATCCATAAACGTGTACAGCCTCTTTGGATAACAGGATGTGTTTTGTTCAGAGCATGGTCAGGACTCAATAAATTCTGAGGAAAAACAGGGGCAAACAGCCGCAGCAGGATCTGGAGTGTGGCGACTGTGCAAATAGTTAGTGATTTTCCTGTTCCGTACTTCGTCTGGGTTCCTGGCTTGGCAAAACTACTGCTGAAAAAGTCCATTTCCAGACAGGGAGAAGGCAAGCCACAGCTGTTAAAAGTGTGACTCAAATTTCCTGTCTCCATCCTGATCCCTGCTTAGCCAGACTACAATGGCAGAAGAAGGGGCAAGCCTCACAGCTTGATTTTTTAGAACGTTACTAACGTCATTCGGAACAACAAAAGAACAAAATTCATGAACGCACACGCTCAAGCTGTCCTACAGCTGGACAACAGAGGAATAGATGGCTAATACAGATGTTCTACAGTATTCGAGGATGCTTTAGGAATCCAGGGTTTTCAGTTTGCTGGTGCCTCTTGGAAGAGCTCAAAAACTTTAAATGACAAAGTTTTATTTGCTTAAAAAACGTTTTGTTTGCATTAAAAGCTTAGTTTATAATATTACATTATAATATCCTAAAAACATGAATATTAAAGAGTATTTTTTTAATTAAATTAAATGGAATTGTGAGATGGTATCAATCAGAAGTATTTGCATGTACTTTTCTCATTGATCACATATCATTTAGCTTAAAATCATGGATTTTCGCAATTGCTGGAGAAGTGGTGTATTAGCATACTTGGTTCTATACTAGTTGTTATAACAGCTTGTGTAGATAAATATATAGTAATTACCTAGTCCCCGCCTATCTCCACCTTGAAAACTTTTCTGTGTTCGTACCTCATCATAAAAGTCCCAAAAAACAATATTGCATGTGTTGCATTCTGAAGAGCCTAAAGTGTGTAGTTAGGAAGACTACATAATTAAAAACTAAAATTAAGTGTGGGTAGAAGTGCTCATGCAAAATTAGTAATGTATTGTGGAAATTATGGAGTGTGCTTGAAAAAATGTAGTGTTTCTGTTCTGACCTTGTTAATACATGTAGAAGAATATAGGAGACTGGGAAACAGCTTGGAGCTATGGAGTTCTTAGGAATTATTTGAGCTGAGGAGAAACAACTGATTTTCCACCCCCCTACTCCCTTCCTATCCGCTTTCAACAGTACAAATCTAGATTTTTCTGAAATTTGTCCAAAACACACCCTTTAAACTTGCAATAACATGAGAACTTCTTGAAAACTGTCTGTCGTTTATTGTAATCGTATTACGCATACTATTTACACTTCATATTACAGGCAAACTTCTTGATAATAAAATCACAACATAACATTGAAATGGTAAAATTATTAAAAAGTTATTATTTTATAACAATGATAAAATACCATATCATTATTAATATTATCATTATCGTTATTAATATTCTCCTGTGCGTTAAAATTACAGAAGGTCAGAAGTAGACTGTAAATACAGTGAATTTTACTAATAAAATCTTATTTAGGGTTGATCTAAATTAATATTGAAAAATATTAAACTTAGTTTAGATATTGTGAGTTTTTTTAATCTGCCAAGGAGTGCAAATCACGGTGTTGCAATATGGGATTTCACCTTTCTTGAACACGAAAAGGTGTTCACCTGGGGCAGTTTAAGCGGGTTGGATATTGCCAGTAAATAGCAATCAGGTCACAGGCCTCAGTTAAAGGGTTGGCTCTAACACAAGGCGAGTGACATCTGATGCCTGAGTAGTAGCTCTGCATAGTTGAAGTGTGCAGAGTAAGTGCATGTGAGTCATTAGTGCTATCACATTTCCTAATTTCCGTCAGTTTGTACAAATCATTGCTGAACCACAGCACCAGAGCTCTTCAGCTTTTACGAAGATACTGAAGTGAACTTGGAACATTTCACTCA
Organism: Lepisosteus oculatus; assembly: GCF_040954835.1. Taxonomy (NCBI): domain Eukaryota; kingdom Metazoa; phylum Chordata; class Actinopteri; order Semionotiformes; family Lepisosteidae; genus Lepisosteus; species Lepisosteus oculatus. The sequence continues at coordinate 13,653,504 of NC_090704.1, read as the reverse complement.
CAAAAATGGGACTCTGTTGCTTTCAGAAGAATGAAAAAAAGTTATGGGTAGTTAACTGGTGGAAGCAGGTGAGTTCTTATGTGAACATTTTTAACTTTTTTTTACACTCCTTGCCTCTTACCAGACTATTTGAGTAAAATTTAGATATAATTATTGATAAATTCAGATAATTCATAAAGTATACTGAATTATTTTGATATTTTTCCATTTACTTAATTAATTTAACAGTTTTTTATTTACTGTGATAAACTGTTATTTTAGTATGTTATTCTTGACTGAATACTGTAGTTCCTAACCCTCAGTTTACTTTTAACCACGTTAACTGCAGCACTATAAAGTCCAATTACTTTTGTAAGAAACTAGCCAGCATTTTAGATTTATTGAGTGCTAATATAAGTTTGTTAGTTTAGTCTTGTAAGCTATGCATGGGTTAATATATTTGCAGAAATGTTGCAACACTAGTTATGCAACTGAATAGTTTGTAGTTGTTTTCATGTTTTATTTAGCTTTTCTCCAATGTTTAAGTGTGTATGTGTACGGCACCATGTGCAATGCGCTGAACAATAGCTTCTATCTTAAAGAACTAGGTGAATGTTTAGACTCGTTAACCAACATTACGCTGCTACAGTTTTTAGTCTGTGACTGTTTAGGCAACTGTGAATTGTGCTTAATTGTCATTGTTGCAGTCAGGGTATGGCAAAAGAGTTCAATTTTAAACAGTTAGCATATTTTCTGTATATGACTAAAATATTATTACACTGCAGATTTGTCTTGTTTTCCTTACACGTAAAACTTAAGGAAAGTCTGTGCTTGGTGTTATTTACAAACTACTCTTATTCTTGTTTCATACCCCATAAAAATAATTTGTAAGATAAAAGGTTTGAAGATGAATCTTGCCTGACACATGCAGGGCAGTTTGTTTCCTGTTTTTAACTTCATAATATGTTGTGAAATACTGTAGATAGTTTGATTATAGAATAAGCAGTTTAGAAAAACAGCAAGTGACATTTCATAAACGTGTATAACTTTGCTACAATTACGTATTGTAAATTGAAACATAAAATGTATAGAAAATGAACATGCAAACAAGCTGGACCACAGAGGACAGATTGTTCATAAAAATTAGATGTTCTGGGTTGCCGTAGGATTTAAGTTTTAAGTCTACTTGGGGTGTTTCTGAAAGTGGTTTTAAGACTTCTGTCAAGAAATTAAAACCTTATTTGTTCAATCCTCAGTAAAGCAAACAAAAATTGATGATTCAGTTTTTTTTTTGTGTTCTGTTTCACAGATCCAGAATTTATTGCTATTATTATAGAGGAATGTGCACAGTGCTTTTAACAGGAAATGTGGTTGTGTATTTGAAAATCTGCCAAATCTTTCATATTCCAAATTCCCCATTGCTACATATGGTGATGGCATACCTACGTACTTGTTTGCTTCAAACTGCGAAACCAAGATGACTCACTCTGGGGAAGTGAATGCATCATTTTGTTAAATTTCTGACTTTCCCCTTGTTTGCCTGTATCTTTCAGCACAATAACTTATGTGTTGATTTTGCTTCATTTTTTTGAGAATGAAAATTTCTTTTAAAATAAGTACTTTTCACATGTTCTCATTTGTCATAGTTGTTGTAGTTGAAGTAACCCTACGCATTTCTATACATAAAACACATAATTTAAAGGGAAAACCCAGAATGGCATACACTTCACACTTTGGGAAGAGTGTGAAAAAGCAGAGGAAATGAAGTTATTTTAAATTAAGCCTTTCATTTAATTTTAACTTTACACAAACAAAACATAAAGGCCCTGGTTTGATTTTTTTCTGTTCATATTTCCTTCTTTCGCTTTAGTTCAGTTTGTTTGAAATTAGAAACCTGCAGGTTAAGGACATAGCTCCCACTGGTGGCTTAATGAAAAATGGCTGAATGGGTAACACATGTTAAACAATACATACAGAGGTGTTATTTTCAAGGACAGAGAAATATTTGATGTGTCAATGTTTTGTTAACCTAAAATATGGCCTATGACTTAAAATATGGCTTCAAGGCTTCACCACCCACTTCAGCATATAACATAAGACAATATTGTGGGTGGAGGGGTGGCACTGTGGCTAAGGATCTGCACCTGTGGCTGGAAGGTTGCCAGTTCAAATCCCGCAGCCGGCAGAGGAATCCTGCTCTGATGGGCCCCTGAGCAAGGCCCTTAACTCCAACTGCTCCAGGGGTGCTGTACAATGACTAACCCTGTGCTCTGACCCCAAGCTTCTCTCCCTGTCTGTGTCTCATGGGGAGCAAGCTGGGGTATGCAAAAAGATGAATTCCTAATGCAAGAAATTGTATAGGGCTAATAAAGTGATCTTATCTTTTCTTATATTGGTAAACACTGCTTTGATGAGAGCATTCACATCAGTATTGTATTATGAAGGCTGTATGTGTACAGTATATACATATTTTGTGCAGTTAAATTTCCATGCAGTTAGAGGTGACCCATTCCCTTCCCAGCGCTATACTATACACCAGTCGATGTACAAAGGCTCAGGAAATCCTCTGAGAAACCCCCCTCCTTCCCTATTAACCCCAAGGCTTCAGAGAAGGTCATGTTGTCTGGAAACCCCTTGCATCAGCTCGATAGTGTTACCTTTCCTATTGATAGTCCACACACTCTGGAACATTTTTAATCATTTTTTTAATGCAAATTAAATATTAATAAAAAAACAGATTTGTTTTTTTTTCTGTAAGAAAAGAAAGAACGATATGCTGTAATGTAGAGTAAGCTGCTGCTAACTGCCTTTGTGTTGTAATACAGGCTTGAAGTGATAATTGTATCACAATTTCCAGAAAAAAAACACCATAACCTAGTTTTTTAGGGTGGGGGTATATATTCAAATCTGTAATTTAATTACTTTAATATTTAGTCTAGGTTTGATATTTGACTGTCCTTAAGAAGTAAACCATTTGAAGAATGAAATTCACTCATCAGTCATTTGTAAACTTAAGCATATTTGCTGTAGCCTCAGCTGTCAGAGTGTATTAGCCTAGCATCCATTAATGAGATATTCACACAGCATTGCTCAGTGGTCCATACAAAAGAGCACACTGTGGATTCTCCCTTAAGGCACTGCAGACAAATGGCAATACATTTCGCTAGGAATTGTCGATGGTGTCACAGGCTGCAGTTCAGGCTATACAAAAGAAAACATTTTGCAAAATAACACTTTTGTCAAAAGCAGTAAACTGGTGAACAAAATTCAGTTACTTCAGTTGTACTGCACAGCTGCAGCATAAGAATAAAAAAATCACAATTAAAAAATATGTAAGATAGAGATGGCTAAATTCAGCACTGAATTACAGTCACTTTGACCAGGTTTTTGTCTTTCAATGTCCTTCAAAGGTGACAACAATAAAATCATGCACAATGCCTGGAATGCAGGTATGCTGTTTATTTAAGAGAATTTAATCAGATGGAGGAATTATCAATGTACATTTCAGTGTATCCTGAAATATGATTTCAAGTCATTGACTTGACATCATTTGATTGCCATTTATCATGCACTTCTTACACAATAGTAATTTTTATGCTTTTATTATATGAAGAGGTCTTTCTGCTTTAAAATGATATTAGTGAAACTTTGCAAAGAAAGCTTTGATCTGTTTTTTTAATTCTAGGCATGCATTTTGAGAGTTGCAACGTTTCTTATTTTATCTAAATCTGCTGGTCTGTGACTGATCTTTACCTTCAAAATTTAGTTAAAAAACTTTGATTTTATAATCTCAATTTTACTGTTCTTGTCATTTTTAAGAATTGTGCAGTACATCTATTTTAGGGGTGCAAATCACACTTTCTACTAGGTTTGACAATTAATACTGTAAATGTATTAAAGTGTAACCACAAATGTATTCTTATAAAATGTTCCATACACAGGTTTCTGATGGTTTTCTAATTTCTTGAAGGGTGATACAAACCCTAATTGTATTAAGAATATATACTATTATTGATTTATTTGGACACATAGCTTGTTTTGGGAAAGACTTGGATATTGGCATATCGTGCATGTAATGATTTCTAGAAAAGCCCCTCTTAGTCAGAGGCTTAATGGAAGCATGTATAGCATGTGACTTTATCCCAGGCTCTTCAGTGATCTGTTTTGAAGGGAAACCTCACAGAAACAGCACTGGGAGGTCACATGATGCTGTTGCCATGGCGTTTAAATGTTCATTTGATTGGTACTCTGGTTCTAGACTTGGGTTTCTAGCAGTGTATACAGTTGAGGTGATGTCATTGAAAATGGTGAGAAAACCAATTATTCCCTGCTATCTACAGTACAAGAGAAAATAGCATGGTCTGCTGAAACACCAGACTCAGTGTGTTTTAAATCCAGTGACTGTGATTATATTGAAGAATCCAGTTGATGAATAGACACTGAATCGAATTATATAATTATTATGAATGTCAGTTTGCACTAAATGGAACACGTAATTACAGTACATTCACCTTTATTCATCTGTTAAGGGGGATTTTTTTCATTCAGTACATCTGCTGAGAGACCAAACAGTACAGTCAATTCTAGTCTATAATTCACAATACAAAGGTCTGGTCAAAATAATAAAGATCATTTCTAACCTCATATAATTGAGGTTCTAACCTCAAATCATATTATTATGATTATTATTGATATCAATTTCACTTTTATTTCCGACAAAGTGATTAATTTATCAGAAACTAGTGGTTATGAGAAATAATGTCATACTTTTTAAAGAATTAGAAATATAGAGGGGTGAGACAGCAGAAACAACCAACAATTTCTGACTTGAAATACAGTATTAAAAAAACATTGTCTCATTTGCCTGCAAATTCATGAGCCGGGCATTCCCTTAGAGTTAGGGGCAAAAAATAAAACATTGCAATGCTTTCCATTAAAAAAATGAAGTATTCCATTCAAATAGAGTACTGCAGTGTTCAGGCTGAGAAACAGGGGACCTCCTGAATGTTTTTGCATAAATAAGTAGGGGGCTTCCTCCATTTTCTGTCAAATCATGTGTGCTTTCAGAAAATGATGTCTGGATTCTGTTGCTGGGGCTTGCAGACTAGAGGATGAGAATTTCTTTGCAGTACAGTGCATCTGAGCGAGACTAATCTGAAGAAGGAACCCCCTTTAGCCAACGAAGCATCTAAGGCTTTTCATAATTCATCAGTGTTTGCTGCTGCTGCTTCTGCTCCAAGCTAGCAAACTGTATATACTTGGATGGATACTGGCTTCTTCGTCCGATTCCTGATTTTATTATCTTGCCCTGCCACTGATTGAACACATACTGTACTGCAAAATGGAGTGCGCAAGTTGGCTGTCTGTAATACTGGATAATGGACCTATTTTGGGATTTAGAAGATTTTTGTGCCATTAAGCAGCAGGAGTATGGGGATTTGATTGTGGGATTCCTTTAACTGCGTCTTGTAATTTTGTAAAAGGAGGGCTGCTTGCTTTGCTAAAACGGGTTCCAAAATGCCTGAGGCGAACTATTTGCTGTCTGTATCTTGGGGTTACATCAAGGTGTGTACATGAGATTTTTTTCAAATTAAATTATTTTGTGTAATAGTTTGGTTACTGTGGGTCTGTGACATACTGTACAGTAAGGACTACAGGCTCTGAGGAGCCATAATGATGCTTTATGCCGTCTACTGTATCTTCACTGCAAAAACCCCATCTTGAGGGTGGCTGCAGTTTTATGTGTTGCAGACTCTAAACCTATGTTTTTAATTTCTTAAAGCTTGGTTTAAACTGTGCAATTACTTTGCAGTTGATTTTTTTAACATGACATTAATGTTTCTTTGTCAGAAATAAATCCTTCTATTGCAGTCTTTACAAAGATGAAACGAAATAAACAAATGTTTGTTTTTGTAAACTGTGCAGTATTTCATTGAAAAAGGAGAAATAACATTTAAATAAGCTAAAATTGTGTTTTTTAAGTAATAACTGTAATTTTTAATGTCGCTTTGGAATGTTAAAGAATTCAAGTGGTATTACATACATTATAAATTGGCCCTAATTGGTACTGCACAATTACTCACTCTCCAAAATGCTAGACGTTTACTTATAAAACAGTTTGTAGGTTTATGTCTCCATAATAATTACCAAAAAATGTCGTTGGGCATGTTTCTAGAGGAAACCTCTGCAAATGAGCTTAGCTGTTTTGTAAAATCCAGTCAAAAACTGTACATGAATAACATGACTAACATGACTCCCCTTTTCTGTGCCTACAGTTCAAGAGAATGTTGAATCGGGAGCTGACCCACCTGTCAGAGATGAGCCGGTCAGGCAACCAGGTGTCTGAGTTCATTTCCAACACCTTCCTAGGTAACTAAGCTGTGGGATTTAACTTTCTTTTGAAACTGTATAGGTGCCTAAACATGTACTGTACGACCTTTAGAAACACAAGTACACCAAGAAATGCACATATGAAAACACAGTCAAATAGTAAAGATTTGAATAAAACCACATTTCAAGAATTTCTGACATTAATTCCAAGTATCATTTCTAGATAAGTTTAACATGAGTCAATATACATGCCACAAGAAATATGCATTTATTATGAAGCCATATCGAAGTTTATTTTTATTCAGTAGGAGATTACATGCCTTTTGCTTTTCTTATGTTACACATTTGTCAGAAAAAATAGCTGAGAACATAAAAGTATTTTGCTCAAGTCAAATAAACTGTCCCAAGATGAAGATACCAAAAAAATCCATGCCCTGATAAAAAATAAAGATGTTAATGAGTTCTTAATTCCCTTAGCTTGTTAAAATGAGCTTATTGACATTGTGAATAGGGAGAATAGATGCTGTGGGGTCATGAAACCTACCATTCGTTTTTTATTAATACAAAAGGCAATGGAGCAATGGTCGCTCACAGGAAATCAATCTTTCCCCTACTTAAGTGGCTGAGCACGTAGCATGCTGTGTTATACCGCAGTTGATTGGCACCAATGGTATTTACAGCCTTCTCTGATGGATTTCTGCATGTGGTGTTTTACTGCTCATCACCATTTATCTTAGTGAATAGAGCGTCTTGGTAGGGAGTAAAAATCAGTTACGTAGGAATTGGATAGATTATAACTCCACCCCCTTCTTTTCTTTTCTGTTTTCCAATTACGATGAGGTTTTTTAGATTGTTGTCGGAAAAGTTTGCATCTTTCCTTTAGAAAACAAGCCTCTAAGCAGGAATCTGTTGGATCTTTTCAACCAATCTTGTATCTTGTACCTTGTATCACTCAAACTATAATTGGGAGGTTGCCACTTTAACACTGCAGATATAACTGTGCCTCTGTTTCAGTCCAGTCTTATCCAGTCTGCAGGAATATTCATTTCTGCAGATCTTCCTTAGCAGTGCTGGTGGGGGGGGTTAGTGGAGACAGGAGGAGAGGAGGGGGGTCACGCATCATGTATTATGCATTAGAGGCTTGGTGGTACCCCTTGTGGAAAGTGAAACGGCAGATTCCATGACTCATACCCAATTAGTGACTGAATTGTGACAGCTTGCCTTTTATATTTTCATGTGTTCTGAAGTTGCAATGTACAGTTGTGACAGATGGGTATTCATTTCAATTTCCTCATAGACAAAAAAAAAGGGATTTGGTGCAAAATTAGCAAGAGGCTGAAACTGAGCCGTCGGGGGCCATGTTTTTTTTTCATTGTGCACTTCCCTGCAGGACTGATTTTTTTTTGTTCTAGATTGTTTTTTCAAACTCACTCCCTCGTACAGTGACGGTCCCCGTTTTTCTGCCTCAATTTCCACGCAGTAACGTATCCGGTTGTAAACCATTTTTAAAAAAACCTTGAAAGATTCAAAGATTCAAATTCAGCGTGGGTGATCGAAAATCCTTGCAAATGCAAGTACAACATTCCGCATTGCACCGCATTGTCGAAGCCACCTTCATGTGGGTCGCTGGGTTTCCTATATTTTCATTAGCAGGCTTGTGCACATACATTGCCTTTTCTTGCAATGTGGGCAGAAAAGGAAGTCTTATGATTAATATAAGCAGTGTAGATACAAAGCTTGCTGGCACTTTAAAGTTAGAATACCCCCATTTCTCCATTTCATTGAAACTGAACATATTGTACACTGCAGAACCTTCTAAAAATACCCATGCCCAAATAACACAAGTTAGCTATCAACAATTATTACTCTTCTCAGCCACCCATGTAGAAAACCTTGTGTTTAAGTTGGTCTGGCAAGACTTTTTCTTACATTTTAAAAATGTGTGGCAATTTTTAGTTTAGCTACTGAGATCTGTAACTGCCACACATTACTCATCTCCTGAAATTCAAGTTTACTTCTTGAATTATCTACATATACAGTATGCTGCCCAGTAAGTAACTAGTTTTGCTAATAACATTTTGAATTACTCTACCACTAGCATTCTCTCTCTTCAAATGTGTGCATTCTGGTATCAAAAATGGTGCATTAGAGAAGCCCTTCATTTAAATTACTGTGATTGAAAAACCAAATATAAAGAAAACCCCAGATTTATGCCACTTTGAGAACATGCTTATAAATTACTGCTTCATTCTTCATTGCCTGCCTTTGAAACACTGCAGTGTTTCAGCTCAATTACGTTTTTTTCACTGTAGTCTTTAATTAAGATGAGGGGAAATAAAACACAACCATTACCTGAATTAGAGATAATTAAATCTGCCTCACTGGAGGCAATATAATAGAAAGCAACCTAACTGGGGCATAAAAAATATGTGCCATATCGGAAGTACATCGGCGCTTCTCGATCATGAATTCACTTTATTGCCACTGAGTCACTGCAACATATTAAAAAAACTAATGAATGCAAACTGCATTTTTGTCCTAAGAAACAAAGCTAAATTATTATTTAAAAAATGTCATTTTTAAAGCAGAGCCACAGATACTGAGTATAATAAAATTGTTTTTAAGCTTGTGAAATGGAACAGCAAGGTGCTGAACATTTACTAATCCTTTAAAAAGTTGTGTAAAAAAAATAAAAAAAAACAAGCCATCAGAGTTTCGAAGCTAGTTCCTTCTGAGTGCTAAATGAGCAGCCCTTTTTTCCCCTCTGGTTCAGTCCAGGTGTAAGGTTTTAGTCACTTTCTGAGCACCTGGGGCATTTCATGAAGTGAAAAGCAATTGACGTCACTCAGGGAAATATGAGATGTTAAAAGAGAAGTAAAAGCTGGTTTTTAAACAAAAGATCTTTGTATCCTTCTATATAACCATAACAAAGACGAGGTTCAACCGCCCAATATAATACGATTTAGAAAGAAGCTTTTAGACAACATTTTCCTTCCTTTACTCTGTAAGCAGGTTTAAGTAGAAATGAAAGAACTTTCTAATCCCATCTGCAGCCTTAAATCTGCACCCTGTTCCCTTTTTCCTTGAAATTGGTAAATAAAGCCATATGATTTATATTTTATAGTTAAGTAATATAATCATTTTATTTTGATAAAATGCACTTTATCATTTTAAAAAATTATTCCTATAGAACAAGGTGAGAAATAAAACCCTGAAATGCTCATTGAAAAATCCTTTTCTCTCAGACAAGCAGAACGATGTGGAAATCCCTTCGCCTACATCGAAGGCCAGAGAGAAGAAGAAAAAGCAGCAGCTCATGACGCAGATCAGTGGGGTGAAGAAACTGACTCACGGCTCCAGCCTGACCAACTGCAGCATTTCAAGATTTGGAGTGAAAACAGACCAGGAGGACTTTCTTTCAAAGGTACCGTATGCCCCTTTGACTTCCAGCCCTCTGGGATTTACTGGCAGAAACCTGCTGGAATGTGACGTGAAAATCCAGTGCTTATTGCTTGCTTCTGAAGTGACCGACAACAAGACAAATATAAATCAAATAAGATGAATGGTTAGTGTAGTTCCCGAAAAATGTTTAGATGTCAATCAAGCCAAAAATGTGGAAGTGCAAAAAGAAAAGGCATAATGAAGCCATTCATAATGCATTTTGAACGTTATGAACTGTTCAAAGTGTCCTCACACAGTATTTTTAAATCTGTGAATTAAAAATGTATTTTCTAAGGCCAAAATGTAGATTTTAAAGAGTTTACATACAAGTGGACTAAACTTTACCTATAGAGTCCTGTTTCAATTTTGTGAGTTTTTTGTTTCTACAAAATACTGTAACTCATACGGCCGACATTACAGGTTGTGCAAGCCGGCTTGCAAGTGCGGTGACATCACCTCCCTTCCCTGTGAATAGCAGGGACCTCAGCCTCTGGGCTGAGGGGAGATCTCCCTTTAGCTCAGCTGACTGGGTCCCTGTTGAGTGATGCCGGAGGCCCGGGTTTGAGTCCCCATTGGTGTGGGGGCCGACCCGAGGCGGCAGCGGCGAGGGTGCATATCCATGTGACCCCAAAAGCGCTACAATACTGTGCATCCTTGGTAGTTTTCATGTGAATTTTAACAATGTCATTTACTGAACGTCTGTTTTGCTCAGATACTGTAAGTAACTGATTTTGTTTTCTGCAGGAACTAGAAGATCTGAACAAGTGGGGCCTTAATATTTTCAAAGTCTCGGAATATTCACATCACAGACCTCTCACGTGCATAATGTATGCCATTTTTCAGGTCAGTACATTTTCATTTTAATTGTTACTTGTGCATGAGGTGTATCAGAGTTTCCCTATTTTGTTTTTTCATTTAGGACTGGGTGTTAAAGTGGTCTATAAAACCTTGCCTTTGAAAGTCTAGCCATTAAGCCAGGTGTGCTTTCATTTTTTAGATTTGAAAAGCCTTTTAACTCTTCCTCAGAAAAGCTAGTTCTTTTCTTTATAGCTACAAGGTCTCTGCCATTTTTTAGTTTTTGGGATATATTGGGATGTTTTCTCATTTATCATTTTATCTCACAGGAAAGAGACTTGCTGAAGACTTTCAAGATTCCTGTAGACACGTTTGTGACCTACATGATGACCTTAGAAGACCATTACCACTCGGACGTGGCGTATCATAACAGCCTCCACGCTGCTGATGTAGCTCAGTCAACCCACATTCTTCTCTCAACACCGGCTTTAGATGTAAGTACTTCTTGTTGCGTGTCTTCTCAATGAGTCTGGATTTGTAGTTCCAAACTGAAAAGAGCAAAGGTAGTTTTTTATTCTATTCATACTTGAGGAATAAAAAAAATACTTAATTTTATTATTTTATAAGGACTAGGCATTACTGGAGGCTTTTCCCTAAATCAATTATTGTGTCTTTTTGTGTTATTAGAATGCACATCAAATTAAAGTACACATTTCTGATATTTTCAAGTCTGATTATTCCACTTCAACTGCTTCATTGTCTTCATTTGCAGATCAATTGATCTGTAAACTGTTTATGAAACCTAGCTTCAAAAAATAATGTTACTAATTTATAACATGTAACATGTTCATCGTATAACCTTTAGCCTTATAGACCATGCCTCTTTGATTTACATTAGTATTTGCAACTCATCCTGTGATCTTTAAAAAACCTAAACATGTTCTGAAACTGCCTTTAGGTCTAAACCCATTACCTTCAATGAATGAGCTTTTTCTTGCAAAGCTGACTGGACTCCTTTCCTTTCACATTTCAGGCAGTTTTCACGGATCTGGAAATCCTTGCTGCGATCTTTGCTGCTGCCATTCATGACGTGGATCACCCAGGTGTCTCCAATCAATTCTTGATTAATACCAGTGAGTATTTTTCCATGCCCCCCTCTGTTTTGACTGGCAGGTTAAAATGTACGGACCAGGAGTTCAAGCTGGATATTCGATGCCTCAGTTTTCTGTCCTCTGTTAGTTTGCCAGGTTCTCTTAGTCTGTCACGTCAGTCTCATTTCTGAATTTGAATTTGAATTTGGATTTGTGTTTTCAGACTCTGAGCTGGCCTTGATGTACAATGATGAATCAGTGTTGGAAAACCACCATCTTGCAGTGGGTTTTAAACTGCTCCAGGAGGACAACTGTGACATCTTCCAGAACCTGAACAAGAAACAGCGGCAATCATTAAGAAAAATGGTCATTGATATGGTAAGAGTACATTCTGAACATACTATGCTTTTAGTAGAAAGTCATCTAAATTGTTTTAAAGAAAACTATAATATAAAAATTATATATTATATTAGCAGTAGCAGCATGATTAGTACTAATTCAGATGTTGGTTCAGGTGCCATTTATTTTGTTTTATGTCCCTGCAACATTTCTCTCGGTTCCTCCCGCCCAAAAAAGGCTCAGCAGTCAAAACATTGTATTTTTTTCTTTCTCCTTTTCAGAACAGAATGAACTCGCTTGTTCCAGTTTGGGTTTTGTCAATATTTATGTTTTTCTATATTCTTTTTCCCAGGTATTGGCAACTGACATGTCCAAGCACATGAGCTTACTGGCAGACTTGAAGACCATGGTGGAGACTAAGAAAGTCACAAGTTCGGGAGTTCTGTTGCTTGACAACTACACAGATAGAATACAGGTACCAGTATGAAGCATTGTGTCTGTGCAATAAAATCGGAATTAGGATGGGTGTAATAATAGGTTGTACCAATTTATATAAATTTGAGCTTTCCTACTGGTAGTAATCGATCTAAATTGTCAAAGGTTATGCTGATCCTCTGTTGCTTGTATATTAGCTAATGGATCTAATTATTGGAACATCTAGAGTGAAGTCAGTTCAAACTCATTATTGTGACAATGAGCAAGCACTTATTTGATATCATGTTTTCAGTTGTCACTCATTGTCTTTATGTGATTAAAACTAGGTGCTCCGTAACATGGTGCACTGCGCAGACCTCAGCAATCCCACCAAATCTCTGGAGCTGTACAGACAGTGGACTGACAGGATCATGGAAGAGTTTTTCCACCAGGGTGACAAAGAGAGGGAAAGAGGAATGGAGATCAGTCCTATGTGTGACAAGCACACAGCTTCAGTGGAGAAGTCACAGGTGAGTCACTGGCAACCGAGCACTTCAGTACTCTGAAGTACTGAAGTTAACCTTATTAATAAGGACCTTAATAAGGAAACTTAATAAACAATTCCAGTCCTTTATTTAAAGTAATCATTTGAAATCTGTGAAACTGTAAATTGTCTTTGAGTCCTAAATATGTAAACACACAGAAGCACTGAATGATGCATTCATTGGCTGAGTTGTAGAAGAACAAGCAGGAAATAGAAAGTTTGTGTTGGCAGCCAAATCCTCACTCATTTATTACTTTCTTTGCAGGTTGGGTTTATTGACTACATTGTCCACCCTCTTTGGGAGACTTGGGCAGATCTTGTCCACCCAGATGCACAAGACATTCTGGACACGTTAGAAGACAACAGGAACTGGTATCAGAGCATGATTCCCCAAAGCCCTTCCCCTCCCTTTTATGAGCAGGACAAAGACAATCATGGCACTGGAGACAAGTTTCAGTTTGAACTGACGTTGGAGGAAGAGGACTCTGAGGGGACAGAGAAAGATGAAAACAGCCAGGGGGAGGACAGTATCAGCAATGCCAAGTCTCCTTTGGGATACGAGGATTGCCTGGAAATGGAGGGGCAGATGGGAGCCACACACATAGAGATAGTTACACACGATGCGTCACCAGTGGACACATAATATTAGCCACGAGCTTACGGGGTCATTGTATTTGCAGATTGTTTGAAGGAGAAATCCTACAATCTCGCTTTTAAAGCCTGGGGCTAACTTTGGTAAGGAGGAGGATTCCTCGAACTTGCATTTGGAGTCGAGGTTCGTCAGACAAGCGGAAAGATGAAGGAGCTCTCAGGAATTTTCTTCAGAAAAATGGACCTGATTATCAAGCAATGTTTTGTTACAAACAGACATGGTATTGAAGGATTGGGGCCAACTAGGAATGTTTACTGGACAAGCATTGAAATGCTGACACTACTGAGAGATTTTTGTACCATCATTTTTTGTAATAGAATGTCAAGAGGTAGCAAATGAACTACTGATATACAGTACAGGTATTTGTAAAGCAAATCGTTAACTTTTCTGTAACATCTGTCTAAGGACTTTGTGTGCCTTTTTTACAATTTTGTCTTTTTAAAGTTTTTTTTTAATTTATTAAATGCAATTTATTAATAGTCGTAAAAAGTTTTTCTAAAAACAGAAAGCTCAAGAGAAGAATCTTTTTTTTCTCAGATTAAGAGAATGCAAAGTCTTCCTTCTTCCTGACATTGGGCAATATCTGACCTTACAAAAACACTGGCTTCTTGAACAGGCTGTCACAACAGATCATTTATTCCCACAGAAGAGCTGCTTTGGACATCTATGTGTTAGTCACTCATCCCAGGTGGATATTATGTTTTAGTTTGAACACAGTTTTAATTTTGATACATAATAAAATTATTCGAATAAGTATTTACTCACCTCCCACTAGATGATAAAACAATACATCCTTGTATATCACACAATCCACTGTAAAATAAAAATGGACAGATGCTTATAACATGTAACTAAAAGGTATTATTTAAGCTTTGTACCCTATTTTAATCACATTATTGTTTTATCTGTATATATATTTAAGAGTACATTTCATTATTTAAAATACAGTGTTCACCCGTGAACACAAATCACAAATCAGTTGAAATCCTGATAATGATCCAACATTTTAACACAGAAGACAAAAAAATTGGTGTTAATGTACTATTATAATATATATTATAAAAGTACTTTGGGAGTGTATGAGGTTATTGCTTCATATACATTTTACTAAATCATTACGCAGGTCAGAAATATTTTACATGAGAAGCATTCATTTCTACTTTATGTATTATCAAAGTTTTAAAATAATCATTATGTGACATTTGAATCTTAGTAAAATAAATATTTCTAATTATAAATTATACTAAATGTGTTTAAACCTCCACTAGTACCATTAAACTCCTTAGGTCTTAAAATAATGTTTCCCTGCAGAATTATTAAACCGTTTTATGTTCAAGACATCAGACTGACCTAACACCTTTATATGAGATCAGTCTGAGATGATCGATTTATCAAGTTTGATCAATTTATCAAAAGCATTTTTTCGTTTTGAAAACAAAATCGGGTGTCACTTCTGTCTGTGTGACTGTCTCATTGTCAGGATTTGATTTGAATACACTATCCAAAACTTTATAACAATCTGTTGCAACAAACAAAACACTACCAAAAATGACTGATGTACTGTGTGATAATGTACTAGTCAAAAAGTTAGAGATATTGAAATATCCTGGTATGGGCTGGCATTACCAACATAACCTAAGCTTTGTCTGGATTTAAACTATATTGGGAACTAGCTCCTATATATACATATATACATGTATATATACACACATGAAGTACTGTATGTAAATTCCCTGATCTGAGGTTCATTTAGTACTTTTATAAATATGATAAATCAATTTGTTTTGTAGTGGTGAAAAGGTAGTCTTTTCCCTTGTGAGTGTCCTCAGAGGTACTTAAACTGCAATATCTTCTACCTTTCAGATTATTACATGTCGTGACAGGTCTAGTCTAGTTTAGTTTATTTAAAAACATTGCCAGAAATACATTAACACACGGGCATATTTTGTATGTTTCGGTCATATTTATCGTATGTTTCAGCTTGAAGGATAAATATCTTAGTTGCACCATCCCTTGTTCTGCATTGCACCTGAGCTCGTGTTGGTCCTTTGCTGTTTATAACAGTGTATTTATTACTTTTGTGTACATAATATAATGTTAATTGTAAATTAATTTTAATTTATATGCATTAACATTGCCTGGATGGGGTAGTGTTAAGGTGTAGAAGACTCCTTGTTAGAGTCGAGGTTTTTTCCAGTAATATTTTTTGATTTTTATTGCACAACTTTGAGAGCCCTGAACAGTAGCTAAAAGAGACATACGGAACCCATGGGTGACACGAAGGACTTGTGGATCTGCAATGAATATGAAAAACTGACTCGGTGAATTCTCTGTATTCTGACGTCATATAAAAAGTATTTCAACGCTTGCAGGACCTTAACTCTAATTATACCGCATTTTGAATGCAGATTGCTGATAAAGTTTCAGACAAACAAGGTTCAAGGAACAAAAAAATGTCTCCATTAAAAACACTTTATGTTAATTAGATTAAGGGAGATATTGATGGCATGTTACAATCTCTCTAAACACCAATGTGAATTGATATGAATTACAAAATGTGATCTTATGTAATTATTGTGCTAATGTGAACTATTTTCTGACCAAACTTGTTAGCAGTTTTGAAATTCAAATTGTCCGTATAACATTGTAATCTATGTTAAGCTTTTGGTCCAAATTGTGTCCAAATGGTTAGCCAGAATAGCACTATCTGCATGACCAATGGGTTTGTATGTCTGTTGAACACTGCATTGTTCCAGGTGGATATTTTAATGTTTTCAAGCGTTTCACACAATGTATGGTATAGTATTGTATATTGTGTTCAACAAAATCTTAAATACTTTTCTATGAAGTGATTAAAAGGAAGCATGAATATATTTATTTTTGTGTGGATATTTTTCTTTGTTTTAACATCAAAGTTATTTACGGTTAAACCAACAATTAACAGCTTTTTTGCCTAGAAAAAAACATTCAAAGGTTTGACATACTGTATTTATAAACTTAATTTCCTTAGAGTTCACCTACATGTTGAAACCAGCTTGTTCCTACTGCACACAAAGTTCTGCAATTTCCAAATGTTCTTCTGAAATATGTGTAGGAAATATTGCAATCATGCTTTTCTGCTCACTTTATATGACTTTTCTTCCTTGAGATTGAGGTTTTCTTAACCGATTAAGTTAATGACAGAGAAATCAGATAAGCTACAGTACACAAGACATTTGTAGGAGGCCCCACAGTTCTATGCACAAGGATGGGAAGTGGTTGTGATACAAGTAATATCTAACAAAACCAGAAGTATATCACACACCTAACACATTTTCACTTTGCTGTTATTGTTTGCTAATTTGTGGCTTAAAAGTTTCCAATTGTAGACATCTTAAGTTCTCCAGGGAATAAGGAAGCTGCAGTAAGTGATTCATTGTTATGCGTCAGACACAAATAATTAGTTAGCAGAGAAAGATCATGAATGGAAATGATTTGGTAAAACAATGCATCATACAGTCAAGATCTTAGGTCTTGAGCATCAACATGTTATTTCTGAGGATGTGTGAACTTGTGAATATCCATATATGTGATTAAAGAGAATGGAAAGGCTATAGAACAGAAGTGTCACACTCAGTTCCTGGAGGACTTTTGTGCCAGTCAATTAAACAAGTTCTTTGAAATATATATTTTTTTTCTTAAAGAGGTTAATTGTTGATGACTGCAAACCCACTTCATTGTAGGTACAGCTATAAATAAAATGCCTTGAAACCAGGTTAGTTGTAATAATAATTGCTTACACTTATATAGTGCTTTTTCTGGACACTCCACTCAAAGCGCTTTACAGGTAATGGGGACTCCCCTCCACCACCACCAATGTGCAGCATCCACCTGGATGATGCGACGGCAGCCATAGTGCGCCAGAACGCTCACCACACATCAGCTATCAGTGGGGAGGAGAGCAGAGTAATGAAGCCAATTCACAGAGGGGGATTGTTAGGAGGCCATGATTGATAACAGCCGATGGGGAAATTTGGCCAGGATGCTGGGGTTACACCCCTACTCTTTTCGAGAAAGAGCCTGGGATTTTTAATGACCACAGAGAGTCAGGACCTCGGTTTTACGTCTCATCCGAAGGACGGCGCCTGTTTACAGTATAGTG
This sequence comes from Lepisosteus oculatus, assembly GCF_040954835.1. Classification (NCBI taxonomy): domain Eukaryota; kingdom Metazoa; phylum Chordata; class Actinopteri; order Semionotiformes; family Lepisosteidae; genus Lepisosteus; species Lepisosteus oculatus. Next base: position 13,635,778 of record NC_090704.1, on the reverse strand, counting down.
TCCCCGTCACTACACTGGGGCATTAGGACCCACATGGACTGAAGGGTGAGCGCCCCCTGCTGGCCCCACTAACTCCTCTTCCAGCAGCAACCTTAGTTTTTCCCCGGAGGTCTCCCATCCAGGTACTGACCAGGCTCACACCTGCTTAGCTTCAGTGGGTTGCCAGTTGTGAGTTGCAGGGTGATATGGCTGCTGGCCAGTTGTATGCATTTATATACAGCTAATTAAATAAGAGAAACAATATAATTTTAGAGTGGTACAATACCAAAACCTGGACACACCAAGCCCTCCAGGAATTTGAACTGAATCTGAGATCCTTGTTTTTGAAAGATTGGGCTTGTTTAGAGTGTTTAACAAAAGGCAGGTCTGCCAACCTGTTTTGAAAGAAGAATAATACTAAAGTACAGTATATAGGATTATAGTATAATACTAAGAATATTATAGGTTGCGTAAAATAAGCAATGTATAACAGATTGCTTATACTGTAAATGGGTACTAATTAAGCAAATGATCAGTTGAAGTAAATAATTTTGATAACTGAAACGAGAAACTCTCCAAGACCAGGATTAATCTCCAGTTTACAGAATGAGCAATTGCAGAGTTCTCTAGCCCTGGATATCCTTGTTTTTATTTTAAGCAAGGTCCCAGTTTCTTAAGTGGACTACTCAAGTGGACTGTCTTTATAAAGCCTGTTCATGTCTTTTCCATTTACAGCTGTTACTGTGACTTCCTAAGAAAAGAGGCCAAATTTGAGCACTGCTGGAGTTAGTAATAGGTTTATTCCAAGGTGAAAAGAGAAGAAAGAAAATACAACATTTGAAGGCTCCACAGCCGAAACGTTGTGTTTTCTTTCTTCTCTTTTCAGCATGGAATAAACCTATTACTTGTTCCTTTGCGGCCTACGCATGCTGACGCAGCTACCCACCTGAACTACTGCTGGAGTTAGATGGGCTTTACTCTGCCAATGCATGAAAGCCCTAAAAAACTTTGAGCCCACACACAATTACTAACCATCCATTTTCAATAAAAATAGTAGTTACTACTACTGTATTTGTAGTAACAAATACAGTATGTGGTTCAATACATAACTGCTGTGCGCCACTTTCTACCTCAGCAAACAGGGCAGAAAGAAGGAAAATACTGTACATCCTGGACATGGTGCCTGTCCATCACATGTCACAGACACATACAGGGGACAATTTTGAGTTGCAGATCAACCTAGACAGTATGTCTTTGGACTGTGGGAGAAATTAGGAGCACCAGGAGAAAACTCAATTTGCCATGGGAAAAACACTTTCTACACAGAAGGCACCCCAGACCGACTCAAGAGCTTAAGGAAATAGTACTATCAAACACTCCACCATTATGCTCAACTATTAATATGTCAAATATAAATAAAACCTAAAAAGCAATGGCCTAGTTAACCTAAAACGTTTGTTTTTATTTGTTACAAAGCATGTCAAAGTAATGTAATTCCTTTCCTTTTATCTTGGAGTTCAAAGAATTGTAGTGTTTACTGTATATTTTGACACAGAGCCTCTTTTTCCATTACAGTCTGAGGGGTTCCTAGTTGGTTGGTGATCCGTTTACAAAACACCAAAGGACTGTGTAGTCCTTTGAACTTACCTGTTCAAGTGTGGAAACACAAATTAAAAGTAATTGTGGAAAGATTATGTGTATATTGTAATCCCCATGGATAAGGGCACCTTCATTACAGTGTTAAAGGAGAAAAGTGTCTTTGCTATGAATATACAAGAGCTTACATTTGACAGTATCCAAGAACTTCACCTGGGCCCTTTCTTGAAAGGAGTCCAGGTTTTAGCTTCAAAAACATGGCTGGGAAGCTTTATCCATACGCCATATCTACCAGTTCTAACCAGCATGCACATACAAAAGTTGTAAACAGATCTTTCTGAAGTACAACTGGCATATCAAGGTTTGTTTAAAGCATACTAAGAATATTGATGTGGGGCTTGAGTATCAAATGGAAGTTGTAGAAAATTGATTCCAAGGAAAAGTAACATGATCGAAAGCACCTTGAGGTAAGAGTATTAACCTTGGAAATTAAAGCAGTGAGTCAGTTGCGTTATGTTCGTTCAGTTCTATTTTGGTTTCAGACATATTAGGAGATCAGTTTGCAAAAGCATTTTCTCCCCAGGAAGCAGACGGTTGAAAATGAGTTGACTTCATGTAATAAAAGTCTAAATGGCATATTGTAGTCAACACATTGATGCAGGAGAAATCATTATAATATTAAAAGACTCTAAAATAAAATCATTTTTCTCACATGAATAACTTTCATTATTTTCTGTGTTTTTTGGTTTTTAGTATTAAAATGACCTTTTTTTTTACACTAATGTATATTTTTCTTAATGGTTTGGAAAAACAAATTTAAACAAATTGCTTTTTTTCTAGCACTGATTCATAGAGAAATCTAGCTGCACATTTCACCTTTAACTTTACGTGATTCTACAGTATGGTCTACTAATAAGAGACATCAGGAAACAAATTCACCTTAGTACAGGTATGAAACCAAGTATTGTATTTTTAAGGGATCTAGTGCTAAATCCTTAGGAACATTTTTTGTACAATTCGTCATTTAAACATGATTCAAGACTAAAGGCAAATATTTTGCATTGATTTTCTTAAGTAAAACTGTATTGCTTGCTACTTTGCTTAGGTAATTTATCATGGTGTTCTGAATACTGCCTTTGTTTTGCCTTTTAGGTAGACATTACAGCAAAACAGTTCAAAATGTACAAAAGTTGTGTTTTTTCAAAGTGTGGTATTTTGGAGTAAATTACAAATTTACAACAATCTGTATTTGACAAATCAAAAATCTAGAAAAGTATGTGATGAGAAAATTCCAAAGACGCAGTGAAAAAAAAAAAGTTTGTACCTGAGTGGCCTGACAGGGCCAGATTCAGAATGGCTGTTTTGTGATACGCATTGGCTTCAGATGCTGTTAGTGTTCCCAAATGAGGATCTAAAAAGAATAATAAATTATTGCCCACTCCTTTGCTGTGGGAGCTATGCAACAGCAACAATCACTGCTGCTCCATCCATCCATTTTCTAACTGCTTCATCCAGTTTAGGATCACTGGAGGACTTGAGCCTATGCTGGCAAGTTATAGGCACAGGGTAGGGTAAACCCTGGACAGGACAGCAGTCCATTGCAGAGCAGACACAAGCACAGACACGCACACATTCACACCAGGGCCAGTTTTCCCAGTAGCCAACTGACCTCCCAGTCTGATTTTGGACTGAGAAAAAACTGGAGCACCTGGAGGTTCCCATATGATCACGGGGAGAACATTCAGACTTCACACAGATACAGTAGCACCCCAGGTCCGGAACCATGCATAACCACCCCACAAGTCAACATATGATGTTTCACTGTAATACAATGAAATTTCAGGAAGAGGTCTTCCAGCCTACCAAATACATCTCCGGTGGAGATATTAATCATATGACATATGACAGTGAGCATAAAAATATCTGTCTCAAAAATATTCTATTATTTAAAGATTTCTGGTACTATTGGGCAGATACATTTCTTATATGAATTGTACAATTATACAATTCTCCAAGTGTTATGCAAGCTGTCACTTGCTTCATTACAACTTTAGTCAAACATTACAAATACTGATAGATGAGGAAAACACAGACATGACTTATAAAACACCATGTCAAAAACAGCAGCACCTTCTTTGCTTTGTTGTCCTGGATAGAAATAACCACCAGCTACTGATGTGAATGTTTTTTTTTTCTTGTTGAGTACATTGCTGATTGATTGTGGTTCTGGAAATTGTAAAATACCAATCTTTTCTTAATTATTCTGCAGCAGTTTATCTCTTAAGTTAAAAAGCTCCACATACGTCTGAATATTTTCACCCTATGTGATGTAGTTCAGACCAAATCTTTTTTCCCTCATATTTCACTTTCTACAGCAATAACATTTAATTCAAGTGACAGTAGTATTACAAGCCTAGCCATGGTCCATTAACTCTGGGATTTTGTAAGTTCTTTTGTTCTGGTTGGGAGCTTAAATGGTCAGCCTTCTAAATGCCTGTAATACTGCATTATTTTTTTAAAGTACGTTATCTCATTAATCTTTATTAAACAAACCACAAACCACAGTTTCCCGAAAGTTGCAAGCCTACTAAACTGTCAGCCCTACACTTTAGAGCATGGTAATAATTCTCTTGGTTCTATTTATTGAAGAATGGTATACTTAACAAAATACAAATGTGGGGTAGCATTATTACTGGCTGACAACATAATTTACTTGTAACCATTTCTGATTAGGAGGCCACTAATAACCCTATAAGGGAACCTGCTGATTCATTTTATGAACTTAAATGATTCTTGACATTTACATTGCGCATGTGCATGACTACAATATAATCACTTTTTTTAGTCAGCCTGCTTTGAGCACTGCCAGTAGGAAATGTGTCACTGAAGTGAAAAGGTTTGAAAAATGCAGAGAAAGCAGTAGCATTCCTATACAGTCAGCAGCACTCAGCTCATGAAAATATCAGCTTGAAGGTTCTCTCCATTTCCCATACTGTAAAACTATCCACTTGCTTCTGTGATATTAATATATATTGAATGGCAACATCAGCTTATAGTAAAATCAATGTTTTTAATGGAAATTTGAATAAACACACTGTGATAAAGAACTTGTTTATGTGTTTTGTCTTGTCTATTATCTACAGTATATCATTCTGCAAGTTCTGTGTTGTGTTTCCACCTGAATATATGCTTTTTGGCCAGTACTGAACAGGCGTTGGCATGACAACCATACTAAAGGTCCTAAATCTCATCTACATGCATCTCCAAGGGATCCACGAACATCTATTTTTGTTTTGGATAGAAAAAGATGAATAAATCCAACATACAGGAGAACAAAAAAACTGTCTGAATAGGGATAGTCAATGGAAACATGTATGCATCTATTAGGGACATAAAACAAAATAAGTGATTTAATGAATCACCAATTAAAGTAAATACGTTTAAAAAGATGTCTAATATAACTGAAATCTATTGTTTACCATGTATTGTATTCACTGAAATGTATTCAGTCACCACACCCTTGTTTTTAATTGATTCTCTATTCTAGTATTAATATCAAAGAAAGGTATTACTCAGCTAAGGCAGCTATCAAAGGAAGATTTTATTGATTCAAATTAAATATCCTTTAAATGCTGTCTGATTTTTTCATATTTTCATTTCCTCCGTTTGCCTTGAACTGAGGTGTCATTTAACTTAACAACAATGAAAAGCATCGAGACTGTAGATCATTTTAGACTCAAGGGTTAATTTCCTCATTGTATTCAAGGAGAAGAAGTGGGTTAATATACATGTATCCTGTTTCATTTTCAAAACATTTTTATTCATCATGATAATGGGCACACAATCTTTCCCCTTCCTGATGTCCTTGGAGAGTTCGGTCAAATTAAATGTTTTCCATTTCTTTTTCTAAATGTGACTTGGAGGCAGTGTCCCGGAACCTAGCTGACTGGTGCAAAACAAATAAGGCTTTCTAAGAAACGTGTTGATATCACTCATGTGTCATACAGTACTTATCGAGTATCCAGTCAAAAGATCCAAGAAAACTTCAGCTGTAGTTTCCAGACTCTTGAATGAAGTTTAAGTGCTTGAAATCCTTGTAGTTAGAAACAAAGGGGACAGACTTACCCAAATCAATGACTTTACAAGACACTTGTAAGAAACTGAGGGGTGCAACTGCTGGAGCCTACTGATTTTGTTTCAGTCTGTTCTTTTCAAAATCCAATGCCTTTTGCCTTGACCTTGTGATTGTTTGAAGGGCAATATTCACTTAACAAGTATGGGAAACTCCCAAACAGGATACATTACCTCATTATTACATGTTAAGTGACAGAAGTTCAAGGTAATTTTCAAGTGTGTGATTATGTCAGGGTTCTTTCCCAAGTTCTCAGGATCTTCTCAAACAGTCAATCCATATGAGCTAACTGTATCAAAATATTGCCGCAAGAATTTAGGAGGGATTTGTAATACTGTCTTTTGCTAGGCAACCCAAGATCACTGAATCTGTAACCTACAGGAGGGATTTTGGGGTATTAGTAATTGCTGCACACTTGTTATACGATAACTACAGTGCTGTGAATAACCTTAGGAGAAGGGACTCCTTGTGCTCTGGAAATATGCAGTACTGGCTTAATATGTTCTAATAGAAATCCAAAGAACATACAAGTACTTAATCTAAAATAAATTCAATGAGTTGATTCATTATATATCTCACCAGGGTTTTACATCTCTGTGCTCAGTTTTCAAGCTTGCATTGAGATGATGTTTGTTTCCATTTTTCATCTGCTTGAAAGTAGTTGGTTTAGGTCCATAGTGTTCAAGACCTGAAGGATTTGCTTAAAAAAAATAGATTTTTTTAGTTATTACCTTTATTTTTTCTTTAGATGTTTCTTTTACCAACATCAATGCCATTACCAATACCCACACTTTTATTTTTTAATGTAGCAGTAGCCATTTCGATCTCTTTTTATATATAGGATATAGGAAAATCATGTGACTCCGTGACTAAGCACACTTAATAATGAAGAGTATAAAACTCTAAATACTCTCAAATATGCTCAAAGCTCTATTTTCTCCTTCTTTTAATATCTAGCTACAATTTTTTTTCTCCTTTCAGCATCAAATGGACAATTTTTTAATTTGACTGTTATTTACAGTACTAAGAAGTGGATGTGTGTTCTAAAACAGATTATTTCAGACATTGATTTGGAATCTTATTCTTGCATGAGTGTATGTTGTGGCTCTGTACTGGCCTTATATACTGTATATTTATGAATGTCCCATATATAGAACATAACTAAGCACTATAAAATTCTCATTTTTGAAAAGTCAAAAACACATGATACGAATTGTATTTTATATGTGGCCATATTTAGTAATGATCTTTTCTCTTAGTTGTCTCTTATGTCTGGTGGATTTTTGTCTGGTATTTGTTCCCAACAAGGTTAATAAAATAATATTTTACATTGCTTACATTCAACTGACTGCTTACACTGCTTACACAAGTGCTTACACTTTATTCATGATAATGTTTTGCTTATCTTTTAAGTGCATAAGGACAAGTTCTAATATATGGGTGCTTGATTTTGCGGAGTGTGACTTTTCAGTCATGTTAATGCTGTGAAGAGAGGCCGACAGATTTCACATGTTCCTTCACACAGCGGTGAGAAGCCAGCCTGGCAATGTCAATATTGATTTCTTGTCCAGAAACCAACACAAATCCCTGGGCAAAGTTTTGCACTAAGAGTGCATAAATATAGATTTACTAATCAATAGCTAAAAACAAGTATCTTGAATTGCATGATGCAAAGGTTTGACAATGTCAATTATTTTTGCAGAATTCCTTGTGTGTGCAAACCAAACACACAAGAACGAAATTATATTTTATATTTCTATCATGACTGTCTAAATGGATGCGCTCAAATAATGTTTAACCAAGAAGATGTCTGGCCAGTTATAGAATATGAGATTAAATGTTATAAAAACGATATACTAATTATAAAGTAAAGGGAAAATGTGCAGTGTAAAATTCAAAACACGGTGGACCTGGATGAAATTATAGTTTTTGTTTAAGTTGATAAAAAACATTAGTTCACTTCTGCTAGATTAAAAAAAATATTAAAGATAATAGAACAGACTTTTTTGCTTAAGTTAGTTTTTTTGCTGCTATCTGGTAAGGTTTTTCTTAATGCATATAGCCTGAAGGAATTTAGACAATATCAGATATAGCCATTATCACATCAAACAATTAAAGGGGAAAGGTCCAGATTAATAGTTACTTGATTTTCTCTGTTTTAAGAGAATCAAACACTTTGTATTCATTAATTCAATAGACTTAAAACAATTAGCTATGGTGGCATTAGACATGCTTCACATTTGATTTAAAGACAGTTGTGTTGCACGGACAGAAACCAAAAGACTTTTCAAGGAATGCTTTGAGGACTCTTTGCATGCCCTTTTGCAGACATTGAATGCTATTCTGCCTTACTTGGATGGAGCTACTTTGTATATGAAAGATAGAGGCTTTGAAAGCTGTTGCTGATGCTGTCAAATCCTTAGCTTCTGAGATCTGATGAGATCAAACTACAAGATGTTAATGTTGCTGCCTAAGACAGACAACAGTGTGCTGGAATGTAAAGGTTCCAAGAAGGGATGGGACCGTAATTAAATAGTGACAATGTTAAAACTGAAAAAGCAGATGAGACTAAACCGAGTTCCATCACTGAAATATTTTTATTTTGTTTGCAATGTGCCAAGTGACTCACTCTTGGCCCAGAGGTAAACTTTAATGTCATTGGCCTTACTGGGAAGTCAATGTGGATGCAACTACTCCAACGGAAGAGATGAGAAAGGGGAATATTAGATTGTGTTGAATGATATAGAAAACCCAGGGAGGCAGGGAATTTAGAGTGGAAAGTTATCACTGGATGGTTCACTTGTTGAGTTATAATGCTAGCACGCAAAGGTTGTCTAGGGTAGGAAAGAGGAAACATTTAAAGATAAGGACAACTGAAGGGTTTTATTGCAGCAAAGTTGTGTCGTGTTAAGACACTGCAGGCAAACACTATTAACAAAAAGTGATACAATAGTTTAACTATGCCAAGAGCTTTTAGACTAAATTAGATTTCCAAGAACTGAAAAGAACTGAATCAACCTATTATTTAAATCCTAATAAAACTACATTAGTAAAAGTAATTGTACATAGTGATCTAGCTGGAGATTGTTCGGATTGCCTTACTTGAAACAAATGGGGCAATGATATTTGGTGACAAAGGACTTGAACTGAAGATAAACTAAAAAACCTTTAGAGGACTGAGAATGTGTTTAAAGTTTTAAACAAATGTGAGTTTATGCTAGCCTTTTGCCAGTAAAGCAGATTTTTTTTTCTTCCAGAATATGGGTGGGCACTTTTATACCCAGACAGAATGATTCATTTTTTTTCTAGTGTGTCTCGCTCAGAGGTCTCTGCTGCTGTCGTGTGCAATGACTCGTGTATTTTCAACCAGAAGGCTTTCAGGCTCGTATTTGTTGCCCTGATAATAACAGAAACCTGTATCTTCCCAGTGATCTTCAGTTGTAGTACACACATAGCGGTTTCTCTCCTGAATAAATAAGGGTGTCTGGCTTCTGTCTTTCCAGGTTACAGTTCTGTAAAGCTGCTGATGCATTGACATAATGTGTCATGACTTCAGTATGTTCATAAACATGCCATAAAATAATAAAGCAGTGCACAACATAGTGTATATTGCATATAAAAATAGGTTAGGAAAATCTAGAATTCTCTTCAAACCTGAGACATACAGGTATGTGAAATTTGAAAACTACAATGCCAGAACTAAACAATGTTTTAATTTCTTTCTTTCATGTGATTATAGCATGTTTAATTGAGAAGACAATCTTGGCACCCCCAGACCAGGGTTGGCTCTCATCAATGGCATCCTGCCACATGAAATAAAAGATGGAGCAATTCTGGCAAGCTTTCGTTTACCCATGAAGATGTAGCAGCTGGCTACAGTTATAACACAACGTTGAGACATACCACATTTAAGGAATCACTAAAACACAAGAAATTATGAAAAATGCTTCATACTTTGTTGGAGTTTCTGATAAAGTATCTGTCTCCATTTTACCCAATAACTGAGGTTTACTGCTTGCTCAAAATAGGATAAATACCTGAAATGGAACATTAGTACAGTAAATATCTCTTATGGCAAATTAACAAAATAGGTTTCCATAATCTAGTATTTATTCAAATAAAATAAAAAAATAAGGGTCTGCAGTTCAAATTAATAAAACAGACTTTATGCTCCACACATTTAAATGAAAGGTTAAGGGACTGATGACAAGGAGATGGTTCTTTAGGCTTCCTTCTCAGACACATTGTGGTTTAAACTCGCAGTGAGTTTAACTTGTTAGAAAAAGGAGGAATGCGCAGATTTAGCAATGTCTGCAACTACGATTAGCTGCAATCTGCACCAGAATGTTGACCCCAAAACATATGGTTTAATAAATTTGAACAAACATAAACAAAAAATTTGTGATCTCATTCCATGGTCTTGTACTCAGCGTACCGTACAGTATGTTAAGACTGGGGGTGGTTGGGCAACAGATATTAAAATCCTGGACAGGCACAAAGCAAGTGAGCCAAAATGGGTGGTTGGAACAACTACTAAGGGCAAAGGTTTAAGATGATGGGATCTACAGGTTTTTTTAATGCATTTTCAAGGAAATCATCTTGAGTGCACTGAACTTCAAAATCATGGGAAAGTTATATCAGTAATTAATGCCTCAACTACATTGTTGCAAAACATTCTTTTGTTAAATAGTGGTGAGAATTTGTAGCTAGTTTACGAAATCCATATGCAGAGGGTTACCATAGGAATGTAGTGATTTCAGGAATGGAGAAGTAAGCAATTTGACATTGCACACATGCATATTGAACTGTTCTTTCAGTGACGGCCATACTGTACCTGTGTGTTTGACAATCCCTTTCTATTTCGGACAAAACAATGTTTTTGATCTTCATTCTACAGGATGGCTGTTAATGTTAAGTACACATTTTGTGCTTTTATCCTCTTTGAAGGATATTTTTTTCAGTAGGTTAGGGCACTGAAAAAGAAAACCACATTCATTGCTGTATTTGTTAAAGCTTTAATGATCAGATGAGAATATGGGATGTTGTGTTTCCAGAGTTTCCTCAGGATACTTAACTTTTTGATGGGATGCTTGTTTCCACAGAGAAAACAGGGACTCAGAGTGTCTTCGTAACATTTACATCAGCTTTGTGGCCCTTGACATTGTGTTGACTAAATGTGGATTTTAAAGATTTTTACTGAATATTTTTGAGTTATTTCTAATGAATATAAGCCCTGGCAGTCCACTGTGTTTTTAAAGATTGTAAATAATAATTATTTTAAGATGAGGCTTTTTGTGTTTGATTTACTTTTACACTCTTCCATGTATCCAGGTTACTTTGGTTCATCATATGAGAAGTAGATTTGAAATTCTGGCAGACTGTTTGACATTGGTTCATTGTCACCCATAATTATGCACATGTGGTTGACCTTTTTATTGATCATTATTGGAGTTATGGTGCCCTTGCCTGTACGATCTTATTGGTATAATGCAGGCCTTTTGGCCTAACTGTCTAGCTATCACATATACAGTACATAGACAATTCCTGTCCCACAGCCATCAGTCATTGTGCTGTTACCCTAGCCCTGAACTCCCAATCACCACAGATGACACATGGTAACTGGCCCCAGACGCCAACCTAATCATCAGTCTCAACCACTGCTAACCTTCTGACATGTTCCTGTGTAAAGCAAAAGCACACTTAATTAAAACAAAGAATCAAATTCACAGCAAAGCTTTACATCGATCTAAGCAGAACCACACAGGTTTTGCCTGCCAGGAATTAAATGCAACTCTGTTCCCCCAAAGCCTATTACAGGAGCCCAGTATTTTTGTTATGAGTCAAAATAGAAAGTTGTGGGGGTGTGAGTGACAAAGTACTTCTTGCAAGGAGTATAGAAACAATAGAAATAATGAGGATAACCAGAAATATATATATTTTTTTTAGATCTGTGTAGGAGTGTTGGGGGTTGTTTCACTGCTATATTCATTAAAAAAAATATTGACAAGGGATCTTCTATAGTTCTGTAGTTAATTTTAATTTGCCATATGTAGATAAATCATACTATATAATGATAAATCAGAACTGTCTTTTGGTTTCTGGAAAATGTATAAATGTGAAAAATGAGAATTATTTTTATCCGTGACCTGTTTTTTTTTTTTCATTCCTCTCACTCCTTTTTTTTTCACTGGGATGCCTGAGGGAAAGAGCATTACCAGGCATGAGACTTTGATCTGTCAATGAAGGAGCATTCTGTGTGTGTGGGAGTGCCCTACATTCACAGCACTTCCATACAGAGCACAGCAAAGCACATGAAATCTCTGAAAACTGTCTAGTAGGTGAAGAATTCTTAGCTTAAATGCAACACCGTCACAAATAATTTTAGGAACAGCTGATTTCTTTATTTTTTGAATGTTGTTTACTTGTACGTTAATTATCCTTTTTAAGCTGTTTTGGTGGTCTTTTGATCTTTTGATAAATAATAAATTATTATTAATTATTATGCTTATGGGGCATGGCTAAAAAAAAAGCTCTTTTATGTTTGTTTTCTCAAGTTGAAATTACTTAACTACTAAGAAACGCGTTTTGTTCCCAAGCAACACTGAGCAAAATTTATCGTGAAGTAATGACCCAGACTAATGAAAGGTGGTCTCTAGAACATTAAACATGCCAGGTTTACCTCGTTGTATCATCATTTTTCATGTTACAAAATGGGTGGGAATACAAAATGTCCTCAACACAGTCCTCCCTGGTAATGACAAAGAGATATAATTAGTTGTCATTATTTCCTTGGGGTATCAGAGATTAATTTGAGCTTGTGTGGTTAAGACCATTAATAGTACATTAGTGACAGCATCTATAAAGTTTCATTGTGAAGCTCAGACAGACAACTGGGACAGCTACAGATGACTGTTGAGGGCTTCAATCCCATACAATTCTTTTTTTAGTGTTAACAACGTCCCCCTGCTGCAGTCTTCAAGGTGCAACTGCTGAGAGCCAAGCCAGCATCCCAGGCTTCAAACACACCTTCAAATGAAAATCTCAACATTTGAAGACATGCATGTGAAGTCCTACACAAACAAAATTAATCCTGAAATCACACAATCTAGATAATGATCCACACAGCTGCTGTCCCACCTATTTCTTATCAGTTCACTTTAAACTTATGGAATGACTAATATTAATTAGCATGAGTCACAGATTCAGAAGATATTCTTTCCAGAAGAGCACGCATTAGGTTTTAGGAAGAACACAGAGGAAGACAGAGGAACGTATCATGGCAGTTAGAGACTACAGTTAGAAAAACACAGGTTGCTTCTAAGACTGACACATGACAAGAGCAATCCAAGAAATCATTGGCAACCATTGTTTAAATGTCACCATTAACAGACAGACCAACCAGTCCAGGATATTTTAAAAAATGCTACAAAAGAATTAGCGTTATCCCCTGCGTTCTTCAACCTCTACACTGCTTTTCACCCGCAGACCTTAAACTCACATACATGTACACCAATGAAATGGCTAGCCTTCCTGCCAGCAAGTCTGTTGAGGATATCCCCTAACCTCTAGAAAGGGATAGGAAGGCCAACAATTTGAGGCCTACCTAAAAACTCAGAAAACCATCTGCAAGGTGGATAGAGCCCTCATGTACTGCCATGAGAAGTGTGTGCTCCTCTGCTCTAACACTTGCCGCATACTGTACTGTGTGTCTTCTTGAGGCAGGAGTCTACACGCAGTGAAGATGGATGGATACTCATTCGCTCTCTGCATGATAAGAGGATACCAGCACCCCCTCATGACACTCATGTCCATTCCGTCTGGCGTCCCACCCCGTCTGCTGACAGCAGACTGCAACAAGGCTGACAGCACTTAAAAAGTGATGACAATCAAGCTCACCTTTGACATGACAAGATCCATATGACGCTGCCAACACAATGCCTTAGAAGCCATGAGCCTTTCATCAAAACAGCTCAGGCTTTCATCCAGTTTGGCAACCAGGATGGAGTGGATCATGAGTGAAAGGAGAAAAGAACAACCCTCCAGGCAACTGCAAGTTACTGCCCAGCCCCATTATACCTTTATGAGGCAGATGCCCACACAAGAAGCCAAAACTACCTGCTGTAGCATTTAACTCTTGTATGTGCAGCTGAAGTCTTTGTACGACTAAAACTTGTAAATGTGAAGTAATACAAATACCTGGCCCAGTAGAGGAAGAGTTCCTCATTCAATGGCATCAATAATAATAATAATAATAATAATAATAATAATAATAATAATAATAATAATAATAATAATAATAATAATAATAATAATAATAATAATAATAATAATATAAACGTTATGTTATATAGTGGCTTTAAATGCAATCATTTTCAAGGAGAATTGGCATCACTCAATGTTTGACTAATTCAACAGATGACTGTTTAAATGAACTATGAACTACAGTATGAATGAAGGAAAAGAAAAACTAGCTTTTGAAAAAATTCTAAAATTATTTTATTTAGAAGGTTAAATTCATTTTTTTCTCGTTGTTATGGGAAATTCTACAACAGAAATGCAATTTTAAAAGACCACAGGGCAGGGATCAGTTGTCAACATGGTAAACACCATGTTTTAAAAGTAATTAAACCTGTGTGCTAAAATATGGCACTGCCATATCTCCTATTTTGACATTCATATTAACTTTACATCAAAATAAAGATTTACCTCATGTTATCTATCGATTTTGTCCTGTCTGCACTGTACTTATCACACACAGCACCAGTGCATATTTTCAATACCATGGCCCAGAAAGAGCAGAGGTGTGCTAAACTGAAAAGATGCACTTCGAGAGAAAAATATTGTACATATAAGTTGTAAAAGAATAACTCTTTTTCACATTTTCAGTGTAAAAAAGTAGTTGTTGGTTAATGCTTTGGTCCACCTGTGTTACTTGCTGCATTTACTGTGTTTAGAATAATCATATGAATCATTATTACCATTATTATCATTTCCATGCAAAAGACACGCTCACACAAACCCTCAGTCTTGGAAAAACTTTGCATCAGAAAGGAGTCTTATCAGAAACAGCTCATAGAAGAGATGAGAAGTCTGAAGTAATTTCCTCATCACCTGTCATCACCTTCCATTAAGGAGCAGACTGAGTTCTTCCTGCTCCAGACATTGCCTTCACACTCCCACTTGCAAAGCTACAGTATATGGAATTGTAGCTCCTAAGCACAGACATTTCTGAAAGATCTATTGTCTAAAAATTAAGTGTTTGTGCGCATTAGTATGTACTTCATAATGCACCTCGTCTCCAGAAAAGTGCAGCTCCCTTGATGTAATTGAAAATTGCTGAGAAAATGTTTATCTTGACTCATCAATTGAAACCTAAACAAATTCCTCCCTTGAGATTGAAGTGATAAAATTGTGCCTGCATTGAAGGGCCTACGTGCAGTTTTGTGAGTGGAAGCCTATCTTTGGATTAAAAAAAAACAAAATAAAGGGCATGTTACTGGAAGTTTTTTACTGTTTCTGACAAAAGGTTATTTGGGTTTGACAGTAAATTACGAACACCTCCCTGTCTGATCTTATTTATACATATTGTCATGTTCATACAGTAGCTGAACACATGTGTGTTTTTGTCAGTCTAGCAGGACATTAGAAGAATTCTGTGTCTGGAAACAATTTTTCACCTCGGATACAAACTGGATTGCATTCTCAATTACAGCTGTATAATTTTACAGTAACTCTCCTAACTCCTCGCACGACCCCTCTAATTCACAGCACAGAAGAGATTCAAAATTGTATAGAAAATTTACATTTAAAAAATGTTTAAGAAAACAGAAAATATACTCAGCTGCCTCACTCGTTTTTCATTCCGTCAGTTACTTTTTCCCAAATAATTGTGTTTGTGGCTGTTCTGTTTTTTTCTTTAATATAATTTTGATATCCTGACCTTTGTACCAGTTCTCTCTATTTTACACATAATCTTTATATATTTCTAGGAAGACAACACTTGATGTGGGTTGTAGTTGTTCTGTTGAGTCATTAATTTTAAAACCAGATACACCTGTACTAACTTAGCATATCAGTGTTGCCAAGTCTGATTGTTGTACACTTTGCTGTAGAGTACATCATCCAAAGGTAATGGATTTTAAGGGATTTGTTATCACACACCTTTGTAGATGCAAAAGTAACTATTTCCTGCTGCTATAAGAGGAAATTACAATATAGTGCATTGCCACTTATTCTGAGTGAAAAGCTTACAAGGTGTACCTGAATATATATTTAGTGAGAGGGCTACATTTATAGTAGTGCAGGGATTAGGAAAGGATAGAAAGTTCAAGCATAATCTAATGGCACTGGTGCCAACAGAGACTCCATGTGAAAACATTGTGTTACTGTTAATCACATACTGCCAAAAATTAATCTATTTCAAAACTAACAATCTTAGTTTGATCAAATACTAAAATTTGATACTGGGTGTGGGCATTCCACAAACCTCTAAGTGTTGCTGCAGATTAACATATTACCCTTAGTACTATATATGGTGATCCAATACATCAGTAAAAATAAAAAAATATGTTTTTTGTTTAAAATTGTGGATTACAGAAAACCCTTAAGCTGGGGAGGATATTTTTTCTTAAAATAAAATATGGAAATAAACTTATCACTTATAATAAAGTATTTCATCCAGGTAAGAGTGAGTCATGAATTTGCCTCTTTGGCAGTAAGTCTAAGAAAACATGGAAATAGTTATTTTGCTGTCATTATCAACAGTGAATTAGTATTACTCAATTTGACTTTTTGTTCTAAAAAAACAACTGTAGTGTTCATCTCAGAAAGATTTCATTAACTTTTGCTATTTTACTTGTTTTTTAGCATTCTTAGTAACCCAAAAAGACTAAATTCAGCATTTTTAAATAAGGGAAAACAGTGTCTTTTCACTGGCATCATCATCTTAAGAGGTCCACTGGAATAAGCAGTTAATGTAAAAAGTACATTTAAAGTACATGGTAAACTGTATTTCAGGGTAAATTCTAACTGAACATACAGTATCTATCAATATCTCTACTATAACTGCTGAGTTCTAACATTCCTTTATGTACTTACAAGTGTAAACAAAACTTTTTTCAACTGTTGAAGGAAATCAGAGTACTAGAACATTTTAAGGGCCTCCATATGGAAACATAGACAATATAAAAAGCCATAGACAATAACCACAAAATAAAATCAATCAAGTCTGATTTATTGGAAATTATACATAAAATCATTTCCACAGGAATATTCACTTTGAACTTTTATCGCCCTACTCCCCACCTCGCAACCTCCGCTCTTCAAATTCTGCCCTCCTTACTGTCCCCCAAGCCCGTCTACATTGTATGGGCGACAGGGCCTTCTCCTGCTATGCCCCCAAGCTCTGGAACTCCTTGCCCAAGGATATTAGAGAGTCACCTTCTCTAAACTCCTTCAAATCCAGACTCAAAACCCTCCTTTTCAGAAAAGCCTTTACTTAACTGGTTCCATTCTTCACCCCTCTGCTCTTCTTAATACCATCTTCCACGGTCTCCTCTATTGTTATTGTTGTATTGTTGTAATTATAATTGTGTCCTGTCTTGTGAAATTTTCTTATTTATTGTTGTAGTCTTCTTATTTATTGTTATTGTCATCCTGTAAAGCGCTTTGAGAAGCCACCTTTAAAGGCGCTATATAAAATAAAGTTTTTTATTATTATTATTATTATTATTTTTCTGAGAGATGTAACCATGTAAATGTCATATAATGTTGTGAGTTTTTTATTGCTAATACACCAGTGCCATTCATCAGTATAGTAAGATGTCTGCAACATGCTTTGGTATTGATGAAATTATATGTTGGATACAGATGTGTGGAACAAAAAAGATGCCACCCATAAGCAGACGAGGCAGTTTTGTATTGTGATATTTTGTTTCTAGATACCAAAGCGTCCTCTGCTGGATAGTTCGGAAAGTGCACTGTCCCGAGAAATTAGGTCATGCGAGATTTTTATTAGCGTTTTAAGAGTTCCATTTGCCATTTCCAAGGCAAAATGGTGCATGTACTGTAAATAAGCCCCTTTATTTTAGAAAATTTCTCATGGGTGAAAATATGCTTCGTTTAGATGAAAATATTTTTTATCTATTAGTTTGTGTGCATAAATACAGCTTACTACTTCTTATTAAATTTGCTTACTGACATTCATCAGGTTTCACAGAGGATTTTATTCCCACTTTCAATATGTCCAAAAATCGTTTATTGATAAACAGGGCAGGGCACACAGGCAGTATTTTTTTTTTGGGGGGGGGGGGTTCTAGGTCTTTATCGTGATATCCTGTATCCTGTATATCTCAGTAAAACATTTGATTTATACTGAAATGTATACTTTATACCGTATACTAGCGCAACGTTTCCCAATCCAAGTCTCGGCCACTGGCTGGTTTTTATTCGAGATGAATGTTCTGTTTGTTGAAGCCAAGTTAGTTGAAGCCTTAATTAATCTAATTATCTAATTAATGTCAAGTGTGTAATTGTTTTCAGCTGTTAAATATTTTGGAGGTTGCCTTTTAATTATTGGGTTTCAAAAGTTACATGAAATCTCCAACTTTCCCTAAATCCCTATGTACTGATAAAATGTACATAGGGATTTGGGGATGGTTGAGTACTTCTTTCTGATGCATAGATACTTCATACTTTGCAGCTTGTGCTTTTATTCTCGGGAAGCTAGACAGATTCGTCATAACAGTTAAAATAATAAGGCCAAATGACTGCCCTTCTTCTGGATTGTTTTTTAGAGGTTTTAACAGCCCACAATAAAGACCCTTCCGCAGTTTGAGGTATTAGAACATTAGTACTTTTTTACCAGCAGATGGCAGCACAACTATATCAGATCACTTTTCTTCTCTGCTCCGGCCTAGTTTTTAAATTCATTTGCTGTAGTACTGTATTTTGACTTCAAAATTAGAAAAATATTTAGAGGTGTCTAAAGCACTTCTGGTGACTCGGTTTTATGTTTCATCAACAGATGTAAAAACAGTGTAGTGAAAGTCTAGTTTAGTTCAAAACAATACCATGTCCACTTTTAACACGGGGTGTTTCAGATTGGCAGTGTTACACCTGCCAATTAAAATGCTAAAATCCCTGGATCTCTTTCTGTAAATTGAATGACATTGTCTCATCCCCCAATTCCCTGGGGTCAGTTAAATGAGACAATTTAGCTCTTGGCCAGAGAATGAATAATGTATGAGTTAGGAAGGCTGAGATATACTCATGTGAAGTATTTCCTCATCTTCAGTCAACATGGATCCAGCTCCTTATTTTCAATTTTGAAGCAAGAAAGAAGCAGGTGGGTCAGCACATAAGCATTATTCCCAGTATAGCTAAACTACTGAAGAGAATGCCTAGATCAAATCACACCCGCAGTAATGCAGCACATGGTCTCCATGTGTGTTATTTAATGCAGTTTAACAAAGATTCTGTATAATTAAATATTTCTGATTAACCACGAACAGGCAAATACTATGTAGTCATTTCCCCCCATTTTCTCCATGTATGTGCATCCTGCCAAATGCTGGAATCTTAATAGTAACGTTTGCCTATTGAATTTTGAAAGCAGAACCAGAGACACCAAAAATAAATAAACAACTCAAAAAGGGAGCTCAGAAGAAGTGTATAAAGGAACTAAAGACATTTTGAAGATGAGCGAACACATCCTGACTGCCCTGACACAGCTTTTGCAATTGTATCGATATACAGTTTTCCGAGGGCATTGATTAGAATTTGTAGTTGCAGGAAACAATGGGTTACAGTTTATTTTGTTCCGATGTGCTTCATCAGCTTTATCTCGGGAGATAACCATTTCCGCCGTATATATCTGTGAGGTTGTTCAACCACAGGAAAAAGCGCTAAAGTCACCTTCAGAGGCAATGCTTTGCACATTTCTTTAGGTACTGTCATGCTTTCCAGGCTAGATCTCATTCACCGGACATTGAAGCAGATTGCTACAGTGCTGCAACGGTTCCTGTATTTTCCCTTGCAGGTTTCTGGAATTGTTTGATTCAGTGCTCTGCAGCAGTTCTGTTTTGTATTCTGGAGGCTGTAACCATCTGAAATGACCCTTAATCAATGGATTTTGCTTTAAATGGCTGAAGAGCTCTGCACTGGTTGGTTGCGGATTGTTGCAGGTAAAAAGACTCAATTTCTTATCCATAACATTTGAAGAAAACGTAAAATGTTTTTTAAATAAGGGATTTGTTGTCAACACTTTTTCTGTGCTATTGAAACAATCATTTCTAACCTGTTATAGCATGTACAGTATGGTTTTCTATCTACTGGTGTAGTACAACACTTCAAAAATGATCGTTTCTAAAGGGAAGGTTATAGGTTCTGAAAGATAAAAGTCAAGTACAATTTTAGGCTGTTTGCTCTGGTACTTGTCATTATGTCAAGATGAAGATTTAGGCCAGGCTACATTCATTGGTTTTCACTCACACGTAGTTTTGTGCAGTGTCCAGTAGGAGACATTGAAATTGTACAATGCAGATAAAAATGCTTAAAAAAAGAAGATTCCATTGCTAAGATCTATTGCTCAGCGTATATTATTAGCTCCATCTACTGTTTGCATAGTAGAACTGCCAAGCTTTGTTGGTGCTTTTTGAGCGAATGTGAAGCTTGTACACTAACAGTATATAGCGTACGTATTGAACTTTTTGTCAAGTTCAGAAAATATGTTTATTGTGTGTTATAAGTGATAACATTTTGTTTGTTTTTCAACCACAATCGTATCTGGTGCTCGCAGTTCAGTGTTTGAAGTGATTGAGTATTGTTTTTACCTACATTGCATAGAAGTAGATGCATTTATTCCAGGTTATAACCGTATCAGAATCCAACACTTTGTCTTATATTGACAGCCTTGTGCTACGTAACTCCAGTCGTCGCCAAATTGTTTGCAAAACCAACTATCTGCAGCATACGTATCAGTATGCGCTGCTCAGCGATCATTACAACTAATAATATATAAAAATCTTTGCTTCCGGCCTCAAGTTTTCAAAATGCTAAAGTGTAACTTGCAGTATTTATTGGTGTTTACTAAAGGAAAAAGTGGCCATTCAGTTTAGAACTGATATGCCTGCCAAAAAAACAATCATATCAACTTTGGCTATGCACAGCCCAGAATGCGTTTTGGTTGATGAAGCTACTGTCTGAAGCACCACTGTTGGGTTGCTCCATTGCATTGTTCAATATATTTTGCTTTGTTTGTAGTTGGATTTATTTACAATGATTTAAGCTCCTCTGAGATTCCTGATTTACTGTGCAACTTACAGTACAACATATATTAGTATATACTGTTGGATCTGGAATTGAACAGATGTATTACTTGCACAGATAAAAGTTAATATTTATTAAAATAACAGTCTACAAATTCAATGAGTCAACTATTGTGGTTCAGTTTAGCATACTCATTTGGATTTCTTTGTTTTTAAACTAGGTACATTCCATCTTCTTATCAAAAACAAATATTTAGGACAATGTACCTAGTTTAGAAATGCAATACAGATCACTGCAATTATAATACAATAGTACATTTTGATTACACATCAAAATGATTCTTCAGCCCTTTACATTATAGCAGTAATCTACACATGTGAATGCTCTGCGGTTCTATGACTATTATTTCATAAAAGCTATGTTTGTTTGTTTTTTTTTTTGCTCTGGAGAATTTGCAGCACACATTGACACACATATTGTGTTCTACTGAGTAATGATTTAATTCATCGCTCTGATTCACATAATTCACGGTGCCCCAAAGCCTGCTTGTGTAAAGGATGATCACTTTCATCTAAAGAAGAGTAAATCTCTGACCATTGGCACAGTGGGAGGTAGGCCAGTTTTCTCCATTGTAAAAAATGAACAACAGTAATGCAGACTTGGACCAGTTAGTTGGAGCACCAGAGCACCAAAACCATCAATTGTTAGTAGATGAGGCAGAAACTGAGATATGTTCTCTACATACAAGAAATTATAAATTTGAGACATATATAAAATGGAAATATGTAACATGCTTAAGTTATAATATCAGAAAAAAATAGGAATTATTATCATTAAATATATCCATTCTGCAACTATTGCTATTTTCTGCTGTATTAGTATTGTTTTTAGAACTCTACATTAGCTCATGTGCTACAGCATCACAAGACTACTGAGGCATAGGCAGTTTGCCTGCCTAATTAAACATTTGTACACTGTGGTATTACATCCCAATATTCACAAAATTCCCTAAATGAATACTGTGCCTGTTGATGAATAGTCCACCTTTCTCCTTGCTGACCTGACGATGAGCCATATCTCTTTTTGCAAAATCTCCCTCTATGCTCCACAGCTATCTGACTTTTTCCAGAACTGCTGCCAGCTTTATCTGCACAGCACTTCCAGCTGAAAATGAGGCTTAGGGAATTAGGCTTTATTTAGCAAATCCTCTCCATTCAGTTTTCTAAATCTCCCTACACTGGAAAGCAGCACTCCAGAAGGCACCTTGTCTGTGACTGCACTAGAAGAGAGCTGGGAAATGCTGTTAGGAGGGAGGTGGGGGGATATAGAGTGGGAGGAGTCCGTGACAGCATCTGTTACAAGATGGGCTTCTCACATGGAACCAAAGCATGACTGTGGAGAATGAATTGAGAAGCCTCCCTCTTTTTGACATGGAGATGGGTAGATTGATCATTGCTAGTATATACGTCAGGCTATATGGGCCACTACATTGTTTGCTTCACTGGGATTGATGAACTTTTCAAGCCCTCTGGTATTTTAAATTGGATTCTGCATATATTCTACATACAATTTCTTTTAAAGCATTATCGGAATATCAGAATCAAATGTAGATTGATCATTTCATCAGGTCCCATTTGTTTTCCTCATTTGGTTACCAGGTGATAGATAAAGTGGTTCACAAACTGCACTGTGTTCTCTCATGTTTAAAAGACCCTAGCCATATACAGTGTATGCTGTGTCAATACAAATAAGGTGCTTGTGAATCTAATGTATTTTTCAAAGGACAAAAGTGCAGTTCTTTAAAGGTAACAAAGATGAAACTTTTGCCACTAATGTCTCAAACCTTTCTGCCTCATATACAATTTTAGGGGAGTGTCTGGCTCTGACTCTAAATGTACTAAAAGAGAATCTTGTGTTAAATAATGAAGAACACCACATCTTTCTTTTTCTTTTCAATTGTATTGTCAAGGTACACTTTTTTATTAAGAGCTGTCTAGGGCTTGCATGCAACCTGATTGGAACTCTGATGGCCAGCTGTCTCTTCTGTGCAAATGCATCCTGGAGTGCACACATTTCTCTTTGTTTCTTCCCCATTAGTGGTCATCCTCTGCCCTCTGGCTTCGGTACATTACTTCATGCGAAATTAATTGCAAGGCTTTCTCTCTCTCTTTTTAGTTTGCATGGCAGGCTGGGTGCAACAGTAGGAGCTCCTCCCTCAGAAAGCCTTGTTCTAGGGATAATTGTTTATGATGTGACGTCAGGCCAATTGATTTTATCTCGGAAGGCAGGGGAAGAGAGTCCAGCAGGCAGGCGCAGAGCACAGCAGCTGAGCTACAAAAAAAAAAGGAGCCCTCATCAGGAACAGTAGTTTCACCGTGCCAGCCACTCTGTCATTCAGAATAAATTCCCAGTGCTGAAAGAGGGTAGGCTAAAGATGTTTTATTAGAATTAAACAGATTTAGGACAGGGTCTGGCAACAAGAAACGGCTGTATTTCAAACTATATTTCCTCTGCAAGGGTCATCTCTTAATGCAGGCCTCTTGATTATTCTGGCACTTGGCTGTAGAATTAATATCATTCGTCTCTGCTTCAATGACATTACAGAGTGGAAATGTGTATTGAAAGGTATGAAAAAGGTTATATTTTCAGTGAAATCAGGCAAACATATTGGAGGGGAGGGGTATATAACTGTGTGTGTAGGGGTGCTCGTCTGGTATTCTCAAGGGGTATGGTGTCAGGAGATGCAGACTAGAAGCCATGTGACGAAGCAGAGCGCTGGAGGGATTGGCTTAGCGTCTAGCAAGCATGTGAGCTCAGCAAGCCTCTCTCTCTCTCTCTCTCCCCCCCCCCACTCCTGCTCGCTCTTTTTTATTTGCTTTTTTTTTCCCCCTCTCTCAGCATCCTTCTGTGATCGTGTAGGTTACAGCTGCAGCAGCATCCATGGCCTAAACTGCAGCTCCAACCATTTCGGGCAAAAGCAGAACCATTTCACACGTTCTGCCATCCAGCACTGCTGTCTGGAGCCAGAAGGTTGCCAGGGAGTTTCTCTGATCTGTCTCAGCATTGGGTAAAAAGGGCTGTGTTTTCCCCACTATCGTTTCAGGCTCCTTGGAGATTGAGGAATGCAATACTGCCATCATGATGGAAGGTAGGTTTTTTTTCTCCTCTTCCTCTATTTGCTCTGGTTTGTTTAGCTGTTCATAATACCATAAGCTGTCTAGCTATTTGAAGTGCATGCATTCCTGTGGCTTACATGTCATTCCCTGAAAAGGGCAGCGTTCTTTAACGTCTGATGCACAAATACAGCAGCAGGACTAATTAATTTTTTTAAGGGATGATGTACATTCATTGTGCCGAAGGCTTGCTTTCCCAGTTGGTTCTACTGTACGAATTTGGAGCAGAGAGATCACTTTTATCACCATTTCTGTCTGAAGCCATTTTCAGGAGATGTTTTCATCTGTGTGTTTGGCAGATGAATTTGACAAGCCATTTGTGCAGAAATTGATGGCAGGTGAATTCAAAATGTGACCCTTGGAGGCTTTAGAAAGATGAAAATGAAATGGCTTCTTTAATATCATCTGAGCATTATTGATAGTAACTAGTATTATATTTCAGATCTAGGAAGTATTTTTGTGGACGTTTTCCATGATGTGAGAATTTTCTCCTCCCTATGATTGTGTACTCAGGTTTAATCTTCCTTGGGCTAGGGATGTCATCTGCATTTTTCTATTTTGCATATATATTGCAGTGCCTAAATACATTTCATGTTGCATTATGAAGATATACAGAATGTTTGGGCTATATAGTATAAAAACATTTGTTCTCTGCATTTTGGTGAGTAATAATTTCACCATTTTTTAAATTTTGGTTAAAGGTCATTTTATGTACTGTATATATATAGTTTGCCTTTTCTTCTGGCTGTCACGTGATGACGTTTTAATTAGCAGAAAATTGAATTCAATGTGTGCATATATTGTAATTCTTCAGAATGTCTAAAAATAATATATAAAAATCCATGTCAATTGAAAAAGCTCTGCTTACAAACGTGCCCATGGTTGCTTTAGAGTAAAAGTTATCATTATATTATATATTTTATCTATGCTTTCATGTTTTTATACTCTCAGGGGAGAAGTAGAATAGAAAGAAATTTGTCTTTTAATAAGTAGCAAAGGAAAGTTTTCAATCCGTGAAGGTGAAGTGCAGATTTACAGAAAAATACAAAAAGGCTCAAATCTTTCATAATCTTAATAAGAGTATTTCATTGTGTTTAATATTGTATATTTAACATTTATATATTTATTGCAACTGTAACAAGAAAATGACATTTATTTATGACTTTCTGTCTGGTTTTCATTGTCTATACTAAATGTTGATGTAAGAGAATTCAGTAAAAATATATAAGGGATGTTATCATTTTCAGCACCTGCTTTTTTTCATTTGATTAAACAGGAGAAAAATAGTTTCCCCTGATGTGTCAAAGGTAAGAGTGTGATTAGCCTTTTTTAGGAGTAAACCTGTATGCCATGTCTTTAAATAGTGTTTGTCTTAGACATGGATCTTTATTGGTATAAGAGGAAGATTACAAGAGTTCTGTGATGTGTGGATGTTCTGATCTCCTGGCTGAATGCTTTTCAAAGTTTACCTTTACTGGGTCTCAAAACACCCACAGACTATGTTTGGGAAGTTTGTGAAAGATTCTTCACATTACTCCTCTGTCAGCATTATAGAGTCAGGGAGAGTTGAGTCCCATGCTTCTGGGTTCACTGTCTAAACACAATTCTACAGTACATTAAGAGTCAATCAAGGAGACAAAAAAACAATTGGCCAGCTTTTATTATCTTTCTGTCATGGTCAATATGCCAGCAGACATACTACATGGAAGCCTGACCTCATCAGATCATGGAAACTAAAGAAAGATGGGGCTTGTTAATTATTTGATGGACAGCCTCCATGCTCCAAGGTTCTGCTGAAAGACCAGAAAGAAGGCACTCTGGTCTGCCTAGAATATCCTGTACCTCAATCACAGCTGATGTCAGTTTTGTGTCCATCCTCCATTTCAGGATGTTCCTATGATCAAGGTGATCTGTGTTGTACTGGTGCTTGAGCAGCAGCTTCAGTCCTCCCTGAGGTTATTACATTTCAGTGTATAAGTGCTGGTTCAGCTTGGGTCTTACAGTGGGATTGTGAATGTGTTGAAATTACCTAGATACTGTAACCATATTGTAGCAGTTGTTCTCACAGGGAATTGGTCATATTTGCAATGGTTACTGGAGGTAACCACAAGCTTAACCTGAGCTTTTTTACACTAAGCTAAGGTTCTTTTAGAAGAAAATATTTTCAGCATTGGCCCTTGGCCCTGTCTGCACAACATTTCTTCTACTCTTCAAATTCATACATTCCTATACATTCAACAGTAAACAAAATATTTAATTTTCATGACTTTATTATTAGAAATATAGAAAATTAGATGATTCATTCCACTACATTATTCCAGCTTTGTTTTAGTTTTGTGACATGGCATAATTACTTTTTAAAAAACTTAATCATGAAACACCTAATAATACCTTGCATTTATTTAGCACATTTAATCCAGAAGGATCCCAAAGCACTTTACACATGGACAGCCTGCTTCATACCCCTCTGAAGTTCATTACCCACTTTGAGCCAGCAGCCCCACTTCACAAATGGTCAACAGATAGACAACGGGAGGAATGGCTTCATCAATTGAATTACAGGGGGACTTTAGGCAAACCAAATCATATAGATCAAGGGTGGAATTTAGCCAGGACATTAGGGCTAATTACCAATACTCTTTTGAAAAGTGATGTGGGGTGTTTAATTTTCAAGACAGGACCTCAGTTTATAAGCTCATCCATGGGATGGGACCTCCTGTAGACCAGTGTCCTTGGTCAATATGCAATATTGGTGTATTGAGGAAATTCTGGTTCAAAGGCTAGTTTAAAACCTACTGGACTACCTTCATCTTGTGCAGCAGCCACCTGGATTGCCTTGAAGTTCTTCCATCCTAGGACTGGCTACGTTTAGGTATTCTTAATTTCTAAGATCTGAAAAGACCAGGCTTCACGATGGTAGATTGCTGCCGTTGAGTTAGCTGATCATGTCCACATATGATGAGACATCAGCAACTGCTAAGAAGTACAGTATTTGTATAATAGGGGACATTTACCTTCACTTTCAAATATAGTTTCTATTGTCTTTATTCATTTTGTGTGTAAGCATTGTAAAAAAATTTAAAAACTCAAATACCCCCCATGGGAAAAATGTGTCCTATAAAGACACAACTTTTCTTTTTGATTAACAATTACGTTGGCAGTTGTGATTTTTCGAAAATGTTCAACTGCCATTGATATACTGAAATAATTTTGGATTGGGACACTAAAAGTGCTTTTCAGATTGTGTTAATGTGGAACTGAAAAGACCTGTTGTGTACCTGATTGTAATTCCAGGGCTGTACCATGGTCTTGTTGACTGATTCGCTGTTACACAATCGTATATTGTCAGTTATTATTACATAACACCAATATCTGTAGATCTGGAAGGATGTATTGTTCGTTTTTAAGATTTATTATGCAGTGATCCAATATAAATATGACAAGTACAATACAGGTTTATTGCATAATCAAATTGCAGGTTGTACAGATATATCTGTTTTATTATCTCCTTGACAAGTCTGTATAAAGAATCAATTTCTAAGCATAGTGTAGTACAACAAAATACTTACATTTTTCAAGTCAGGAACACTGCAGGATATTTTCAAGTTACTGAAAATTTGAGAAAACCATTCTGTGTAATGCAGCATTCATATTCAGAGTGGTTATATTTAAGAAACATACAGTAAATAAGGTTACAATGAGAGGAAGCCATTTAGCCCTTACAACTTGTTTAGTTACTAAAAGCTGATTGGTCTAGGACATTTCTTTTAATCACTTGGCCAAGGTTGAAGCCAGGTCTAACAACATGGCTGTGTAGCATGTTTCAGATTTCTACACACCTTTTGTAAAAAAAAAAACAGTCCCTCCTGTTTTCACTCTTAAATGCCGCTTGGTTTCTATTTGTGTCTTTTGTGTCCTGCTTCTTTGTTTTTCTTCTTGTTCTGATGAACTCCATTGGGTCAATTTTATAAAATATTTATCATAACTTTGATGTTTTTGAATACTTCAGTTAGGTACCTGTGTAGTCAGTATTTCAATACTTAAAAGCTTGAGCTCTTTTTTTCCTGTCAAAGTGGGACATTCTTTTAAGCTTTAGAATGTATCTGGTTGATCTTCTCAGGACTGAGTCCAGTAGTTTTTTGTAACTCAGTGGACAAAACAATGGTACACAATATTCAAAATGGGATCTTACTAGCACATTGTACAATTTTAACATAATATCCCATTCTTCATTGTCTACAAGATGAAAATGAGTCAGCATGAACCCAAAGACTTTTTAATGGGTAGCTTGTTCAAATTCATATTTTTTCCAATCTTATGTATATAGTGTACATTTGTGCAACCTAACACTCTGTACTTGTCCACATTAAGTGTTATCTGTCAGGTGTTTGTCCAGTCTTCAACTGTCAGTATTTTTTTCAAA
Source organism: Lepisosteus oculatus (assembly GCF_040954835.1). Taxonomy (NCBI): domain Eukaryota; kingdom Metazoa; phylum Chordata; class Actinopteri; order Semionotiformes; family Lepisosteidae; genus Lepisosteus; species Lepisosteus oculatus. The sequence continues at coordinate 13,607,208 of NC_090704.1, read as the reverse complement.
AGGATTTTCAATCTTTTGCAGCTTCTGCAGTGTTTACTAATTCTCCTGTAATGATAATATGTGAACTTACAGTAATTAGGTCCTAGCTACAGTATACCCAGACTTTAGATCTTATTTGTATTCTCTGTTTTCTATCCTTCATCCAGTTCTAAATCCAAGACTTGCGTAATTTTCTTGAATGTCTTCCACCTGCAATTTGAGAATTTATCAATGATGTGGTGAATATAACATGTTAAACAGCATGCTCCATTTGGAACATATTTTCGCAGAACTCCAACAAGTGTCAATTTACATATACTCTTCATTAGCATTCTCACAACTTTACATGTAATAGGAGCTAGACTCTATTAGTCTATAAATACATTGTTTAGATTTTTCACTCTTTTTAAGGATGAGTGCTACATTAGCACTCTTCCAATCAATGAGCATTACCACTGTCAAGAATACTTTTGAAAAAGTTTTGCTAATGGCCCACGAATAACATCTCTTACTGTATTTCCTTAAGTGCAAATGGTAGAAACCTTCAAGCCCTGGAGATTTATCTTAAGTGCTTCTAATACATGCAATACATCTATGTCTTTTGTGTTAATACTATACCATTCTAAAACATTTTTATTGCTGTTTTGGGCTTTCAGACATTCTTTTTTTTTCTTGTCCATGCAATTTATTGTTCTTTATTTCTTTAACTACATGTTTTTTATAACACTTTTATAAAGTGCTTTCTTTCTCCTTATATATTTTTTTTCTAATTAATGTATTAAACCGTTTCAAGGGCTACCCAGTATTTTTTAAAGTGACAGTGCTCTGGAGAGTTGGGAGTATCTCATAAATTGGTTCAGCTAATGAGTTGGAATGAAAATCTATAGACATATTGGACCCCCCCAAACAAGAACTGGAAAGCCCTACATTAAACTGTCATCCAGGTGGATGCTGCACATTGGTGGTGGTGGAGGGGAGTCTCCATTACCTGTAAAGCGCTTTGAGTGGAGTGTCCAGAAAGCACTATATAAGTGTAAGCAATTATTATTATTATTATTATAAACTGTTTCATATCTATCATTCTCATTTAGTTTGGAGACTACCATTTTATAACATACTTCTTACTATACTATGTTATGATCTCATAGTTATCTCATAATTATCACAATTATGAGTTAATACTAAACATTGAGGTTTTTCACAATGTATGGGAGGCAAACTAAAATCCCCCATTATAATACTTCTTCTTTTATGAATACATCCCTAATTTCATTTGTAATTGCATTGTAATTTGATTTTGAATTTGTCTATAGCACTCATCTAATATTATGTTTTTTTAATGCCTCTTATATGTCTGGCCTATAGAGATTTTGAGATCTATGATATATACTTTGCAATGAAAGTATTTTACAATTAAGTAAATCTGCTAAATCTGATTTAATTAAATTTACAGACATATGTGTAATTTATGTATGGGCTATTTGTCATGCCAATGTTTAGACCAAAAACACTGGTTTTAAAAACGAATATCTGCTCATACTGTATCTATAATGGTTTATCTTTTTTGGTTTATGATATGATTTGGTTTATGATAGCTTGAAATTATTGCATTAGGGATTTCAAAGATTTGTTTGTAAATGTACATGAATTCGCATATTTTCTCTTATATCCTTATTTATTCATTTTTAGAGCTTAACACAGCTGACTGTATATCTGTTTGTTTTGTTTCTAAAAATTGTTCCCTAAACTGCCTTCATTCAATTTTTGAGTATTCAGAATGACCATAATGATCTTATTATGAGGACCAAATGTTACAGGGTTCAAAGAACAACACATACTTTCCTTCGGTTTTAACTGAAAAATAAAATTCCAGTCCGTCAGCCTAAGAAAAGCAGCCGTGCCATTGCCTGTTCTGTATAAAACAAGAAAGAATAATGAAACAAATCAATTGCAGTAAGCAAGCATTCAGTATATAAGAAAAAACAACTGCTGGCCAGGGAGATTAAAAAAAAAAACAGTACCCTGGAGTGTTAAAGACAGGCTTCAGAGGCAGTTTGGTCCTGACTCATTCCTAAAATGTTTGTAAACGAGTTCAGTCCATCACCACAAGGCTTACAGCTCCTCATGGTGCGGTATCTGAATGAGCTGGATGCCTCTAGGGTGTTTGGAAAATTAGTACCCAAAACGTTTATTTTAATTTTTCTCCAATTACAACATAACAGATGCCAGCCTGGATTTTGCCTGAAGCTCTTCCCCTACTTCCTTCTAAAGCCTCTGGTGTTGTTTCTTGTCCAACTAAATACAGTATGTCCCCTATCTATTGCCATAGATGCATTGTATTATAGTGGTTAAGGTTGCTGAGTAATTGAGAGGTTATGAGTTTGAGTCCCATTGATAGTACTGCTGCAACCTGGAGCAAAGTACTTTACCCCAGTTGTTCTAGACTGCCCAGCTTCATAATTGGGAACCATCACTGCTGGGGATAAAACCTTCTGATTGGCAAGCATCCCATCCATGGGGAAGTCATGTATTCTCAGCATACTTATTATTGCAGAAGCACACAGCAAAGTCCACTTTAATCAGGCTCAGATGCATTGAAAGCTTTGCCACACTATCTTTTATAGTAAGATGTATAGTAATCCTGCTTCAGGCAACAGTGATGGTTTAGTTATGCCAGCCATACAGCTTATCCATAAGAGATAAGAGTTTTACCCGAAATTAATATACTGTATATTCATCCATCCATTTTCTAACCATTTCTTCAGGGTTACAGGAGAACTGGAGCCCATAGCAGCAAGCAATGGGCACAAAGCGTTATACACCTGGGAGGGGACACCAGTCTATCACAGGGCTGACAAAGAAAAGACACACTCACACCTTAGGGGCCATTTTACCAGAAGCCAATTATCCTACCACTATGTTTTTGGATTTTGGGGAGGAAACTGGAGCACCTGCAGGAAACCCACATGAACATGGGAAGAACATATCAACTCCATGCACACCAAGTCCAGAATTTAACCCAGGGCCCCAGCACTGCCAGGCAGCAATACTAAACATTGTGCCACCATGCTGACCATGAATATATATACAATATGGATCTTTGTATGTATGGGAGGCAATGGAGGGAAATGCGTCAGGTGGTCTGGTCTCGAACAGGTGATACTCCTGTTGTACTGTATAAATACACTGTCTCTGTGTTCACCAGCTTCTGTTTCATAATCACATTTACACACCAGTTGCTCATACTGTATAAGAGCACTTTTACTCGATCATAAATTACAACAATTATGCATGTATTTTGCGAGGGAAGTAATTATCTCCAGCTGTGTGTCTCCTGGAGCGCTGTGGTGCTGTGCTCTGTGGCTTGCTGTCATACCTCTCATTGCCTTTGACCTTTTGGTAAATGTCAAAAATACCAAACAATACCAAACTTCTAAGTAAAATATATGGTGCAGAAATGTAGATGCAAGTGACAGTTAAATGTAATAGCTAAAGTTGGAAACTATAAACTTCAAGCTAATTTTGTTTTCATAGAAGTGGAAAAAATCACCTGTAACATAAACACTGTTTAAACCAAGGTTAAATACAGATCTTCATAATGTTTTAAATCATATTACAGAATATTTATACAGTAGAACAACATCTTCCACAACTAAAACTAAATAATCTCAAATCACATTTAGCTTTGCATTGGATGTTCCAACCTGAGATTTATTGATAATGTATTGATCATGTAACTATAATTTGTCTAGTTGACTTTCCAGTAGTCCTGTCTAATGTTTACCCCACCTTGTGCCCAATGCTTGCTGAGACGGGCTCCAGCACCCCTACGACACTGAATTTGATGAGGCTGTTAGAAAATTTTCAATTATGTGTGATAGAACCTTTAAACAACTAGAAAAACAGAAAACAAATAGAAGATTTATACCCTTATAGTAATACTTGATAACTGAAAATCATGCACATGCACATATCGTGATGATTTATGAAAGAGCTAATTTAAGGTTCAAGAGTAAAATGGATATAAAATGAAAAAATGTGATATCATACAGTATAAGGTATGTACTGTATAGCACACATTTGGAGCATGATTTCTTCTGGGAAATGGTTGGCTTGGATGAAGCCTTTGATTATGAGAGTAGCTGTCATCGCATGTTATGTATAATGTTTTGTTAAAATTGTTACTGACAGGAGTTTGCAGAGTGAAGTCGTTTCCTTTGAAGAGGCAGTGAGTCATTTGAATTAGCTGTGTTCTGCCAGGGGTAATTTCTTCTTGGGGATATAATGCATCATAAAGATGAACAATGGTGGTAGAGAAAACTGTGAAAAAAATCATAACCATGTGGCAGACTGTAGCGTTTGAGCCCAACTCTTATTTTTATCTCTGTATTCTGTCTCTTTTCCACTGCTTTATTATATTAATTTTGAGGTCAAGTTATATTCAGTCCTGCTGTCCTGCATAAATATTATATCACATGGGCTTTTCCAGTTAATATCTCTGTTTTCTTGATTATATATTATATTATACTATACTATCCTATATTATATTATTAAGTCTTAATATAATTAAGTATAATATAATTTCTTCAGTCTTTGACTTAAGAAAAAGACCTTGAGCATAGTGCAGTAACAGACGTTTACTTCTTATGTTATATTATGTTATATTTTTTGGAACTAATACCTGTTCAGCTGATTTACTGTACTGTAGATATTATTAATGTGAAAGCGTAACTTGCTTTTTTCAAAGCTTGTCTTTAGCCTTTTCTTTATATTTTTATGACTGAAGCTGTTCATTTGTAATAGTGGTGCTGTATTTGGCACAATGGTTTGAAGATGGGGCTGAGTTACTGAAACATAATGTCCACAGTTAACTACTTTATTATGAGATGCTTTTCTGTTCATTATTGATATGTCATTTGATTTGTGTTCAAAAAGAATTTCACTGGTCTGCTTAATTTCACATTCAGAAATAAACATGCACATGAAAGAAAGAAAAATCTATCAATGGAGTACTATGGAGAAATATAATTGTAGGTGAAATTGAACCATTAAACCTACTTAATTCCACATATTTAAGTGTCAATTTAAAAAATAAAACGTTTTTGTTCATTTGCTTTCAATTCAGAGAGCTGACGCTGTGTTCTGATTGCTATTGACAAGTTAAATGTAGTGTGTGGCTGCTGTGTTTGGAAGAGAACGACTGAATTGCTGGATTGTCCATTTACAGTATGTGTTTCAAAGTGATCTGCTATAGGTGTGAGTCAACTGCTGGTGTTGCTTCACAGCTGTAATGGCAGGCGGTGACTCAGGCTTCATTTTCAACTTAAGCTCACATAGTTTAAGAAAGGAAGGAAGCTCACTTCAGGGGTGGTGAAATTTGTTTGCATGTTGTGTGATCAAGACAGGAAATGTAAAATGTCATCCTCATGCAGTTGCACTGTACGTGTAGGCTTTATGAAATACTAATTTCTTCCTTTCCTCATTTTATGAAGATAAATATGGCAAGGTGATTCTTATTTTTATAGACACTAATATTAAAAGATTTGGGATCATCACAGGTATATACAGGCCAATATATAGATGTCCTGGTATAGTAGATACAGTACCCTCAAGGTTCATGACAAAAGTACCCAGCAGTGACATATTGCTTGCATAATCCAGGGCAAAACATGGTTTTAAGGCATACAAGAAGAATCATGTTTAAGGCAATTACTATGATCGTCATCCTCATTAAATATCCTGACACCAATTACAGGACCAAAATGAAATCTCATTTAGAATATTTAGAACTTTGACCTGTGATAATAACTGTGACTAAATAGGATTGGCACAGAAAATCCAAAGCATGTGTATGAGATAGTGATTTTTTAAGGCTGTAAAGCCCCATCTCCCTATAACCAATAAGGAACACATTTATGGTATTAAGGATATTAGCAAACGCAAGCAGTCACTATGAAAGTAATGAACATGAAAAAGATCTCAGAGTTTCCCATTTTTAGATCTCACATAGTGACAGAACGCAGCTACATACTAAAAGAGTATCAGTGGTTCCATAAATGATGACAGTACATCTAGATCACAAACTGCAAGATAAATTTGTCTCTGCTTTTTTGAAAGTGTAAAAGAGCTCCCTATCATTTCCTCCCTGCAAAAACTGTAGATATCGAATATTAATTTAAAAATGTAAAGCAGAACCTAATTCCTTTTCTATGAAAACAAAATTGAACTGCAACTCATTTTCTAGCACTATGCGATGAGACAGGGTCATCATGGAAGAACAATTTTAGGTGGTCTCTTTATATTGGGCAAATTACCTTGAGCAGAAACACTCTCAGTGTTTTGTTTGCCCTTATAGAATGTAGGTGATCTGCTTCTTAGCTGAAGATGCACAAATACATTGTCTCATGGAGATTAATGAGTTCCTTTCACTTACAGTACCTGTATATGACAGTCTTACAGCATTATTGGTTAGCATAGTTTATTCATTTCTTTCCCATCTCCTTCACAAAAAACACTCCTTCCTGAAGCTTTCCTTCAGCTGAAGTGAATTGCTACTCCTGGCAAGGATAAGGAAACATTAAGGATATCAGACAGGTCCTATTCAATGGGATATTACCTTGAGTCTCCTTTTTCTGAAGCACTGTTGTGTGGCCTCAGTGGGGAATGTAAGTAAAGGCTACCAGTTTCTTACAGGAGAGATTTTAATGGGTTAAAAGAGAGTTAATACTGTATTATACTCACAGTAATGTGAGAAATTAATTAAAGTTGTTTCATTATTAGGTTTTTAGTAGATGTACATGACAGGAAAGAAATTGAGACAAACTTGAACTGCACATGTGATCACAGCCTAAGCTGGACTTCAGTTTGCTCAGAAATTTATAAAAAGCAAAAAATGGCAATTACTGCCAACATTAGTACAAGATGATAATTAAACCTTCAGCATCAGCATTGTAACTCAGAGAATATATCAAGATACTTGAAGTACAGCAGGGTCTTGACATCAGAAAATTAATTTTTGAGAATTTGCTTATTTGTGATTCAGTCTGACCAATGAGGTCTTATGTGGAAGAAGAGCAGAGTGGGATGAAACTGAGCCGAAGGTCATTAAGTGCAACTTTCAAATTAATGGGGCTACAGTCCGGGACTGTAAGATGAATCTAGCAATCCTGTGAGCCTGTGAGTGAGGGAGTCTTTCCCTATGCTTGCCCAAGTGCCCACTACCCGGCAACCTTTATCTCAATGTTGGGTCATTTTTACATTCTAACAAACAATGTTTCCAGTTATGTATCTGGGGCAAGGGAAATGACAGGCTGGAGATGACTTTACAGACTTTACAGTCTTTACAGGCTCACTGTGTTATGACGCAGCGAGCAGATGGAGAAAGCCGCGTCTTGCTGACAGGCTGAAAAATCCAGAAGCCTGAGCCCAGTGCAGGCGAGAGACGAGAGCAGACGGAGATTGCCGAAGGAGGTCGGAGAGCAGGCTGGCAAGAGATTGACGTAAGAACAGGTGTTAACAGAAAGGCTGATCTGGACTTTAGATGAGCACAGCTGTCAGGGCTGATCTGGGCAGGGTGGATGCGCTGCCATGCTGGGTTATCAGACAGGGGGTTTTAGTTCTGTGCCACTGGTCTGGTGCTTGGTAGAGGACAGGTGGGGTGCTGACAGCAGAGCAGGTTCAAGATGGAAAGAGATATAGTTGGGCAGGATTCAGACTATGTGTCCTGCTGGGAATTGGACTAGTTGTGCTGTAAGCACTTCTTTGGTCAGAAGCACCTAACTGATAGAGGACAGGGTCACTGGCACATCAGGAATTAAATTTCCTCCGCTGATAGAACAGTCTTCTGTTAATTAGCGGCAGGTGGTTGGGACAATACAGCCCTGGGAGGTGTTCGACTCCTCATTTGAATGTACCATGTTTCTGAGGAGACCAAAGGCTGTGAGCTGTGGCTTGCCCAAGTGTAACACACTGACAGTTTCATTACAGTGGGATGTGCCTAGAGAGAATGTGTAGGCATCTCTTGGCTGCGGAGGAGGGATTCATGCTCTTTATTTTAACTGATAGCAATCCCTTTTGTGATTAGTTGTTTCTTTCAGTTGATCAATAGTATTTAGATGAACTTAAAGACAATGCATTAATAGTTTAACTATCAAATAAGTGAGGATTACTAATGTCTTTTAATCATACATATATAGTATATACTGTATATACATAACATTATACAATGGTATATTTCTGGACTTGGTTATATGTGAATTTGGCTATTTGCGACTGAAATCTACTTTTTAATGTACTACTATGTTTCATAAGCATTGTACTTTTAACTTGCTTTGTTGGTAAATTGATTCATTTTTTTATGCAAGTTGGAAGAGAGTATAAGCAATGCTAATGGACCATCATCTTCCGATGTCATTTATCAGATTTGTCTTCCAGATGTTTGCACTTCTTTGATGTGCTATGAAAATCTTGTTTGTGAAATTTTTGTCAAAGGACATTAATAAACATTGTTTTTCCATAAAACAAATTAAAATATCCAGCCATCACAATGTATTTTGAAAGCTGATATCATTTTAAACAAAACTACATATTGAGTTTTGTTTAGATTTGTACTTTTCTACTGAATTGCTGATAGTGAATGTCTTTGTAGAAATCTGAGATACGTCTGATGGATTGGATTTGGAAATAAATTGTTCTTACTTAAAAAGTTAGCACAAGGTAGTGTGGGAATATGGTCAAGTGCAACAGAAACAATATCCTGAAAAATTATGAGTATGCAGAAGAGACCAAATTGCTAGACTGATAAATACCATTATTATTTGGTTTTCATTAGGTCCTATTGGCTACCCATACTGCACCATTTAATTTATATCAAACAACTGCAAAGATAGAACATTGATTTATTCATTGACATTACATTTATTCAACTACAATTTAAATTAAATGAAAGACAAAGCTTCCATAAAAAGTGCAAATGCTCCAACAGACAGCACTTTTAAAGAATTAACTTAGATGCCAATGTGTTTCATCGGGAAAGTTCGGACATCTTTGCTGGTAAAATAAAAAATATCTTTAAGAAAATAAAATTTCTAATTCTCTTGCTTGTGAAAATGTTTCAATGGACATGTCGGTTTCTTGTGTTGTGTCAGTTCTAATATTTTAAATTTCTACAATTTAAAGCTTACCTTTCTTTTGCATAGAGTATAATTTTTGAAACTACTGGAGTTTGTTGTTCTAATCATTCTATCAAAGGTTCAGAAGAAGCTATGATTCAGCTACTAAATATGAGTTTAATCATTCTTAAGCCCACTCATGCATACTTTTATTTTGCTTTCTCTGGTAACATTTGTGATATCTAATATAACTGGACGAAAGCCCTCTTTCTGCCAATAATTTGTGATGAGATAGCCTTAAAGCAGGACAGAGTGCAGAAGTGTAGGATGACTGGGTGGGAGGCAAGGCATTTAGAAAACCCACTCCACCTCGGAGAAAGAGGTAACAGCTTCGCCCTACTCATGCTGTATACAAACCTTGATTTTAAAAATATTATATTTTCTATTGCTCTACCTAGGGCACTCTTAAAAGTTGTTTTATTCTTCCTTGTGCCTTTATTCTAATCTTTTTCCATAAGCCATACATGAACAAAACCCTAATTTTGAATTCTTTTGGAAAATGTATCCCAGGCAATTTAAACATTGAAGGGTCTGTAATTATATGAAAGTAAGAATAATTAGCATGAAGGTGTCACTCAGTGGCCAGAATGCTGCTCTGAAGAGTGCTAGACTACAGTATCATTGAGACTGAGGTTGTTGCCTTTGTAATGATAATTGCTGTCCTACTCAGCTTTTTGCCCGAGAAACGGAATTCTGCACTGTACAGACAGACAGGAAACATAAAGATACCTTCTGCTGGTTTCCCTTTAGTGTGTTAATTTCTTGAAATGTAATTAAAATAAAAGTGAAACTGAATTATGACTGTTTTCTTTTCCTCTGTGACAGACATTCAAAAATAGATTTTATTGCTTCTGAAAAAGAACAACAATAATGGCAAAAACCTTCTAACTCTATTTAAAGGTTTAACAACCTTAAGGCAGTGTTTAATAATCATGCTTTTGTTGCTGGAACCTGTAATCAGTCTTGAAGACATCCAGACTTGTGTTCATGACAAAAATGGAAGTGTTTATGATAACCGTGCACTGAGAGAGAACATTTTGTGTTTTGGTTACCAAATGCAAAAGTTGCTAATGAAAATAATTCAACATGGGCATGGACACTTTAATAGCTGAGCTTCAGAAAAGCATGTGCACACAATCCTTACATGCATGAAGAAACTTGGTTTCAGATCTTGAAGAATGAGCCATTATCATGTCCTTTTTAGTCTCATCTTTTGTCACCCATTATTAAATTAGGTGTTGCTCACTCAGTCATTATATGCTGTACAAATCAGAACTTCCAGATGCTTAAATACCCAAACGGGCAACTCCAATTAAATAGAATATTATAAAGGCTGAATTACAGTAAAGTATTATTTTTTGAATTGGTGATGTTAGAGAATATTTTTTTTATGTAATAATACTGGAAAGGTTAAGTAAATTTGTAGTGAAATTTGATGAACGTTGTATCATGTGAAGACCTTGTAAACATGTTAACTTCTCTTCTTACATATACATAGTGACTAACTGAAATACATGCTCTAATTATTTACAGTATCTGTATGAGAAATGAAAAGAGTTTGGAGGATAAGAATGATACAGTATATAACAATTCAAATATGTACTAAAGAATTTAACTAGAGTTTTTTTTTTCTAGATAAAACTTAGTAGCTAGAACTTTTTTAGAAGATGATTATTTTTTTGAGCTTCTAATCTGGTGTTCTCTGGGATATGGGACAAAAATTCTGCAGGTAAAAGCAGCCTTTTTTTTTCCATTGTTGATCACAAGTATATTTTTATAGGTTTGTGTGTGTTCATTACTACTTTGTGTATGACTATTGTTACTTTCATTGTTTTCTATTCTACTTTCCCTAGGTTATTCTCCCAAGTAATCTGGAACAATGCATGTAGTTCCTGGAGCTAAATATAGTTTAATAAAATTAAACACATACCGTATGATTTTAAATCTTCCATAATACCTTTCTGAAAGACAGATGTATATATTTTCTGCTTATATACTGTACAGTATCTATTGATTCATATAATCATTTACCATTTTATATATGTAATAAAACTTAACAGGTTACTAAGCCTCTTATTCTATAGTCCAAACCTCCACTGGATATACAAATAATATTGAACTTTTAATGGAAAAAAATTAAAATATAAGTTTGTATTTGCATTTCATTTTACATGTAAATGGTTTATGCAGCTAAACTTGAATTGTCATGCACTATGAAGTACTAAAGCACGTTTTACTATTAGGCAGGCAATTAAAAATTACTTTGTAAAATGTGATTTTGTAAGACACTAATATGTGATCAGCTGCCATGATCATTAACTGTGATCTCTTTAATACTCAATTTAACAACTTCATGTTGATCTCTTTCTAACCTGCTGTGACTTTTAAAAGTTGCTTAAATATTAATTATCCAACACACATTTTCCTTTAAGTGCCTCTTTGAAACTAAAGAGTTGAACAGACATTCTCTGCTCTATTCAGCTTATGAGAATTATATCTCATACTTTACCTGCCACATGCCAAGAAGCATCAGGAAGACTAAAAACAGTTTTAAATTGTCTCCAGATAAACACATTAATAAAGCAGAGTTTACTGTACATTGTGAAAAATAGGATTGTAAACATAGGCAGAAAAGTTATTGGTCAGAAACGGAATCAGATTAACCAAATCAATGCTAGGAGTGTAATGTATATAGGAAAGCTGTTAATAGTAAATGATGCTTCACATCCACTACAATCCCACTTTGAGAAAATAAAAACTGGACAATGTTTCAAAGAGTACCAAAGGTCACAGAAAACATTTTTAAGAAGTAATTAATTCCAAGTACCATTACTCTTTTAAACTCCTGCCCAGCATTGCATTGATGAGATATTTATGCATACAGCTCACATTATGTCAATATTTTACATCTTTAAAATCCACTGAATGTTCTATGTCCTCTTTTTTTGGTGTCTAAGTGAGGACAAAGGAAATGTTCCTCTGTATGTGGACAATAAAGTACATTCTGATTCTGAAAACAACACACAATCTTATAGCTTGCTCTCAAAGGATTTTAGAAGTTAAGTAGAACTGGTTGAGGTCGGGATTGAGATCGGATCCCTATAAGTTATAAGTTAAAAGTTGCTGTTGTAAATCATGTTGGTGGACCAGTTGTAAATCATGTTGGTGGACCAGTAGGTGACACTCTCCTCTGAATAATAATTCCATTAGGGTAACTGAGAAGACTGTGTAGAACGGACTATTTTTCAGATGAAAAATTAAAACAAAGTTCTGAAATCTGTGTCATTAAAGATTTCGTATGTGCAAGAAGGTGCCTCAAGCCTGGTGTCCTGGCTAAATCCTACTCTGGACTAGATCATTCTGGTCTTTCAAACATTGGCCCCTAATTCAATTGGTGAAGTAATTTTTTATTTCTCTATTTGACTTGTGGTGTAGTTTGGCATCTGGCATATTAGATCTGTGGAACCTTTGAGGTGGATATTGCTCTTCAGTGGATAATGAAGTGTGTTTCCTTTTATATGTAAAGACATTTCAATAATTTGGATTAGAAAGCACTGCATAAATGTGAGAACTCACTTTTATTAGTTGACAATACAAATATATTGGCTTCTATATAGGGGAAGTGAATTTGTTTTTCATTAAATGCAACTTCCTGTGACATGAACACAAGTACAGCTTTGAGGATGACATTTGGTATCTGCCTTTCCCCTCCTGCAAATTACCCTACATTTAAATCCTAGCTGTTAACTATGTTATTTAATGTTGAGCTAGAGCTGATGGACTCTTAACATTGGGTGCAAAGACTTTTAAAGATTCATCAAGGGTGTCCAGTCCTGGAACTGGAGGTTTGATGTATCTGGAAGGTTTTTATGTTAAACCAGCATCTGAAGAGTTAAATTAAATAGTTAAATTAAATTAAAGAGTTTATTTTCTCATGCCTGCTGGTAATCATACATTTGAAAATGTTTGAAAATCATTTTGTTCATTGAGAAAAGTTAAGCTGAATTGAATGTAGCCAAAATGGCTTAACATTCGATCCACATGTGCAGCATACTGTCAAAACATCTTTTTTTCACCTCAGAAATACCGCTAGACTACGCCCTATGCTATCACTAACTGTGGCTGCAAAGCTGATCAACACATTTGTATTCTCTCGAATTTACTACTGTAATGCTCTACTCGCTCGGGTATCTAAATCTACTCTAAACAAACTTAAGTATGTTCAAAATTCAGCAGCCAGAATCCTGACCAGGTCTAGTGCAAGTGTTCACATTACTCCTATCCTGGAGTCCTTGCACTGGATTCCGGTCAAGTTCCGTGTAGACTTTAAAATCCTCATGCTCACCTATAAGGCTCTGCATGGCTTGGCACCTCAGTACCTGTCTGAACTATTATCACCATACTCCCCACCTTGCAACCTTCGCTCTTCTAATTCTGCTCTCCTTACTGTCCCCCAAGCCCGTCTACATTGTATGGATGACCGGGCCTTCTCCTGTTATGCCCCCAAGCTCTGGAACTCTCTCCCCAAGGAAATCAGGGAGTCACCTTCTCTAAACTCCTTCAAATCCAGACTCAAAACCCTCTTCTTCAGAAAAGCCTTTACTTAACTGGTTTCGTTCTTCACCCTTCTGCTTTTCTTAGTACCACCATCCACGGTCTCTTTATATTGTAATTGTGTTTTATCTTGTGTCTTCTTCTTATTTATTGTTGTTGTCATCCTGTAAAGCGTTTTGAGAAGCCACCTTTTTATTATTATTATTATGAAAAACTATTCTCCATGAAACTTACTAATCTTTTTGTCTTGATCAATTTACTGCAACCCCATATTCACCCTTTCCCATGCCGCTGTTTCACAGATTGGACTTGATTCCAACTACAGCAAGTAATAATAATAATAATAATAAACTTTATTTTATATAGCGCCTTTAAAGGTGGCTTCTCAAAGCGCTTTACAGGATGACAATAACAATAAATAAGAAGACTACAACAATAAATAAGAAAATTTCACAAGACAGGACACAATTATAATTACAACAATACAACAATAAAAATAGAGGAGACCGTGGAAGATGGTATTAAGAAGAGCAGAGGGGTGAAGAATGGAACCAGTTAAGTAAAGGCTTTTCTGAAAGCCTTTTGTACCTTTCAGAAGTAGAATTTGTACCTTACAAATCCTCTTATAGTACAGCTTTTTCTACAGGTTATTGCAGTGGTTTTATTTATTTCACAACAGTCAATCAAACACAGTGGTCCAGAGCTTCTGTATTATTCTAGTAAGTTGGTTTTAAGATGTCTATATGTTCAAATGTTTACCTAAAGATAGGCCATTAGGATTGTTGTACAGTATTGTTAGTCTTCTAATGTTTTTATCTGTAATACTGCATTGATATGAAATGTTTTGGTTTCTTGCATGAAAAATGGTATATTCAGTCTTATCTGTAATAAAGCATATCACGTGAACTATGATAAATGTTTTATGACATACAGTAACTAACTGTATGAGTAAACATTGCCTGCTTTTATGGTCTTTTATAAATGGGTTCTTTACTGCAGAATGAGTTTGCATTCCACTCTGACTATAACACAAATCCCTTTAGAAATGAACTGTGTCCAATAGGAAGATCTCTTTGTGTCACATGATATTGGGCTCCTTACTAGGAGTGACTCTGTGAGCCTGCCTGACGTGAGCACTACAGGGATAAATGAAATTAATCTGAAAAAAAAAGCTCAAATGGCTGAAATCTTACTCCACTACTAAAATGGCTGAGTTCAAGCTAAAGAAATTAACATTTATAAGAAGGAAAACAAGTCTTGCAAACTTTTCCACACCATTTTATGTGTACATTAGATGCTGATAAAATATTTCAGCGATGCATAATTAAATGTTCATACAAATTAAAATATAACTTGCATGATGCTGTTTTTTTAAAAGCTAAATTGTGCCTTTTCTTAAAAGGATGATCTGCTGGAATTCTTATTTAAGTGTTTAAAGACAGAAATCACTGTAGTGATTACAGCATAGCTTGAGGAAATGCATTGACTTAATACAACACAGTGAACATAATCTTTAGAAAATTATGCCAATGAGTGTAATATTACCCATGATAAGCATTCCCCTAACAAGAAAATTATATTTTTTTGGATTGTTTTGAGATATAAGGTGATCAGATCAGATCAGAGCATTGTGTTTTTCTCAGTAAATCCACAGCTGTAATGAAAATATTAATTACTGTGATAAATGTCATAATTAAACAGTCGGATCACTGGCTCAGGCTAATAGTTTCATTTGAAATGCTGCCATACCTCTAATCGTACTATAACAATAATGCATTACAGTACACTTGAATATTCAGTTAGAGGCACTGCACCTGAAACGAGATTATTTACTAGTTTATTATTAATTGGCAAATAAATTGTTCTTAAACTATTTATAAATCTTTCTCTGTATATTGAGAAGTTATTAATGCTTGCAAGTGGTAGCTAAGCAGGTATAGTTAATTTACAAATTTAAACTACTGGGGACAATCAGTTAAGTGTTCAACTGAAAAAATCAAATACTGTAGTTGCTGTTTTCAGAAACTGATTATCATACTGTACTTCATTGCAGTTCTGCTGTTAATTAAGGGGTTTCTTCAAGTAAAATCCATACCCCTTTCTTGTTCCCCTGCTCAGAGTTTCTATGTATTGTTTTGTAATTTATCTGTAATGCAGCTTTAATAGTTCTTGGATTAACTATATCTATATAATAAATATATATTATATGATATATAAAATATATAATAAAATACCACATTAAATAAAGAGCAGTACACCAATGACACTTGTTTGATGCTGGTTTCATCCTCAAAGAGAAGTTTGCAGTTTTAATTATATTTAATCCCTGTTAAATCTAACTATTCACTCCATGATCATTTGAAGATGAGATCAACATTCTCCATGTCTGAAGTCTGTTTTCTGGCTTTAACAACATGCTTTATTATTTTCAATACACAAAGCACATCTTTTTCATTGATCCACTTTTAATTTTTTAGTTAGTAGCTGAATGGACATTTTGTATATCAGCATAGGCATTCATTTATTAATCAAACATTACACATAACAAATATAAGCCTACAAGGAAAGCATACATGTATAACCTAAAACATTAGTTATAAACTTTCCCATTTTAGTTAAGCACTCTGAACAATCACTAGTTTATTACCATTAATAAATATTGCTACTTTTAATAATAGTAATGTAATACTTAACTTTATTTTTATAACACCTTTAAAAGTGGCTTCTCAAAGCACCTTATAATAAGAAACAAATCACACAATGAGAGGAGACAGCAGAATAACGCAGATTTAAAAAGAGTTTGGAATACAGTAGGAAAGCAAAGTGCAGATTCAAAAGTAATTAAATAAAAGCCCAAAAGAGGAAGGTTTTGAATCTTGATTTTAAAGTGCTCAGGAAAATTGACTTTTTAATATCCTTAAGGATAGAATTCTAGAGCTGGATAGAATTCCAGAGCTTTGAGGCATAGCAAGAGATGGCCCTGTCATCCAGAGAATGTAGACAGTCTTGGGACGGACAGGAGACAAGAATTAGATGAGCAATGGTTGTGAGGTGAGGAGTAGGACAATAGTAAGTTAGACAGATACTGGAGTGCCATGTAGAGCCATGAAGCCATGTAGAGCCTCATAAGTGAGCAAGAGGGTATTGAAGGCCACAAAGCCTAATAGAACCTAATAAAGTCTAATAGGAAGCCAGTGCAAGGACTCCAAGATAGGAGTGATTTAATCACTTGCACAAGACATGGACAGGATTCTGACTGCCGAATTCTGGATAACTCTTAAACTGCTGTTGCTTGTTATCAGGAAAAAAGCACAACTCAAATATTGCTATGGTTTTTAATGTGGTTTTTAATTTGCTAAAGTACTTTTTTTGTCATGAAGTGTAGCTTACACAGATGAACAAAAAGGGTTACTGGATGTATAACATCATAGAAACTGCACAAATTCCTGTGACACAGTTGTCTGTGTGACACAGGACTCCCTTCATGGTTCTGCTTCATTCCAGATATGAAATCTTTGATGACAGAGATTCAAAGGAGCTCCTTCAGCCTTCTCAGAAGAACAGAATATGGATGAATCATACCACATGTGAAGCTTCACTGAGTCTTTGAATATCTTGACTGTCAATCACTGTAGAGCTGAATTCCTTTGTAGCAAAGTGTTAGCCTTCTGCTCTCATTATGTCATATGCTCAGGCCTAAGATTTCATTTTTATGCCTGCGATAATGTTAAGACCTCACTGGGTAACACTCATTACACTCCATTTTTGATGTATTGCATGGTATTTATTAATATAATTTATTTGGGTTTATGCACTATTATTCTTAGTTTCACCTTGGAATTTTCTTTAAGGAAACTATAATACCTTATTTTGCTAAGCTGTGGAAAGATAACTAATAAATAGGCATATTTTAATGTATATGTTATGTGGATAGTGTTTAATATCAATAATACAATTGTCACGATATCTTCAGTCACTGCAAAGTGTACAGAATGTATATAGCAATGGGACAAAATGTAATCTGATATATTGTGCTAATCAAATATTTATTATGGTAATTCTGTTCACATACGCATTTTGTATTGATAGTTATTAATTACAAAATTAGTAATTAAAAAGGCTCTTACTAATTGACTTAAAATATCATAGTATGCAATTAAGCCTCCTGGGCTCTCTTTTCTGACCATTTTTCTTGCTGTTTTTCTGGTTTACTACATTGCTCTTATATGATAATTGTTGTGAATACTGGTTTTCTGAAGGTCCTGTTGCTGGTTACTAATGTAATTATGTTGTCCTTAAGATTACTTCCTGATTATGTTAACCATTTCCGCAGTTGTACTAAAACAAATCAAATTTGAAACAGTTTGCTCCGACAATGTTGGTAGCTCGTTATTTTTCATCTCCACAAATTAATCCTGCATTAAAGGATGAAAAATATTTTCTCCTTATTTGTTTGCAAATTGCATTAGGAATGACTGTACACTGTGTAGTACCATCATTGTGTTATTTATAGGTTTGTTTAGTTCAATGTCAATAAAAAGGAAACATGCACACTATATAATCAAATAATAATTCATGTCCGTTTTACTTAAATTTCAGAAAGCCTAGGACTTTTCAAGAGTAAATTAAAGACTGGATATTAACTTAATAACATTTTGAATTATGAAGACCTTGGTGTATGCATTTGTCCTCCACCCTTTTTATGTTCTTTGACACTGTTGGCATAACTCTTTCTGCCTTAAACATAAGCCACTATTCAGACCACTACATGTCTATGTAGCCTTTTTTTGTGTTTTCAGTAATAATATATACTGTACTGTATGTGCAGAGACAAATTTGCCAAAAATAAATTGTCTTGTAAATTTGGAATGTTGTTTGCATGTTTGACCTACAGGGTGTGGGTTGGGATGGTGCTCTGCAATATGACAAGGATAAAAAGCAAGGATTTCTGATTAAAACAAAAGAAATAGTTTTACAGAGTAATGAACTGAATGACCATTATGCTAAAAAAAGTTGAGGGTAAATTTGTCACGCCTTTTACAAATTTGCAAAATTTGTGGCTCCAAATTAATGCAGGTTTAGGAGACAAAACGTATCCAGAGGATTAGCTTTTTGTACAATGTCTTGTTTTTCTTTGTCTGTATTCCTTCTCTTGTCTAAAAACGCATGTAATACTTGTGGGTTGTGGGGGTATGGCAAAAAAACTCCCCAGTCATGCATTGAAGCCAATACTCTGGCTTCTTTCAAGAAAAGACTGGATGAGATACTTGGATCAATTAACTATCAAATTGGCTAAAGGATCCAAATGGCTTCCTCTCATGTACAGTATAGTCTTATGTTCTTGCAGGTCCATGCTGATTTCAACACTGTTTTAGTATTTACTGTTTGATTTCATTGACTGTAGCTCAGAAATATCAGGGACAGTTTATTACAATTTTATAGATGTGGTTCAGCTGTTTCCAGTTTATGCTTTATTTATAAGTTATAAATGCAGCAGACCCCTATACTGTATCTAGCCAAAGCCCTCTGGGCAAAGAAAATAATACTTGCTATGCCTGCCCAGATCACAATTTCAAACAGACCTGCTAGCATTATGTGGAAAATAGTATCTTAATGTTTAAGTGCTCCAACAGTAGGCTATGAACCAGGAATATGGAGGTTTGGGAATCTTATATGTATTGTACAGTATATATTTATTGAAGAAGTAAATGAAACACAATGAATTAGAAAGCAATTCAAAATACAATGATGAGGTGGTGGTAACTTAAATATTAATTTTGATATATAGGCTATGCATACAGTACGTAGCAATTTTATCCTGACAAGAGATGTAAAAGGGTATATAGTTTACTTTCATATGGAGTAACTGTGGAATGTATGGTTTGAGTCCTCTTTGGCTGTATTCAAATACCACCCAGCTACTACGAAGGAAAAAAGGAAAGGAAAGATTGGCCTTTTTGCACTTTCTGGGAGAGTAATATGATATGCCATGCTTTGCAGATAGTACTATAAAGCGTTCTGTCAGGTGTCAAGGGCCTGCACAACACTCATTACTCAGGAAAGTCAGGTCATGAGGGTTAGGATTTTCAGTCTGGCACTAAATGTAGTTTAGGTGAAGATAATGAGGTATTAAGAATACAGATCTGAGTGGAAACTCATAATGTCTAAGTGGCCAAAGTTCTAAATTGTCATTGCTTTTTATACCAGAAGCTATAATAAATTTAAAACACAGTTCTTAAATCTTTCCTTCAAAGGACATTATTTATGGAAACATGCATACATATGTATAGATTTTAGTTTGTTTTTAATATGGGTAAAAATGAGATTTTAGAACAGAGAAAAATAAATCAGATGCACTTCAGTCTAACCAGTAGGATTCTTTTCTATTGATTGCTTCAGTTGCTTGAAATCTAAAATATGTTTTTATTTATAGCCTCGCATTTCAGTAAATAATAAATCAAACATTTTCCTTTGATGCAATGCCAATAGATCTTAGTTTCTGACACAGGTTTGCATGCTTACATTACCTTTATTCTTGTGTACAGAAAAGCTGAAAACAATGGTGTAGCGGTACATACAGTATACACACAGTAACCCTTTGATGTCTGGCTTTTTGATGTGTGCAGTTATGAAGTTGAATGGTATTTTTTTATTTGCTCCCCAGGATTGAAAAAGCGTACAAGAAAGGCCTTTGGCATACGGAAGAAAGAAAAGGACACTGATTCTACGTAAGTAAATTGGGTGGATCTGCCCACTTTGGCTCCTTTTGAAATGTCACATAGAAAAACCGTGCCTGCACCTACAGTATTTAAAATAGATTTCTGAAAGGAAATAGTGGCCATGTGACAAAGATATTTAATTGAACATTTTCGGTCTTGGGCAGAGAAGATTACGAATGGACTTGATGCGTGTATTCAAAATCCTTAAGGGCACTGACAAAGTTAACCCGACAGACTTTTTCAGATTTAGGAGGGACAGTGAAATCTGAACACGTGGAAATAACATGGAAGTGTGGAAGAACAGGAAGTTCTTCTTTCCCCCTACAAAGTAGTGGGAGTGTAGAACAAGGTACCCAGCCATGTTGCTGAAGGCAATATCCTTGCTTCTTTCAAGAAACAGCTGGATGAGGTCCTCACATCAATTAGCTATTAACTATTGCCAAGTGGACTCATTTTATTTGTAACACTTTGTGCATCTGTTTTAAACCTATTCTCTCACTGTATGTATACAGAACATGAATACAGTATGCACAAGAAAGACATGGTTTGCATGGCTGATACACCACATATTTTATACTTGCTCTGTATGTTATTTGTCTGTTTTGTTTCTTTTGTTACAGAACTAGACATTTCATTTTGAAGTTGCTCAGATCAAAACAAGTAAAAGTTGTCTTGTGGGATGAGCTATTATTCCCTTTTCATCAACTTTATCAAGCTATTTAGTAGCTATTTATTGTCAGTGAAAAAATGATATAGCATATGCTGTATAATAATGAATAGTGATGGAATTCCTTTCTATCAGGCTGCTAACATTAAGTACATCATTATTGAAGTGAACTCAAACTTGAAGTGAATTCTAAGGATAAAGGACACTGTCCCAGATAACAGTGCTACTAATTCACTATCAGTGCTGATTAATACAAATTCAAGCAATTATAACTATTCTAGGGAGAGTATTTCTTAACGTTTTCTGAATGCTTATCAACAATGATAATCAACCAGAATTTGTGGATATTGATATTTACACATTACATTTTAAGTAAAATATACAGTAAGTCAGTTTTCTGAATCAGACCCTGTCCCTAGAGCTATAGCATGGGAACTCAACAGCAGAAAACTATGAAGTCAACCATCAACAGTAGACTTTCACTAAAACATGAATGAAAAACTACATTGTTTACAGTATGTTATCAATCCGGTCAGTTTGTGGGTTTGTATTGAGTGTTGTTCTTTTGTTTTTTTTGGTTTGTTTGAGCTTTGCAAGTTATTTCAGTTAGAATTTTGGTTAATCATGCCTCTACATTGCATATGAGCTATTATGCACTATACTGTATGTAGTATTAAGACTTATCAGTTAAAACAGCACATTTGTGTTTAAATCTATTCAGACCACTAAAAGCCCACATAACTCATATCCTATCTTTTCATAATATTAATGTTTTTTTTTCTTTTATAGAGGATCACCAGACAGAGATGGAAGTGTAAGTATTATATTTTAATGTTAATTAGGCATTTAAACATTCTTTGTGAGTTTTATTGCTGATTATAATGTGCACAGTTTTCAGGAAAAAAATACGGACTGAAAGTTGTCAAGTATAACATGAGAGTAGCATTACCCCCTTTAAGCCTAATCTCATCAGAGAGACTGAGCAACACTGGGCCTCGTCAGTATTCAGTACTCTCGGTCTCAGTACTGAGTTAGGAGACCTCCAGGGAAAATCAGAATGCAGTAGTAAGTGTTGGTGCGCTAATAGGTGACGCACTTTTCTCTGGACCAGAACTTACCCCAGAACAGAATTCTCCGTTGTGAATACTGAAAGCGTGCTGTAGGAGAACTTCAGATGAGATTTTCATTCAAGTTCCTGACTATTTGGTCAGGAAGATCACACGGCAATGTATGTCCAAGCAAGGTTAGTTAACCCCAATGTCCTAGCTGAATTCCCCACTGGACTTGCACATTCTGACTTACCTGTAAGTCAGTTGGTGAGTAATTTCTTAGTTCTGCACATGTTCACTGCTTTTGTGCCATGGGCTTGCTGGTGCGTGATGGCTGCCACGTGTCTCCCAGGTTGGTACTGCACCTAAGCGGAAGGAAGTGGCTCCCTATATATGTAAACTGCTTTGAGGTCCTTTATTAATGTGATGAATTATAATAACAAACTAGCATAATTTCTGGTGTAAATCAGTGTGACTGGGGGGGACCTGGGGAATAAATATTATCTGAATCTCAATGAGCAAGCAAAATAAATATTCTACATGCACTTTTTGAAATGAACAATAAACGGGTACCATTCCTTATGCAATCAGGGACCACTTAGTATGATAAGTTTCTAAACCAATCATTCCCTGTCAAATGCAGAAAAAGACGAATGGAGCTCCCAATGGATTTTATGCAGAGATTGACTGGGAGCGATATGTAAGTACTCATCACCTTTTATTATTATTATTATTATTATTATTATTATTATTACTGTTGTTGTTCTTGTTGTTGTTATATTTTGCAGGCTATACAAACCTGTTCTTTCTGAAAAGATGTAGCGGTTTACTCTCTCTATTCCTTAAATGTTATTTCATTTCAGAATTCCCCTGAAGTTGATGATGAGGGATACAGTATTAGACCAGAGGAGGATGCAGGAAATATCCTTAATGTTGCCACCTTCAAAGATCACTAGAGTGCATTATCTGGAAAAGATGTGTTTTGTTTTTAGTTTATCATTTTATCTTTTACAAGACTGTGAAGGACTCTGAGAGGCAGTAACTTAAAATGTGGGGACTAGGGGGAGGTAGGTTGGAGGTAGAAGTTATACTTCTCAGTGCCTCTTATCCATGGAGGACATACAGAAGAGAAGCACTACTGGTCAAATTCCGTGGGTGAAGCCAGTTGGCAGGTTGATGGCATTTGGAGGTGCCAATTTATTACAGTGTCCCAAAGAGTAGTGTGGGCTGCAGTAGGAGGGTAAGATCTGGATAAGATCAGACTTGATTCTTCAAAAAAACAAATACTTGAGTCTGAATACAAGCTGTGCAAATGCTTTCACCAGAACTAGCCTACTTGAATATTCAGTACTAGGTTATTGCTTAAGTTATGGTTTGCAAATTTGTCACAGAAGATGTCATAGTTACATACGGTTATCTATAAATATGGTAAAAAATGTTATATATACAGTAGGTTCGTTTTATAGGGAATATAAAGTAGTGGATTTGGTATATAGTATATAGAGGAGAACTCTGCTGCAGAAACTCTAGCTTTCCAATTCAGTCTGTATTTTATAGGACTAGACTCTATATTTATTTTTGGATTTTGTTTTGCTATTTCCTTAACTAAGATTCACCCACCACCAAAGGGAAACACTTCTTCTCCTCCAGTGAGTCAGAAGAGGAGGAAGATCACAGGAAAAAGTTTAAGATTAAGATCAAACCTTTGCAAGCTAAAGACACCTTAAACAATACCGCAGCTTCAGTAGATGAACTAAAAGCATCCATAGGCAACATAGCCCTGTCTCCCTCTCCGGTGGTGAGTTTCTTCATTTTCTATAAATATACAATCATTTCATATTTTTAATTCAACTTTTGTCACAATTTACCTGAAAGCTATGGGCAACATTCAGGTAATTTTAAGTCTGAGTTTCGTCTCTTGCCATTCATTGTGGTCTTCTCTTAATTAATGGGTTTTGTTAACAGAATCCATTGAAGCAGGAGTTTTGGAATCTGCTATTAGGCACAAAGGAATGGAAGAAGAGTGTTAAATATTATTCCCTTGCAGAGGTCTGAAATTTGAGAAATCTGGAAACTAAGCAATTCACAGTAAAGCTCTGTGAACTACAGCTGCAGATTTACAGCCTTTTGGGTACAGAAAACACAGACATCTCAAACTGGTCAGACTTAAATTAACACATTGAAAATGTGATATAAAACAACACATATAAACACAAATGATATTGAAAACCACAGACAAGGTTAATTTTAGATGTTTTAATAATGTTGGTACTGTCACTTCATGTATTGTATATTCATGGTATTATAAACAGTCATCCCATCTGGCAGATAGTTTCTTTTTGCTTGTAACTACGAGTTTTTTACTTCATTCTTGACAAACACATTTTGAGACTTTCAAATGAGCAGAGACAGACTCATATCATGCTCCTTCATTAAAGTGACACACAGGCTTTCAGTTTTATTTTGATTGCCTTTGATTTATTACTTAAAGTCAAAACTGACAAAAAACTGAAACATCCATTATATTTATTATAATAATAATTATATATATAATAATTGACTTGATGCATCTGTTCATGTGGTTCTGAGTGATTCATGTTGCTTTGTTTGTGTGCTGATTTTATAAGATCATCCACAAATGAAAAAGAAAATGAAATGCAGCAGAAGCCACACTTTTTGTAGACATGGTCACTGTTACTCTTAAATCAATTAAGAAAAAGCTAGACTTCCTCCCACGTGCACAGATGAAAACTCATCCATATGTCACTTGCTTTTATCAAGAAAAGCTTTACTGTACAGAGCATCATGCCTGCGGCACACTAGATTCTTACAAGAAAACACACATCAGCGTAAGCATTGTCAAATACATGCACTGTCGTTGTGAATGTCAATACATGACACAGCAGTCATGCAAGTATAAGTGTAAGATGTTGACATTTCAGCTGGAATCACAGTGCAGGTACTTTCTGCTCAATGCATAGACAAATGCGAAGTAGCACTGATAGAATTAATCCTTGATTTTTGGCAGGATTTTGTATAACATTTTCTGTGTGATAGTAGTATAATTAGCCTACTATTGGTGTAGACATAAATTCTGTTTCAGTTTTCTGACAATGCCATAATGGCATGTTGTAAGGAAATAATCAAATTCTATAATGCACTGGTTTAAGCAGGCTCTTGTTAACGGTTAATTTATTAACAAAGGAAATCCCATGCAATTAAGCAACCATCTGGTTCATTTATGTGTCCGCATGATAGGAGTCCTCCATATACAGTAGCTGTTGAAGATTGAAACGGATCACCTCTATTTCAAAATGTAATTTTGTGGCCTAACAAGGAAACCATTTTCTTTTCAGACGTTTGCTCTGAAATGCATGGACAGATTTAGAAAGTGTTTCCATATGAATGTCCAGCTGTTACCTTAGTAAGTAGGCAATAAGATGCATTAATGATTTAAGTAATCTAAAACAGGAAGCTTTTAAAATTTATTTAGATTCAGATAGTGTCCTTCCCCCTGGACTGATTAATTTCCCAAATCCTCAGTGTTGTTGAAAGCAAATATGTGGTGTTGAAGAATAAGGGGGTGTGCTTTCATTGCTGTTCGGGTAATTAAAATTAAATAAATACAATGTGTTCTGAGCTAGTTCAAAGAAATGAAAACACTAAGGAACAAAACACAAAGGGTTTTGAAGCACTGGCATAAATAACTCCAGAAAACATCAATGAAAACAAATATTTGTGTCCAGAGATTTTTTCCAATTGTTGTTTGCATTAAATAAAGAAATGTCTAACTGTCATTTGTAACCTATGACATTTCTGTATGAATTATACATTAGTAGCATTTCTTTCTTCTCCATGGCAAATGTTGCCACAGCAACATGTCTTTGCCAAGTGGTAACCATAGCTACAGATTGACCATGAAATGTATTTGGAAGAATGGAAGCTGGAGCAAAGGTTAACAGGGTTCTAAACTACAGAACAATAGGGCTTCCCACACTCCATCTCTGCTTCACTTGGAGTTGAATAGTTTGTTAAATTACTTCAGAAAATACAAAACCGAAATGTAGAAAAATTCATTCAATATTTTAGCTGTGTTGGTGTCTGTTTCTAAAGAAATTGCCATACATTGTAAAGTATTGATTTATAACAAGTGCTGTTGGTCTCCAGTAATGGAGAAATGTACTGTAAATAAAAGTTGAAACTTTTTTGTATTTTGACTCAAAATAAAAATGCATATGTAGGTTATGTTTAGGTATGTGCAGAGATGGGAATAAAAAAATATATTTAAATGTCCTCTTCTTCATTGTTTATGCCTTATTGAATATAATGTATACTGTTCATCTACAATACATCCATACTTGATTATCATGCATTGCTTCATTTACTCTTCATCTATTCTGATCATTTTGAAATTATTTTTAATCTCTGATCTAAACTCTGTTTTTAGACATTTCTGTTTCACATTGGGGGTCTGCAATGGCCGGTTTAAATTTTCAGGTGCTTCAGATCCAGGCAACATTTAATTTTTAAATTAAGAAAAGAAAGACCTGTAATTAATCAGATCAAGCAGACACACAGAATTGAGGTTCCAGAATTGAGGGCCCATATTATATATCTTGAGGTGCTCTGCAAAGCTCATGAGCCTTTTAAAAAATCTATGCCAGCATGGTTTCCATTTTTTCATACAATGTTAATATTGTAGTCTTGTAATTTAACCTAACATAGGATTTGCTATTTACTCTCTCTCTCAACTTTGGCTTCTATAGAGGAGAAGTCCGGTAAGCTTGTATTTAATCTTCCACTGTTCAAATTAAATGATCTGAACGGTTTCCATGCATGTAAGATGACTGCATGTGTGCATGTAACCTCTTCCCACTGGTGCCTACAGAAAAATAAAATCCACAGTACCACTGTATTTTTTTTGCATCTCATCCTAGTCAGCCCCTGATGATCTGTGTTTAACCATTGTAAAACAATGAAATCCATTATCTTTTTTCTGAAACGTTTTTGAAAACAGTTTATGATGATATTACAGGCTCAAGCCCTACGAATTAAAAAAATAATAGAATAATAGGTAGCAAAAAAATAATAGAAATATGTAGATTTCAGTCACTTACACAATTAAAAACAAATAAAATGAGTTTTCAAACTTGCCTTAGAACAAACCTTTTTATTCAAAGGATTAAAAAACTATGACTGCCACAAAACAGTGTTTGGGTTGATACAGTATGAAAACTGCAAGCTGTGTGGTTGTGATGGATACATAATACATAAAATCTTGTGTGGTGTAACAGAATCCAAAAACATTGCTTACAACTTGTACTTTAATTACTATAGACACTTGCTATTAGACTGTTAATGAAATCCTCAAAGCAACTATTGATCTTGAATCTTATTTACGGTAACTCTGTCTATAGCAGAGGTCCCCAATCCTGGTTCTGGAAAGCATGTGTGTCAGAAGGTTTTTTAGCTCACATTAAAGCTCACTTTAAAGCACCAGCAACTGAAGATCTTATAGAAGCTGTTTAACTGCTGCAATTTAGCTCATATTTAGCCAATTGAAATTGTTAAAAGCCCAGAGCTGAATACTTGCACATACTGTAGCTTTCCATAACCATGATTGCATGTCCTTGGTATATAGTGTCATAGAACAAAAATATTTTAATTATTTATTTTTCTTACATCTTGAGTTTAATTTCTCTATGTAAACGTTCTTCTTGAAATCTATAGTCTTGCTTGATCATTTACTAAGACTTCTGGACTTTACACTGATGTTTACTGGACAGATTGTTGTTCCTATGTGGGCTGAACAGACTCAGTTTTAATTACATTTATGTTTTGGACCTGTTAATTTTAATCTGTCTAGTTTTAAATTAAAGTAGTATCTTATTGATTCCCTGACAAGTCTTATCTTGCTTTACAAACACCAGAACAGACATTTCTTAGAACATCTACTAGACTGCATTACCATTTACAAAGTATAAAATCGAAATTAAGAAGAGAGTACTTTGATGTCTAATTCACTTCAATTGCATGACGCTTTTAATGACCAATAATCCGAATAACTGGATTTAAGCTTTATTTAAACAATAAAACCATTTAGTTAAA
The DNA here is from genome assembly GCF_040954835.1 of Lepisosteus oculatus. Classification (NCBI taxonomy): domain Eukaryota; kingdom Metazoa; phylum Chordata; class Actinopteri; order Semionotiformes; family Lepisosteidae; genus Lepisosteus; species Lepisosteus oculatus. The sequence goes on along the minus strand of NC_090704.1, from coordinate 13,578,962 downwards.
TAACAGCATCATTTTCTTTCTGGTTCTTTTTATTGCATTTAATGGGGCTAAAAACACAAAGTATTTTAAAATTGCAAAGCTGTCAACACTTGTCTTCTAGTTAATCTAGTTAATGTCAACACTTGTCTTCTAGTTAATACAAGAACTATATACCAAGTGAAGGTTTTGCCTTCTCATTACACCTTTTCGATTTCTGGCCTGGAATGCTAAATTTTCTCTTTAGAAGAATAAGATAAACAGCTCCCCTTTAAAAAGTCAGAACACCTGGGACAGACCCATAATACAGACTTGGCATAAGACATAAGGTCAACCTATTACATTACATTGTCATAATCTTTTTCAAAGCATAAGAACTGTTTTACAACAGCCAATCTAGCCTATTTGGTTAGATTTAAAGATGGCCTGCACCTGTTTCTTGAAAAACACCAGGCTGTCTGCTTCAACATAATTGACAATCCTCTGTGTAGAAATGCTGCCTGATCTCAGTTCTAAATGCTCTTCCACAGGGTACTCTGTTTTATGGTTCATCTATCAGGTCCATATAGTCTTCTGTGTTCAAGACTAAAAAAGCTCCAATGCATGTGTAGGACATTCACTGAAGCCCTGGGTTGTATCTGGAAGCTTTTCTCTAGACTGGTTCCAGAGCAGCAATTGTGATTGAGAAACTAATTAATTTTAAGCAGCTATTTTTTTTGTAATATGGTGACCAAATTGTACATAAAATTCAAAATTAAAGTCTTACTACAGAGTTGTACAATTTTAACATAACATCCCTTGATTTAATTCTAGGCTTATTGCTATATATTCTAACATTGTTTGCATTTAACTGCTTCCCTACTTGGTCTAGAAGATATAAATGATATTCAACATAAGCACCTAAGTTCTTTTTCTATGTCACCTCAAACATTTCACATTCTAGCTATGCATATTATCATCTTGTATCTGTACTTAATGTTTTTGCTGCCTGAGTGGTAATATTCTGCACGTGTTAATATTAAATGTTAAATACATCATTTAATATCATCTGTAAGGTGTTTGCTCCGTCTTGAATTTTGTTAAATATTTTTGAACTTCTACTTTTTTTGCTATTCCTGTCTGCAAAATTGACCAAGTTTACTAACTTCACCAGAATCTAGCTCACTGATATGAATTAGGAAGAACATGGGTTCAGATAGTTATAGCCTAAATTCAAGAAAAAATTGTATTTTTTATCATTATTTATTTTCAAGTTTTGCTAATGTGTTAATTTTCTAGAAAAAAAAACATAGAGGCTTCTTAGTAAATCTGTAAGATTTATATATATATAGTATCATTATAAAATAAAACCTGTTTTGTAATGTTTGTTATACATGCACAGTAAGAGGAATGGAATGTTCAACATTTGTTTAATTAAAGGCACATTTTCATGAGGATCTGGAATTTTCATGTGACTGGCATTCATCTTGTAAGATAATCATCATTAGTTGCTTTTGTCCATAGAAATATTTTGTTCTTGTAGTATTATGGAGGGAAAATCTGTGACACATACAGTAGAAGTGGTGAATTTTCTGTTTACTGATTTGTCACTTTCTGACCAGGTGTCTCTTCTCTCTTCCTTTTTGCTGGTCACAGAGACGTAGTCCGGTAAGTAGTCTTAAATGGAACAAACAATAATCAAATGTGTAAATAAAATATTTAAAGGTGTTTCTCAACTTGTCAGTTATTTTATAGTGAGGCTACAGAGTGTGATCATTTCATTTCACCCTCAACACAGCTAAATGCTGAAGCTATAGCATGGTTTTGTTACTTATCAAAATCTTACACCCTGTTAGATACTGTACATGTTATTTACATAATTTTACTTTATGTAAACTTTATTTTACACATTACTGGAGAAGTCTTTGTAGCTTGAAATATGTATCACTCAAACACAAAAAATAATATATATATTACATTATATTGAAAGTATAATGTTCTCACATGTACATGTCTCATTTTCAGTGCAAAGCTCTGTTGTTTAAATGTGGGCATCATTATAAGCTCATTTGTTACATGTACTTCAGGGTATAAAGGTCTATTAACAACCAACCATTTGGTGGTTCAAAATTCAGATTAACAGTCATACTGCAGTAATCCTATCCTATCATACAATATGTGTGGGACTATATAAGTTTTTCCAAAAGACAAACCACATCAGGGACCACCCTACCCTAGTTGTCAGTATTAGAGAGGCTGGCTGCTCAAGACTGCATGTGCCCATTGACAAACCATTTATCTGCAGTCCCTCAATTAGACAGGCTCACTTTTTTCAGTTGTCGTCAAGGACAGTACCCTCCTCAGCCTGACAACACTTTTTATTGTACTGGCTGGTGTGTAATATGGAACTGGTGTGTCAGAACTTTTTTGTGCTTCATTGGCCAGATTTGTCACCCCAGACTGCAGTAACTGATTAGATTTTAAATTAACTTGGATATTTATTGGATATATTTGTTCAATTTGTTCAAATTATATGGACATAATTTTCCTGAAAGGCATAGCATGCCAGCAATTACAATGTTGTATTAGAAATTAATACAATTATTTATACAACTTCCGCAACCTGAAATACTCTGCGATTTGGTAGATTATTATAGCTGTAAACAATACACAGCACTCAAAATTATTTTGGGGGTTTGTTTTCATATGATTTTGTTTCATATCACTTAAGCGCATGAAAATTTTGCATCAGTATTTCTTCAGATTTTTTTTTTAATGGAAAAAAACAGGAAACAAATTCCTCTGTGAACAAAAATAAATTAGTCATACTCTTGGTTTTGTTCATAGATCAGTCATCGCTGGTGGAAACGCTAATCACAACTTTATAGTCGAATATTAGCGACGTCAACATTTGACCTTTAAAGTTCTGTGGATTCCTTTTATGTTACGCAAATGGAGACTTTTGATATTTCTGTGTAAAAATGCCTTTCTTGACTTTACTAGCCCAGAGGTTAAGTGCAGTACCTGAACAGGCTTGGTGTGTCTAATAGATTTTATTACATTGTCTTACATTGTCCATTAATTTTTTTTTTATTATTTTATTTGCAGGGTCTGATAAAAAGAAACCTATCTAGTAAGTATTGCATTCTGTAAACTTAAAAGATCTACATGTTTGGAGGTTACACGAGTGACAATTTGAGAATTCCTCCAAGGAGGGGGAGAGCATTCAAGATTTAATTTTAATTAAGTTTATAGAATCACTGTAGTTAAGACACATTTAGTATTATATTTCTTTATGAAGCTGAAATTCCAATATTTTAATTGATATTTTTAGATATCAACATTACATTAACATTATGAAGTAATATACAGTATATATATTACATCTGGTATTAAATAATATATGAATATAAAGATTATATTAATATCTCCCTAATAGGTGAAGAAATAGCAAGGCCAAGGCGATCCACTCCTACTCCCGCTCCAGAGCCTACAAAGTTAGTATTATTCGTTTTGTAAGGAAGTAGCAGTGTGCTGTGATCTGTGATTTATGTCTCAAATTGCATACAATTGCACAGGTGTAGAAATTACACTGTGTAAGTTTTACAGTTGGTAGAACTACTGGGGTAATTGAATATAAAAGGTGAAGAGTTACAGTTGAAGTGGTAGCAATGTGTTAATAGATGAAGGTGGACAGGTTGGAGAACAAATTCCAAACCCTGTCCTGATCTCCGTGTTTTCTGCCAAGTATTCTTGATTTTTACAATGAACTGTTTATGCTTATGTTCTTGTGTACTTGTGCATGGGCAAGCCGGCTTACTCTCCTTGCTCTTACTGTTCTACCAGTACGGCAGTACCAGAGGATCCGACAGTCTTGTTTGGGCCCCCACTGGAAACAGCCTTTGAAGCACAGAAGACAGAAGGTATTGCTCTCGAATCAACTAGTCTGACTGTCTGATTGAAGTTGAATGGAGGTGGGTGCCGGGAGGAAGGGAGGTCATTTAAGGTGGGATTAACTGAAGCCTAGCCTAGAAATGTGTTGTACAACATAATTAGCTTGGCAGGTGCTAGAGTTAACCCACCCTTAACTAAAACGTGCAGAAGGTGGTTAGATCTTGCCAAAGCTCATTTTAAGAACTGGAAAAAATCCCACAACGATAATTCTATTGGTCTTCGGGGCAGACAGTCTCCACGATTAGTATAATCATAGTGAGATACGGTCTGCTGCTGGTCAAAGTGTTGCCAATGTAAAAAAGCTCAATGCATTAATGAACATGAGTGATTACCCTGTAGTAATGTAGCAAAATTATTTTGATTCTTTTTTTACTTTCAGCTAAAGCAGTTTATGCAGTACGCTCTTACTTCTGCTGAGGGGTCTGTTCATATTACAATGTATTATTCTCCTTTTCAATGTAGTGGTAATAGATGAGCCTGAAGTGTGGGGTGTACCTAAAACTGAGTCAAATCCAGACTCCCCATTGCCAAGACCATTTCCTACTGGAAGTAAGTCTTACTCAAAAGGAATTTACCCCCCCAAAAATGGGAATCAGCGAGATTCATCACATTGGATACCTTCAAAAACAGCACAGCATGAAGCTTCAACCCATTAACATTTGCCTAATGTCAGGAAAGAAGCAAACATTTGAAAACAAGTGCTGAATCTTACCAAAGTCAGACAAAATGTTCCCAAAATGAAATCTTGTACCTGTAATCGCAAATACATGCCATTTTAGTCACTTTGCATGACCATTGACATTGCCTAATTTTCAAATATTTTTGCTGTAAGAATTTTTTTATTCCTGAAACTGACCAGGAATGCTCTTTATTATAATAGTGCTTCAGAGGTTTAGGGTAACCTCACAAGCTGCAGTGTGGTGTTTTATACATAGCAGTGTGGAGTAGTGCCTGGGTCCTAGCCATTTAAGGTTGTAGCTTGACAGATGGTCACTACTGTCGCACCCTTGATCTGGGCACTTCACTCAGAGTGCTTTAGCAGAATGGGCTGCAATTTAATTGGATACAAAGGGGATGTGGATAAAGAGAATTGGACAAATATATATTTTTTATGGACTGAAGATAAAACGTGTTTTTATACAGTAACCATCTATGCACAAACCTCTTTGTTGTGCTCTTAATTGTATTCTTCCTACTTTAATTAGAATAAATATTTTTGAATGCTGCTTTATAGCAAATTCTTAAAAACACTTTTGATATTTTTTTTCTTTCAAATGCATCATTTAAAGGCTATGTACTATTTGCCAAGTGGAAATTGCTGGAGTTTTAAGACCTATGCCACCTGAATCCCATCTTTGCATCAAATCTGCTCTCTGAGAAATGTGAAATAGTGTATGTCTCCATATTCTACAGGGTGCAAATGCAGTATACTGTATATGAACTATATTCCAATTTCTGCCAGATCTGGTACCTGACAAATATCTTTTTCTCCAGCCTTTATCATGAACAATTCTATTGATTCAATTTTAGCTCCTCCTCCACTTCCACCTAAGAATGTCCCAGCAACACCTCCCCTGTGTGGCTCCCCTTCATCAGATTCAGCAGGTAATTTGCACTTATTTTAAATATCTTTGGTATGTAGTGATAATTGATTTTTTTTCAAATACCATTCCTCAATATCTGCACCCCTATTATAATGATCCTATGTTTTCCATTAAAGATACTGGAATTTCTAAAACTGACACTGACCTTGCAACTAAGCAACCATCTTCAAATTCCCTTGATGCACCAGCCCACACATTGGGGAAAGAAGGTAGAGGTGGAAAACTGCCCTCAATCAGTGACTTGGACAACATCTTTGGGCCCATTGAAGCTCCAAAACCTGCAGCAGAGACCTCAGACAGCAAATGGGTCAGCTTCTCCGATGAGTCCCCTGGGAGAGATGCCCCTGTGGCCCCTGCTCCTCCTCTTCCAGTGGTGCCTCTGAAACAAAAGCCGGAGTCCACCTCCTCTGCTTTGCCTGTCCTTCCTGTCCCACCCGTGCCAGCTGCAAACGCAACTGTCTCGCCTCCGGCGGAGTCCACACGCAACATCCCCCCGCCCCTGAATCTGAGTGAGGAAGACAAGAAGATTCCTGATCTGACCTCAGTAAAAGAGGATGCTATGGAGTCAACAGCATCCCCAAAAGAGTTTGGACAGGGCCCACGAGCTACACCTCCTCCTCCTCCACCTCCTACCTACAGAGCTGTTGTGTCCTCACCAGGCCCTTGTTCGGGAGCAGGATCAGGAAGTGGTAATGTGAACTACTGTAGGTTGTCTACTCAACTGCAGAACTGTGTAAATTCCAGACTTTGGGGCAATATGCCCTTACATGACGATTCCCATAGGATTAACACATTTGTAACTCAAATCTACTTCAGCCACCACTTAAATTTTCACAAAAAATTAAAAACTGCACAATTTAAGCAATGGATTTAACGAATCATTGTAGAGTGGCCACCAATTAAATATTATTGTGGGGAGACAATAGGGGAGTAGTTAAGTCGTGCAAGTCGTATTTCTGAGTATTTTCTTTTACGGTGAGTTTTACACGTTGAGCGACACATTTTTGGGTCACAAATCGTGCACCATTTATTTAGTTAATTGATTCAGACATTTGAACTCATTGGTCAGTTCATGAGAGAAACATATGCAGTACAAATCTGAATTATTTATGATCTAGTTTTATTGTTGAACTGACCTATAACACAAAGATTATTTTTCTATAATTGTGAAACAGTAAAAAATCAACAAAATAGCTTTGGCTACATAGACAGGTTTTTGTATTCCTTTTCTTAGTCCTCTATGCTGTGTACTTGAAAACGCCAGACACTGCTTGTCTGTGTTGCCTTGGAGGCTTAGACTTTTAATTCTCAGGCTTATCCTTCTAATAGATGTGTAGGACTTCAGTGATAGTAGCTGTTCCAGCTGTCCACTCATTTACTTAAAACATTTCTCTTTGAACGTGGTTTTACATTGCAGATGACAAACTTCAGAGTGCTTTATCTCGTAAAGATTTACTGATCTTATGAGTACATTTCCTGTAGTATACTAGTTAAAAAGCAAATTGAAATCATAATCTCAGACTCTTGATATCAGTGGTTATCAAAGAGTTAAGATTCAATGTCAATTTGAACTACCAAATAAACAGACAGTATTAAGTACTGGATTATAAGGCATTTTGTAGAAGAGTGATTAAATACTGTACTTGTGTGAAAAGTAACCAATGTTCCATTTGAACTGAAATGTAGTTTCAGGTCCACTATTTACGTGAAAGAATATGAGAGAACTATTCCTACTGTATCTTGCAAAGGAAGACAAAAACCCTTTGTATACGTTTTTTTATAAGATTATAAACCAACCAAAAAGAAATTAATGTACTATAAATTAGATATAAAATTGTGTTCAAAGAGAATAAGAAGGCTTTAAAGCTCTTGAGTAAGACAGACTTAGTTTTTGTAACAAAGTTGAAAGTGCAGTAGAATTTTTTTACAAAAACATCAGAAATCACAAATGACACTTTCAGACTGAGATGAAAGCTGATAAATAACAGCTTGTCAATGTAAGAATCAATGTAACCATCTAGGTTCAAGATAAACTAGATAGTGAGTGACTGATTTGAAAGCACCAGTGAAAGATCAATAAGAAGGAGTTTTTAGAGCTACTGGAGTTTTCAAAGAACAGACACCACCAAAAGTTTTGTAGTAAATATTATTCAGGTTTTGACTGGCTACTCTGAAACTGTTGGATCGCAGGCTCGTCTTCCCCAGCTCGTCCTGCGACGCCATTGGGCAGCAGCCCCACTCCGCCTCCTCCACCTCCAAGGCCACCTTCTCGTCCCAGACTGCCCCCTGGGAAGCCTGCAGTTGGGGATGTGGTATGTGTCGTATACACAGGTGTCTTTAGCAATGCTAAAAAATAAACATTTCATCTCTTTGAGCTTTAAAAGAACTGTGTAGGCAGTGCATTTTGAGTATATTTATGCTAAATTGAGTTCATGACAAACGTTTTAAAGACAGTACCTCAGCTTGACACCCCTTGGGTTATTTTTATACTGTAGGTTGGTTTCAACTGCCTTGTCAACCTGACCTGGGTGTTATTCCTCAAACCTAGATGGTTAAAGCCAATTATGTTGTCAAGTTTTCATTTCTTTTGCTGTGAACACATTACCTGTTATGGTATCTGTAAGAAAATGAAAGAGCTAATAGTGGACTTTCAGAGACACAGGCCACACACTCACAGCCCACTCAGTATTGATTGAACGGAAGTGGAAACAGTCACCAGCTTTAGGTTTTTGGGAATTCACATCTCTAAAGACCTAACCTGGACTGTAAACACTGACTCTATCATGAAGAAGGCTCAGCAGCGCCTTTAATTCTTGCGGTGCCTCAAGCGATGGGGGATGCCAATACATGTGTTGGTGAACTTCTACCGCTGCACCATCGAGAACGTCCTCACCAACGGGATCACCGTGTGGTATGGCAACACCTCTTCACGAGAAAGAAAGGCACTGCAGAGAATAGTCAATATGGCCCAGAAGATCATCGGCTGCGGTCTCACTGAGATTAAACAGCTCTATGAGGACCGCTGCCGTGGTAGAATTCTGGCCATCACAGAGGACAGTCACCACCCCGGGCATAAGCTCTTCACCCCACTGCCCTCAGGCAAGAGATATAAGAGCATACGGACACTTACCACTAGATTCTTCAATAGCTTCTATCCACAAGCAGTGAGACTGGCGAACACATTCAGCCATCCCCCTCGGTCCACACCTACACCATCACCATCTACCTCTTTATGATTTCTTATCTATTGCACATCTCCAGTCATTGTTTACACGTCTGTATTGTTTACATTCAAACTGTCTACATGTTAACTTGCACATTGTCTATTGTTTGTTTGTACATTGTCTTGATGCACTGTTTGCACTTTGTCTTGTTTTTTACACTTGTTTTACAATCGAGAGACTTTCTGTAAGTAAGAATTCCATTGTGCCAGTACCGGTTACATATGGCAATAAAGTTCAAGTTCAAGTTTTAGTTCTCCTGTAATTTTCTAAAACTGAAGATACTAACCTTGATGTGGCAACTTTAACATACTTTTCAGAAGTCTATTTGCTGAACAATTTTTTTAGCTTTTCCTTTTGTTTTTTATCATTTTTATCATGTAATTTGATATTTATTATTTTAATTATATTGACTTACTCTAACAAAAGAGATCTCATTGTTGCCTCAGGTGCCATGATGCTAAATCCTTGTTTTCTTTATTATTTTAGGCCCGGCCCTTCAGCCCTCCAATCCACTCCTCCAGCCCCCCACCTATTGCCCCCTTGGCTCGTGCTGAAAGTACCTCCTCCATATCATCGACCAACTCCCTCAGTGCTGCTACCACACCCACAGTCGGTAAAGACCTCTCCATTTCTGTCTCAGGTCCGAATTCCTTACCATCATCTTCAAATGCCTGATGTTTTCTCAGCCTTATATTTGACATTTTTACAATGTTTGATTTTCTGCTAAGCGTCAACTAATGTTATGAATCTTTTTAGGGGTGACTGGATGATTTTTGTAATGACCTGACATTTTCTGTTTTGGCCTGAAGCCTTAGTTTTACCACTTTTATAGCACACAATCTAAGCAGACGTATCGTGTAACAGCACCATACATTTTTTTCTTGTGAAGAGCAATATGGTGGATGTTCTAAAGGAAACTTTGAGCAGCTATGATAACATTTGTCTTTTTACTTGGCTGAGAAGGTATCTAGAAAGTGCATGTGTAATTACATATTTTATTAATGTATTTTCCTGTCTATATTTTATTATTTAGCAATAAGTATCATAATAATTCACACTGGATGTTACTATAGAATTTAAACTGTGATGGTCCCTTAAACATTCAGTTGATGTACTGTATACAGTTCCTTACAACAGTTGAAAAGAAAATTCTAATGATAACATAACCAAGTGTTGTATGCTGTATTACTTCATGTATTGCGTTGTTCTGGAGGACTAAGAAATTGGTCAGGTGTTGAAACAGATGGGTTGATGGTTTCAGTTCATTTTATGTTCAGTTTCATATTTGTTTTGCATTTTTCCATTTTTTAAGCATGACTTTTTCTTTTTTAATGTTTTAGAAATCTGAATCTCAGAAGGCATACATAAAAGTCACTGTCATTTCATTCTTGATTTCTGCTTTTACATTTGTTTCCTTTTCTTTGGCTTATCTTTTTTGTCAATGTCAGAAGATGACGCATTTGTTGACAAACTACCCACGTTTGAAAGGCGCAGTGATACACCTGCAGGTATTGTATCAGCCTACAGGAACCAGGGACATTGAAATATCACAAAACAAGCCATTATGCCAGCAGAATTAGACAGTATATTTCTAATGCGTGTACTTTCTGCATAGGTGCGTATAGCATTAATGATGCCATTTGATGAACAAAAGATCATAGTAGTGAAAACTTATTAGTGTTTAGAATGGCAGGCATCACTTTCGTGCTGATGGGTGTAATGAAGAGCATAGATTAAAGACTATGGACAGCAGATTTGCATTCCCAACATCACTTATACAAAGTAGGACCATATCGAGCATGGTAAATTTTGTTTCTTGCTGTTTTACTTCTTACACATGCAATGACAGCCAAAGTTACATGTCTTTAATACCATTCCTATGAAAAGGTAAACTTTGTCAGGATGTAGTTGTTTAAATGGCAATCATATATGAGGCACATTGTGCTCATGTATCATTTCTATCTTCCATTTTCTAGAATTAAAAATATGCAAGCCAGTTTAATTTTTACTTTTCCTATAGTTTGATTAGTTTGATTTCAAGTGATGATTCAAACAATTTAATATGGTATTGTCTGCAGTTTGTATCAGCCAGTATAGTACAGAACATCACAGATTCACAGACACATTTTTATTGCTGGTCAGATATTCTATAATTATATAGTAAGTTAGAATTTACCTGAATTATATCTGATGCTGAATGCACTATGGATGATTTGATTTAAGGTTTTGCACCTTCTTTTTCATCTGAGCACTACTGTAGGTTCCGAAAAAAAGGACAGTTTCAAATGAGACACCACTGCATGCTTACCTTTGAATAACTGCAGGCTAATTAAAGTTGTGAAAGCTGTTCAAATCACTTCAACTATTGTTCAGACTTTCTTTCTCCAAGCTATTAAAACTGAGTTCCAGACCCTCTTTCAAAGAGTCCCTTTTGACTTTTTTCTCCATCAGCTCTCCTTTTTTTAGCCTGCTACGATACCTTATTTTCCTTTCCTCTCCAAACTTTTGTTTTGCCTCTTGAGCTTCTCCATCTTCCATTCCCCTCTCCTACGTCTCGCCTCTTCAAAAAAAGTCTGTCTTACCTTGTGCTGCCCTCCAGTCTACCCCCTGCTCTCTCTGTAAGCAACTTCACTTGCTGACTCACATCTGGCCATTCTCAAAGACCTTTTGGAATACAGCTCCCAGTGCAATACAGCAAAGGGAGCGATCGGTCAGAAGGAAAACAATGCTGCTCAATGAAACAGTATTTTGCATAAGGATTCAATTTACCTAAGAAATATCTTTATGGCACAGTTAACATTCAGGTACTTGCCAGTTATGTAATTAGTTTTATTTGCTTCATTACAGAAACCATAAACGTTAGCAAAGTACATGTGAATATAAACAAAATCAAAACCTTTATTTGAACATAATTTTAACTTAAGTGGCAGAAAAGCTTCCTTCATTTTGGCCTGTGATGACTGAAGCTACTGCATATTCCCAAATGGAGCACCGCACCAAACAGTTTGACATTATACCCCTAGTTACCTAGTTATTGTTAATAATACAAATTAAAATTATGTTTCCTGCGAAGGAAGTGCCCTTACTGCACACAATACAAAACAGTGTGAACTATTTGCACGTGTCTACATGTTCAAAATGTCGGCATACATGCGACAGCTGTGGCCATAAATGTTGGCACCAAATTTCTTCTCCTTATGCTGTCATGGCTTGCTTCATTTCTAAAACTGCAACCTCTGCATTCCAATGAACCATCATGGATACCAAGCCAGTGAGCAGAAAAAGGAGGAGCCCTATCCCCTCTGAAAATAATGGCTTGCAGTGCCTTGTGTTCCCACCCACAGTGACGTGTGGTAGACCTGCCATGTGACTCACACTATTGTCCTTCTCTCTCCCTGCCCTGCCCACCCCACTTCAAATCCCGTCCACACAGAGAATGACCAGCCTTCCCTGGTATGGTTTGACAGAGGAAAGTTTTATTTAACCTTCGAAGGTAAGTTGTGTACAGCAATGTAGCACACTTGACTTTCATCTCTTCCAGCTTTCCTTCCCAGCCCTCCTAACATCCTGCCTCTCCCTGATACCTCCACCTCCATCCCTGCCCTACAGCTTTTTTTCCTCATGCAGTGGCGGCCTTTCATCTCTTTGTTCATTACACTTCACAAGTTTTTCACTTCTTGATTTTTTCCCCTTTCAGTTTGGTTCTATTCTTCCTTTGGCTAAAGCAGTTTTCAGAATGATTCTTACCACTAACTGCATGTTTAGGTCCTGCACGAGTCTCGTTTTTCCTATTTCAGATGCTGTTCAGTTCCAGTATATGATAATAGTACTCTAACAACAGGTCTTGTGACTGGCTGATCTTGGTATTGTAGAATCCTGACCCTTAACCAAAATGTAACCCTTATAAGAGTGTACTCAATTGTTTTATTCTGAATACTTGGTGTATTCACACAGGAATGTTTGGTTTTTGAATGTGCAATGTAGCCTGGTTTTATGGTTGATGAGTATTGCAAATATCGGGATTTATATTTTTATATTTATCTGTACATAACATTGACGTTAGTCATTTTTGCTCTTGATGCAAAAGACGCAGTAAAATGAAAATGTCTCACAGACAGATTATCAGGCCTTTTAACTGTTATTCAAGGACTTTGTAGACTTTGGAGAAATAAATTCAGCATATTTACTAGTTACGTCAGGGTGCTTTAGAAAAAACATCACTTTTATTTCCTTTCCATACATAATAGTGGTAGATCATGGTGTAGTTAGCTCTGCTATCCCATCAAGCTGTGGGGTTAAAGTGACAGTATGAGTCATAGAAAACATTTCAGAGGTGATTCAAAAGGTGCTTGTAAACCTGAGCTAGAACCGTGGTAAAGCCTGTGCTAATTTGTGAAAAGAAACATAACACTAACAGGCATTTGTTCTTGTTTTCATTAGTTACCAAAATATGATCTTGTTTAAATCAGTAGAAACCACCATGAGATAGACTTCTGGATGTGTATAATAGAACATTTAAGGAAAATGTATTTTCAGGTGGGTAGCTGCGTCAGCATGCGTAGGCTGCAAAGGAACAAGTAATAGGTTTATTCCATGCTGAAAAAAAGAAGAAAGAGAACACAACGTTTCGGCCGTGGAGCCTTCTTCAGGTGTCAGTTTGACACCTGAAGAAGGCTCCACGGCCGAAACGTTGTGTTCTCTTTCTTCTTTTTTTCAGCATGGAATAAACCTATTAAATGTATTTTCTGACAGGCAGTCTGAGGCTATTTTTTTGCCAGGCAAAGTTAGTCCTTATGGGAGCTGAGTCCTTCCTGGATAAAACTGAGAGGGGAATATAGAGTGATTCAATTTGACCGAGGAGAGAAAACTACACAGTGCCATCTTGCCTGTGGTTCCAGACTCCTAGAACTATAAGTATCCTCTTGTTATGTAGGACTTCTGTGCTTTCTTTCTCATTCTCAGTATTTTAAATTAATCAGAAAGTTGTGGATTGCCAATGGTCATTAAAAAAGAAAACATTATTATTTATTTCCACAAGTACAGTATGTACTGTAGGTCTCACTGCTATTATAAATTAGAATCATATTGTAATATAAAATCTCAGAAATCTATCTGTACACAGTTTAAAGGAAAGTGTATACTGTATGTAAGTTTATGTATCAGAATTTAAATTACAGTAATATAAAATGCAACAGAAATTGCATTATTAAGACTGATTGCTTCAGTAACAAACTCTCAAGTACTACAATCTTAAAGTGGCTGCTAATTAATTCTTTATTATACGATACATATAATAAGTATAATGCATACATAACAATAATTATACAAATAAAACCAGACACCATATATTAAAAGAACACAATCTAAACTAAAAAAATAAACTTAACAAAAAACACTACTACAAAACAAAAAACTAACATAACCCTTTATAAGGGTTATGTTATTTTTCTATGTACTAATTAACAATACATTTGTCTTAAAATTTATAAGCAAGAAGGCTGTTCTTAACTGTCAAAACAGCTGTGTGTCCAAACAGAGACATACAACACAGTTAATGAATTAGAAGGGATACACAGGGAACAAAGCATGAGTCATAAAATATCAGTTACTTGGCAAATACTTGGTTTACTGTATTTTTATTTCTCCATTTCCATCTTTCATGTACTGAAGGGGCAAAACTACCCTCTTTATTGAATAAAGCAAATAAAATGTAAAAATACATTTAAGAATAAGTAATGTAATGAAGGACACAGGACCATTATGAAGCAAAATATGACTAAAACATCAGTATGGAAAGAGAAGGTGTCGTGTACATTAGATGTTAGCTGTGAGGGCTCTGAGATTATGGCTATTAAGTGTGGTGTTTTATTGTCTCTTGAAAGTGCTAGCATTGTGTGCTCTGCTTTGTTCTACGTTGCGACAGCACCAATGAGTAGCTGTTGCGTGCTGTGTTGCAGGATCATCCAGAGGCCCAAGCCCATTAACCATGGGTGCACAGGACACTCTCCCAGTGGCTGCTGCTTTCACAGAGACTGTGAATGCATACTTTAAAGGAGCAGATCCAAGCAAGTAAGCCAGTAGTTTTGTTCTTATGTTATATCAAAACATGGAGGCAGCTTGTTGTGCCCCTCACCAAATCATTTTTTCAATCTTAAATTGCCCCCTTCAGGATGAATAAATTAATGAATAACGTATTTTGAATAGAATTTAATTTTATTTGATAACAGAAATTAGAGAAATACATATAAAGCTTTTTACTCATTAATTTAACATACATTGTTCTATGGGAACCAGCTAAGATACTGTCAAACGAATATAGACAAAAGCCAAGAGCTGAAAAAATGTACTGTATAAGTCAATCAAATACCTGTCCCCAAGATTTACACAGAATAGCCACTTTTGACTACCCTGAGGCAAAATCTTATTCTTTTAGAAAGGCATTTGCAAAGCAAAAACACTTATTTATTTGTCATCCATACTGGACATTATGCAATAGCCATGTGGCGTGGTTGTAAATGTTTGTTGCTAAGAGCTTCAGTTTCTTCCAGTAGTGGTTATGAAGTTAACACTCAAAACAGTGCAAATATGCAATTATGTTGCATTATAAACTGATAAACACAAATTAAAAATATATATATATGACCCCCTATTTTTCTCAATTGTTTTTATTGGAGTTCTTTTATTTTTGGACTGATTTTTATTTCACTGGCACGTCTTTTAAAATTACAATACATTTCCCCAACATGAGGCAAAAGAGAAATCATACTGTACTACTTGAACCGCAGAGCACAAAATAAGCTTGCTTTTGTTTAGTTAAAGGTGCTGATGAATTTCTGTTGCAGTCAATTTAATTGTTTTACCATTTTGTGATGACATGCAGGAAGCTGACTTCTTGTGTTATTGCTCCTTTGTTTGCCTTTACCTTTCAAGGTGTGTGGTGAAGATTACTGGAGAAATGGTGCTCTCATTTCCAGCTGGAATCACAAGGCACTTTGCCAATAATCCTTCCCCGGCAGTTCTAACATTCAGCATAACAAACTACAGTCAGCTGGAGCATGTCCTTCCTAACCCTCAGCTTCTTTGCTGGTAAATAACATGCCAATTATAATCTTGCCTTAACACACATTAAGAGGGATTAAACTGTTTCTTATTAATAGCAAAATAATTCTGACATGCATGTTTCATTATTCCATTATTACAAAGCCTCTGTGGATAAATCCTAAACAAATATACTATATAATGTAAATTGTATGCTATGCTCTATCATCATTTTGACTATACGGTAAAGCGCAATAAATTATTCATTGATTTTTTTAAACAGTATGGAATTTTTTCATAAACTGGATTATAAAAATCGATCCAGATACATACTGTAAAGGATGCTGGAAAATGTCATACCTTTTTTGAATATATTTACAAAGTGTTTTGGGACTGTATAAACTTTAATTTCTGGTTATGTTTTTTACAATTTACATTTTTTCTTGTGAAAATACTTCATGTTCCTCACTATTACCCTTTCATTCCTTATTAATGTAAGACTGGTAAACCTGTTTGGTTCCCTAGAAAGATAATTTACCTGCATCTCCCCATTGTTAGTGTGTCTAATGTTGGATTTTAAGAACTACTGTAATCTGAGTTTATATGGTCCGTTTACAGCCCCGAAGGAAACACGACTATTGTTGTTGCCTTAAAAAACAACTCAGACAGTACAAGTAAAAGAAAAATGACAAGAAATTAGGTATTTAGTTTAATTAATCTAATTACTAAAGAAAATATTACTACTATTCCTATATTTAGGAAAAAAAATCCATTTGTGTGGCACAGCGGTGCTTTGATTAGCATTGCTGTCTTGCAGTGCTGGAGTTCCTTGGTTCAATTCCGGACCTGGAGTATGTTTTTTCCATGTTTGCATGGGTACTGTGGTTTACTCCCACAGTGCAAAAACATACTGGCATGCATAACAATGTGGGAGTGTAAGGAGCCATGGAGAATGCTGGTAAAAGTCGACGCCTTGTTTGAAGAGGCGGAGGCACTAGTGTGAGATCAGCAAAAAAACAAACAAAAAGGAAAAAGAAAAAGGCACACCACTTTGTACAACGGCGTCCAGACTAGACTCTCCCTAACTAACGGGGTCCAGTCTGGGGGAAAAAGAAAGACCACTTGGAACAGCGGTATCCAGTCTGGACTATCTCTATTTAGCGGGGTCTAGGCTGGAAGAAAAGGAGCGAGGCCAAAACAAAAGAAAACCCAACCTGCCCCATCACAGCGGGACAGGAGAAAAGAAAAGGAAAATTAAAAGAAGGAAAAACATGGCCTCAACGCTCTCTTCACAATCCCCCCGCCGGGGATTGTTTCTGGAATGTTCTCCCCTTATGGGGTATCAGGACCAGAGTCCTGCTTTGCTTGTCCCTCTGGGGAGGTGCTCAGTCGGTTCTTAAAAGGCCTCCCCAGCTGCGGCTCATCTTTAATTAGCCAGGACAGCTGTGCTTGCTAAGGCAATGCGTTACCCTTAATCCAGGGCTCCACCACCACACTGAACATGCTCCGTCTAACGCCACACGGGCTAACTGGCTTCTGGGAAAATTGGCACTAGCTTGAGCGTGTGCAAGTCTGTGTTTGTGTCTCTCTGTTCTGCGATGGTCTGGCATTTCATCCCGAGTGTATCCCACCTTGCACTTGTTGCTTGCCAGGATAAACTCTGGCTCCCCCATGACTCTAAATTGGACCCTAAACTAGCAGTTAGAACAAGGTGGATGAATGGATGGATGGAATCCCGATCCAAACTGATCTAGTGTTTTTAAGCACTGCTTCCAGCTGTTAGCTGAATTTGTGCCCTTGCTTGTATCATACACAGTTTTCATTTAGCACTCACTACGGAGCACATTCTCTGGTTGGTGTGCCTCCAAAACCTTGCTTATCCAAACTGATTCAGTTAAGCAAAGCTCACATACTGTATCAGTAGCTCCATCATTGAAGAGCTGTGCATCCTTCAGTCCTTTTGTTAGCCTTGATCTTATGACCAATGCTGTCACCTCCTCTGCCAGGTAAGTTAAAGACAGATAATAAAATAAGTACGCTATCTGCCCTTCAAACATAAGATCATTAAAGGTGTGTCTGATCTTTTGTTTTGTGTATCGAGACAGGCAACTGCAGCAATCAGTTTGCGGTTAGCATATGGTATATATCGTAGCCGTGCCTGCTAATTAATGACTAGGGCATACATATAATCTGTAATTCTCAACCATTCATCCATTGTTTGATAGTGTTAATGGCAATCGCAGTTCTTATACGAGATGAAGTGCAAGGCATGACTACACTCTGGATGGGTTTCCAGTCCATCATAATACCCACACAAAACAACACAAAGAAACTCCCCACAGAAGATTCTGATTCCAGAATCAAATTCGGAACATTACCAAGCCAACATGCAGCACGTTTCCAGCTATACTGTTTTACAAATCAACTATGTAGAAAATAGTCTTGCAAAAATGTTATCCGTACCATTGTAAAACAATTCTCCTTCTCTTCTGAACAGTGCCTCATAGCTTAACTCTGTAAGAAAATTAATGGAATTCATAAAATAAGTCTGAGATCAAGGGCTTATCCTCTACAATGCCCAAATCAGTATACTGTACCTATGGGAAGCAAACATCCCTTTTCCAGCCTGCATTGTTTTGATTTCCTTCCCCCATCCCATTATTTATAACAGATCCTTGGCTCATTCTTGCTATAGGGAGGTTGCTGATGTCCTTATCCTTATGGACAGGCTGTTGTTCCCTCAGACATCTGGGTTAAAGCCACATCTGTGTCTCATAGTGCTCACACACTGAACTGCTAGAGTTATCTCAAAGCTCTTGAAGCTCATTTTCATAAGCATGTCTGTTTTCTTATGTCCAAAATGGTAGCTGATTCTAAGACATGATGATTTGCATTTAAATTTTGTAATTGTATTATGGACAAGTAACATTTTTTTCAGTTAACAGATTTTGAACATGCGTCATGTAGTATTTTGATGACAGATCTTTATCTAGTTAATGAAATCAATCAACATCATTCATTTTTGTCCCGAAATTTGTGCTCTATTTGCTGTTGCATGTGCAATTCAGCCTTGGTAGCCAATTCAGTTTAATTAATAGAATACAAATTGAAGCAGATTGTATTAATCTGTTATCTGTTATTTTACAGTGATGTCACGCACACTCCTGCCAACTCAAAGGAGTTTTGGGTGAATATGCCAAACTTGATGACACATTTAAAGAAAGTGGCAGAGCAGAAACCACAAGCAACATACTACAATGTAGACATGTTAAAGTATCAGGTAAGAA
Organism: Lepisosteus oculatus; assembly: GCF_040954835.1. NCBI lineage: Eukaryota > Metazoa > Chordata > Actinopteri > Semionotiformes > Lepisosteidae > Lepisosteus > Lepisosteus oculatus. Next base: position 13,559,900 of record NC_090704.1, on the reverse strand, counting down.
CATTTAATTAACTATTGCACAGTAATTAAGGCTTTGTAGTAGTTTATGGTTCAGAATTTCATAAGCAAGTCCATATACAGTGCCTTGCGAAAGTATTCGGCCCCCTTGAACTTTTCAACCTTTTGCCACATTTCAGGCTTCAAACATAAAGATATAAATTTTTTATTTTATGTGAAGAATCACCAACAAGTGGGACACAATTGTGAAGTGGAACGAAATCTATTGGATTTTTGAAACTTTTTTAACTAATAAAAAAATGAAAAGTGGGGCGTGCAAAATTATTCGGCCCCTTTACTTTCAGTGCAGCAAACTCACTCCAGAAGTTCAGCGAGGATCTCTGAATGATCCAATGTTGTCCTAAATGACTGATGGTGATAAATAGAATCCACCTGTGTGTAATCAAGTCTCTGTATAAATGCACCTGCTCTGTGATAGTCTCAAGGTTCTGTTGAAAGCGCAGAGAGCATCATGAAGACCAAGGAACACACCAGGCAGGTCCGTAATACTGTCGTGGAGAAGTTTAAAGCCGGATTTGGATACAAAAAGATTTCCCAAGCTTCAAACATCCCAAGGAGCACTGTGCAAGCGATCATCTTGATAGGAAGGAGTATCAGACCACTGCAAATCTACCAAGACCTGGACGTCCCTCTAAACTTTCAGCTCAGACAAGGAGAAGACTGATCAGAGATGCAGCCAAGAGGCCCATGATCACTCTGGATGAACTGCAGAGAACTACAGCTGAGGTTGGAGAGTCTGTCCATAGGACAACAATCAGTCTTACACTGCACAAATCTGGCCTTTATGGAAGAGTGGCAAGAAGAAAGCCATTTCTCAAAGATATCCACAAAAAGTCTCGTCTAAAGTTTGCCACAAGCCACCTGGGAGACACCCCAAACATGTGGAAGAAGGTGCTCTGGTCAGATGAAACCAAAATCGAACTTTTTGGCCACAATGCAAAACGATATGTTTGGCGTAAAAGCAACACAGCTCATCACCCTCAACACACCATCCCCACTGTCAAACATGGTGGTGGCAGCATCATGGTTTGGGCCTGCTTTTCTTCAGCAGGGACAGGGAAGATGGTTAAAATTGAGGGGAAGATGGATGCAGCCAAATACAGGACCATTCTGGATGAAAACCTGTTGGAGTCTGCAAAAGACCTGAAACTGGGACGGAGATTTATCTTCCAACAAGACAATGATCCCAAACATACAGCAAAATCTACAAAGGAATGGTTCACAAATAAACGTATCCAGGTGTTTGAATGGCCAAGTCAAAGTCCAGACCTGAATCCAATCGAGAATCTGTGGAAAGAGCTGAAAACTGCTGTTCACAAACGCTCTCCATCCAACCTCACTGAGCTCGAGCTGTTTTGCAAGGAAGAATGGGCAAGAATTTCAGTCTCTCGATGTGCAAAACTGATAGAGACATACCCCAAGCGACTTGCAGCTGTAATCGCAGCAAAAGGTGGCTCTACAAAGTATTAACGCAAGGGGGCCGAATAATTTTGCACGCCCCACTTTTCATTTTTTTATTAGTTAAAAAAGTTTAAAAAATCCAATAGATTTCGTTCCACTTCACAATTGTGTCCCACTTGTTGGTGATTCTTCACATAAAATAAAAAATTTATATCTTTATGTTTGAAGCCTGAAATGTGGCAAAAGGTTGAAAAGTTCAAGGGGGCCGAATACTTTCGCAAGGCACTGTATTTCAAAATACAGTTAGACTTATAGAATTATTTAGTGAGTTTATTGAGTTCCATAGGTTGAAGATCTTTTGTTTGTGCTACGTTTTAAGTTTTATTCATAGTGTTTTAACATCTTTAATTTCTAAAAATATGAAACTACAGGAGCAAGATTGCTAGCTGTTAATTTTATGGTGTACTGAAACTGAGATGTCAAATCCTCAGGTATCTGCACAGGGTATTCAGTCCACACCCTTGAACCTGGCGGTGAGCTGGCGGTGTGAGCCCAACAGCACGGACCTAAGAATAGACTACAAATACAATGGGGAAGCAATGACCACACCTGTGGCTCTCAACAATGTTCAGTTTCTAGTTCCTGTGGATGGAGGAGTGACCAAACTTCAGGCAGTACTTCCTCCAGCTGCTTGGTAAGAGATTCATTGTGATGGTTTGGATACGGATGCCTAAAAAACATGTGTTTTGTTCCAGAACGGATGCTTATCGAAACTTATTCAAGGATGGAACATTCATCAGTTTTGATCGGAAGAGTGTTCTGTGAATATGGTTGTCGGTCAAGTTTAATTTAAGTCCTAAAATAATTGTATACAATCTCCAGGAACACAGAACAGCAGAGAATCCTGTGGAAGATCCCAGATATCTCACAGAAGTCTGAAAATGGAGGTAAGACGACATTCAAGATTCCTCCCTTATGAAGAACATTTGATGAAAGGATCAGAAACCTCAACTATCTGTAAAGTTAAAAAATCACCTTTTTTTGTTTTTGAGGATGATAAGTGAAATATAAAAACAGATTTATTTTTGTTTCGTATAATTTATTGTAACATTCCAACTGAAATTAGATGTTTGGAATGCAATAATGGTCCAATAATGGATATTGGTCCACAAGTCACAAACAGAAGAACAGGAAATTCAGAAATGTCCCTGTATAAATAGGAACCTCTCTAGTGTCTGTCTACAGCCAAGTTACACTGTCCTTTACCTTTTATATGAAATGACGACAATGAGAAAACATTCCAACAGTACATGATATGATTTAATTACATCAATGTGCCCATTGCTTGCTGGGATAGGCTCTTCTGTGGCCCTGTATTGGATAAAAAAATATTTAATTACATAACAAATACAGTGTACAAATTAGAGGAATAAATGGCACCAGAAAGGTGGGGACTTTAAATATTTGGAGAACCTTTGCCAAAAATATTCTGTTTGCTCTGCCTAGGTGTGGGTTCACTGCTTGCAAGGTTTCAGTTAACTGAAGGTCCCAGTAAACCGTCTCCCTTAGCTGTGCAGTTCACAAGTGAAGGCAGCACTTTGTCAGGGTGTGATATCGAACTGCTTGGTGCTGGCTACAGATTCTCTCTCATCAAGAAGAGATTTGCCGCAGGTAGGTGCTCGGTTTCGTAGTTACACGCCAAGTAAAGCTAAACTAAGCTTCTTGCCATTAGTCAAAGATTTAGAAAAATGATAAATTGCTGAGCAGGCCTTTGAGATTCTAGAGGCCACTGTGAAATATTTTCAGACATAGGCCTTCTGAATTCATCTAAGGCTAACTACAAGCTAAAAAATAACTACAGATAAAAATGTTACCCATTGCAAATATCTGCACACCTATAGATTTTAAAATTCTATCATTTTAAATCTACTGCAAAATGGCCTGAAATATTCATACTGATTAATAATGCAGTATAATTTAATAAAGTATTATATTTGTTACATTATAATACGATATGTATTTTTGGTGGTTATAAAATGGTTAGTTTATTTGGTAGCAGTATGGAAAAGTTGTTAGGGCTCTGGTTGTGGATTCCAATCCTGGGTGGGTCTCACCCATTGTAACCTTCAGCAAGGTACCTCACTCAGATTGTTCAAATGTAAAAATAGGTACAAGTGGCTTTGCATTAAAAAATCAGATAAATACATTCCCAATTATAATTTCAAATTGGCAGGTGCATTATATTAGAGCCAAGGTGACTAACTGTTATGAGCTTCATTGGTGTTAAAAGAATTTGAACTTCAGTTAATGCAAATAATAAATAAAAATATTTCTTTGTTTGTTTGTTTGTTTGTTTGTTTGTTTGTTTGTTTGTTCTTTTCCAGGAAAATATCTGGCTGATAATTAAAATATTCAACGCCACCCAACAATACACTGCAAATTATCTCATTGGATTGGGTGAGAGATTAAAACCGAGGACAGTCGTGAAAACTTTAAAGTTTAAATCCTTTATATTCCACAAGGAACATAAGGAGGCCAATCCAACAGTATTAGACTACTTACATATAGAATTGTTGACCGTTTTAAGGTGTAATCATTGTATTTGTAATATGCATTCATTTCAGAACATCTGTATTGCGGCAATTAGACATTTAGGTTTCTTGAAAGTTAGCAACTGTTTCCTTTAAACACACTGTATAGAGCAGTGCTCCTCACTCCCTTTGAGGGAACTCATGCGTCTCAATGATTAAAGACCTTGTTGTGATAACAATCAATAAAGTCAGTAAGTGATTAAATTAAGTCACAAGGAGCTCAAGGTGGAATGAATAAAACACTCCAGGCTCTCCAGGACTTGGAGTGAGGAACCCTGGTATAGAGACTTGAAACTCTCTCATTGCAGCTGCCTAATTGCTCCTGATGCACAGCCACAGAAGATATCCACTGGTGGTTTTCAGACACGGATAAGCTGGACAGCATGTTTTGTGCAGCACATGGCATTTTGTTAAAAAAATAAAATCCAAGATCAGAGAATTAGATGCCTGTTGTACATTGCTAGATATTATGTGCCCTTGTGTACAAAGAAGGTCCACAATTATTTGAGATGAATTCCCAAATAGGGGTGAATGAACTGGCACCCACCCCAAAAGAGAAGGCTTTAACAGCTTCTTCTTTCAGGTGTATGAAAAAATAACATACCGTGTACGCTGTAAAACAATCTGGTGTAAAATTGTGTGAATGTATTATTTTTGTTAAACAGTGTCAGTTGAGAGTCATTTCTTTCACTGTTTCAAGATATATAGGGAATACTGAGCCTATAAATTAGAATGTCACTGATATTTATGTAATCAGAATGTTTCAAGGGTTTTGAACAATAACCAAATTTTCTTTTTTTACATACAAGCCTAGGTTTATCAGAAAATAACTTTTTTTTCAGATTACCCTTCTTTGATACCCAAGACGGTCTTAAATGTATTGAAATAGATCGCTCTACCGTATATAGTAATTGTAGACAATCGCCCAAGATTGTCTGGAACAAATAGTTGCCTTTGTTCACAAATTTAATCTCTTGGAAGTGCTGCAGTGGGATTAATTTAAACTAATCCAAAATCGGTTTACCACCCCCTGAAAATAACCAGTGGAATTTGAGTAACAGAAAAACATGTGTATAAAACCAAGATTACAGAGACCTTAAGACTAAATAAACCAATGTAACTAACACTTTTGTCCCTACATATCTGGTAAGTTTAGTATCACATCATGCAACGTTTTTTTTAGTCAGTATTTTAAGAAATGTGCTCCAATTAAACAGGTTATATTTTAGCAGTATTGATTTAGGTGAGTTTCAATGCTTCATTTATGAATCATTTTTGTAAAGAAGGAAGACTACCAGAAGGAGGCTGAGTCTCTGAAACTGAAAAAAAAATCAATGGTCTCTTTACATTCTTTTTAATATATTTATTATATGATGTGAACTTTACAGTTAAACGGCAGCTTCAGTGATTCATTATTATTTTCAAGTTGCAATGTTTAAAAATGTTTTCCCTGAAAATGTAAAAAGTGTAATTTTCAATTGGTACTATATATCCTAAAGTGTTTCCTTGTATTGTCAGATAGCTTTCTGTTGTTGTTATACAGACAGCAGTGTTAGCATTCAAAGTACATTACAACACTATATTTTTATTTATGATAATATGGATTTGTTGTAAAAATGTGATTCTGTATATGATTAGAATTTGAATGGTTTCTCATTTTAGAATCCCTAGAATTATAAATATTTTAATTCTTTTTGTTCTATGTGTAGATGGGTAAACTGTGTACAGTATAATGATAAGGTATAATTTTTTTTTATTTATTTCAGATATAATTTTTTAACTGAAGTGCAACAAAAGATTTTAGCTATTAATGGGGTGGGGAAAAAGAATAAATATGTAACTGGATGCATTGTGTTTAATAAAGCAGTGTTATTCAGATCTGTACTGAAAATTAGTAATAATCTGGACTGTCAGCTTTGAACATTGTGAACACTATCCATGACCATCAACGTGTTTGTACCAGATTCTATCACTGCGTATTATTCAACACTTAGGGCATGAAATCAGAATAAAATCAGTGCTTGTATCCATTGTTTTTACTTTGCAATCCATAATGGTCTCTGTGAGATAAAAGAAGGATTTAGTAAGGAGAAAGAAGAAAGTATACAGTAAAAAAATATATAGTTGTGAGCTTACTCCAGATGTTCTCCGGAGCTAGAGAAAAAAAATATTTTTAAATACACAAGTAATTGTTTAAAAATACTGTGTGACTTTAACCCACAAGTTTTCATATTTGCACCACAGTGGCATAACAATTAATCGAATGTTAGTATGGAACATGAAGGTTGAAATGAATAGATTTACTCGTCTGCTGAGTTGATTTGCTTTCAGACTTATACAAATTGTATAAATTGCACAACTCTGGGAGACAGCAGTACCATTTTCTGCAGAATGCTTGAAATTTCAGCTAATTTCAAAAGTGACAGATTGGTCTCCCTAATGCAATGAATCATATGATCCCGTTTTGTTGTTTTATTAAGCATTCCATGACTTCATTTCTAATCAACAGCAAGAAAAAACTATTATGACAATTTTACAAAGACCCTAGCATATTCTGATGTTTTTACTAAAGATTTGCTCTTGGAATTCCAACATCTCTGGTAAAATCTACATGTTTGCCCTTTCTCTGTGTCTGGGGGAAATCTATGGTACTTTTACTTTAATGAAGAGAAATTTATTTAAAGAAAAAAGGAAACCCCTTTGGAACTTTTATTCCACTGCTACTCATCATTATACTTATTATTTACTTAATTATAAAATTATCTAGATGATTAGTACTAAAATGTATGAAAACATTTTTTTTAATCTTTAGGCATTTATAGTTCCAGTAGATGTTTAGTTTCTTAAAGGTCACTTTTTTGCCCATTTAGTGAATGGCAAAGAATAATTACTAATAGCAATATTCAGTATAATATTCCTGATACATAAACTGTTTATCCTGGAATTTTACATGTGAGTTTCACCTTATATGTTTTTATAATGTTACAACTTACATATCTTCAGTTCAAAAACTGTGCTGTACAGAGTTCTTATGGAAAATTGTTAACTTATGTTTCAGAAAATCCTGTAAGAAATTACAGGACATGTTGCAAAAGCTTATATACCAGTTTTCTGAGAAGAAAAAAAAAACATCAGCAGGGGCTATCTGTATTGAAAACATCTGTTGTGCATCTGTCCTGTGTCCTTTCTTATTTTAGAAAAAAAGAAACATTGTGAGTAGCCTCCAGTGTTCCATGGATTCTAAACCTGGAAAACATGCCAAGATTGTATTCTTGGTCCTATTCAAAATCTCAGAAAAAATACAGTTTAGAACTGTCTCATAGGGTTGGCAAAATACAGAGCATTTGCAATACAAAAAATCTTAGAATGGTACTATGAATTCCATAAAAACAAAAGTATGCTCATTATATTTTTGTATAAACCTTTCGATTTTGTTTTCAACATATTAAAATAATAAATGCTTCAAGAGCAATTGAATATTGGATGGCCTGCCAATGTATGATTTGAGTAATTACAATTCTACTTATTCTTGTGTAAAATAATTTCTTTTGGTATGAATTGGCCACATTGACACTCATAATTAAAGTATTACCTTAAAATTCCAATATGTGTAATGATTTTTTAACATCCACGACAGACCAAGCATCAGAGCATTTCTAGATTTTCTAGACCCAGGAAAATTCAACAAATTGTATTTAAAATTTAAAATAGTTTCCTCTCCATTTCTAAATCTTACTCTACTAAACAATAAAACATGAAGGTTTGTACTTCTTTACATTTGCAATATATATTTATCTCCTACTGGTGAATTCTCTTATTGGTCGCAATAAAGTAATATGATGTTTTTGCTTTCGCTTCTTTTTAAAAGCCTTACTGGTTGGAATACTATTCTAAGAAGAGAAGAAGTATAGCACCATGTCTGTTCACTGGCTGCTGAATGTGTGATAAGGATCTTTGAAAACAAAATCTGTCATCTGTGTAAATGTTATTCTCCTCATAGATTACTATAAAATGTATGAATATCATACCCTCTCTGTAAATATTTACTTTTTTATAAATGTTAATTTAGCTGTGTCTACATCCTATCGATTGCACAGAATACTGAATATGCAATTGTTTAATGTAAATGTACTTTTAAAAAACCTGAATTTTCCCATCTAAAAAATAAGTTTTAAAAATATAAAAACAGAATAACCATAATGTAATACCTGTTTAAGATGTCAATCATTGTCAGTTTTCTTGGAAATAAAGTGACAAATATTAAAGGTTAATGAGGTGTATTTTGCGCTCATTATCTAAATTTCAAAATGTTATGCACCACCACAGTGTTTCAGATACAGACTTCAATAATGCTTCAAGAGTAACTGGATATTGGAGGTCCTGGCAATGTATGATTTTGGTAAGTTGCTATGGTAAGTGTCCATTATTTTGGACAGATCATATGTGTACATATGTTATGTGTACTTGCTACACAGTTCTTTGTTTAAAATGTTTTTAGAAAAAGCTAATTACACATCTGTAAAACACCTTTTCATTATACAGTATAAAGGGATTCCAAAGAGCTGCGTACCTCATGATCTTCATGTTACAATTAGAAGGTCCTTCATCTTGGGGTTCGATCGAGGAAGAACGATCAAAAATCTCATGCAATCATTACTTTAGGGTGAAAAAGGAATACATCTCATGACATAGACTGGTGACAATGTTCATTCAGAAAGAGAAGGGAAAGACGTCTACAGTATGAACAGAAATATAAGGTAAAATACCATTTAATTTGTATAATACTTATAAAAGCTTGCTTTATAATGTTTTTAATTGTTCCAGCTCTTTAATATTTTTGCTTTGGAACGTTGACTTGCAAAAGATGATGATCAAAATGTTTGTGTGTAAACAGGAAATTGAATGTTTTTTTTTGGTTCCCAGTTGAAGTTGTCTATCAAATCTCTATAAAACATGTCTAAAGTAACTTCGCTTTTATTGCAACCCTTAAATGGTAACAGACATAATCATTATTAATAGTATTCTTTAGAATTCTTTTAGGTGAATGACTTATTTGTATATATAATTTAGCATGCAATGGTTAATCTAGGGAATCCTAAAAGTAGGTTTTACGTCATTATTTATTTAGATTGGTTTGAAACAATTATGAAACACTCAATTCATTGTTGCAGTTAATTTTAAGTTCACGAAAATCTGTAACGTTTTCAAAGATGCACCTATGAGCTTCTCTTCAGTACTATACGCAAATCTCCAGTACTAGATAACCTTTCGCATTTAGGATTGTATTCTATGTGCAAACAGCGAATGTTATCTGGGATACAAAGCTGTAAGAAATTGCAACAACGAAGCATTGAGGAAAACCTTAAACAATTTTCTACAAGGGCCTAAACTGAGGCTTTCATTGGTGAGACGAAGCTGAAGCTCCTCCTGTTTGGACAGCCTTAATCATAGGTAACCCCAGTGTTGTCAGGACAACCTAACGCTCCTGCTGTTTAGTGTGGTGTACAGTTCCTGTCTTCGTCTTGAAGTGGTAAGAGAACCTAAACCAGAATTGATATGCATTAAGCTTTTCAAAAGTATAGAGGTAGCTTGCTAACATCTGGGTACAAAACTGCAAACGCTCGGTTTCTGTTCGTGGAAACTGCAGCGTTCTATTGTTACTTGCTTAATTTCACAAGCAGACAAACAGCGGACAAAGTCACACTTAGTAGCAGAGTTGGTAATCCAATGAATGAAGCAAGTTTATTATATTCCGCCTCAATCATTTTTAAGTAAAGAAGTAGCACAGAAGGATCCCTACAGAAGTAATATCGTCCGGTACAATTTGCAAAACAATAAAAAAAATCGTATACTATAATTGGGCTGTAAAACACAAGGCGTCCTGGTGCTATTTCCCTATGAAATGGAAGCTTGAGATTTCAGTCTCTGATTGCCAATAGTCCGTGGATTGTTTATTTAACGTAACACTAAAGTTTCCATAATTAGTGATAATTAGGGTCTGTGAAACCACAAGATAAACCTTCAAATGTATTACACTTAAAACAGCTTAATTTGTGAGCGTATATAGTCCTTTTTTTCCAGTGCCACTTAAAATATACAGTTAAAATGTATTTTAGTTTTTTGTTCCAATGGTGTTTTGGGGGGGTAAAATTCAAGGTATCATATATATAATGCTGAAGATATGGTCTTCTGCCAGGTTGTATGTGAATCCATAAGTGCCATGCTCCATTCCTCAAGGGCTACACTCTGCCAGGGTTTATAAACTTCTCTCAGCCATTAGCTGTTAAAATTGTTCCATTTAAACTAATGATTTGTGCATTTGGTTAATTAAGCACTTAGGTAGAATAAAAAACAGGACTTCAGGCTTGCAGTGTAGTTGACAACAACTCCTCAAAGATTATATTTTCCACTACACGGTGTGTTAACCCAAGATTACCAGTAATTTCACCTTTTGTGAAAGCAGCAACCAAGTGAAACCCTTGATAAACTGTATGCCTTCTATTAGTCAGTCCAGTATGCTATCATGTCACCGGACAGATGTACTTTGTGTCCTTGGCCTCTCTAACAACAGTATCACAGTGCAGAACAGCTAGATCATTTTCAAAAGCTTGTCTGTCCCTGCCTTTTCAATGTGATCTCTGTCTTGCAGGTGTGGATGCTAAAAGGTTTCCATTCAGTAGAGACAGGCTCAACAATGTCAGATGTGGCCAAAGACAAAGCAGCTCGCCTGCTGAAGAAGAGAGGCAGTATCTCTTCACTCAGCAGCCATGAAGTAAAAGCGAAGGAAACAACTGGGAAAACCAAAGAGTATGCATAATTTATGTATGACATTTTTGAGAGACACTTCTTTTTACCTGTAATAAAAATAGAAAGTTGAAATCAAACGTAGCAGTCAGTTGCTCCTGTGGTTTGCAACCAGAGAAGGTGCTTGCTGTGAGAACATGTTGAGTTCTACGATCTAAACATCTTATCGAGTCTAGGTCCTGTCACTCAATGACCTCAAACAGTGGTGTGCCATTGGCAGAACGCTAGAGAGGCCAGGGTTCAAATTAGTTGGCTGGAGACTCCTTGCAGCCTTGTGACACCAGTAAGGCCTGTGCCACTCTTCTATTTAATACCTACTGTACTGTACTCTCCTGTAACAAAATGCCAATGGATTGATGAGTGGACTGGTCATACTGGTTCCATTCTTCACCCCTCTGCTCTTCTTAGTACCATCATCCACGGTCTCCTCTATATATTCTAATTATGTTTTATCTTGTGTATTCTTCTTATTTATTGTTGTTGTCATCCTGTAAAGTGCTTTGAGAAGCCACCTTTAAAGGTGCTATATAAAATAAAGTTTATTTTATTATTTATTCACTCAATTTACTTTATGAGTTTTGGTGGTTTTGTGTTTATACACCTGTATAGAACAAAACAAAACAGAAATTGAAGTTCATATTGAAGTCAGATTTACTGCAGAACTATATAGAATTAAAGAAGCCTAAGTACAATACCATTAATTACTGTGCTGTCCTCACAGACCCCAAACAACTGCATTTTATCTTAATAGGAGGGGAGGGGAAAGTACAGGACAATTCCAATTGGTTTAATAACAGGGAGTGGCAGCCAGCTCTGCAGAACCACAACAAAACAGCTTTCTAATGCACAACATGTCATTATTCTGGGCTTCCATGCTGTGACTATTAAATTCCCAATTGTTTGCCCGTATTTTCTAGCTCAGTGAGTACAGTGTCTTATATAGACGAGCCTGGCCATCATGATGACATTCCCAGACCTGCTGTGCAGATGGAAAACACCTATCAAATAGGTGAGGAGCATATTCACTAAATGTCAATGTAGTAGTAGTAAGTAGTCTAAAGGATACGTTATTTTACGTTAGGATATAAATGAACTTGCACATCAAACCCTAGAATCGCTTACCATAGTACTTTGGATTTCCATCTCATTGGCAGCATTAGAAATTAGCTATTGCACACAGTTCTGTTTTTGTTATAGAGAGTTATACAAATAAGAATTAGAAATAAACCAGGGATTCTCTGAGGCCTTTTTATATATGTTTTGGATGGACACTTTATTTCAAACTGTCAGTGACATTGTAGAGGCCATTGCATGAGTATTTGTAATACAGTACATGTCTGATCACTAAATTGTTTTTGCAGTAAACTGTAGACAAATTTCTTATAACACATGCAACCAATGTTAGATTTTCCTCAGAACACGGGGCTTTTGAATTAGGAAATTGTTCAATCACACCAGGTAAACATGATCTGAAAACCCAAGTTGCCATCTGCTGCATGCAGGGCAAATTGCAGCTGTTTCTTCTGAGACATCATTAAAACAGATTTTTTTTTTTTATTGGTGCTTATTTTATAAATGGTGTGGGAGAATACAGCTGGATAGCTGTGGAACTCTATAATATTGTATCCTTGTTTATAATGTCCCAATAGGACCTATAAAGAGATTTCCAGTTGCCACTGTAAACAACATTTTAAAAGATGTGCTGACTAGTTATCTACAAGAGGAGAAGTATGAAGCAGAACTTTGTAGACAGATGACAAAAACAATATCTGAGGTAAGATTTTTTTTGTTTGTATTGCATGGAAAACTGCTTTGTTGACCAGATTTAAAGCTTGTTTTGGAGTTTTCCTCAAACACTATTTACTGTACATACCAGTGCTCTTTCTCTAGTATTTGCCTTTGATATATGGCTTTAGAGAGAAGGATTCCTGGTTGCATTCCACAATGAAAGTGAAAAAATAATTTTTCAAATATGTTGTTTTTAAAAGACGTTCATTCCTTTCAATTCAGATGAATACGATCTCTGTGCAACCTGTTTTGGTTCCTCTTGCATGGAATTCCCCTTTTGCGGAACTGACCTCAAAATACTGTAACTGCTATACTAGTGTTGAAGGGGTTTATCACAAACCTATAAATATTAGCACTTACCACAATGTCAATACCAATATTAATATCCTAAATCACATGTCTAGTTTAGCCCATTGTGTGCTTCAGTTTTTTACAGTATGCTAAGCAGATTCTTTTTGCTTGCAGCATGGTGGTGCAGTGGTTAGCATTGCGTCCTCACGGTGCTGGAGCTCTGGGTTCACTTCCAGCCCTGGGGTGCTATCTGTGTGGAGTTTGCATGATCTCCCCATTTTCAGTGTGCTCCAGCAGTCCAAGAACATACTGATAGGTTAATTGGCTTCTGGGAAAATCGGCCCTGGTATGAATGTGTTTGTGTCTGTCTGCCCTGCGATGGACAGGTGTCTTGTCCAGGGTGTATCCTGCCTTGTATCCACTGCTTGCCGGGATAGGCTCCGGCTTCCAGGTGACCCTAACTTGGAAGAAGTGGGTAGAAAATGGATGGATAGACATTCTTCTTGCCTCATCCACTTTCTGGTGGGTGTTTATATGTAGTGTTAAAACAGGGCTCTAGAATGCAATAAAGCAAGCAAATAGCACAGGATATTACTACTAATAAGGAAATTAGTATAAGGAGGAATAAAGAGTGGTTAACATTTAGTTCTCATTACTCCTTCAATTGCTTATGATTTATTGCTTGCTTTAGAATTGATTATGCTACAGTATATTATGTTGACTGTTGTACTTTTTGTAATATCGTTCTGCAAGGGTGAAGTTTAGCATTAAAAGTTCAATAATTGTTGGGGATCATTCAGAGGATGAATGTACCTTTGAATGCTATAATACTTATAATAGTGAAATATTAAATCCTAAAACAAATCCTAAAAAAACCATGCTGCTTTGATTTCAAGTAGTCCTATTTCAGATTTGCTTCACAATGTCAATAATGGATGGGCTTGCTGTATAATATCCTCCTGAAAATGATTTGCAAAACAACAACTTTATTTATGTTTATTTTATCTTGACCTGGATTAATATTAAACATCAACCCACTGTTTAACATTTTATAATTAATGCTTTTTAGGTGATAAAAGCCAGAGTGAAAGATTTAATGATTCCCCGATACAAGATAATTGTTCTCATCACCATTGGCCAACTGAATGACCAGAACATGCGTATTGGAAGCAGGTGTCTTTGGGACCCTACAAATGACACATTTTCATCTTATGCTTTCAAAAACAACTCCTTGTTTGCTGTTGCAAATGTCTATGCTGTTTACTTTGAGTAGATTAACAATTTTTCATTGTTAGTATTTTGTAAGTAATAATGTGGTTGTGTATTTTGTACATGATTTAAATTATGTTATAAGAATATGTGGTATGAAGTGAATACGTGGTATGTGGATTAATCATGAGCTTGTTACGTTTAAGAAATAAACAGGTAAATTGGCTTATGTCTTAAGTTATTGCCTCCCAATAAAAGTAAATGTTACATAAAGCAGCCCCAAATTTTGTCATATTGAAATTAACAATCTCTTGGTCCTACGGTAAAGGATTGTTAAAGTTACAAAAGATGATCCTATTTTAAATTTGTTACAGCAAATATAATATGAAAGAATAATCTCTTGATTGTTAGGAAACCAACAAATGTTTGTGTTTTATGCCACTTGACTCGTTCTCGGTTTTGCTGAACACAGAGTAAGAGAAAGGTGTTTTTTCATTTCTGTTCTGTTTTGGTGTGATATCATGATTAAAAATTATATGTACTTTACCTTTCTCTTAAGTAGAGTTTGGTTTAGATTTGCTTTTACTTTACTGGAGTCATGTCCGACTAGAATGGGTTGAACAAGAGGAGGCCGCTCATCTTGTGCATTTGATTTGCAGTAGTTTTTTCATAAAACCATCTTTGGAAAGATCTTTTTAGGCTGCAATGACACCACTGTGCAGTTTGTTCCAAATTCTGTACTTTTCTCTAAGAGGTGTGTCTCACTTGAATTCCTATATGCATTTGCACTTGATTTTTAGCTATCTTTTTTGAAGTACTGTAGAGCAGGCACTCTCAATGTCTGTATTACCATTCTGAATACATACAATATCATTGTCACCTTATTTTAATTTAATTTTTCAAAACCAACATCTAGAGCCAGAATGAGCTCTTAAAGTCACAGAGTCCTGAAGATGTGTTTCAATTCAGAAGTGTTCTAAAAGCGCAGAACCTTTTCATATTCTGTTCAGTGATGTGTAGGTGCTGCATTTTTGTTGGCGATGGCATTTAAAACAAAATTTCAATTTAGTGTTGAGATGGTTGGTTTGTATTCAAGCTTTATTGATTTGAGATTGTGAGTCTTCAGTCATTGACACATTTAGAGATAATAAAATGTACAGTGCAGGCTTATGTTTTTATTCAGATTTTCTTGGACAGCTTTAAGGGATATGCAGTATTATTTGTTAGCTATTCATAGCAAAAATACAGGACATTTAAAACATTCACATTTTAAGGCAAGTTTTCGGTAATTCCCTGATTTTTACCACCAAGTATAACTCCAAGAAATTAGGATCTCAGTCAATGATGACTATATGTACTATACATGAACACTCATTCTTCTTTCTCATTTTAAACATCCACCTGAGCGATTTAAAATGTAAAAAGATGGAAATAACACTTTTTAGCAGTGAATCTCTAAAATGCTTTTGCCTGGGTAAATGTCCCATAATTGTAAACCAAAAAAATCTAAATGAAGCACACAGACCTGCATCATAATGCACAATATAATCCATTTAGATAAAATGGCAAAGACAGATTAACCATTAGATGTGTATTTCTTATTAATGCTTTTTTATGACTACAAATTTTGTTTAAACATGTGTTTCCTACAGATTCAACAGGATTTTCAACAAAAACTGATATGAAAATCATATCAAGAAAAATGTTTTAAGCAACGCTAGTGGCAGTTTTAATTTTAACTTTTGTCTTTGTCAGGTGTTAATCAGGTCAGAAAAAGTCCTTTCCTCCATGCTGTTGCTCTGTGCTGCTGTGGAAATAATCCTTCCTTCAGCACAGAGAGCTCAGGTCTTTCTTGTTACATCCCCACTGGCAGCAGGCTGTGGTGAGAAGCTGGTTGAGGTCTCGTCTGGTTCGGAGTCCCATATCTGGCTCCGCCAGTTCTCTGTACCCCAGGGTCTCCAGGTTATCAGTGTTGTCGCTGGCCAAACCTGGACAATTACAGTACAGTGGAAAGAAGTGCATTGTTTCAAAGTGCAACGTGCAGATGAATATACTGTAGTAAATCCTTTATTTTATAAATGATGAAGATATCTATCAGTATAGCAGTATAGCAGCCATTTTGAATGTTTGTGCCTTTTTATTTTTTATTTGCTGTTCATTGGTTAAATCATAATTCATGTTTATACTTGTATTACACAAGTATACTTGTGAGGGCTTAAAACATATTTTGTAAGGTTTTCACAAACAAAAAAGCACATTGACAGGAACAGTTTAAACAAATCACACCAGACACTACACAAGACTACAGTAAATAATAGCCCAGCATCCATTTCCATTCTGTAAACAGATGGCATTTCATTAGTCTGAAAGTAATAGGTGCTCTTCTGTAGCTCATTTCATCTTCTGTTTTTGTTGTTTTTCAGCAGTCTAATGTTAATTAATTTTAATAATGTCAGGAAAAAGGTTAATGATGTTCAGCTGCTTGAAAACTGAATTTGGCACTAGTAATAAAGTAGTTTACATGGTAAGAGCAGAATCTGACTGCTACTCAAAACAACTTTTAATTAAGTCCTTCATCGACAATGGAAATATATGGTATTGATAACGTATACATTTAGTGGTCAGCAAAAGAAAACATGCAATATACTAAACCTGTTCTCAATGGCACAAAACAAATGCAGTACATTTTGTTTTTTAAATGCAGATCTGAATTTCAAAAAATGTATAAAGAAGAGAGCTGTATAATGAAGCACATTCAAAGATCAAAGGAAAAACATTTGAACTCTGGTGTATCTGGAAACTTTTGCCAGTGATTTTTAGACATTTTAATAGTTTTACGGGAAGCAGTTTCATAGTTATTAATATACATTTTATTGTTTAAGTATTTTCTGATAATAGCCTGTACATTATACACGAATAAGTGAAAATATTCAGCCTTGCAATTGTGCTTTACATTTAAATACCATTTGTCCATATTAAATAGTTCAATGGACTTACCCATCAATTCTTTTTCATTCAGAATTCTTCTCCACCTTGAGCTGCCACAGGTATAGATTACAGCTCTGATAAATTCTCTGCCACACAACTTGACAACCTTAACCTCACCCTGGACTTCAGCTGCTGAAGCTAGCATAACAAGCAGGAGTGCAGGCAAGATCACAGATCGCATTGTGTCTTGAGGAACTCTTTAACAACTGCAAAGAAAATGGTGAACTCGTCTGTCACTCGTGTTCCAACTTGAAGCTGGTCTGCGCTGCTGTCTTTAAACTCCGCAGTTTCTTTTCAATTTATACCCTGCTGTCTTGTTACTATTGGCTAAGTCCACCTCTAATTCTTTCTGTGTCGTATTGCTTGCCCATTCAACTAAATCATTTTATGTTTTCCATAATGTTTAATGACGCCATCTGTGACTCGCAAAAGTCCTCTCATGCAATCATCATTTTACAACCTTAGCAAGGACTGAAATTGCACTCTTTATAGAATGCATCTTTTTAGGAAATCCAGGATTTAAGTACTAGATGATGCTTGTAGTATAGTTTTATTGGGGAAGAGGTGGTAGCCAACTTCTCTGTAGCCTGAATTGATTATTATTATGTTGAAGAAATCATTTTGCTGTATTATTGAGAAGTGGCTTGTTTTATTTCACTGTGTTGGGAAGGACTCTGGTCTTGTTACTGTCTGTTTTTGTGTTTAAAAAATCTAAAATAGAGTCAGGAAACCTTCTGATCCCCCCAGAAAATAGTTTGCAGTGTTGTATGTGCACTTCAGCTACAGTGGCTGGTGGCTTAGGTGATTCTGTAGCCTAGAATAAACGTTCCAGAAAAGGATCTTTCTGTACATTTTTTGATGAGCTTGATGAAAGAAAGGGTGTTAGGGTGGAAAGGGAAGATAAGTGAAATGTGGTTCTTGCTGTGTCAGGTGTGAAAGGCAAAATGTACCAAAACTGGGATACAAATTCTATGGAAAAGTCTTCCACAATTTTGAAATCCCTCTCACAGATTTTTAATTAACCTGATTTAGCCCTCTCTGCCCACATCCTATGTCACTAGTTCTCCTTACTCACCCTTTGCCTCATATTCTTGTTCTCTTCCTTATCCCCTCATGCACAGCCAAAATGAAGTTTTAATTCATCTTTCCTTTTATTTTTCAGTATGTAATGCATTTTTACTTGAATAAATAATCATTTGTATTTGAACTTGCAGCTCCACACTTAACTAAATTCGAATAATACACTGTATTAAACACGGTCTGGATAAACATTTTTTTATGACACGCTCTTCAATTATTAAGTGTTTGTTCTTTTTATTTATTTTTATTATAGTGCTATCAGGTTTGAAACCCTAAATGCTCATCACTTCTTCTTATATACATTCAGGGTTTCTAATATACAATATATACAGTATTAAATGAACGTGTGAATGAGGGAATATCAGTACAACCTCTACCTTCACGTATGCTTGCATATTTTTAACTAAGGTTTTTTGTTATAGTTGCATATTAACCAGCAAGAAATATACTTTTATTTAATATGTCACAAGGAATAAGAAATCACATTTTGCAGATCCATAATCTTTTAATGATACATTTCCACTAAAACTACCTGAAATTTACAAAATACAGACACTTAATTGTGATAATTGAAAATTAAACATTCTAGTTATGTACAGATAAATGATTGCACTTCAGGTTTTGTTTAACTAGCTTTTAATGTATATCTTATTCAAATGTTGACTTTAATCGTTTTAAACACAAGCAGGACAGAACATACTGTATAATCAAAAAGTCCTAATTTATGAAAGTCTTAAACTCAGATTAGTTAATATTGTTCTATATATGTTAATGAATCAGGGAACTACTTTTAAACTAGAAGCATTGTACTGTAGTTTGGTTAATACATTTATTTTGGTTTCTTGTTGAAATGTTCAAATCCAATTATTTAAAAATATTCTCTAAAATGAAATATATATATATATATTCTGTGTAAAATGATTCTACTACTTGGATCCTGAGAAATCCACTTTCATTCATCTTGGCAAGCCATGTTTCCCTGTAAGATCAAACACAATGGTTCATCCAGAAATAAGAAACTAAATAGTTAGTCTAGCCCATTTAGAAGTTAGTAACTAATTTTCTACATGTTGGAATACTAAACCGAACCTTTGCTATTCTAAAAACATATCACATATCGCAGGCTGGTATATTAGATAAGACACTATGGACTTACCCTGCCTGTCTGCATCTTGACTTCATAGGTTGCATAGAAATAGGGCTATCCATCATGGTTTCCACTGAAACCTGCACATTTGTGGATTACTATGGTAGTTTCTACTGATCTGTCACACTTTGAACACAGTAACACAGCGCACTAGTGCCCAGCATTGTTGCTGGGGGTACATCTGGGACATTTAATGTACAGTACATCAGTGATATTTCTGGCTTACTGGGAAAAAGAACACAAGAGGCTGGCAAAGCTTTGGATCCTTGTGCTCTGGAGTATTCTGTCAGGTGTCCTTCCATTTTGTGTTAGATGTTGTTTGGTTAAACAGTAGAAAGGAATGAATGCAAGTGTTGTATAAATTCTCCATCACCTCTGATTTGTATTTCATGCCTTGTGGTTGCACAAACCACTATGTGAAAACCTCAAGTATTATTTCACGTTTAACTGTCCACCTAATACGTGAATGACCCTCACTACTTGTGCATGTCAATCCCACATTACAGTCCAAGCTTATTCATATGACATTTTATAATTCTGTTTCAAAATCAGATATTGTCTAATTTTTGTGAACAGTGTATTATGCTATTACTCTGGATATAAAGCTTAAATAATAAGATGTATATTTCTGGGTAATGTCAACTGAATAAGACAGTTTAAATGCTTTAATCGGATTGATCTTCTTCACATGCGACTTTCTGTCTACCATTGTACTTATCTAAATATCCATGATGTAAACAGAATGACAAAAAATGGAAATGTTAATTTTATTTAGATTCCTATTATAAATGTATTACACAAACAACATGTGCCCCAAAATACAGTATACTTGTCTCTTGCGTCTTCAGTATTGATGTTTATTACAGCTGACTTGCCAGGGTTGACCCGATTATGTCGTATAATGCATTCACCTGTGAACAAAGAATATTTAAAACAAGTAAAATTACCTTTCTTAGTTATTTACCCAAGCTATGAGTAGGATGTATACTTACTTCCATGCACTACTTTAATTGCCATACCTTGGTGTTTAAATGGGTAACTAACAATGAATTTAACAAAATGGCTACATTAGTATGTGAAACATTAGCTTGGCAGATTTCAGCAGGGTGAAAAAAACAAATCTTTCAGGGATCACTGACAAGAGCTCAGATGGACAAGATAAGGTTTCTCTGTTTTCAAGAACCAGACAAACAACTTAAGAGAGTGCAGACAATTGTAATAAATGCTAATTGCTAAATGGCACTCTAATTTTCTGAAAATGACATATCATAAAGTGACTCTTATATGGTACTGAGATCATTCTTATTACAGTTAAACATAAGGTCACAAAATTAGTAAACTACTGTAAACTGAAAATAAGTGAAAAAAGCCAAAAATACAATCCCATCCCACTATAATGGGATGGAAATACTGTATAATGTGAATTACATCAAATGTGTAAAAATGTATTCATTCATCTTTTGGAATTATAAAAAGCTATTCTTATGTTTGTCTGTTCCTTTTTTAATTTAGATTTACCTGAGTATTGTTTCCAGTAGGCAAGTTCTTCATTTCATAAACACTGACTTGTCCGTCACTATCTCCAACGAGAATACAGTCCGTTTCATTGGCAAACAGTAATGAGGTCAGTTTTATCCCAGGGCTGGCGGAGCTCACAGCAATAGGGTCCAGACTGAAATACATGATGTAAGTGTTATTTCTAATGTTACTGTATTGATGAATAGTGTCTATAGTCCTTTACACAGTAATAAATTATTTAATTTTCTTTTACTAAAGTTAAACAGCAGATAAAACTGCAGATGGAAAAGGATACAAAAAAATTACTTACTTACAGCCTAATACAGTATGTCTATAGTCTTACTAAGTAAACTAGCTCATTTGGTAACGACTGTGCATTTAGGGCAAGGATACACAGGTTTCAACTGGTATGTGCAGCATATCCCCAAACAGGATTCAGTCACCATCTCTCAGGCATATGTACACCCCAAACCTTGCAGTGTCTCTTCCAAACAACTGAAAATTCCACTATGGCAAAAGACTAAACTTAAAAAATTCAGTTATTGGTTATTTTAGGGGTTACATTCTACATTCTTAAGTCTCACAGTCTCTTCACAGCCTGCTTGTTTCTGATATCTATTGAAAGTACCAAAGACAAGCAAACAAAACTTAATCTAATCAATTTGTTGGAATATATATTTATACTAGAATATACATTTCAGTAGTAGTAATGGTGTCTATTTTCACAGTGTCCAATTTCCATTTTATTATAATTTACATATAGGTTTTAAAGATCTTAGTGAAAAAACTGTAATGAAAAAAATAAAATGTTCAGATACAGACGCAACACAGTCACGCACAAAGTGACACTGCCGTCCTGAAAGAAAAATGTTTTTTTAGGTGGGAACACTTACATGCTAGAACCAAGATTCCAGATCTCTACTCTTCCTTCATTCACTGCTCCAAACACAGTGGCCAATTTAGGGGACCACATTATGTCAAACACAGCTCTGTACGTGGAGGCAAAGCCAAGAACTGGTTTAAACAGATCTTGCCTCCAGAGATGAATAGTCCAGTCAGCTGAAGAACTCAGAAACACATCAGGGCAAAAGGGGGACCAGGCAATTTTGTAAATAGGCCCCTGAAAGAGAAACAGTCATGTAACCTTTCCTCAGGTGATAGATTCTACATTTAGAATTAGAAAGCAAATACAGTATGTTGTTGTAAGTATCTAGCATCTGAAAAGCCGATGCGTTTTTTCTTGAAAGATTTAAGCAAAACATTATACCAAAACATTACCTTGACCGTCTTCAGTCAAGACAGCTTTCTGTTTGAAATATTTTTATTCTACACAGCTTCATATCTATGAAGGGTACATTAAAAGATTAAACTGAGTAATGAAATGAGATTCAGGAAAACACCAAGACATAAGCCACAGTGCTAAAACTATTTTATAGACAAAACCACAGAAATAAACAAATATACTTCTACTAGATAGATTTAAACAGCTATGTAGTCATTAAAGTTACAGACTACATCTTCCATATAATATACAAAAAGTAACTAACAAAGACATACTTTGTGAGCTCTATAAGTCTCCAGATATTGTTCATTATATGAACATGAACATTTATGAATATGACCTTCTTCTGTGCCAGCCAGATAAATGTTTGAGTCCTGCAAGGAAATGAAAAACAAGTGAATCAATGCCAAATAATAATAATGTCAACATAACAGAGTTCACTGGGATAACCCAGAACACAAAAGTAATTGTGGTTGCCTGATTTACTGGATTAGTCCATCTAAAATGCTTAGTTATGTAACTCAGAAGACATTTAGTTTCTCTGAAATGTCACTAATAAATCTTGTATTCCATTATTTGAGAAGTTCACAAATAAATATGACATAATCAGCATATCAAATTACTTTATCACTAATTCAGTTCTGAAAGACTAATTATTCTAATCAAAATATTGTTGTGTCAATATGTCAATATTGCAGTGCCATTATACATTAATATGCATTAATAATATATTAATTAGTTAAAGGAAATGTCAAACTTGCCTTAGGATGGAAATCAAAACACAGCCCAGGTGCCTGTCTTGAAATTAAAGCCTCAGTCTTTCGTTCTTTCTCGCCTGCTGGTTTCTTGACTTTTTCATTTCTCGTCCTTTTAAGTTTGATCAGGTCTGAGAAAAAAAACATTAAAATAACTTTAAATTTTTGTTTTCCCATCAAATGTTAAAATTCTGAAAGATAGAAACTCAATTTAAAAAAAAGCAAGCTGATTCTTGCCACACCGTAAACCCCCTTTCCCAGAAATATTCATCAGAAATGGCAACTTATTCAGGGAACATTCTACATTCTTTTCAAGCAAATGAAGGAAAAAAATATATTATCCATGTATCCATTTTCTAAACACTTCTTCCAGTTCAGGGTCATTTGGAAGCCTGAGCTTATCCTGGCAAACAACAGGCAAAAATCTGAATAAACCCTGGATGGGAAACCAGTCCACTGCAAGACAGTGCACACTTTTCCCAGAAGCCAATTATTTGGACTGTGGAAGGAATCTGGAACACCTAGAGGAAAACCAAGAGAACTTGGGGAGAACATACAAACTCCACACAGACAGCACCCCAGTCTGCAATTGAACCCAGAGTTCCAGTACTGTAAGGCATGGCCACTATGTCTAAAATTATAAGATGTGCTTTGTGAAGATATTTCAAAGGTGGTGTCCATTGAGTAAAACGAATAAAAAGAAATAAATGATTTACCAATGCAGTCTAGGCCTTTTCTAAGGTACCATTTGGTAATCCTGCCATCTGCAGACACTGAAATGAGGGTCTCCCCCTTGTCCTCTCCTGTAGTTCCCTTCTCCTGCTCTATCCACTTGACTTGCCATACAGGGCTGGTGTGTTTGTTAGCACAATCACTGAAAAATGAAATTGATTTCAGATGCTTAAACCCATACAGAAAAGACTAATGCAGCTCAGTACAGTCAGTTACAACTTAGCATCTACTGTATAATATATCACTACACATTTTATATTGTTTTTATATGCCGACTATCACAGTATGCTTTTAATTTAATAAACCATATTCATTGCCCATTGAAGCGACACTTTTAGAACACTAATAATGACATTATGTTAATGAAACTGTAACATGAATGTACTGTAGATTCCCATTACAACTAAATTACTGCAGCCAAGCACTGGAAGTTTGCTTCACTCTTTGACACAATGAAAAGCAAAACCAAGAACCTAATAAGAACATTTCAAATGACATAAAGCATGGTTAAAAACAAGAAATAAGATTCATGTGCCTCATAAAACTTCATATTTACTGTGACTCACTTCTCATATTAAAGTTACATCCTTTCCATCACATTCTTCCAGATTGAGAAACTACATCAAACTAAAAATCTACCATTAACAGGAACTGTCTAGAAATAAATGACCAAAACAGCATTAGGACATTTTTTTACAAAACTGTGCCAACTCATTTAAACACAATTAAAAAAAAATCTAATATGGAATAAATGCAGTTTTAATTCCATTCTAAAATGGTCTGTTTTCTTGACATTTAGGCCCAGTTTAAATCAAATTGTCAAACAACTCACCAAATGCAAATCAAAAACCCACAAATTGATAGGGGATTTCTTTTTGGTTTAAATAACAAGTGTTCAGCATCTACAGATAAACAAAATACTTCTTTATACTGTTTTCAGTTTACCATCATCTTAGTTTCTCAGTTTATGGGCTTGGAAGTTTGGTTCAACTTTTTATTAATGTACCTTTAACTATTCTTTAAGTAAGAATGATGCTGACATTAAAGGTATACATCAATTTGATTAAATGTTTAAACTAGCAGTATTTACTTAAGTAGTTAAAGGATACTTAAAGAATGTAAAGAAAATGAACTGTAAACATGCAGTACACTGCATCTAATCCAGATCTGATCTTGGAAGGTTTTCATTCTGTCTGATCCCTTAAATACATCATTGAGCTAATTATTGGTTTAATCAGACCTATTTAGCACCCTCTTCTAGTTTTCAGATGCTAAAGCAATGAAGAAGCCTAGAAGACCCAAGGAATGGCACTCCTCCGAAACTGGATTTAAGTTATTCTAGTTCAATTTTTCCTTGATTACAGCCCCACCTGCTGTCTATTACTGGTGTCTTGTCTTTGCTCTGCACACTGTAGATTGCTATACTTCCATCATGCATTCCCACGGCCAACAGGTTTGCACTATTAGCAGAGAAGTCCAAAGCTGTCACACCGCTTTCACAATGGAAGATTCTTTCTGGCCACTAAACAGAGAATACAGTCTGATTAACAACAGACTAGTTATAATCTTCTTATAACAACAATCTCAGATGCATCAGCAAAAATTTGAGAATTCAGATGACATTCCAAATAAATGGTTTCTGCCACTTGAAATGAATTCAATCCAAGTGAAAGAATTTATCAGATAGATGTGGTTGTTGCATTGACCTTATTGTCATTTGTAATAATATGAACCCAAAATATTCTAGGACTTGGAATTTAATACAATATAAAAATCTTAAGAGCTTCTCATCCATACCATTGGATTCTTCAAAGACCAACAACAGACTAGTCCAGATTTCTGGTCCCTGAAATCAAACTGCCCATAGCCAACAGCCAGAAGGTCCTACAAGGGAGAAAAGATTACAGAGATTCAGGTACAATCTGGTACAAGCACATTAATTAGATAGTTCTCATGGCATTTTTTGATTTTCCACCAATGTTCATTTGGATAACATACACTATGCAGCCTGCTTCACTTTGCTTTTATTTAAGGATCAGCAGTACAAGCAGTACCAATTAATGGGTTGCCCATCCATCCATTTTCTAACCTCTTCTTCTAATTCAAGGTCACAGGGCTACCACAGCCTATCCCGAGCAAGCAACAGGTGCAATTCCTGAGTAATAATGAACAAAAACTACACAAAATTGCAAAAGAAAATATTTACCGTATTCTTCTTGTTCCATGCCATGCTGCTTACATTGCGACCCTTTGTGAGATCACATGTAAAAGACCACAGGCGATCTAACGCTGGTGCCGAAGTTTCTACAGCGGTCTCCTCTTCTTTGTCACCTTCGATAACCCCTTCCTCTTCACGTATACAGTCGGGGTCTACACAGTGTAAAAGGTCTCGTAAATTACATGTCAATGGCTACAAACCACAGAACTGAAAACAATAAATGTCTCAGACTAAGCCTCCTTATTACAATGTACAATACAATGTACTTAACAGTGCTTAATTCATCATTTGACTCTTTTTCTGTCAATGTGGTTTTCATTAGTATTTCATGGTTAAATTAATCATGCCTACTAAACTACAGTACATTACACAAAATATTTTTCTAATTTTTGACATCTTCAATAATAATGCAATACATATAATGCACACCTCATCCAAAGTCCTCTATCACCAAAGCAGTACTACAAAATTTGTTTTTATACAGCTAAAATATGCATTATTACTTGGTATGGCATCATAAACAATATGAATCAGAACTGAATTTCACATTCCATCAATTTTCACATTATGCAAGTAATATAAGAATGTACCTATAAGTATTGGAAGTTGTCTATAGGCTGCCAGCTTGGGCTGAAAGATGTTTTCCATGAGGATTCTCTCCATAACAAATAAGTCCTGTTGGAATTTTTCAGACTGCAGGATTAATTCAGGATCTAGCTCATCTTCTGTAGGCATCATTTGTAGGACAGCACTCTCTATATCCATCCCTGAACTGGAACGGCTAGCTGAAACACAGCGATTATTTTATATTTTATATTATATATTAAACAACTTTCTTAACCTACATCAACATTTAAATTTAAAATTGTATTTTTGGAATGATACACTCAAGTCCCTTACTTATACTTGTTGTACTTATAATCGACATTGTTCTTTCAGGAGCTCTGCTTGCATCCAATCTGTGGGTTGAAACACTTTCTCTGCGGACAGATTTATCTGTTTCCAATGCCTTTATAGGCTCTCCTTCTGCAGTAGAGGTGTTGAAAGTATCATACATGTCCCATGTGGTTGCCATCACAGCTGAAAAAAATATATTAAGATATTAGTTTTCAGTAAAATAGATGAGGGACTACAGAATTTAAAAACAAAGGATAAGTAATACAGGATGAGAAGGGATCTAACTCTAGCTAAGGTTTGGGTTAGGAGCCTGACTTTCTTTAAAACGTGAATGCAACCTTCCACTAATTTGAGAGGAAAATACAATAAGCTGAATCAAAATATTAGTCTGAAATTACTAAGCAACTTCGCCAAACCAACAAGAGTGTATCAACAATAGTAAAAATCTATTTTGGATAAGTATTCTGTTATTGGAATTTCCCTGTTGAATGGTGTTCTCAGTGAGGATGGTTTCAGGCTTAACCTGGGTAAAAGTCAGAAATACCCAATACATTTTGGTTTTGTTTGTTAATATACCTGGACAAGAGCCAGTTTACCTGCATCCACCATGTTGATTTTTTCACACTGAACTTCTTTTGTTTTTGGTGCCCCATTAAAAGTCTGCATCATCCTTTCAACATACTGGTCATTGCCTGCCCTGTTTTTACAAACTTCCTCATATCTGCTGTTTTTCTCCCTTTGGATAAACATAAAAATGATATGCCACATTGAATGTTTATCAAATAAGATCACTTTATTAGCTATAGACAATTTCTTAGGAATTTGTCTTTTCGCATACCCCAACTTGCTCTCCAAGAGACACACAGACACTCAGACAGGGAGAGAAGCTTGGGGTCAGAGCGCAGGGTTAGCCATTTATATGGCGCCCCTGGAGCCATTGAGGTTAAGGGGCCTTGCTCAGGGGATAAATGTAGGATTCCTCTGCTGGCCACAGGATACAAACCAGCAACCTTACAGCCACAGGCGCAGATCCTTAGCCACAGAGCCATCATTTCAGCCATCATTTCAGCTTATTTCAGTGTTCATTATCGACAGATGTCATGCTACACATCGGCTCCACATGTTAAATGAACACTTACAACTTAAATTCATATAAATTCCGTCATGCAAATGAAAAACAAAAAACAACCTACTTGATAGTTTCGGCTTCTTCGGAATCCAAAGACACAATGACAGCTGGCATGTCCAGTAGCCAAATGGTTTCTGTTTCGGTCAAACATCTGTCTACAATGCTACACAACACTTCTTCTGTCAATTGTTCCTGTACCTCCTCCCTTCTCACCTGTACATCTGCGTACACATTAGAGAAATGTCAAGAGGTTGACTGATAAAGCAGGTGCTTTTAAGAATGTGAATTCAAAATTAGACAATGTTCTCATCTTTTCTTTTCCATCCATCCATTTTAGATAGATAGATACTTTATTGATCCCGTGAGGGAAATTGCAGAACTGTTTCTAACTGTTTCTTCCAATTCAAGGCTGCAGGGGTAGAAGAGGGGGCCAGATCCTATCCTAGCCAGCAACGGGCGCAAGGCAGGCCACACCCTGGATGGGACGTCTTGGCAGAGCGGACAGACTCACACCTAGGGCCAATTTTCCAAGAGGCCAATAAACCTACCAGTCTGCTTTTGGACAGATGCTTTCAGGTCTTTTGACTAAGATCAGGTGTGTGTTTCTGGGCTGCGGGAGGAAACTGGAGCACCAGGAGGAAACCCACATGAACACGGGGAGAACATACAAACTCAGATAGCATCCCAAGTCCAGAATTAAACCCAGGGACCCAGCACTGCGAGGTAGCAAGTCTAACCACTCTGCTTCATTTTTTTCTTTTACTTTATAGAATTTTCTAAACATTTAGTAAAAGATAAACTATACATCCCAGAATGGCCCTACAACACAGCCCTTTAAGTGGACTTTTCTTGACAGTGAACAGCAAACTAAAGGACACGATTCTCCGACAGCAACCTGAAAGGCTGATGGTGACATCTCGCTTGGAACCTGGATCCTCAATTTCCTCATTCATTGATTCCATCATTGATTGACTTGATCTAGAAACAGTACTGCTTCCAAAAACTGACCTGTGATAAAGAAAATAGTAATTTACATAACACACATACAGTAATCTACAGTCAAATGTAATCTAAAATGCAACCTTCAAAGAGATTGGTTATACAGTATATACATACTGTACAAAGCAACGATTTATTCAGATTGTGCTTTCAAATATAATACCTGCATTACCTAGTGAATGGCCCAGCAAAGCTTGCATTGACCCCAGTCTGGCACACAGATATAGTAGATAAGAAATCGGACGCATTGGCTGACGTCTCCTGAGATGAGAAGATTTTGCTCTGTTTGGACTGCACTGCACTTGGATCAGGGTGGAAGAGTGGCTGAGGAGTGACATCTTTCCCATTTTCATCAAATACCTTCAAAAAATGAATATGTATTTGAGTGAAATAGAAAAAGTAGTGCACAGCACCAGGCTGTTACGGCTTTATTTCTCATTACTGGATCTAAAGCAATTCCTTTTTTTTTGCCTTGGCAACATGTTTGTAATGTAAAGCGACAGGTTATTACGGTTTTATTTTTCATTGCTGCATCTAAAGCAATTCCTTAAATATATATATATATTTTTACCTGTGCAACTTGTTTGGTTGTTTGAAGAGGGCTCTTATCGAGCGTCTTGCAGTCTCCTTGTAAACTCACACTTCTCCGGCTCATTGACCCAACGCCGCTGCGATTTATTACACTTTGGTTTAATCTGTTCATTCCTGAGATAGATGCATTCGCTATTCTAGCATTTACATTCAACCTGGAAGACCTAAACAGAAGATTTTAGTAAATATATCACATATATTCATAAGGCATGCAGTCAAAATTATTGCAATCTGTAACATTATTGTTTTAAACTACTCTCCTTAGCGAGGAGGTTGTTATAAAATCGGGCTATTTAAGGATTTGATGCTATTTCAGACTTACGCTGTTACTTTAACAGTTGGCTTCTTTAATTTTGTAGTGCTATGAGACATTTTGGTAATATCTCTACAATCGGTTAATGAAAAATAAATAAAAAAGTTAAATTCACATATTCTCTTCAAACACGCCAGTATGTTTCCGGATAGTGGAAACTGTCTTGTTGTAGGTTTCCATGGAAATAAGCTCCTCCCCTTTTTTATGGCGAGCCTGCGTGGGGTCAGAGTTCTTTATGCCCGGTACCTGCCCTTGTACAAATCGCTCTGTTATTGAGATTTTTTATGCAAGGAAAATTTTGAACTATTAGTATAACAACAACATGGTATTGTGGCCTTGGTTTTTTTTGTACCATAACTGTATAACTGCACAAACGCATTTCTTAAATTCAGTAAGCAAGACTTGCCAAAACTCCCATGAAAGTTAAGAGCGAACGACCAATAACATAGTGAAAGATTTTAAAATGTACACTGTTCGCAGAATCTGTATTCTGGTAACAGAGGTTCTACATTTTTCCTCCAGGCTAAGTTGACATATCAACACATTATTTAAATAGTTGTCTATTGCTCAGTAGCTCTTAAGGCAACCTGCGATCACATGGTCAACACGCTTAATCAATGGGGACTCTTTGATTAGCAATTCAAATAAAACCTCGTCATAAATCCAGGGGAAAAAAATAAAACATTTATTTATTGTTGAACGACGTTCGATTACAGCGAAAGGTATATACACGGTTAAAATTTTTGAAACCTCCTAAAAAATTCTGAAGAAATATTGTAGTTTGCAAACGCTCCTCCCTCCTGTCCTACACTTCAGCGCGTTAGCTACTATACTGCAGAGCTCAGCTGTGAAAACTACCAACATGAAAAAGGGGCGACAGAGACAGGGGTTTGAAAAGCTGCTTTGCTATTTTTCTTATAAGTCAAAAGGGCCATCTGCTTAAAGGGAACTGAAAGCGTTATGGTGACCTAAATTATGTGCTAAATGCGTGTGAAAGATTTGATTATTTTGATTAAGTGCTTTGAAAGACACGAAAGGCAAGCGACAGCCTAAGTCACGTGATCCGGAACAAGCTCCATCCGGGACCTGGCGATGACCCGCAATGTGACCCTCAGCATAGCAAACATGGCGGAGGTAAGGAGGAAACTCATATAAATATTCTGTAAAATAGATTTGCTTCGTAATATTTTAATACTGTTGAAACTCGGAAACAATATAGTAATAAAAACTCTGAAAAATATATTTCAAATTCATGCTGTCTCGAATCTCTCAGAAAAATGTCCAAACTTGTTGCATTTTGTCTTAAATATGTTATTTGCAAACTTCTGTAATTTCTTAATTAAAAAAAATAATTGGTACTCCACAAAAACGGCGTATTCAATTTTGATATGTAAGGCGATGCTTTGTAATGTCTTGTATGGCGTCCGTAAATGATTTTGAAGATTCTTAGCTGTAATTACCAGTTTATTTGTGTACAGCTATAGTAGTTCAGGCGCGCTTTTCGAGCCTTTAAACTTCCAGTTTTATCCACTAGGCCTGCTAAGTACTGCTGTCTGTGGTCGTTTGTCTCTTTATTATGCATCGGTGGGTTTGTAATTATGTTAATTAACAATATTTTAAAGATCATCGTTAAATCTCGCGATTTTGACAGAACAGTAGAATATATTCTCCTAAGCTAGTTTTTGTTGCGACAATACTGGTCATCACAACCTTTGAAAAATATTGCAAAGAGAAAGGAGTTTAATTTTGTTTTTTTATTACACAATTATGCCAGTTTTAGCAGTTCAGTTCTTTTTTTCTTGTGGAGCATTTTGAGCTAATGTATGTTTAGAAGCGATTCGCTTTGTAAGAATTAAGCGGCAGTTTTTTGATAGTAGTTCTAAAATGTTCGTCGGATGATTTTTCATTGATGCCTTTTCCAGTGGGGATAATATCATAAGCCAAAGAACTACGGTTAAAATGAACATCGTATCAAATGGTCTAAGTCAAATACTGTGCAGATGCTTATTACCAGCTAAGTGTGGTGTGTTTATTGTTAGCCCTTTGCCCTCTATGTAACGAATTATAGTAAAAAATGTTATTTAATTTGTTGTACCGTAATATTGGCTTCATTTGTAGTAAAACCAACATTGAAACGGCTTTCCTTTTTTGAGTTTTGTGTGTAGTTAATGATTATCGGGATGCTTAATCATGGTTTTGGAGTGCTGTGAAATTTTAAGGAGTGTAGACGGGTATTTTTATAGAGCTTCCTCATTTCAGATCTAACCTTTAACCCTGCTTATCTGAGGTGTTAACGTAGTTTTTGTTTTGTTTTCTGTAGCCCTCCTTTGGGAATTCGAGCCCAGGTAAATATCCCTTTTTTATTTTGGCGTTGAATTTGTCAGTGAGTTTTATTTTGCACCAGAGGACCAGAGGTAATTTCTTGCTTTGTTGTTGACATGAGATTGTGTTCAATCCGATGTCTTCCACTAATGTTTGATTTGCTTTTTCTTAATTGTTTGCATGACACTATTTTTACTGGTGCCAGTTTAAGTATTCATACTGTGTTTTTTTTTCCTTGAAATGGGTGATTGTCCTTTGTCAGGAGGTTCAGCTGGCTCAGATGACCATGAATTTGACCCTTCTGCTGAGATGCTCATTCATGATTATGATGATGAACGAACCCTTGAAGAAGAAGAACTAATGGAAGGGGAGACGAATTTTAGTGCTGAAATTGAGGAACTTGCTCGGGTGGGTCTTCAATTGCTTTTTTAATTTTGAGCAGCAAAAGTAAAAAGAGACATGAATGACCTCCGCATTTGCCACTTTGGGTGGGGTGGAGGGAGAATTTTAAATTGCTTCTTGTCTATTTTCATGAGTATCAGCTAGATAGTAAATTATACTCGTTTGAAGTAGGTGTTGAAGTAGTGATGCAAGCAATAAATTGATCAGCTAAAAAGTTTTAGTGAAAATATAAAGCAGGGAGCTGCTTTTTAAGTGCATAAGAGAGTATCAGATTTTTCTGTGAGAAGCTGATGTTGTGTCTGTATTTATAAAGCAAGCAGCATATTGTTAGTGAATTTTTTTTTTTATATGGACTGAAAGTTTCCTGAACATGTTGATGAAGGTGTGTGTGTGTTTTGTCACAGGAAGGTGAGATGCCAATACAGGACCTTTTGAGTTTATATGGTTATGGAAGTGGTGGATCTCATGAGGAGGAGGAGGAGGAGGATGATGAAGAAGAAGAAGAAGAAGGGGAGGAGGAGGAGGAGGATGGAGAAGATGTAGATAATGATGAGAACAGTGGGAGCACTGGGGATCTGAAAAGGAATAAGGTTAGCTTACTGTACTATCATGTATTCATTTATCAAATAGTACTTTCAAAATTGCCTGAAATTTCTGTCTTATAATTCATAAGATAGCCTGTGTGTGGTTCAGTTTGTTCTTTTTCAAATATCGGTCATGTTCAGAATGTGATAAGCAAAAGTGGAAAAACTGATAGATATTTATGTGCCATATAGTCTTTTTCACCTTATTCAGCAAATAATGTACCAAAAAATGGAAATCAGAATCACTGACTTGTCCTTGTGTCATTCCTTGGCTCCTATAGTGCATATTTTCAGAATTTTCTTTAAAAAAAAAATGCTTCTTTATCTGTCATGCAGGATGAGAGGGTTAAGGATTCGTCTGGTCAAGAGGATGAGACTCAGTCCTCAAATGATGACCAAACTCCATCGGTCACTTCTCCTGATACGTCAGAATTAATCCGATCACGCAGATGCAAATATTTTGAAGGTATGTAGCAAAATAATCTCAATGCAATATTGCTTTTTCCTACATTATGACAACTATTAAAGCTATTTCAAATGACAAGACTTTGTCTTCAATAAGAAAATCGGTCATTTCCAATAGATGCAGTCTTCCAGCACATGTTCTATTTTAACTAAATCTTTTTTTAACCTAGGTAATGACCCTGAAGAAGAATCAGAGGAAGATGAAGATTATATTCCATCTGAAGACTGGAAAAAGGTAAATAACTTAATAATGAATGAATGCATTAATGTGCATAATTTACTTTTAGAAAATGCACAAATTTCACAATGGAAAGTGCATGTCAAGTGATGCAAGTATGATTGCTGTTTTTCAGGAGATAATGGTTGGGTCAATGTACCAGGCTGAAACACCATCTGGACTTTGTAAATATAAAGACAATGAGAAAGGTATTTCTGTATAATACAGCTGGTGCTGTGTATTAAAGCAAGTGAAGTTAAAGATGTTGTACCACAAAACATGTAAAAAACAAACTGAACCCGACTCAAGGTCCGGTTGTTTGCATTTCAAGCAGCACATCTTATCGAAAGGGGAGTTCTGAAATAACAGAATTTGTCATTTTTATTTGGCAAAAAAGGCAGGACTTGGATTGTGAACGAGCACTTTAGAGCACGGATACCAGCATATATGCAATTTATTTTTCCATTTCTTAACCTGCCCCTGCAATATTTTATATGAGACAGTCATATAGGACAGTGTAATTTTAAAATCTTACATAGCAGGAAACACATTTCAGAGATATCAAAGAGGTTTGGTCTTGTGGTATATTTCATCAGTGAGGGAAACCAGAAGGCAGAAAGGAAAACTTATGGCGATGTGTATTTTACTGGAAAAATAGCTACTACTTTTATACCTAAGATTGTGGGAATATGGAACAAGTCTACCAGCCATCTTGTTCAAATTATACTCTGGCTTTCAGGAAGCCCCTATAGAGTAAGGTCTGCCCTCATTTGTAAACTTGATTGTATTCTTATTCTCTGTGTACTCTTAGCGTTGCTGCTTTTTTACTTTTTAAATTTGATGGAAAATATCTTCAGTGAGTCTAATTTGTGTTATTTCTTCAATGCAGTGTATGAGAATGATGACCAGTTACTGTGGAATCCAGAATTCCTTTCTGAAGATGCAGTTGTTGAGTTTTTGGCTGAGGCTTCCAAACGTACAGGTGAAGAAAAGGGAGTAGATGCTATTCCTGAAGGATCTCACATTAAGGACAATGAACAGGTACAGTTGAAAGAGGGATGTGGGCATTTGTTTCTTGTGAAATGTGTTCAGGCTGTGTATATGTGAAATTGACTAGAAACATTTCCTGACAATGTCTTGCAAATCTGTAAAAATCTCTGCTATGTTTACAGCTTTCTGTGTTTTCAGTGAAATATGTGAGGATTTGCACTTCAAGTCTACAGTAGTATCAGACATCATATGTACATTTATGTGAAGAATTGCTCAAACTTTTATTTATGATGGATACATTTCAACTGCAGAGAAAATAAATATTAGGTTAATTTTCTTCTTGTAATTTTCTAAATTGGATTAAAAAGATGTAGTAATTGAAAGGAATATGCAGCAATTGGTGTCCTCACTTTTCCCCTTATTGTCGTTTATTACTTTTTCAGGCCCTTTATGAGTTGGTGAAGTGTAATTTTGATGTTGATGAAGCCTTGCGAAGACTAAGGTTTAATGTAAAAGCAGCTAGAGGTAAGGAATTTTTTATGCTGGATTTTCGGGTGTCATAAATCATTCTTTAAGGTTATGGTGCTCTCTTTACTGAAAAAGATCTGCTTGTAGGTTTGAGAAGTAGACACAAGAAGTATGTTCTTTCACAGAAATAGATTACAGTGTATAATTGTACATCTTTCAAATTGACATTGGTATTTTCAAGCTTGTATTTTCAATGTGATTATGGCCTTTCTTGAAGAGTCAGCATTTTACTCTTATGTCTTTAGAAGAACTGTCTGTTTGGACAGAGGAAGAATGTAGGAACTTTGAACAAGGACTTAAAGCCTATGGAAAGGATTTTCATTTGATACAAGCAAACAAGGTAATTTTTCTTTTGATTTTTTTACGTTTTAAGCCAACGGACATTTTTATAAAAATGCATAAAAACCTCTGTTATAAGTTGTTGAAAATTTCAAGATTTGTCTAAAAGTAGGTAATGTAGACTTAAAGGGGAGCTGCAATTTTTAGATTTGTGGGATGGAAAGAATCAGTATTGAAGAGTGCATTTCAAACCGCCATAAATTGTAAACAGTAACTTGTTAAACCTTCAATTTACATCACAAAATAAAATTTCCAGCTATGCACACCATCATGTTCTGTGATTTAGAATGAGACGACAAAACTTCTGGTGATGTGAAACAGCCTTATTACACTGTAAACAAGTGGGCTTGTGAATACATCTCTTTAATCCAATAGGAATATTGTTCTGGATTTCAGGACAGTTTTGCAGGCAAATACTTCGTTAACTCTGCATGCAGATTATGTTGGAACATTTCTGTGGTGTAATGTCTACTACACAACCTGTATTCTATGTTGGAACATTTCTGCGGTGTAATGCCTACTACACAACCTGTATTCGCTCCTACATCGCATTACATTAGTCATTACAGTGGCTAGTGGGCAGGAAGGGCCACTTCACATCACAGTTTGTGGGAACTCTCCCTCTGGCCCATGACGAGACCAGGGGTTTGCGACAACGTGCAGTACTTTTACCATGTTCACAATTTTCTGCTCAATTCAAAATTTGCATTGTTTGTTTCTCTAATGTCGGTTTGTTACTGAGATTTCATAACCTGTCTGAGAAACTGGAGCTGCAGTTCCCCTTTAATTTAAGCAGTTGCCTTAAAGAAGGAATCTTGTCACAAGATTCTAAGAAGAATTACACTGTCTTGCTCAGAACAAAAATCTGATCATGCATTGTTAGCCCAGTAGTATGGTCCAATGGTATCAAAACCTTGAAGGAACACTAAAAATATTTTGCATCTTGCCTAGCACAGAGGGTTGTCCTTTTTTAATCTTTTTCTTTATTTAACATTCACAACTTGCAGAATCCAAATAAACCTCATCAGTTGCATTCAGTTAGGCAAGTGTGATCACTTGGTGGTAATGTTGATGTATAGTTTAACAATTTTTTATTTCAAATGTGCACAAACTGCCATAATGAAACAGCTGCTCAGTTTAATCTAAAGTGTGGCTCTTGAATTGTTAAGTAAAATCTCTGTAAACACTGATGTTCACTGGAGAAACTGGATGGCTGCAGTCTCTAAGGTTTTATACATAACTTTACCATCCTCAAATCTAGGTAAACAGGAATCAGTGGTTATATAGACAGCTTATTCCAGTAAGATATGTCCAGGATACAGTTAAAATCCCAAGATATTGCAGCCCTCCAGGACCATGAGTGAACACTTAACAGTTCTCTCTTTTCACTTGTTTTTGTGCACATCTCCCTTTTAAGCAATTGTCCAGAGCGGATCAATGCATTGCAATAATGCATTTATTCTAGATTTACCTAATGCGATATATGGTCTTTGTAAAGGCACAATTAATGCTTTTATACAGAAGGAAAATGGAATGCTTCTGAACCTAAACAAATTTGAATATGCCACTAGCCTTATCAGCTTTGGTTTTAATAAAAGAAGCTTAAAAAGTAAATTCTGTGAAGCTAACAATTTTATATGGAAAAAGATCAAAGCTATGAGTAAATGTGCAAGTGACAATAAATGGTAAAACTGTATTTATTCTTATTCTTTTTAAATGAATATTTTCATGCAGCTCAATGTTTTAATAACCCTGATTTTTAATAGAAATTTCATTTGTGATAAATTAAATTTTTCAGGTGAGAACTAGATCAGTAGGAGAATGTGTGGCCTTTTATTACATGTGGAAGAAATCTGAGCGTTATGATTTCTTTGCACAGCAAACCAGACTTGGGAAAAGGAAATACAACCTTCATCCAGGTGTTACGTAAGTCATTTCCATTGGTAATTAGAGCAGACAAATATACATACCCTTTATTTATTAAACATCTCATAAAGTATTTTCCATCTTGTTCGATACACATGTATGTATTGCATTTTTGGTGTAGTCTTATTTTGTAATGCATAGCTGTTAAATGGATCTCGAAGCCGCAATCATTGTCAATTACCAGTAAATGCAATGAAAATGTTTTGATGAGGTGGAAATTGTGGTTGAAGAATTGAAACGTAGATATGTTCTTATCACAAGTGTCGTTGTTTTGGGCGTAAGCCTTTCACGTTCAGTGAACAGCTGGTACACGTAAATAGTTGTAATCCCCTTTTGGAATTTTCAGAGATTACATGGATCGTCTCCTCGATGAGACGGAAAGCGCTGCATCAAGCCGTGCTGCTTCTCCTCCCCCCACTACCTCCAACAGCAGCACCAGTTACTCGGAGAGGGATGACAGCAGCAATCAGAACGGTGAGCCGGCATTCCTCTTCCTCCAAACGCCACACCTGGACGTAGCCTCCACCCCTTCTTAAAAACCAGTCGGGATGAAAAAAGTCCCAACGGGAATGTGAAGAAACCTTTTTTTTTTGTCAATTTATATTTTCCCGTTCTCAGAAAGTCTCTTTTAGTAAAGTTCATTTAATGGGATTTGTGGGAGCTGCATTCTAGAGAATAGAATGGTTTGAATTGGAAACAACTATTACCGTCTTTTTTTACTTTCTATTTAGCGATGAAAGGGTTTACAAACGGAACATAACCAGAACACCAGAATAAACATTTGCCTTCATCTTACATTTTTGTTACATTGTATATATAAAAAGAAATATTTACGCTATGCCAGCAGGTGTGTAGCCATACAAAAAGAATACAATTGTTTGATAAGAAGTACAACAAACAACAAAAAAGTCCACACAAAGATATCACTGCATATTTTCTCGTAAACTTGAATCAGGTCCCTGTAGGGAGAGAAATTCAATCCATTTTGAGATTTCCCAGTATTTGCTAAACCTCTCTGCCTGCAATCTAAGAGAGAAAAAGTTATTTTTTCCATTATATAGATCTCATTCACAACATTAACCCATTGTTCAATTACCCTCTTTTCTAATCACTGTTGCGTGTGTTACTTTGAGTAATGAAGGTGACTGAATTCACTAAACTCTTGGTAATATTTTTTTTTAGGAATAGTTGCACATATTGTGGGGGACCTTCCTTCTGGGATAAATGAAGTAAAAAGTGAAGGGACACAGGCCAACGGACCTTCTGTCCACAACCAGGAGCCACCTGCCTTAGACAAAGACACTAACGGTTGTAGCAAACAGGACTCTTTGAGCGACGGCAGAAGCACTGCTGGCGAAGAAAGTGAAAACGGCAAGCATGAGGAAAGCTACGACAAGTCTGCGAAAAGACGGAGGATTGAGAATGATTTGACCAGTGAAATAGAGAATGCTGGCACTTCTGAGCAAGGGACCAGTACTCCTGTAAAGCCTGAAGAAACTTTACAACAGAATGACTGAAATTGCTGAATAAGGCTTTCAAAGAGCGAAACCAAATTCTGAACCGAATACAAAGATGGGCTTCCGGGACCTATAGGGTTCACCAGTGCTAGAAGAAATCATTTGATTGTATTGAATATGTACCTACAACCCACATTTTGTTTTCTATCCATAAGTAATGTTGCTGTGAGAGCTACATTATGCCCTTTCAAAGACCTGTCTAAATTTTAAAATATTTCCTGTTTGTACCACAAATTCTTGGTAATATTTTTATATGGAAAATATATTTATATTTTTATTAAGCATATCATAATACTAAATGCTCTTAAGCCATTTTATGCAAGAGGTCACTGTTTGGCAAACCAGGTATCTCTTGCATTGAAAATAGGGATACTGGAGCTTTAAAGGCACAAGATCTTGCACTTTTTTGTACAAGTGTAGCAATCGGGCTACATGTCATTAAAGCAAATAAGAAGCTAGAACTCCTGGAAGCCTTACACAGACCCTCTTGTTTTTATAGGAAAAAATAAGCCTGTGGGCATCCATAAGGTTTGTTTATATTATCATCTTGACATCAGTGATGTCCTGTATATTACTGATTATTGGGCAGAAGAAATACAAACTGTATTTTTCCAGATTCTTTGTAGACTTTGAAAGTTTTTTTAGAAAGTACTTATTGAGATCTGTAAAGTTTGTATAGTTTTCTTACTTTGTACAGTTCTTACTTTCATTATGAGAGACAAAAATGATACTAAATATTGATGTGAATCTCTATTGGCATTTTATTTTACTTGATAGGCTGTCATTTTCAGGATCCAGCTTTCTAGACACCTTAATTGTGCTATCATGTTCATTGACATTCCTTATTCCTAAAACTGATCTTGCACATATGTTCCTTTATGAAACCAAAATGTAATTTGCAGTTGATTTGCAAGATAAAATGTTGGATTGGTATTTGTATGGGACATCATTCTAAAATAGAACTAGCTTAGTGCAATACACTCACTTTCCTCTGAAAGTACTGCTAAAATGATACCAATCACTGCAACAGTGTGTTCATATTCCAGTTCAAATCCAAATGCTGCTGCTGTTAAACTAGCATGTATTATGTTGCTATTCATCAGTCACCACTAGTTCCACGGCCAGAATGATGTAATATACTAAGGCTGTGTTGGCTCATTTGTATGCTAAAATAGCTTAACTGTTCTATATTAGTTTGCTGCTGTCTGGATGTCTTGAAATAGTTTTTCGTACTTCTTGCTTTAACTTGCATAAATGGAGTTTTAATTATGCAGTTTGTCTTAAAGCTTTACCTCTGAAATAATGTTCATTGACTTATTTAAGTTATAATTCTACTCTGGGTTTTTTTCTGATGAATTGTGCATTTTTTTCCATAAAGCAACTTGTTAATTAAAACAAATTTTGTTGCAAAGTTGATGCAGTTTTATGGCTTTTTTTCTCCTAGGGGGTTGTTACAGATCAAATAATGGATGATCCAAAATATGGTAAAAAAGGAATTTTTTTATATGGCCTATATTTTGAAAGATTTTTCCTTCCTATTGTGCAAGATTCATTTGGTCAGAGCAGCACTGATTTACCTGCATAAATGTACATAATTATTTAAAGGTTAAAAGCATCATTTAGTTCAAATCATTTATATAGGAGGTAGAAACAAATTTAATGATATATTAGGGGAATTGGTTTAAATCAATACCCTTTAAAATACTTTAAAAGACTAAGTGTCATGTTTTAAAGCTGTCAAAAAAGTGAGGAAGTCCTCATCAGCAATTTTACCTGGATCAGGTTTTCTTCAAGTGGTAAGAGAGCTAAAGGTTTTGGGAAAAGAACTGAAAGTGACTTACAAATTTATTCTGCAGCTCATAAAATGAGTTAACATTTAGAATTTAAGGTTATGAGTCAATTCAATTTCTGATAGAGTATTCAACTGAAAAAAGACAGGCATTAAAAATAAATGATATTGGTTCTACTACTCATGTTGCATTTTAAATGCCTCCCCTTACATTTCATTTGTTAAAAGGACAAGGATTTCAGTTACTCTTCACACCTTTTAGGTTGCATTGAAGTTGAAAAAACATTTTATTTCACAGCTTCACACCAAAGATGTTTTAAAAATAACATTTTCAGAATATGGTACAGGCTTTCCTCTATTTCTAGAACAATACTGTACACTACATACTAGTATGCACCACAGTATACATAGCTCTGTAAATACATTCAATATGTATACAAAGGAAAACAAGTCTCACAGAAGTACCACTCTTAACTTGTGCTTTAAATAGAAGAGTTGCTGCTTTTTTACACATCTTGAAAAATGTAAAACAATGGCTTTAAGGTTAAAACTACTGTGACAATCGTGTCAAAAATTTCATCACATTACTTCTCTCTTTATAAGTTGTCACAACCATTAATAGATGAAATAATACATTGAAAACTTGGATTTCACACAAAGAACATTCCAAGCTGCCTTAAAACATTAGGATAAATCAACAGATGAGATGCTGAACAGCAGATAAAACAATGT
The DNA here is from genome assembly GCF_040954835.1 of Lepisosteus oculatus. Lineage (NCBI taxonomy): Eukaryota > Metazoa > Chordata > Actinopteri > Semionotiformes > Lepisosteidae > Lepisosteus > Lepisosteus oculatus. Next base: position 13,518,339 of record NC_090704.1, on the reverse strand, counting down.
ACTATGTTTACATGTGAATTGGGGTTGGTAGCTCAAGTTACATGGAACAGCAGTCTTTATAAAGTATGTTTTGAAAACGGGAACAGCATTCACCATTGAATTCTGTAACTTGTGATACCAGTCTGACAATAGAACACTGATGTGATGATGGAACATAACATTTTTAGACCTGCACTAAACTAGTACTAGTACTCTATGTACTTCAAAACCGCTATAATAATGAAAAATACACAATCTATTACATTCTTTATAAAGTTTACAATTACACAGATATCTATTTTTGTTGAATATAAAAAGATTATAGAAAAGTTATAAACAACCATAATACTCAACAGTTCATCAGGTCAACTGTTCAAACTGCAGTTCCTAGTTTACAGTAGAACTGTAATCTTTGCTTTGAATACTTACATTAAGAAATGTATTCATGAGACTCATGAAAATGTACTGTATTTACAAGGCATTAGTGTTTAAAATAACACCATGAATCCACCTGGGTTTCTAAAATATGCAATTCCTATTCAGAATAAACTGCCCATCTAAAGGTAGTGGATCAACTGTTCTGAAACAGAACAGGCACTTCATCATTTATTTGCATCTGGTTATGCACTGAGATCAGACACAAACATTTTAAACAAGCTGACCTCACCTTTACTAAACAGAAAGAAGACAAATTCACCTTTCCACTCCTCAAATGGCTTAATTGAACTTGTTTGGTACTTTGAACAATTATTTAAATTACATAAACCATGTTAGAAATTTGCAACAGTTTTACATGCAATAGTTACATACTTCAACAGTTAGTACTTCAACATGAACACTGAGGGGGAGGGGCGGGGAGTGAATAAATATTGTGATCATATTATACATAATTGGCAGCTCAATCAACAACATATTCCACCTTTAAAGGGAATACAAAAGTTTTTTATGTACACTTGAGGTGTAATTTGTTTAAATGTTCATTTAGAGATCTTACAAATATTACATTATACAGTATAGCTTTACCACTGAATTTGTGTTCTTTAAGCTTAAAGTAAGTTCCTTATTTTAGAAAATATGTAACCAATGTGACTGTTTAAACCTATAAAAATTGCTATGGCACTTAAAAGGGAAATATAAGTTTGACATTTTTTAAATTACAATAATAATGCCCTTATCAATTCTGCCATAACTTGGTTATAGGACCTAGTCCTGTCATCTCACTTGAGTGGCTCATTTTAATAGAAAAAAATCCCTTCAATGCTAATACTATCATGGACAATCAATATAGAATTTGATTTCTCTCAGAAATTTTGTTAAAAGATCAGTGTATTTTATCCAGACTAACAGGATATCTGGATATATGTTAAGATGACCTGAAGATGTTAAACAAAAAACAAAATGAAATTAACAGAGGACTTCCATTCCAACAAGTACTTTTAAGGTGCCGATTGCAAAAAAAAAAAGGAAAATATCACGGAAAAGAAATGGCAGTTTTTCCACTTTGACAAAAAAACTGAAATTTTGCTTACAGTATAGCTAATGTTAATGGCAAAAAATAACACTGTGAATCCACTCAAATTTGTAGCAATGTCATGACTTGTAATTAATGGCAAGTTGTCCCTTACGACAACTTTTTATCACAAGGTATTCCTGCTAAAAGCAACTGCTGTACCTCTAAGAGTGTTTAAATATTCAAACACAATACTTTTGAAACAATCTTTAAAAGAAATGTTTTCAGCTGATATCAGTCACCATGTACCACTCTTCATTATGGTAATTCTGTTGGAATAAAACATAAAAATTTGAAAGCAGCACATTTTCACCTCGCCATGCCTATCAACTAATTTGAAAACATTTTAAAGTGCATTTGCAGATCGTACTTATTTCTATTTTTAAATGAGTACATTTAATTGCACACCACATTATACCACAATCATACAGTCTGTCTCACTTCTTGCTTCAATGTTTTGCACTAGAATACACAGATTTATGTGACAATTTAGATGGAACTTACCAATATCCCTAGATTTCATTTATTTTCACATCCATGAAAGCACTGATTCACAAATTGAGGAAATTCCAAAAGAACAATTCACTGAATTATAGATCCCCAGCCTAATCCCACAATGCAGAGGAGTGAAGCGTGCTTGGGATGGAATAGATTATGGCAGACATCTTCTATGTGAGAAGTGTTATTCCAACATTAAACAGATGGCAATGCAGTTGTGAGACTCCATTTTTCAGAATTAAAAGGTCTCCATAAAAAAATGGTTAGTTTATGCACAAAAAAATTATTATAGTTAAAAAGAATTCTAAATTAAAATTGTGATGTGAACAACAATATGCAATGTGGTAACAGCTGAAAAGGTGGTAATGATTTAGTATTTTATAAAACGTGCACCATGGACTTTGGAAGATATGAAGTGATCCCAGGAGAATACACATAAATGAGAGAATTAACCAATAGGACAGAATGCCTGCTTTTGATTTTTGGGATAAAATCTGTTCACAGTTCGAACAGAGCAAATTTAAAAATGACTAAATTAAAAACTTTCTTGCATATTTAAAATGTGACTTCAATAATGGCAATTATTGAATTGTGAAATAAAAGGGCAACAATAGGAAACAGAAAACCTATAACACCAACTGAATTATTAGCCATACAGGCTGATTTCAGAAACAATCCTTTTTGCTGGAGACGTTAGACGTTGTTTGAGACATTATGTACAGGATGAATTAAAAGTGATACACACTATCACTTTGATATCAAGGTGTAGTCTTTTAACACCACCTAACACAAACAAAGCCTGGAGTTATGAAGTCCATGTGTTATGAACTACACCGTTTCAGCTGCAAAATACGATTTGGTTTTGTTTTTGCCAATGTGGCTACAATTCTAAAAACAAAAATAAACAAATTAATTCAATCAAAGAAAACTGATAACTGGTTAATTTTCCATCATACAGCTATTTTCCCTTTGATTTCCAGTTTGTTGATGCTCTCACTTTGCTTACTTGATTGTTCTTCTGTAAACGTGATATATGAATAAACCAGGCTCCCAGCAATACTGTACAGAAAAAAAAGGAAGACAAAGCAAAATTAACGAACAGGAAGAATTCTACACTGACTTTTTGCTTTAATTCCATCCATTACTAGTCAGAATGGTGCTTATTCTTTAGAAGTGTCATTGCAGTCTTGAGTCTATACCAGAAGCACATGTCACAGGGCACAACTACACACTGGCTGGGACACTGTCGACATACTCACACACAGACAAAGCAACCAGGCAGAACACACACGCACAGAAGGTGTCCCAGCCCAGAACTGATTCCAGACTCCAACAGCTGTGGAGCAGCATCACTGACCACTACTGCACTGGGGCATTCCCCCTTTAACTTTAATTGTAAATCAAAATTAGGCAACAAGACCATTTTCAAGACTAAACACCACAAATACTTTGAAACAAAAACACACTGTCGTGGTTTCCACATCATATTTGCTGCTAGGACTGGCAGTATCTAATCAATACAACATAGAGCACTCTAAACACAGTCTTATTATTCTGATAACTGACTTTAAAGTATATTACGATCCCTAACCCAGCTCTGTGCAAGAAAAAAAACAAATATCCTACTTTTAATACATGGATTAATTATACTAACCAATATAAACCAAACTGTCAATTACTTTAAAAAAATTACTGACTGCAAAAGAAAAATTAAGTACATCAAGGTGAATTGTGGTAAAAGAGCTTCCTACTGAAATGGCTTATCTAGTATTTCAACTGCCCTTCTAGATGAGAGTATTATGTAACCAAAAAAGAAAAAACATATATAGATGCAAGACCAAGCAAACTGAAATATTCAGTTTTCTGGTTTTCAGTGGATTGTTTACCACGTAGTGATATTACAAGTTGTATCATAAGATTTGCAAATATTTCTGCAACATTGCATTTAATATGTCAAAAATTAATGAGCACAATATTCCCTACAAGATCCAACATCCTGTGGGCCTGGACATTTACGAGCCCCATAAATATTTCTTCCTGCCAGGCAGGTTGGTGGAATTAGCCTAATGGGAGTGCACCACAGATAGCCAAATGTGACAACTGTGATGTGACTAAGTACTAGAATTTTAAGAAGAGAAAAAAAACAATATCACTCATGTTCACATGATGAAATATTTTACACTAGAGATGAGGCCTCTTTCATCATTTCTTTCCTGTACTAAGCTCTTCCCTTAGAGAAGATAAAGCTCCATTTGGTAATTTTTCACAATGTTAATAAAACTGATTCTTAAAATTAAAGCAAATGAAAGCTTATGATGCTTTCAAGCTTTTGAATGTTACTCTTTTACTTAGTTTCCCCCGACTGAACCTGCATTTTCATTTATTTTAATTGAAGATGAGCTTCCTTTTCATTGCAATTACCTTTGACTAAGTCAGCACTGGTCGCCACAACAGCTGCTGGTGTAGTACAGACTTATTTAATCTTTCTCACTTTCAAAAAGATATGCATTCACTATAAAATAAAATACATTATTTCATAATCTCTAGCAAATGTGCTTGTTTTAGAATGCTTTGTGCAGTAGTTAAGTTTGCCTTTAAGGAAACAAATGTACTGTAGATTGTTTTAAATGATTCATACCTGATATTTAAACCAATGAAGTTTGTCCAAGAGAAAATGTAGTCTCCACCAAAAACCATCCCAATATAGGTTACTAAAATATTCTGAAAGAAAAGGAAAGTTGCCAATTAATGTTGTCATTAGTGAAAAAATGGCAGACAATTGAAGCAACTTAACCCAAAATTCAAAATTCTGTCCGTAATAGGGGTATGAGAGATAAGTATCAATTTTTTAAAACATGTACTGTAAATGTTCAAAAGTGTCTTTATTTCAGTTTAAAATTGGAAACATACCTTTATACAGCCAACTATAGTAGTAGTAAGTGCTGAATTGTACTGTGTACAAAGCACAGTAGAATACATCAGAATAAACCTGCCAAAAATAAAAGCAAAAATTAATTAAGAGCTTTATGACACTTAAAACATATAATACTTTTTCAAAATACACTTGATAAGAGGAGTCAATCATGTACTCACCCCATAACACAGGAGAGGACAAACTGAAAAACGAAGAGCATATCTGACCACCCATCATACTGCACCGCCTGAAAAGAGAAAAAAGAAACATACAGTGCCCTCCATTTAAAAATTTACTGACTGGGTAATCTCTCATGCTTAAAAATGTAAAAGCCTTGAACAGAGCAAGTTCATTTTCATTATATAGTATATATTATAAGACCAGAAAACACAATAGTCAAATTTATTCACACCCATACACATTCTTTTAAATAATTTAAAAAATCATGATGGCCGGGCTCACACAGTAAATGAAAAGCATATCCAAATAAAACCCAACCAAGAAACACTTTGCAGTCAAATTCGAACTTACATGTGAGATAATTTTGTGTTTATAATATAATTAATTATAATTAATATAGACAATATATAATTAATATAGAATAATTGCCCAAAATATCAATTTGCCAATTCTATAATACCATTTACTTATGCCACCTATCCCACCACTGTAGTTTTAAACTTATTTCTTCAATCCATACTTTTAATATGCGTTGGATTTTTTGAAAGTGTCATATCACATTTACAGAAAACGTATTAATAAGTTCAGAAGGTTGTCGCAAAATATTAACATAATCACTACAAACCAATGCAACCTTCAACTATATGAATTTAAAGTAAAAAAAAAACATAACTGAGCCACTGTCATGAGAGGTTTCTGAATAGTGCCCTGTATTTTAAATGTTTTAGTCTTGTGGATGGAAATTGCAGTGCACAATCTACTGCGATAGAAATTTATAAGAAAGGAAAAAACGATATTATAAATGAAGTAAGCTGGTGTAATAGGAGATTACAGCGCCAGTTCCAGGGTTTATGTTCATTAACTCCAGGTGCTGGTATAATAGCTGCTTTGTATTGCTTGTGCCCTGGCAGCTTCCTTGAAGCAGCCTGAGCTTCAGTCTGCCCCTGAAGAGTTTGTCCTGGAAAGTATTCCTCTAAGAGGGTTTTCCATATTACAAAGTAATGCACTGTATGAAGTTATTCATCATCATTACTCAAGTAACCAAAAAATCATAGAACTCTGGTCACCAGTGTATGAATACCTGAATACAATACTGTCAAACACTTCAGAAGACGAGATTTTAAATTACAGGTACTCTCCGACTCACATAAATCCAACTTTACATAAAAATTGCATATGGTCTCAAGCCTTTTTCTGCACTACCTCATGTTCATATCTGTTCTTCCATGTGCATTGGCCATAGAATAATTCTCACGGCTTGCAGTATAGCTCTTTTAGTCATGGCTGAAAACTGCTTTAGTGATGAGAAAGGCGTTAGTGTTGCATAAAAGCGACAATCACTCTGCAAGAATACAGTTTTATTATAATAATACTGTATTACTGTACAGTATACTGCAATAGTGTAATTTTGCATTATATGACTGTAATAATAATGAGTTGTTAATAATGTACTGTATAAGAGTGCATTCCAACTTACATACATTTCAGCTTATGTAAGGTTGAACATAACCATTTTGCAAGTCATATATATACACCTGTATATACAAAATTCTGAAATACTGACCTTATGCTAATGCATGTCATGCCATGTCAACCCATTTTCCTGTACCTTATGCACATAATCTCAAAGTGGGTCTAATGGAAATTTTAATATTAATGACTTGTTTCTATAGATATTGAGAGGGTCAGCTACTGGTATGCTCTTCCTGTTATTAGGAGTTGATAGCAATGTTCTTTAAGTGTAATCCTTGCTAGTCTATGACAAATGATAACAGGTAACTCATGCCTGTTTAACTTGCTGCTCAAAGGTAATTAATTTTAGACAAAACCCTGGTAAGCAACTTCGATTTCGATTTAACCGAATGACATCCTTAGGTACTTTCCAAATTCACTCGTTTATGCAGAAACATTTTTTTTTAATCTGAGTGAACTGAAAAATGAAGGACGTTTACTAGAATACTGGGTAATGGATATACTGTATCATCACAGAAAAAAAGATGTAATTATGGTGCAATTGATCGCAAAGCACATTAAATGTAAGAGGTAACACTTTAATAACTGCCGTAATACCCGTGTGTGCGACACTAAGCAACTATTATACACCAGCAGCCACACTATAACGCAGATCAGGTAGAGTTATTGATCAGCTTTTACAGGTGGGTATTCTTACAAGTTTCATTGATAGTATTTCTACTTGAACTAAAAACACTAAACATGCTGTCCTGCAACTGCCCTTTACAGTGGGCAACTGAATATGAATTACAAATACTTTCTACAACTGAAACTTAAATATACATTTTTATATATACAAAATCTAGTTTTCAAATAAATATTTGAATGCAAATATCCAATATATTAATAATGCAAAAGATATGATAACTCAACAACATTTCTCAAGTCTGCAAGAGAGTCAATTAAGAACATTTCCCACCTTTTCTATATCCCCAGTGAAATGTGCAAACAGCAAGGTTGGAACAATCATAAATAATGCATTGTAATACAGTAGTCCATATTTCCCCAACTCCTAAGAGAGAGAAAAACAAACTATTAAACACGATTTCTTGAAAAGCAAAAGTTTACACAATAATAAATGTATGCTAGAAATTTTACATTAATGTAATCAATTTACTTTTTTTGCAAGCAACAGATTAGCTCTAGGATGTATTGGACTGTTAGAACCAGGAACAAGGAAGACAATATTGAAAGTAGTTTAATCGGCCCACAAACATCCGTTGTCAAATACTTGCATACCAGAGCAGAAGGAAGCAGGCAACACAAAAACATAGTGGTACAAGCCCGAATCAACATTCCTGTTCAAGGACAAAATTCTGTAAAGTTTCACTATCGTATATCTGAAACTGGATGTACAAGACGTGAAATGCCAAATTCAAATCCCGCCTACTTCAATATTTAATTATAATGAACTGGTTAATGCAACTAATGTTAAAAAATCTTAAACATAAAAGAGGACGATTTGCAAGAATCTGTCCTGGATCCAGCCAGTGATTAACACGTTTGTTTTTATGGGCTACTTGGGAGTCTGTCACCATCTTCAATGTAGTTTTCTATTTTTGAGATCTTCCCCCGGGTTCTAAATATATTTAATGACCCCCCTCCCCAATTTCATTCACTGCTTCTACTTGTGTCAAAGCATCTGTTGCATTTACTTAGGGCTTGCAATATTTATGTTCTCTTTAAAATCTCAAAATGAAGTAGCAGAACTTCACTATCTTGTAAAGAAACTTGCATAATTTACACCCACCTCACAGCAAATATTTTTTTCCTTCTACTAACAACTTCCTGAAAGTAAATGATCAGCATAAACGTTTCTCTGGGGACATCATGGTATTGGGAAAAAAACAAGATTCACAAGATGCAGCAGTTTTCTTTCTGAATTTTATGAGATCTTGGAGGTTCACTCTACAAGTAGTATAACTACAATGAGTATAGTACATAGGTACCACGGAAGTTAAAAAATGTTTACTGGTCAAGACAACATCATGTATTTGCGTGGTTGTAATAAATATTTTAACAGGATTTTTTTCTTTAAAGGCATTTTAATAACATTTTGTGGAAATACTAAAGATCTCAGGACATGTGAATAAAAAATACAATTGGCTAACAATGTTTTAAAATATGACATACTGTCAAAATTCTTACCTTGGAGTCTAATTTTTGCTTCACATATGCCCCATTTGCTGCAGTCAAGACATCATTAAGCAGAATAAACACATACCCTTGGAGGTCGAAAGAAAGATCAGTGCTAAAAAAGCAAGAATATCCAGATTGACTTGAAAGGTTTGTCTGCGAAATATCTACTTACTTTCAGTTTCTAAAGATTATCAGCATTAAAATTAGTACAGTTCCCCTAAATCATTAGCTTAAATACAGAGCTCTTTTAAAAAAGAGCTTATATTTTACGTAAAATTTATATAGTGTTCTCAAGCAAATGTTAAACCACCAGCAACATTATGGTTTTGACAACTACTTAGCATTTTCTTTTATAATACAGGACAATACAAAACACACTCAATGGCAGTCTTAAAACTTATGCTCCTGCTAGCTTTGTTGTAGTTAACCTTTGAACACACTTCTACGGTCATATTCAAATCGTACCTGGCCGCAACAAATGCTCCTAGTATCATAGCAAACACTGTAAGCTGGACAGGACGAGAGAATTTTTTTCTAAGAAAGAGAGAAGAAAAGATTTATTCACAATGCAATAACAGAGTACATAACTTCTTATTTTATCAGAGAGTTTGATTTAAACCAAAATCATTTATAAGGAAGTATAAACTGCCAGAAATAGCCAGTAGAAAAACTTACTTTAATAAGAATCCCTCTGCTAGCATTGTAAATAAAATAGAGAACCTCCTCAGAACTGTGAACATGGGCAAGCTGTGGAAGGACATGGTACATTAGACTCTGAAACATCTAGTTATGACAGTATTGATAAATCAATCACAGCTGAAGACAGACATCTCATATTAAAAAATAAGATCATCATTTACTAAAATTCTACAGCAGGAATAAATATATACAGCATTTTCAAAAAATCATACTTTAGCCTTTTTGTTCCAAACAGTCCTGTTATTTGATTCCCTACATAAAGAAGAGGTAGAGGAAAAGTCTGCAACAAAAGAAAAGATAATTAGAGAACTGCGCTATAGCTTATCTTACTGCATCCATAATATTAATCAGTATCTTAGAAAACACAGTACATTTCTCAGAGCCACTTATAAGGAACCTTAATCTTCAAGATGAATGATACTGAGAAACAAATGCTCATCATTCTTGCAGATGCTACAATGAATAACTGGATGTTATCTTTTACAAAAAAAAGTTCACAAAATGTCTTCTAAAGGGCCGTATGTTTAAAATTGTACAATTTGAATAGAGTGAACAGACGTTTATATCAATTGTTGGTTCAATATCCCCCTTGTCCTTTGCAGATTACGGTTAGGAGTGTAGTAGTACTTGATTATACAGTTTGTTAATCTTATTTGACAAACTGCCAGAAACAATATCACCAAATTAAGATTTCCTAACTGTAAAAGGTAAAAAATGTTATATGGCAAATTATTGTATTTCATTTACTTTTCTTTAGATTACTTTGTAGTATGTGTTTCTGCACTGTGTTATTGTGTTTTGTAAGTTTGTTTGTAAGATTACTGGTTGTTTTCAATGGAAATCACCTTTGATAAAGGTATCTGCTAAAACACTGATAAACACAACCACAATAAATCCTACTAAAAACATTCCAGTAGAAAATACTGTCCTCTCTTTCACAGCAGGACATAGATACAGCTCATGGGCACCAATTATTTACATGTATGCAAACAGTTAACACCACAATTGCCTCTTAACAGTGACTAAAAAGGGATGTAAACAATGGAGTGATCTGTGGAAATGAAAAAAAGGTGTTTCAACGTGTTAACACACTACATGTTGCAGTGAGACTTACAACATGATCTTGCTCAAACCAGAAGCAGGGTGACTAGTTCTACATTGGAATAAGGATTTGAAATGAGATTGAATTTGCTCTAAGAAACAGAAACACCTTTACATAAAATATACAAAACTGAAAAGGTCTGTGTGGTTTCTTCACCCGGACTATAACTTCTCTGTGCAATTTCTGCTAAGCATGACACTGCAGAATCCAGATCAACAAAGCTCTCTTTCTCTTCAGGCTGTGAGTTATGAGTAGAGAGACTAATGTGTGCCTCCTTCAGCTTCAGCCTCATCACAAACTGCCTAACAGTAAACTATGCTGATTTAAAACTGTAAACTGAAACGATAAAGGGCACAAATAAGCTACCACAAGAAAAAATGGGATCCTTTTTCGTGAGATCTTTCAATCATAAATTTAGAAAACCCATCTCCTAAGTCAACTCTTCTACAATGGAAGAGTTCTTTATATAGATCTCAGAAATTACAGGCTTCAGAAGTATTTCTTTTTCTGAGAGAAAGAGTTTTCAGGAAGTACAATATAATTTAATAGCTCACCTTGCGAGGTATATTTTTATCCATATCTGGGAAGTTGATTACCCTGAGTGCCTTTCCCACCCACAGCACAACCACTGTTGCCAACATCTGGAGAGAGAGCACAAAACCGTACTGTACTATGAACAGACCTGGTTTTCTTGAGAAAATTCTGCAGCAGAAAAGTGCACTTACCTGACCGAGCCCAACGCATATTGACGATGGGAATCTAGAAATAAAAAAAAAAAGCTTGAACGTCTACATAGTCAAAACATTAGTGTACCCTTTAAGGGTACGAATTTTGCTACAGTATGATACATTTATGAGTTTCTTATTGAATACAACTTTAAGTAACGTACGTTTTACGGAATACCAAACGACTAACTCCTGGAGACAGTATTATCTGTTTATCTTCGTCAAAAAGCGTAACGTTTTAAAAATACAACATAGCTACGCAAACGGACTAACTTTAAGCACTCAAAGGCGGTACATTAAACTGTATACGTAAATAATTCCTTAATATTCGACATTACATTTCTAACTTTTATACGATTATATATCTAAAAAGACACTGATGCCTGTTTATCAAAATATATGAAATGACGTTATACTACTCAGAAATAAAGAAAAAACAGCAACTGTAAGCAATTCTTTGGAATGCTGTTGTAAAATTAGATGTTTCTGTTACAGTCTAATATCTGACAAAACAATAAAGAGGAAATGAGAAACATTTTGTAAAAATGCATTTAGCAAGTGTTAAACCAAGACTGGGGTTAAAAATATAGATAACATTTATCATCTTAATGCTTAAACTTCCACTTATTGATTCATGCTTCACACACCTAAGTTAATAATTACTCATTTAGTTACTAGGTAACAAAGTATAAAGCCCAGCCTTCAGTTCAAAGTGCAGCTACAAAGGCTCCCACACCAGCTCTCCATACCTATAATTGGTCAAGACGCTTTTGTTAACAACAACGATGAAAAACGAACTCAGTCCGTAAAAACCAGCTGCAAAAAGCTTTAAAAAAACTGTCAGCGTTTCGGCCGCCATCCCCTTGCCTTCATCCCTATTTGCAACGGGTTTAGTAAGAGCTTCTCCTTTAACCCGAACACGCTGACGTCTCAGAACTTCCGCCATGCTTGCAAAGCATACGTATGAAGTGATGTAAGAGGGTTTGCTATTTTAATGAGAACTCAACCACTCCATCCTGTGGTGCTTAGCGTGCAAGACTCTACATTGGAAGAAATAATGAATTCTGACTGTGAGACTAAAGAAAAAGTCAAATTATTTCTCCCTATGGTCAGAGGTATTTTTTGCACGATTTGTATTTATTAATTAGGAGACAACAATAAAGTATTAGGGTTTTATTTGACACTACTCTTCATTGTCCTTATCTAAAACATATACTGTATATTTAATGCACTAATATTTAAATAATCGTCGAACCCGTTTAACATTGTTTAGAGAAATGTGCTGTTAAATCATACACGCAGGTTCAATACACCATAACATTACTGCCTTGCACCCTGCTTCTCGGATCTCAGAACCCTGATCGGATTGCGATTAGAGAACTCTTAAGAAAGCCAGGTTGCTGCTACAACTACAAGTCGTGTAGCTGGAATAGTAGCTTGGAATCTTCTCGACAAGAATTTCTAAGCCAATGTTTCACTGAGGGGACGCTGTGATGTGGGAGTTGCTGTTCTCTGCATGAGACAAACTTAGGTCCCGATTAATTGGCCATTAAAGACCATATCATTACACTGTCATTAACTGGATAAATGCCACTTTGGACTTGCACAACTTGCTGTCCCCCTATGACCATCGCCTAAATTGCATTTCAGTGATGTGGATGAACTAGGTTCCCTACTTGCATGTACTTTTTTATCATTTGTATCAAACGTTACAAATAAAATGAATAATAAAGTGCTAGAAATAAAAGTTCACAGCTTGTAGTTTAAATTAAATTTAATTGATACACACAATCCATCCTGCACAGTGTTGTGCTTATATTTTGCTTTAAAACAACAAATAAAAAGCCCTCACACATAGAATGTTAAATTATGTCTTTACTTGTGAGTGAGCCAAGGGCTGTGTTGCAGGGTTTGTAAAGTTAACCATAATAATGTATTTCAAGTGTCCTCAGATTTTCACAGTTCATCAGCTTCAGAGATTCATTCTGAAACACTCTGAATGTCACATTCTGCAGTAGGAATGCTGATAACTTCGTATGAGTCAACGGAGGATGTAAGCTTTGTATGAGGCTTCATTTCTTCTTCAGGAACTTGATCTGGTTTGTTTTCATCCTGAGGCCTCCCAATGCTGTTAGTGACCTCTGTGCAGATCTCTGTTACATCTGTCTTCGAAGGTATTGGGGAAAAGTTGCCTTCTGGTGATCCTTTTTTTGCAGGACACTGCTCTTGGAATTTCCCTGTGTACTCTGTGCTGCTGTTTGGCCTTGACTGAAGAAAATTAATCTCATATGCACCCGTGCTTTCTGACATAATAAAGGTCTCTGGTAGTAAAGTATGTGCTGATTGGCACATTTCCATAAGAGAAAGCTGATTGGTAAGAATGGTTTCATTCTTGTTATATCTGAGTGGCTTTGTAAAGTTTATGTAGTTCTTGCTCTCCTGGTATGCACTTATGTTTTTTTGTAAAACTGAAGCTGTCTGGTTTCCACCACTGGTTGAATTTGTTTTTACCATCATTTCCACCCCTTTTAAAAAGTCTGTGGACAAGTCATTAAATTCAAGAGGCTGTTTTGGATTTACTCCATTCTGTATTGGACCTACACTAGCATTAGAGGAGTTCTTAAACTTTGATGCACTGATAAGACCTTGGGGTGCTTTATTCAAAGCAATACGTGGCGATAGGGCTGAGATATTATGAGTAGTAATCCCTTGAGGGACATTTTTAAAGTCCAGACATGTTTTGTTTTTTCCATCATTTGCTAACACTTGAACATTCGCATTATTCTTCCCAGATTTGTTCCTTTTCAGGTTTGTTTCTGGTCTCAAAGGAAAAAGCTTTTCCATTCTTTCTCGTTGTGATGCCTTGCCAATAATGTGGTCTTCCTGCATCGACTGGGTTATGCGGACTATAGCAGAATAGACTTCATTTTTATCATTTTTCCTTCCTTCTGCCCTTTGATGCAAAGACTCTTTATCCTCAAAAGCGTGCAAGCCTTGGCTGCAGAATGGTTTATGTTGATAATCATGATGATACACCACAGGATATGTCTTACTAACAATCTGCAAAATAAAAAAAAGATATTCAGATTCTTATCAGTACATGTGCAGTGAGTCAAGGTATATAAAATTTCTCTTCACAAATTCTAATGATAAAACAATGAGCAATAAAACCAATGACATGCAAAGAAAATAAAGAAGTAGGTTTTGATAAAGGAAAAAACCTTACTGGAAGAGGCAAGTATATATCCTGGGATTTTGGTGAAAGTATTCTAGCAGTCTTTTTTTCCAGTTCATCTTTCATGCTAAGAGGGACTACTTCAGATGTGACTTCAGCAGCTGAATGTTTCACACTTTGAACACGTTCTTCTCTTTCAGTGTCCTTTTCTGAATTTTCTCTGATTCTCATTAAATATAGAAAAATAAAAAAAATCATACATGACCAGTAATTTCAACACATCTGATTTGGAGTCTTATGCGATTAGCTATTTTCATTAAGAGTTTTGATATTTTTACATGAACTTCCAATAGTTTTCATGTTAATTGCACTGGTCTTTATACCCTTTACCCTCAATCTATCCAATCTACACCCACCAGTCTATCTGTTTTTCCAGACTAGCACTTAAAATGGAAAGAGAAAAGCAGTAAAACCTATTCCAATGCACGTCAACATGTAAGGATCTCTACGATTATAATGTTATTGTCGATGAACATGGTAGCCTTTTATAAGTTATATATTAGTCTCTGATGTTATATGAATGTGGATCACTGTGCCATTTGTAAATATAAGTCTTGCAAAAACTGCTGTTACCTTCTATATGCTCCATTCATGCCAACGCGGACAACATTTCCATACTGTAATTGTTGTGCAACCAATTTTCCAACTGACCCAGGAATACTGTATTGACTTTCATCTTCTCCTGTAAAAATCAAATAAAAAATGCACAATACATTTCAGAAGTCTGTTAGTGCCCATTCGTAAAAACATGATTTCACAAAGGGATTCAGAATTCAGGATTTAGAAAAATATCAGCTTAATAAGAAACACCAGATGAATAAGAGTGTTTGAATTGTCCATTGAACTAAAAGCTGAATGCTCTGTTCTTCATTGTAGAAGAATATAATTAAATGGTTCACCTGATCATCTTTTATCTTTGGTACACAAGTGAATGTGCGTGAAGTAGGGCTACATTATCTTTATCATCCAGAATTTTGGAATATCCTGTGGTATAATTCAGGAGTCCAAATGTGTTGGCTTACCAGTAAAAACGCTAATAGGTGTCTCTTCAGCACGGCTAGTGTTTGCAGAGAAGGAATACCAGTGTGATGTGTCAGTGTAGCCAAGAGTTCCCCCAACCAGTGCCTGGCTGCTCTGCTTACTTAATGCATCTAAACATGGGACTTTTTCTACCTTAAGAACAAAAAAAGAAAAACATTACTTCTTAGGTTATTTTTCAATTAAATTACTTAAACAATAACACAACTGAAAACAGAAAACTGGAAAAAGATTAAATGAAAGATAATTTAAGGATATAGTAGTTCAGGTGGGTAGCTGCGTCAGCATGCGTAGGCTGCAAAGGAACAAGTAATAGGTTTATTCCATGCTGAAAAAAAGAAGAAAGAGAACACAACGTTTCGGCCGTGGAGCCTTCTTCAGGTGTGAAGGATATGTAATTTAAGGATATGTTCATCATCATCAAAGTCATCAGTACATTTACAGTAATTTCACCCACATAAACCTTAACATGTCTGTATTTTTTACATTGTGCTGTAATGAACATTGTATTAACATGATGTGTTATCTTACTAAATACTCTAAAGTAAAGTTATTTAATATAACTTAAATAACTTCTTAATATGGATTACCTCTCTTGACCATTTGATTCTCCGTGCTGTGTTCTTTCCTGATTTTAAGGACTGTGATGTTTTAATTGTAATAATCATGAATCCTTCTTCGGTATTCTTCTCTTTGCCTGCAAAGAAAGAGCAATACTGTATAGAAAAGTGTAGTCCTCATCGAGTCCTTACAGTAAATAAATCTAACCTTATCTGACAAATAACACACACAAATTTTAGTTTGTCATTGAATAAAAAAATCAGCCAAAAATCAGATGTGTGAAAAAGTACTGCTTCAATATCAGATAAGAAGGTATTAGAATCAGGTGCTGCTAAACAACTGCACATAAATATTTAGTCATCAGGAAATACTTCAAACTGTATATAAAATCAGTAACTTTTTCAGTCTGCAGCTTTCAGGTTTGTGGTAACAGTCATGATGCCTAGGTAAAAAGATATCTGTGATGATCTCAGACAAAGAATCGTTGCTGCTCATCTGTCTGGGAAAGGTTAAAAAATACATTTCTAAACAATATGAAGTCTTATCATTCCACAGCAAGAAAGATAATTTACAAATGGAGAAAGTTCAAGACAGTTGCCAGTCTACCCAAGTGTGGGCAGCCCAGAAAATAAATATTGGAGTTCATGATTTCACCTTTAGGAAAAGACTGAACAAGAACAACTTTTGTAGAATGTATCCAGGAGATAACCCCTTCTCTCCAAAAAGAAAATTACTGCACACCTTAGGTTTGCAAAACAGCACCTGAATGAATTGTATCACTTCTGGAACAATGTTCTCTGGACAGATGAGACCAAAGTGGAGTTGTGTGGCTGTAATGCAGAATGGCATGTTTGATGAAAACCAAACACTGTGTACTACCACAAGAACCTCATATTAACCGTCAAGCATCGTGGCTTGACGGTTGATATGTGGTAATAATTTGGGTCTGCTTTGTAACCGCAGGACTTGGATGCCTCACAATCATTGTGTCCATCATACATTTTTCTCTATACCAGCACATTCTAGAGGAAAATGTGATACCATCTCTCCACATCTGTCCACAGGCTAAAGCTTAGCCAAAAGTGGATCATGCAAAAGGACAATGCTCCAAAACACACCAGTAAATCTACAACTGAATGGCTGAAAAATAAAAGAATCAAGGTATTGGAATGGCCAAGTCAAAGTCCAGATCTCAACCCCATTGAGATGCTGTTATTGGACCTAAAGAGAGCTGTGCATAAACGAATGCCCTCAAACATCACTGACTTGAAGCCGTTTTGGAAGGAGAAGTGGGACAGAATTACTCCCAGGGCATGTGAGAGTCTGATAAACTGTTACAGGAAAAGTTTACTTCATTATTCCTGCTAAAAAAGGTTCCACACGTCACTGAATCATGTTACTGAGTGGATGGGTGTTGTTTTTTTTACTTATAGCCTTCACTTTGAAAATAAGTCTGGAGTAATGATGATTCAGTCTGCACCAAACTCCTTTCATTGCCCTATCAACATAATTAGTGATAGCTAGTATCTCAAAATATTTTTTTAATCTGAAAATGTTACTTGGACACTGTAATAAGTGAAAAAGAAAATATAAATGGTGTTTGTGAATTATCTAAAAACCCTGGGGCACTGTGTAAAAGATATACAATCCTACAGAGCTTCAAAAATTAAATTAACTCTGTCATTCATAACATTGGCAGTATTTAAGAAAATCCTGGAGAGGAGCAATTAATTCAAAGATTATCTTCTGCTGTTGTTTGGAAAACATTTTCTGTGAATGTTGTTGGAAACACAAATAAAGTATATATAAATGAAAAAAACCCATCCATCAATTTTTTAACCACTTTATCCACAGGGTTACAAGGGAGGAGCTGGAGCCTATCCAGGCAAGCAATGGGCACAAAGCTGGGTCCACCCTGGACTGCATGCCAGTCCATTGCAGGTCACACACAGGCACAAACACAGAGAAACACACACTCACAACAGGGCCAGTTTTCCCAGTTAGGTAAGTGTCACGGCTCTTGTTAATCAGAGTAAACGCCGCCGCCAAATTGACACAGCCTCCGACAATCAGAACCATCACCTGCCAATTCTTTAGACGCCGTCTAAATTAATTATCCTATTGCATTTCTCGATTACTACCACACCCCTAGATTTCCAGAATACTTAAGAGTTCTTTACCTTCTTCACTATGCTCAGTGTTGGGTCATACAGAGAAGCTTCTGCTTGTATCTTCCTTTTCTCTTTGTGCAGATAGTTTTTTGGTCTCCTGGCCAACTGACCTGTGCAGTTTAAACGACTACGACTTTGGATCTGATTTTCACACTCGGCTTTCTTTCTCTCTCCCTTCTCTTCACCTTTAAACCCCCGGCTTGGAAACCGCATGGGGTCCTACACCTCTAAAATTTGTGGCATGACAGTAGACTCATCTACCTGACTGCGGAAGGAAACTGGAGCTCCCGGACGAATCCCACCTGAACATGGGGAGAACATTCAGACACCACACAGATAACACCCCAGGTTCAGAACTGAACCCAGTGCCCCAGTGCTGCACAGTAGCAATGCTAACCACTGCGCCACTATGTTAAATTGAATGATAAGATCATACAATAATTTACAAACAAATAATTTACAAATAAACATGCTTCTAATCTTTTCACCAAAAGATGAACATGTGTAGGTTTCACACCTACTTTCCTTCCACTAACTCACTTTTCCAGTATGCTGCTCTCCAGGCGAGGTCCTCAGGGCAGGTGAATGGTCTGATGTGGGGTTTGCCGCTGTGCTCTAGCCTGGGTGCCCTTTTAAGGGCAGAAACAGGTCTAATAGTTCTTGCTGAGCTGAAAGATACAAAGGGCAATAAATGTGAAAGACGGAGTTGTGAAGTTCATTTTAATTTACATAATTGACGCAGGCACTGATTCTTATACTTCAGCTTGGACATTATTTAAACATACATATAAAAGGGATGGCACAGCACCTGTTACTTGATGAGTTTCAATAAATTATGAACAAACCCAAGCCTCCTTATCTGTGTCTTTCAGACTTAACATATTGTGTAGAATCTGGTGTGTAACATCTGTAACTGCTTATTGTTTTTAAGAGGAATTTTCTATGTAAGAATGTCACCCCATAGGCTTCAAAAATACGAATTAGCTGTTTAAAAATCGTCCTTTATAATGCAAAGAGATATCAGATATTTGTTTTCCATTAACATGGTAAAAGGACTCTCATTTGTCTGTTGATCTATGATTACATGTATCTGCTTTTCTTAAAATTATAGTTCAAAAACTGAACTTCAAATTTAATTATACATGCAGCGTGTATATGAATGCTTTCCACTAAAGAAGAGATTACAGTCTTTTGACTGTTGATACATACAGTAATTCCCCATGGAAAGTCACTGCAAGGTTTCTCAGAGACAATGTCTTGTACTGTATATTCCTCTAAATTCCCTTCACAAAGAAAGAAATTTTGTTCTAATACAGGATTAAGAATTTAAGATTTGAATAGCATGTATATTTTTGTAAATATACTGTATTGTGCATTTCCAGGTTGCAACATTTTATAATGCGTCATGACAGATTTACCTTATTTTCTTATGAATGAGTCTTTGTTCCTCATTTATAATTTCTTTAGTTGATTTAGGTTTCGAGATTTCAGTTCTTCTTGTGCTAGGCAGGTCATAGACCCACTCACTTTCACTGCTTAATGGCAAATATGAGGTTTCAAGACAATCAGTAAATCTTTTTCTTGGAGTATCACCCAATTGTCGGCTCTGAAGGAATCAAAAAACATTTTTATTAAGCGATTGTTCTTTACAGACTATTCTACAGTTTATTTTCTACTTACCTGAACAGATACCAAACTACTTCCTCTTTCCTTTTTTAACAGCAGGCAATCTGTTAGATGCATTTTAATCCTAACAGATTATATCCAAAATAAAATCCAAATAGAAGAACTATATTCTTCTGTTAACCTGGATTAAGTTATGTGAAATATATCAGAATTTTCTCCATCATCAGTAAATGTCATAAATATCATTCTTATGACTATAATTTTTAAGTAAATTATATTGTGTAGGCTGTTAACATAATTAGGGATGGACAGTGCAAAATAATTTGATTTACTGTATATTCCACGGAATAATTGTTAATCAAGCTATCTAATGGTCTGATTAATGGCATTATCAACATTTATCACATTATAAAGACTTTATTCTTTGTTTTTTAATTGATCTCATGTCTAGCTTTTAGTCAGATGTTTAAACATACCCTAGCATGCTTTTTCAAGATCTTCTCAGAGGAGCTGTCCAGGACATTAAAAGATGCTAGCAATCTGCTTGTCATTTTTTAGCTGTGTAAAAAAATAAAACCCAGATGAAAAGTGCACACTTATTCCTGCACTGTACACACAAATATGTATTCATATGAGCATACATATATGTGTGTGCATATGCAAGTATTAAATCTAATATTTTCAATACGTTTTTAACATGTCCTTGCTTTAAGCAAATCAGATTCTTTTCAACAGGTAACGCTGGTTATTTTGAACAAAGAGTCCTCCTGATTGTTTTGTATTGTATTGTCTTAATTTTCCATGGAAACTCAAAGCTGTCAGAGATCCTTTTCTAATGATTGAAGACTGTAGCACCCATCTATAATTACAAAGCATTTGTATTGTTAGTTCTTATTGGCAGAGAAAAATGACATGATAATTAGCCTACAAGCAGAGAAAAGGACAGGAATCAATTACCGGTTAACACTAGTTAAGGTTTAGCTTTCATACATTTGCTAACAATGTTACACAGTAAGAAGGTAATTTTTCAACACACTTTCTAACACCAGAATATTGAGTTTTACTATATTGTTTTGCAGACATCAATAAACAGTCTAAATAATCAAACAGATCAATTAAAGCAAACAAATACAGTTCCATTGGTGCATAAAGGTTTGGAACCATTGGTTTAAAGATAATTCGAACGTTTTTACTTTCTGATATAACTTCAACAACAACAAAATAATAATAATAGAAAAATAATAATGAACATTAAATGAAGACTAGAACGTACTTCTTCGCCCACACACACCACTGTAGTAATGCTTACCCCCAAGAGAATTTCTGCAAGTCCTCGTTTCTTTGGTAAACAGAAGGCTTTTCTTGCTGTTCTGATTTGATCGTTGGTCGCCTACATTACATAGCAGGGTTGTGGCCCAAGTTACAGAGAAAATAGTTACATTTCGCGAGATGAGCAACAAAATAATTTGATGAGGAACTGAAAACCAACACGCGTTTGTCAATTTTTAACAGCACCTCCGGCTCAGCAGTCCTGACGCAGACATGAACATGAGCTCCGGTACGAGGGAAAGCGTCATTGCTTACCATGGAAACATCAACACCAGCCATTGTGTAAAAACAGGCGTGGCGTAAAAGTTGCCGGGGAGTTAAAGTCTAGATCACGTTCAAATGCGAAAATGATCATAGCATGTTCTTATATCTTATATGACACCTGAAGAAGGCTCCACGTCCAAAACGTTGTGTTTTCTTTCTTCTCTTTTCAGCATGCAATAAACCTACAGTATTACTTGTTCCTTTGCAGCCTACGCATGCTGACGCAGATACCCACCTGAACATGTTCTTATATCTACAATAATTATGGAATGTTACTGGCGCAAAAGCAATCGGTTACTTTCTTGCCACAACAAAACAGAAACTAGCCAAACAGAGCCTGTTTAAACATCAGATGTTGCTTAACTGTCAACCTTACAAGTATTAACAATGTATAACCTCGCCGGATTTAGAGCGCAAATGTTTGTTACATATGTTATTGTTACATTGCGAAATACAAATATTTAACTAGCAATTCAACGAACATTATTTTTCACGATGTTGTAGAGCATTACATTAAAATTCCTTGTCTCGCGCACAAATGGAGAACGATAGTCACGATATTGTATCCTGATAAATCATTATACAACACATTTGATTTTGTTGACCTTCCATCAAAACTGACATGAGTTTTATATAAACAGCTGGTAGCAAAGTTTGAGTCTTGATCTTTCTGTCAAGTGATACACTGTACCTTACTATACTCACGAGAGGCTTCTTGAGACAGTAACTTTTATCGTCCTTTTATTTGATTGCAGTAAGAGCAAAAGTAACAATACCGAAGATCGTAAAAACAATTACAGTGAACATGAAACAAAAATGTGCGTGCAGTGAAAGAAACTGCCTAATTTAAGGCATTAAGTATGAACTTATTTACCTCTGCCTCTCTTGTGTTTTGCTTGCTTATCTCCGAATCATTAATTACTAATTTACTAAATATATTACATTTTTTGTAAAAACGTACTTATACAGCACTAATATTTCCTTTACATTTGTTACAGATCACGCTAATAAGCAGCTGTTGAGAAAACAAGAGCAATACTTTGAAAGTTAGCTGGTCAATTCAAATTTCTGCAGCTCTGTAGGAGTCGGTTTGCTGACTATTCAGCAATTTAATTATGGTGCTTACTGTACGTCATTTAGCCTACAATTCAGATTATTTTGAGATATCAGTATGGCTTCTACTAATCAATTTACTGAGGCTTTACAAACATAACAGTTAAACAGCATTTTATTGAAAGAAACATTTAAAGCCATTTTTACTCTTTCCTGTTCGTGGCCTGATTGTTTTCTAATGAGTGCATGCGACTGAAAAATTGAGGTCGACTAACCTCAGAACTTTTACACCTCTCATAATGATTGCCATTTGTGGCGAGACCTTTATACTTAGGGTTAACACTCTCACACCAATGATACCAACACAATTTCATAAAAAATGTACTTCAGATAACCTACTTTTGAAATAGGTGTTAAATTCCAGTAAGACGTTTTGATGTGGGCTTACCAATTTTACCAATACTGCAAATATAAAGACTTTGGAGTTGATATTTCTTCCTTGCAAGAAATCGGGATTCTAAAGTGAGCAAGACTACTATTTTCTTTTTTCTTTCACAAATTTCACAAATTGTTTTCTATGACCCTTTCAGTTGTATTAATTTTTTTTATTTATATGGTGACACACACGGCCACCATTGTTTTGTGAGAGCCGGCTTACCAGAGCGGTGACGTCACTGCCCTTCCCTGTGAATAGTAGGGACCACAGCCGCCGGGTTGACAGGAGATTTCCCTTTGGCTCAAGAGGCTGGGTCCCTGTTGAGTGACGCCGGAGGGCTGGGTTTGAGTCCCCGACGGTGGGGGGCTGACCTGATGCGGCAGCGGCGAGGGCACCCACGTGAACCCTGAAGTGTTACAATATTCATTATTTTAATAATATTGCTCAGTCACAGGGCACCAAGGTGTCCACCAAAGGGACCACACACAAGCACAATTCACAGAAACTGATTTACCTAGCCAGCATGACTTCAGAAAGTTTGTAGAAACCTAAGTGTCTAGAGAAAAGCCAACACAGACATGGGGAGAACACGCAAACTTTTCACCAAAAGCATCCCAGGCAGGAATCAAACTCAGGTCCCAAGAGCTGGAAAGCAGCAGCACTAGCCACTACACAACAATCCATTGTTCATTGTTGCAAGAAATGTATATATTTTATCTTAGTTTTAAAAATATTTATTTGGGATTTCATTGTGAGGAAAACAGAGCATTTTGTTTATTTCAAAAAGACCTACAACTTGATGTCTTTTGCTGAATTTTTGGCTGGACTGTATCTATGTAACAGCCTAAAAAAACATAATCAAATTTAGTTTGGTCTTATTTCCACATATTGAGCGAATGAAAGCAGTTAACACAATGATGATAAAACTGTAAAACACCATTAAAACATCTGTATTACACAGCATACGTTTATGTGCTATAAATTCAAAATGAAAAATATTTTATTATTTTATTATTTTAAAAGGCTATACAGACAAGACATAAATATACACATAAAGAACGTGAATAAAGCTAAAGATCTGACAGCATCAAATTAGAACAATTGTAAACTTCTTATATTTATTTCAAAATGATTTATTTCTTTGCATAGCAGATGGAAATGTGTACAGCGAAAATGCAGTATATATTTTTAGACTAAAACAGGATTTAACTTTGATTGAAATTTTAACTTCACATCCTTGCTTGAGTTGAAGTTAGTTTTATGTTTTGTTCTCAAGCATTCTGGATTTTTCAACGCATTGCAGATCTGAACCCAAAAGTTGATCACTAGTAGAATAAATAGAACGTTTTAATAAACATAAAAATATAGCATATGAATTGAATCATTGAATATGATTATAATATTTTGAATCATGTATATAATACATACGAAATTAGTGAATACATTTTCCTAATACTATCCTTCTTTAGATCTGGGTGAATCATGCTTGAGAAAGGTGCAACCATGAAACACACATGAAAATAATGGAAAACCTTTTGCAGGTATGTACTTAACTTCACCCATAAATGTCTAAAGAATAAAAAACCCAGTCTGTAAACATAATAACATGTATGACATTTTCATTTCATAATATGACTACATGAAAAGGTTAAACACATGGATATAACTTTCTATTTGAACATATCTTGGCACATTAAGGACAAAAGATTGTGCTTAGTGCATTCCTGTACAAGTACATTATACAAAAGGTTACATATTTTTAAAGCAAAGGAAGGGAAATATGAAACTTTTTACTAACATCTAAACTATCTATAGTTTTGAAAAGTTTTGTCATTTACTGTTTTACAGAGAAATGGAAGTTTGCCTTGAAGTCTGTTTTCATACATTTATAATTCTGATACACTTAACTGTTTGTCTTTAGAAGTGAAGATTGTGTGTTAAAATGAGTCGTTTGCTTTTACACAGTTTCTATTTTTCTGCATTTCAAATTCTAGCATTGAGCAACTGTTAGCATATTATTAGGTCTTAGCCACATCAAATCAGGGTATAAACCTCTTTTTCTTTTGGTTGACAGTTTTTCCGGGCACAGGAAGTCATGTGTGAGAGGAGAGATCAAAGACCTGCTTTAGTCACTTTTCCTATGGTTTTTCTTTCATTTTATTTCATTTAAATGATGACCTTTGGAGTTTAGGCACAATTTTTTAGTCTCCCAAACAAACTGTTGTGAAAGAAACTATAATGTGGTAGAAAATAATTACATTTTTTAAAATGTATTTAAAGCATCTCTGCTGACACACTTTAGTAGTCCAGCATATATTCACATATTTTTTAAAGCTACAGCTCTTCAAATATTCAGTTGTCATTCCTGATTAGTATTAAAATAAGCTACAGTGATACGTCAGATCTAATGCTAGTACCTACTAATTTGCTGGATATACTGTAATTAGGGAATGTTGACCATTTCTGTTTATTTCGGATTTATTTTATAACATTGTGAGCCCATCATAGGCACTTAAAAAGCAGTTAGATTACTCATATAGGTTTTATTATAAAGTGTGGGAGTACAAAAAAGACAGAGCTGCATTAAATTTTAAAAGATAATTTCTGGATCTATTAGGATATCATTATGCATCTTAATCATGTTTTTTTTTTGTCATTATACAGTCATCTCTATAGTCTCTATATAGACTTTTTTTTACATCCACTTACCATTTTGATCTCCATTCAGTTCAGTTCAAGACAAAGGAGAGCTAAACCTTAACTTTCCTTGAGTAGGGGCTACAAATATGCCTATATGATATATATGATATCCAAATATAGTAATGAAATCATAAACTAAGTAGTAAATGGCAGGTCAAGGAGACCAGCTCAGTATATCAGGGAACATTATAATTATTTTTTCACCATATCGCCACTACACAACTCTCCTTTCTCTGCACTGCATTGATTGGTGACCTAGAGTGGCTGTATAAAAATCTAAATAGGTATTTTTTAATTGCAAATAAGCTGAAATAGGAGGACAAGACTTTTATGAATGAATGTAAAACAACAAACATGTTTAAAAAGAACTATGTGTTAGGATACACTCCAATGATTCAGAGTAAATTTACATGTAGCTAGTTACAAAACTCTGTGGTTCAGAGATTTTGATTCACTGAGGTTATTGTCCCCCAACAGATTTTGAAAGGTGTGAAAAACACAGTAGTGGTGATGATAAATCATTATCCAACCCACCCCTCACTTTCATAAAAATTCTAAAAATTAGAAGTAATTTAGTAGATGACAAAAACAAGAAAAAAGTAATTTTCTTTTTTAATTCTTACTTTTTGTAATCCCATCATGACATGCTATTTTTTCTTGCTGAAAAGTGTAGTTGCTTCATAAATTTAATCACTAACACATGATAGTAGAAACTGTTGGTATTTATTAATGATTTCAGCCCATGAGAATTTTCTCTGCTACCAAAAAGTGCCTGAAACCTAAAGTTTCTTTTCAGTCAGCTCAAAGACCTGATGGGGTTCTCCCTTCACAGTTAAAAAGCACTAAATGCAAAATGACTGTAATGAAATCAGAAATCTAGGGCAAGTTACAAAGTAGCAGCCTCCCCTTGAGGAGGCTTCAGACACATGTTCTCCATTACAGAAGACAGAGGGGATGAAGCATATTGTAAGAAAAACAACTGCTGAGGTGAGAGAAACCAGTGTGTGTCCAGAATATTAGTTCTTTTACCTCTGAATAAAATGTAACAGGTGTTCTGAAACTGACGTCTTATTTTGTTTATTCATATATGTTTAATTTCTCTTGCACTCCCTTTGTCTCTCTACAGACTCTATATAGAATTTCTTCTTTTGGTCACAGAAGAACTTTTTAAGTACCTTTTAACTGGTAGTTGGTATTTCTTAACATTTTCTAAGCATTTAATGTTCTTATGAGTGATCGTCAAGAACAGTTCTTCTATGGTCTTCAAGTTTTTTTATATTTGCATTTTGTGGAAAATGCACAAGCATTCCTTTGTAGACGTGTAAAAGTGCCTTGATTGCCAGAGGTCATTCTTAATGGTATTTTAGTAATCGTCAAGTTGTGTTCAAATGTTCATGGATTTTAATGTCTTTTATGTCAAGCAATCCAGTATAATCCTTATAACATTGCTTTTATTTTTTTCCTTGACACCTCCTTCTCTTACAGGATGTGTTAGAGAAAGCAGATACTTCCACTTGGTTTATGAATCTGTTTAGGAGATACTCAATTACTTGATGTTATGGGTCAAGACATAACCTTTGAACGGACAACATTTTATGTAGGTTTACTATTCATATTTTCCCACATTGTTTTGGGTTTCCTACTTGGATCTGAGCCAAATTTTACTGTCTTATGCCACTACTGGAAGGTTGGGATAATAAAAACATAATATTTAATCCATATTTACAGTTTTTTTAATGTGAAATTACTCTAACAGTAAATATTGTCACCTCTTATGTGTATGAAAGTTTAATCCATCTATTATAGTAATATTTTTTCTTGAATGTGACATTTCCCATACAGACATTCTTTAGTCTCAGGTATACCTTTTGATACATTCAGACAAGGATTGTAATGAAAACAGATGCTTTTGGCTAATCATGCTTAAATTACTTTCTTCTCAAACGTATTTCAACTTAAAGAGTAATTAATTAGGGCAAACAATAATTTAAGGAAACATAGTAATGTAGGAGTTTCCATCTGTTTAAATGGAGGATACCTGTTATAAATAGATTTTATTAATGTTCAGTTCCCAGTTTAGTTGGTGACAGTTATTTGCTTAAACAGAGAAATTTGCGGGCTTTTTTCAGTTGGAACAATTACTTAATGTTATGGGTTAAGATGCAACCTTTGAATAGACAGCATTTTATGAGGTTTACTATTCATTATTTCCCCTCATTGTTTCAGGCTCCTTACTTGGGTCTCAGCCAATGATACTGTTTTACGCTGCTACTTTGTGGTCAAAAAATGTATTGACTTAATAAAGGAGCCTATGAGATAAATGAGACTTTAGATGGAAGGAAAACCAGCAGATTCAGGTGTCCTTCAGGATGAAGATTGAAGGTACATATACTGTACCTAAGTGATTGTGTATCTGTATTTAGGTAAAATGTTCTTTTTATGTAAAACACCAAAATAATCTACACATTTACATATTAAAAAAATAGTTAGCTTTACTTTGGTTGTGTCTTGAAGACATTGAGCTTGTGTAAAAAAAAAACTGTTCATAAGCCTGTCGAAGAGCCAGAAACAGAAAACAGGTTCAGCAAACCACATTACTGTGGTGAAACAGAAGGAGCACACAAAATTAGGACACCAGTAAAAACGCTAACCTAAAAATCACTCAATGTACTCAGTTTCTAAAGTTTCAACGTGCACTGAGTGCAGCAAAATGTAGGTCAAATGTCCAGGAAGATGAGGCAATCGTGAAAAAGGAATGTTCAGGCATTCAACATGAAAGAATACAGTATATGAGTGAAAAATGTTTAACGACTCTGAGCAGAGAAAATAACACACTTTTACTAGACCAAATAAAACACTATTAGCAGACTCTGTTGAGGAAAGCAACAGCTAAATTTAGAATTTCTAATTTTCACCTTTAAGCATTGCAGCTGTATGAAGTAAAACACCTGCACCATTCTTGAGATCTTAACTAATGCGTCCTCCAGCAAATTACCAGGACTGGAAGAGACAGTGTAGAAAACTCAGTAAGGTTGTGAAATTTCTGTGAAATCACCTGGCAAATGCTTGCCCAGATTTGTTTCCCACAAATTCTGAGTTTGTATTGCTGTCTCTGAATTCAAAGAAGTTTATATATACAGTATAAGATCAGTCATTGATAGCTCTACACCCCTTTACAGATACCACAGTCTCAGATTAACTTCTTTTTTTATTTCCACCAAGATAAAAGGCCACTAAATGTCTTGTCCTACTTTTAACCATCACATTTGTTTAGCGGGTGCATGCTTTTCTGCGGTAGTGTTTATCATAAATGTTATCAGTCTCATCAATCATTAGAAATTGCTTGCATCACAGAAGGGCTTTTAAATTTAAAACCGGATAACACAGAAAGAAGCCATTTCTCAAGATCTGCCATCTAACCAACAGGAGTGTTTTCAGTACAGGTTGGTTGTGTTTGTTATTTTTCCAATTTTTTAAGCAATATCGGTTAATAACAGAATATTATAAATAATCATTCTCAATGCAATTTCACTACCAAATCAATGAATGTAGTGGATACATTTGAGCACACATTACAGGTTTTCACCTTCAGGCATTAAATCTGCTTGTACCGAAATATCAGTTAAATATAACTCACTTTTCTAAATATATTCTTTGCTTCTTCTTCACTTTCTTTCAGGACATGCAGAAGCATTGCATTTCTGTAATTTTAAGGACCACTTCATAGAACATGAAATGGGTTTCTACAGTAAAAAATGGGAGATGTTGATGATTTTTGTCTCCCTTTTCTATTGGAAAGATGGAGGTAAGAACGGCTGGGGATTGTGATGTAGAGAGCATGCAGTACCAGTACTGTTACATGATGTAGTGTGTAAAACAACTAGTCAGACTGTTCACCTGAAAAAAGGATCCTGACACTTTTAAGGAAACATATTTAAAAACACATAGTAGTGTACAGTATGTGCATGTATTAATTTAAGGTAGTGGTGACTGTAATAGGTCATGTTATTTATGGCAACCAAGAAATAAAAGGTTTACACTTGGAAGAAATGGTTGATTGATTTCTACCCCTGTAAGAGAGTTTCATGTTCCAAAAACTTGTTAAAGACACCAATATATTCTGTCCATGCACCTCTAAATAGTAAAACTCAATATGTTACTCATATACAGTATATCACAGAAAGTGTTTTCTTGAACACATTGCTCTTTGGACAATGTTGGCTTTGCAATAGCTATAAAAGAAGAAAACCTATTTTAATGTCAGACATTACAATAACATTCATCCCAAAGAAGTGAGAATTTTTAAATTGCTTAAATTTCTCCTTTGATACATCTTATTGCACAGCACAGTTTTCAGAATTGTCCTCACACCAGTCCTGAGCTTTAGCTAGACTATAGCCTTGTTACTTGAACCTTTTTGAGCACTTCTACAAAGTATATGGTGTAAGTGTTAAAAACTAAATGTTTTCACTTGCTGTTGCCTTTTTTTTAACTTTGCAGTCAATCTTTTATCACTTAAATTCAAAGACAACCACACTGTAGCTACCGTTCCTGCTATGCCACTGAAGAAATCCATGAGTATGTTTTGTATTATGCGCTTTAGTTTAAAAGTTGATTTTGTTTTGTGTTTTTTTTTCTGTACAGGCTGTATAGAGGTAGTGTGTCATGGGATCGTGCAGATAGAGCCCAAACCAATCTTTCTCATGGGTTCCAATATCACAGTTCTCTGCCATTCATATAAAGCAAACTGTAATGAAAGATTGGTAATCTATCTGAATGAGACTGAACAGAAGCCCCTGGAGAAACTAAATTGCTCTACTGTGAAACTTCAACTCACAAACTTTAGGGCACCTCATTCCACTGTGGTATGCAAGAAAAATACATTGGAAACAGTCTGCGGCCAGAATATTGAGCCAGGATGTATGTTGCAAATTTCTTCATTTTTAATGATTTTTCTCTCAATACATTAACTTCATTTAAGGAGTTACATTCATAATTGTAAAGGCTTAAAAGAGTATGATTGTATCTTCCAAGACTCTAAATGCTGAGGTTTAGGTTCAACTGCTTTGGGCTGAAACTGTTTGTGGCCATTAATGAAAGTCTTACACAAACTGGCTTGTCTATGTTGTTTGAGTTTATTATAAGCAGAGCGCAATTCACAGGTTTTAAAATGTCAATAGCAAATGCATTAAATTACATCATGATATATCTTTCCCTGATTTTACACAAAGCTATACTGCCTCATGAAATTAAAAATGTTTTCATCTTCTCAGATCCTCCAGACAAACCAACAAATTTAAATTGTGTTGCCCGAAGAAATTCTAAGAACATGACATGTTGTTGGCAGAAAGGAAGGAAAACCCACATAAATACAGTCTACACAGTGACATTTCAACAGTAAGCCCATTTTATACAATTACCATTCTTTAATTGATAATACAAAATTAGCATACACACAACTGTAAAGCACCAAATGAATATGTATGAAACGTTGACACCAGAGGGCGTAATTGCGCTCTCCGAAACCTTCAACTGCAACATGAGAGTTCCAATCAAGGAAATAAAATTAAAAAATGAACATGACGTATTTGATTTGAAAATTTTCGTTTCTCTTGACTTTCTTAAGCATTTATTTTTTTAAAATGAATACTGTGCAGTTGGAGTGGGAAACGGCTTTTCATTGAAAGAAAATACAACGCAAAAGTGATTTGGTTACTTCCAGCTGCATCTCGTAAAGTTTACGAGATGCATTTGGAAACTATTCACTTTAAGTAGAATACAGAATACAGAGTAGAAAACACATCCATTCTTAATTTGAAAGCACACAAACATTTAACTACGTTTCTAAGAGTAAAGTCATGTTTACAGTATACGGTATACTTGCATTTTAAAACACAACAATTTTCCACAGATTTATTTTACAGTTACAAAGTACAAAACTGTTGCTTTTTCTTTCACAGTAAAAACAGAAGCAAAACGTTTTCAATTACAAAAGATCATATCCAGGTCCCTTTATCGAGCGTGGAAAAGGATATCGAATACATGGTTTCTGTGAAGGCATATAATCTCCTGGGAGAAGCGCTGTCAGACGTGCTATTGCTAACAGTGAATAATATAGGTAAGGGATGCATTATCATTAAGCTATCTGGAGGCAGATCTCCAATAATTTCACAATCGCAGAAAAAAGGTTTTCAAAACGTCAATATATTGCTGATAACCTTCTTGCTTTTATTGCAGTGATACCTGATCCACCAACTATTACAAAGATAGATTTTGTGAATTCTTCTCAAGCAGCCGTGGTTCACTGGAATACGTCAGTGACATCTGAGTTGTTTAGTATTAATGTGCGATACAGAACAGCTCGTCATGGCAGAGAGTGGGTAAGAGGTGATGTCAAGCTTATCGTGTTAGTGTTAAGCACTAAGTTATGAAAATGTTAAAATCATCATATTTCATAATTATGGTTATACATTTTCATAATACCAAAGGGCTGCATGGAGGTGCAATAATTAGCTTTGCAGTGCTGGAGCCCTATGTTTAGTTCCAGACCAGGGGGGCTATCTGTGTGGAGTCTGTAGGTTCTCCCCATGTACACGTTGGTGTCCTCAAGGTTGGTTCATACAGTGGTAGGTTAAATGGTTACTGAAATAAACTTACTCTAGGTGAGAGTGTCAATGTGTCTGCCCTGTGCTGGACTGGCGTCCTGTCCAGGGTGTAAACTGTCTTGCATCTGTTGCTTGCTGGGATAGGCTCCAGGTCCCCAGTGACTCTTTAGAAGAAGTGGTTAGAAAATAGATGGATATTAATTATACCATTAATGTATACTGTAAGTATACTTGTATAGTCATTGAATATGTACTGAATATGTAAGAAGGAAACTGTTTTTTCAGTAAGTTAATGTTTCTTGCAGGTGGAAGAACAGGAAAATGAACCCAAAAAGGACAAAATTGTACTGAAAGGATTTCAGCCCTTCAAATGTTATGAGTTTCAGATTCGCAGCTGTAGAAGTAAAATGAATTCCTCATGCAGTGTCTGGAGCTTATTATACTGGGAGAGAAGCCCAGAAGCAGGTACCACAGATCTGACTTCTACTTGGAGGAGGAAATATGGCTAAATTAGGCCTTTAGAAACACTATGTACTATGTTCATTCTTCGTAGATTCACATGCAGACTACGAGAAAAAAAATCAGGATGTGGTTGCCACTGCTCTGACTAGGCAAAACCATCACATTTTTTAAACATACCATTGAATCATCCAGCATCCAGACTATAATGTGTTCTTCGTTTGCAAAACATACATAAAAACTGCTACGTGATTTTTGTAAGAATAGTTTTTTTTAGTTTTAATGTATCTTTCTTACTACACTGTAAGGCTAAGACAAAGGCTTACTCTTTTCAGTTATATTTGTTTTGCTTGTATAAAGTCTCCAAATGCAAAATACGAATTTAACGGACACGCTTCTTACGTTGTGTTGGTTTTTTAAGCACCTTCAAGAAAACTAGATGTGTGGAGGATATTAGGACGCACTTGGGCGAACGGAACACAAACTGTGACTATACTTTGGAAGGTACAGCTTTTGAAGGTTCCGGACTGTTGTTGTTTTATTTAGGTATTTTACGTTCAGACCAAATCTTTAAAGATTGTTTAACTTATTTATAATGTCAGCGCACAAACAATACTCTGCTTTCACAGAACACGTACAACAAAACGATTCTGTATATATGTATTCTGTACATAATCATACAGTATAAATATAATAATCTAACATGTCTGGACAATTTAACTGCTTTTGCAGTGTTTCTTAAAATAGGCTATCATTCAGTCTTGCAAAACCGACGTAAACTTCTTTACTTCACTCAGTATTGATGTCAGAAGGGATTTAAAAGGTCGATGTCAACACGACATCTTGGAGCGCCCTCTACTGGAAAAGAAACAAACCAAAACATTTTTTGTACATGTATACTGTTATTTATCTAAGGTGTGTATATATACAGTATATCTGTATTCCATAATTGATAAATTGAAATGCACATTCAGTATTTAAGGGGATGGATTAGTGAGCAAATAATTAACAGAAAAAAGGCAGCATAGAAAACTATGAAATGTTAAATATGATTTAAATATTAATAAACTCTTATTTGGATACATTATATTTCCTTTTTGGAAAACATTCTGATCATTTCACCTATCTCATTTTCATTAAGGCACTTTCTCCTGAAGATTCCAGAGGAGTTATTCGGGGATACCAGGTGTCTTACCAAGAGCATGGGAAGGAACCTGTCATTCTTACATGTGATGCCAACGAAACTCAATACCAAGTGATAATTCCAGCCACAGTAAATTCTCTTCTTGTCACTACCTTTACCTCAGCAGGGAGTTCACCTGCCGCAGAGCTAATCCTTGGGCAGAAAGGTATTAAGACTTAAACTACACTCTTTTAGTGAATATTGGGTTGCAATGCATACCATTAAACCATCATCATAATTTTCTAACCGCTTACTGTTGGCGAGGGTAGCGGTGATAACAGCCTGAGCAATGTAGACCAGACTTCCCTTTCCCAAGCAACAGCCTCCAGCTCTTCCTGAGGGGTCTCCCATATATACCCAGTCCAGCTGAGAAATACAATGTGGCCTGGGTCTACCCTGGGGTCTCTTCCCAGTGGGCTGTGCCTGGTACACCTCCAGCGAGTGCTGCCCGGGGGGCATCCTCACCAGATGCCCCAGTCATCTCACTTGGTCCCTCTTGATCCGGAGGAGCAGCGACTCTATTCCAAGGTCCTCAGCTTGCCACGGAAAGTAAGCCCAGCCACCCTATGGAGAAACCTCCGCCTTGTACCCGGGATCTCATTCTTTCAGTCTCCACCCATAGTGAAAACAGTTGAGGACAAGGATTGTAGACCGACCGGAAAACGGAGAGCTTCGTCTGAAAATTCAGCTCCCGTTTCCCCTCCAAAGGTTCAGTACAGCTTCCGCATTGCTGCAGCCGCTGCACCAATCCCCGGATCAATCTCACAATCCTTCCTAATTGTGAATTTGTGAACAAAACCCTGAGGTACTTAAACTCCTCCACTAGGGGCAGCTGTTCCCCCCTCACATGGAGGGAGCAATCCACTCTTTTCCGGGAGAGAACCATGGCAAATTTAGAGGTGTTGAGGTGCTTAAATCCATGACGATCACAAACAGGAGAGGAGAAAAGACGCACCCTTGGCGGAGTCTCAAAACAACCTCGAATGTGCACATAGCTCTCAGTCCCTTAAATACAGTAACCGGATGGTACGCGCCTGCGGCTCCGACCTCCCATACACCGGAGTGATTTGTGAGGGGTGCAATAATATTTTGTTTCGTTGAATATACAACTACATTTCCTTGATTGACAATTAGAATTTCTAATAAAATGGGAAAAAAAACTAACACTTCTGTAGGATCAGATGATCACACATATGCAAAATATAAGATTATACTACATAATACTATCAGCATACAAAATGTTGGAGTTTTTTTTAACAGTACGTTGCATTTGTTTTTGTCAAGAAGACAATGGCAGCTTTGCAGAGCAGCGGAAACTCTTTATTGTTCAGTGCTTCAACTTCACATCGAAAGTGCCCTAGTACTGTATGAATCCTAGCCAAACCCTTTACCATAATCCTAACCCAAGGTTTAAGTCTAACCCTAGCACTGGTCATAAACCTAACCACAAGATTAATCGTTGGATAAAGTAATTATAAATAATAATTCCAACTGTTGAGCAGATGCTCCATGGCTGAATAACAACTACAACTGACCTCAAATAAGAAACCATGCAAAATTGTTTTTGCAAATACCGCATTGCATCTGTATTTTCAGTTTCAGGGGCACCAAAAATCACAAACCTGATATCTGCAGGGAATTATTTGTGCCTGACCTGGGATTCTAACTGTTGTCACAGTGAGTCACTGCTCTGGTATATTGTAGAGTGGCATAGGGAAGATCAGAACATACAATGGAGAAAAGTGGAAACTAAACACAACTCTACATGTATGGAAGGTAAGAACTTTCTCGATTAAAAAATCATCATGTGAGTTAATATGTAATGAGTCTACTTTACCAGTAATAACAACTTTGGTGGGCAGTTCTCTGCTCATCTCTTATTTCAATAACGAAAAATAAGGAACCATGAAAAGACTACCATAAATTCTGGAAATGTCACAGATCCTTTGGCGCAGGTACAAATCAGAAAGGTCTGTGAGCTTTCTGGCTGGTTTAAAACAAATGTTACCCTAGGTACTAACAGTTTCATAATTAATCTATTAACCACTTATTTGTAGATCTTGTTTCATCACACTTGAAGTTGGCAAACTAGCCATCTTTAGTATGTTAATAATCATAAAGACTAAGATAATTAATTATTTCCTTTGACTAGCTAATGAACCTGGAATCAAGTTCCGCATTTCACTGTATGGTGTTGCTGCAAAAGGGGAAACGCAACCAGCCTATTCTGAAATATATGCAAAGGAAGAGAGTAAGTTTAAACAGTAATTATTTGTCATTGTTACTGTTCTTCTTAAACACCCTCATAGTTCTTATTCTCATTGTTCTTATTCTTATGAGCACTACTCAAAGACATAACAGCAGGTGTACAAGACCTCTTTTCAGACTTACCTGTTTGTGTCAAGTTAAAGTCTTGACAACAGGAAACAGAGAAATTTGTCTGCCTGATTCACTTCAGTTTCTAAAGTCAGAAATGTGTTTCACTTGTAAACTTTGCCCCCCCACGCCTCCACCCCCAACCCCACACATACAAAGAAAATTTCCTTTACCACCAATTAACTACAGTACTTCTTTTATGCATTGTAAATTGTTTAAATCGCTCAAAATCTAGGATTTTGTTTTCCATCTGAGATGGTGGTGGAAAATTAATTGCTTTTCTTATTTTATACCATATCAGAACCACAAGCAGGTCCACAGATTTCATTGCTAAAAACAGAAGGAGAGAGCATTCACATCAAATGGGATGAAATTCCATTGCATCAGCAGAGAGGATTTATCACACAGTATACCATCTATCTGAGGAAAAACACAGGCTCAAATTACTGTAAAAAGAGTAAGTGTTCTTCAACAATTATATAATTGGTATATCTGAGTTTTATAAATTGATGTATAGAATATATAGAATAGACCAGTCAATCTGTCTGACAGAGACCTGCTGTTTAGCATTTTGCTGTATAGTCATTTTGTCACAAATTGTTACTGAAAATCCTGCTATGAGTTCCCGTAACTCAGTTGTATTTTCAGTCTGAATCATAATTTTAAACCATTGCACTCCACTAGGCGGCTCTAGGTCAACACTGGCATAACCACTAATAAAAGCACATGAAACATGGTGATATTTAATTTTAGTACTGGTGGGCTTGATGAAGATAGAAGAGCAGGGTTCAAGCAAGATGTCACATACCATAACCAAATGTTTTTAGGTAATGTTTCAAATGAGATGTTTCCTTTAAATAGAGATAGGGACTCTTCAGAATGCTTCTAATTGTAAGTCAGACTGAACCTTTTTTTTTTCTTTTGAGAACTGAGAATTAACTGTGTTATAAGGGAGATGAATTAAAGCCTGTTCTTAAGGCTCATCTTCCTGAGCAGCTATCTGTCTTGTGCAAAGTACTTTCAGAGGCACTAAAACATGTGAGCCACCAGCTATAATTAGTCTGTTGCTGTGAACAAAACAGGAAGGAAAGACATAAAACGGAAGTCATGTGTGGCTAAATGTACATGCCCTTCTGAAACTCGATAAAGAGCTGCTTTAACAAGTCTTATTTTGTTTTCTTCAGTTTAAAACCTCTACAGATCACTCCACTATCTATATATTACGTTTACTTTATCTAGAAAAATACCCACTCTGTTATGAACAAGAACCACAAATATGTGTAAATACAATCTTGCCTTCAGCATTGCATTTTGTCCTTAGGGCTTTTTTTGTTTTATTTATTTGTCAACACATAAAAATATACCAAGAGTCAAATAATAATATGTGTGCAATTTACTTCATTAATATCAGTCTGCAAAAGTAAATGTCTTGTATTGCTTCAATTAAACTTGAACCCCTGTTCTTCTGACAAACATTGTGATTTCTGTGATGCAAATAGAATGCAAAACCTTGCAACACTGAAAAGTAACCACCTACGTGCTTCTATAAGTTTCTAAAATAAAAATAATTTCTGGTTTTAAACAGCCTGTTCTGTGAACTATTTGTGAACCATAATGTCTAAAGAACGATGTGTAGCATGAAAGTATGATTTCTTTTATTCTATCACTGCCCTGGACTGCTGTTTTTTAAAATTAGTAATGTCACCCAAACATGCTATTCTTTCACGTATAGCATGAAAAGATAGTATGCATGTTTTGGTATTAATAATGTTAAATAGATGTTTTAATAGGTAATTAGCATGTGGATTATTTTGGGTAAAGACCTATTTTAAAAGCAATACATTGAATTGAATGGCACTGGTTTGTCTCCTAAGTTGTGATCCAGGGGAATGTTTCCAGAGAACGGTGGCTGGAAAAGCTGGATTCTGGTTTCATATACATCTTTTACATGACAGCATCCACCTTAGCTGGCGAGGGACCGCCGGGAGAAGAACTGATCTATCAACCTCTGGGGTCCATGCTAGGTAAGCGTTGGAGAAATAAGTGCGTAGAGAAAGCATTACATTCTAATTTCAATACAATTCTGTTACAGATTTACATTACAAAGACTCAATTATGAAAGGGGCATTTTGTCTTCTTTGTTATTAGCAGTGTCTTGGCAGATGGACACTTACTATTTATAAACTAGTAAATAAGTAAAAGAATGTAAGTGAGCTGAACAGTAAATCAGTAGTTTTTGCTCATTTTGATGGAATTGCCTTGATTCATTTTGTTGGGTTTGATTAGCGAGAATGGAAGAGAGGTTACAAATGAGAGGAGGCCATCTTTCTCATTTAGTTAAAAGTACTGTAGATTGTTGATCCAGAGATCTCATCAGGTCCTTTCCTGTTGTTTCAATACAAACTGATGCGTTCCATAGTCTTTCTGATGTCAATTCCTCTTAGTTTCCACTTGTGTCTTTGGATCACTGTTGGTCTTCAGGTAGTCTTCTGGTTTGACTGTATTGGTACTTTTCAGGTCTTTAAATAATACTTTTACAGAAATATTACAATATTCTAGATTATAACAAAACTGATAGCAATTGTGCACAGTCTTTAAATGAGGTCTTACCATTGCATTTTATTATTGTAACAGTTTGCTTTGATTTGAACACAAAGATTTTGAATTCTGTTGATTTTATCAGCCTTGGTACAGTAAATCAGATATTTTATCAACCCAACACATCACTTCATTTTACATTTCTTGTCTGACAGTTCTTGTCACACAAATGCTTTCTATGAATCCATTCATGTGCAAACTTCATATAGCACCAGCATCTTTCTTGCACACTAAAAGATAAATCAGCTTTCCTTTGCATCTTTACAACTGTAAAATTAGAAGCTGTATTTTGTTGTGCTTACTGTTACATTATAATAACATCTATATAGCCAGTGATGTACTTAGAGAGCAATAATATAGAGCAAGTGGCCAGCTGTTCAAACCAACTCCATCAGTGGAGTCAAAAATGAGTAAGAAGAGATTGGATAGACATGCTTTTGCTACATAAAAAAACATTAAGTGAAAATAAATCTTGTTTTCCAGTCATTTTAATTATTATGATTTTCAATCTTATATAAAAATGGTCAGTGGTACATAAATGGGGCTTGTTATCCAAACGTGCAATCATTGAACAAAAATGTCCTTTACAACTCTTTTCCAGATATTACCATGGTCTTTGGTATCATTGTTGCAGCAACTATCCTTGTAGGAATTCTTGCAAATTTGATGTTTTGGAATTGTGTCAGGAAAAGGTAACCGTTTTTACTTTTCACAGCATTTTATATCTGTAGACATCATACATTACTTTAGTTTTTTTGTTAACTAGATTTAATATAGTTACATATTCCCAAATGAGCATGTTCAAAGCCTTCCCAATATTTCAAAGAAGGAACAGCACAGGGGCAGGTCTATATAGTCTTTAGCTACATGTATGACACAGAGGAAGACTACACTTTTATACACTTTCCCAGATCGTATTGAATGTTCCATTCAATATTCTGCTGCTGTCCACCAGCATGGAGGATGCAACAAGAAAACTTCCTTCAGTGCTTTCCTCTGTGCTAAAAAAGCCTGTTTCTCCTGAGCACCTGCTGGGATCTAATCTATGTACAGTACATATGCTGTGCCTTTCCCTGAACTGAGCAAACAGAGGAAGACTATTTCCTTCAAAAACAATTCTCTATCATTGAGCCTGAGAAGTTTGAAAATAAGAATTTGAGGCTTGTCAGGGCCCCCAGAAAGGTGGTATCCATGGTTTCTTTCTGGCCTCTCCATGCTTTAGTCGTGCTGTGCCAAATTTGGAAACCACTTAGGAACTGCTTTTTTAGGACCCCTTGCCTAGATTGTCACATTACCCCTGTAATATTAGCATTACCACTTTACCCTTACAGTCCCATGGTGTGGATATTGTTAAGCAGTGAGTGATTCTCCAGCTTAGTACATGAGCATCTAGTATATTTTTCTGTTCCCCTTTCTTTACCTGATTCAAGGTCCAGGTTCAAGATCAGTTGCTGAATTGCTGTTGCTGAGTACCTGAAATCTGAACATATAAATTACTACCTATCACAGCAATATGGGACTTCATTGCCACCATCTCAGTTTATACAAACAACACCTGCCTGTCCACTTTGTGCTCCAATAGATGGACCATTTTGTCTTGCTCAGGGCAATTGACTCAGGATAATTTAATTCTTCAGGGCAAAAGCAGCCTTTTTCTATATATCTGGCATTTGTGATGGTTTGCCAACCTGTATATAATAGACAGAAAGGAATGGGATAACAAAAAAGAACTAAAAGTGGTGACAAGCAGCAGGAACCTTGGTTCCTACATACTAATCATGTCCCTCCAATTTCTTTAGAATTTCAAATGTGCTGCTTTGTACTCTGTGTTCTTTTCTGTGATTCAGAGATGTTGAAACACTAACATCAGATGAAATCTTAATGAAGCACAGACTAGCTTATGAGGAAAGAAAACACAAATTGACCAGTAGAAATAAAGCCAACAGCTTGTTTTTGACCAGCAAGACAATAACTTGAGAACATTGCTGCCAAAAACTGTCACTTGTCACTTTTAAGTGCAATGGTGGGCGTGAATTAGATTATTCAACATGGATCTCTCACCTAAATCTGAGGTAATTTCAATAGTCCTTGCATGTGCCAAAGAACCTGTATACTTAGTGGCTTCTATACATTCAAGCTAAGTTACTTTTTTAGTTTGAACCTACAATACATCCTGCAATTGACAGATAAATATTAATTTAATTGATGGTCATTACTACTTTTTATGTACAATTGATGATGGTGACCTTTTTTACAGAATTAAAAGGATATGGGCATTAAGAGGACCAAGGTGGTTAATTGAAAAATTCCCCAAAGTTGAAAACAGTACTGTAATTAAACTGCTGCAGGTAAGCAAACTTGTTAATAAATTTAGACCTGCCACATTCTGGTTTTCTAAGTTTAGTCTCTAGACTAGTCCAGTTTCCATAGAAAATGTTACAGTAAATAGTTATAATCCTTTTAATAGTTATAATCTGTTTTCTGTCATTAAGATTCAATGATAAAATGGAATATGTAGCTGTTTTGGAGATTCAGTTTCATAATGAGTACTAATATTTTTTTCATCATTGTTTCTTCAAGGAAAAAGAAAGGAATTATTCTGATTCTTCATGGCTGTCCACTTACAGTGACCCTCCTATCACAAGAGTGGAAGAAATCATTCCATCGTCCATTGAAAAGAGTTTATTTCCTCAAGATGCAGAAGGTCCAGAGAGAGAAAGAGTGAAGCCTGTTTGCTTACAAAATTACAAGTTCAACGTGACTCCTATTGAAGGGCATGGATACAAGCCACAGATTTCAAAGGAAGTCCAAAAGAATGAGTTAGCAGAAGGACTTGAAAGTACTTTCCTCCTGCCTCCCCATACTTGGATAAATCCCATCCAGGCAGAAGAAGCTAGTTCTCCAGGGGTTTGTGGAATATTGACAAGCTTTCTTGTGAACATGACACATGAAAGATCAAGCACAAATTTGACTACAAAGGAAGAAAGAGATGGAAGTTTGGACAGTGGTTTCACTGGAACACATCAAGACGAATTCTATGCAGGGCAGGGATATCATATGGATGACTCAAATCAGAGTCCGACCTTACTTCCAGATGAACTGGTCAACTGCCTGAAGGCTACAGAATATGAACCTGCTGTGGCAACATCTTATTTCCCTCAGTTTGTTCTTCGACAAGTTGAATGGAGTGACTGCTAAGAGGGTTTCAGAGATGTTGATTCTAACTTTGTGACTGAACTAAGACTTTGTGGAATGAGTGGTTTTACCAGCATATGTAGGAGAACTACTGTAAGTTTCAGAAAGAATAATATTTATAGATCTGCTGTTAAGAACTATCGGTAAAACCCTCATTTGTCCTATTTGGCTGCTTTTAATGAAAACAAACATGGAAGCCATCTTTTCTGAAAAGGTCATTTTGGGGTCAAGTTAATCACGGATTTCTAAAAATTAAAGTGGTTTGGTGTCTAACTTTTCAGCATTAGTTTTGATACAATAATATGGAGAATGTTATATTTTTAAATGGTCCAATTTTATTATTTTTTATTTATTATCACACTAAAATGAAATGTAAAACAGAAAACATTAAATTTAATAAGCTTCTGTGAGCTTTTCTTTTTTTCTATATCCATGCAAATTCAATGCATTTTGGTAATTTAGGAAAGAATGTCACTCTTAAAAGTAATCTCATATATGTCCTCATATATGTTTTTGCTCCATTTATTTGCAAGTCTCAATGGCTAGTACCAGTCATGCTGTACCTATCAACACTTTTGCAAGAAAAGCAAAAAATATATAATTCCTCATTAAGTAGAACACTGTTGGTTATAATCAACATATATAACCAGTAGATTTGCACGTTGTTTAAGTCTGTCCTTTTTAATGTTGAAAAAAGCTTCATATGTATGAGAACAAAGAGAGAAATGCATCAGGTTCGAACCTTGAAACATGTAATTGGCTGAACACTACCTCTTATGATAGAAATTAAGCTTCCATACAATTCTGCTTTTTAGGCATTATATTCTTCAACATATTCAAACAAGTGGTAAGTTTTCACACCTTTGTGCTGGTGCAAAAGGCAGGCTCAGTGATTAGATATATATGCAATATTCTTATTAATAGAAGTGCTATGACTCATAAAGGTGTGAAAAACAATATTTTAAGCTTTGAATTACTGGATAATTCGTGTAATTTTAACACCAACTCACAAAATCAGTTTCACGGTTTCCTGTATTATCCATACAGTTTCTCTCTTGTGAATTTCAAACTGAATCAAAAGGGTGTAAAACTCATCCATGTGGTCATTAATTTCTAACACCTGCGATAAAATATGTTATGAAGGCTTTCCATGAAAGTATTACTATTCCATCACCAGATCCCTATTATCATTTTTGTGTATTAAAAACCAGTAATGCTTTTAAATCAGACAGCAAACTACGGAATGAGCGAAACCATTATTTAGTTAATTTAGGCTTAGTATAAAATGCTTTAAATTACTCAGTTCTGTTCATTTTAAGTAACAGAAAAATACTAAACAGGACACAATCACATTGTGAGAATGACATTGGACAAAATAATGATATACCATAACTGGTAAGCAAGATTATCTTGATGAAAATCTTGCTTAAAACAAAATATAATTGTCTATACTCTTGTTACTTCCCTGGGTGGCATTGTGAGATAATGTTAACCATACTTCTGTTATTTCATTACAACTGCCTCATATATCCAAAATATATTATCATCTTAGATCAACGCCATGATATTACGTCTGAACTATCTGACACAGCGAAAACCGTGTTTATCTATTTGTTTATATTAATCTATAATCTTGGTTCAGGCTGAGAGAATGAGAGAATGAAAGAATAACAAATAACAGAGAAGGAGAGAATGAGAGAATAACAAACTATTTAAACCTAGTAGTAAATAAATACGCGACTTCAAATATTGACAAAAATTCAAAGATTAGCATTATACATAATTTACGTCACCTTGCTATGCCTAGATCTCCAGTTTAAGAAGATTCAACATCTTCAAAAAAATCTAATGACAGTTAACAGCCATCCAACATCATTTGGCACTGATTTTACTACATGGGTTTTGGTTATTCTTTGTTCATTGTTTCCCAGATAGATGTTAATTAAGCTGAACACTTTGATACCAAAAATTGTCTTTGAATTATTTTAATTTAATCTACACATTGAAAGGAAAGCAAACATCACACTCTCATTACACTTTGAAACAGACTTATTCCCTCATGTAATTTTCACATGCTACAAAAATGTGGCACTAGTTCAGTCAGGGGCAGCCCAATGGCACTGTCATTAGCATTGCTGTCTCAAAGTGCTGGAGCACTGGGTTGAATGCCCAGGGTGCTATCTATGTGGAGTCTAAATTTTCTCCCTGTGTTCATGTGGCTTTCCTAAGGGTGCTCCAGTTTCCCTGCACAGTCCAAAGACATACTGGTAGGTCAATTGGCTTCTAGGGAAATTGGCCCTGATGCGAGTGTTTGCATGTCTTGTGTCTGTGTCTTATCTGCAATGGGCTGGTGTTCAGTCCAGGGTGTACCCTTACCTTGTGCCTGTTATTGGCTCTGGACTGTGGCGCCCATCTGTGTGGAGTTTGCATGATCCTTCAGGCTTTATGTGGACTCTCTGGTTTGCTCATCCCTCCCAGAGGAACACTGGTGAGGTCTGATTAGCTACTCTAAATGTTTAGTTTGTCAATAGACCTGTGATTGACTTCTGACCTGTACAGAGAGATAGCAGGCAGGTCCTCCAAGTTTCACCTTCTACCCTATACAGTATATGTGTAATAGGTTCTGGGATGCTTCTGTGACATAACTGAACATGCTGAACTGATAATGACCTAGCTTTCTATTAATGGATCAATGGATATACACAGTATAAACTAAAATTCTATGCTTAAAGAATTAGAATATATGGCACTGCAGCTTTAAAACAAAGGCTTGTTTGAAAGAGCCACATACTGTATTAAAGCTAAAAAAGTAATAGATGTAAATAAAAGTAAAATAATTTCAACAAC
This sequence comes from Lepisosteus oculatus, assembly GCF_040954835.1. Taxonomy (NCBI): domain Eukaryota; kingdom Metazoa; phylum Chordata; class Actinopteri; order Semionotiformes; family Lepisosteidae; genus Lepisosteus; species Lepisosteus oculatus. The sequence continues at coordinate 13,473,405 of NC_090704.1, read as the reverse complement.
ATATTAAGTGACAAATAGGAGGTTCTATACTGTACATTCACCTTGCTGTCACATATACTTAACCTTTGAACAGTCATTTCTATTACCAGTGCTGAGTTGTGGTTAGACTACACTGAGTCCTGAAAGTCCAGAAATTACCCACCTGTCTATTACCTTTAGGTTTGGTACATTCAGTTTTTCTACAATGTGCAGACGTAACAATTGTTTTTAAGTACACTACCTCCTCAATTTTTTTTCTAATAACGAATGCAACACTTTGTTTTATTTCTTTGGATTCAGTTTGGAATCCAAATTAATAACAACACAGATTCAATATGCAGGTGGTCTTTTCCTTGAAAGAGACATTTATTTATCACAGAATTTTGAAGTTTGAAGGATTCTCCCTGAATTATTTTTAGAGATGAAATGCAAGAACTTTAAAAAACCCTCCTTCTTCCCAATGATGATGTTCAGACTGCATGGCACAAAAGAAAATATTTCCATTTTAATAAGGCTGATAAGGTTCATCAGCTGAAAGCTCAAGGGGATTTACTTGTCTGTGAATGATGAATATTAAAGTGCCAGAATTAAATCACAACTACTCATCATTAGCAGTGGGTTATTTACACTTGACAGGCTTGATAGTGCGTAGAAATAACTGAGTAGAACAATTATGTGGAAAAAAGCTGTTATCAGCTACCGGGTTGATACATTTGTGAATAGACGGCGTCTTGAACTTTTGATTTTATCATGGTATAAATTAAATTATAATCTAACCAAACGTTGGATTAATAACATCTTACTTTCTGCACCTGCTGTATAAAAGACCAATGTATCGTTTCAAATATTATGGAGAATTTTGATCACGACATGATGGTAGATGTTTCTGTTTTGGAATCAGTCACAAGCAGAGCAACTGTATATATTGAGAGGTTCAAAAGGAAGTCCTACTTTGACGTAAAAAACTGAGGTTTTTTTGTTTTTAACAGAGAAGACTACAAGAACTATGCAGTGTTCAAAATCCTGCAAGGAATCGACAAACCCTAACCCTGCTTCTTGCAACTCAACAGCGAAACACGAACCAGAGGACACAAATGGAAACTTAAGGGGAAGTACATACTGTAGAACTAAGAAGAGGAGGCACTTTCAGACAAAAAGGTTGTGAGAGGCAAGAACAAGCTACCAGCCATGTTGTTAAGACATTAAAAAAATGGTTGGCTGAAATCTGCAGATCAATTAGATACTTAAATCCTCAAGCTAGAGGTCCAAATTGGAACCTCTCGTTTGTAACCATTTTCTTTTAATAATTCTTGATCGTGATTCTCTAGGTTACAAATATGCACAGTTAACTGTCCTGTCAGTAATGGATGAAAACCCCGAAAGGTATGCATTGAAAATAGATTCATTTGATCATCTCATATATGCACTTGAATAGTTATTTCCGTTCAATTCAAAAACCAATGGTAGAGATTCAGATTCTGTACTTATTTTGTACCATGTATGTGCATATACTGTTCCAAAGACAGAATACAATTAGCAAGAATTGACTTACTACACTGGTGACTGACCTAATAAAAAATTAAAAATCTTTATTTAGCTAACCCTGCATTGAAATGTGCAACATTGTCTACTAGTTTTAAATAACCTTTTTGAAAAGAAAAAAAAAACTTTTGCTTTTTTTCTTATAAAACAGTATTTTGCTCTGGTGAAGCGTCTGTGTTTCAAAACATTAAAACAGGTTTTGAACTCCTGCTGTTAGCAGAGGAACAGAGGACAGAGCTGGTCACGCGTGGATGGTTGAGTTGAATCATGTCGCAAAAAGCTCATGTAGAGACATTAAAACCACTGTTGACGACGCACTGGTGTGCAGCACTGGGCAGAAGACGTGATCATTTGACTCGTATCCGTGAACTACTCCTGCAAAGTTAGGATGTTCTTCCAGGGAATTCATAAATATGAAAACCTATGCACCACTGGGATACTGTAGGCAAGTAAAATTTATTAAGAATAGAAAAAAACGTTTTTCGATGCTTCATTTTTCATAAATATCAAGTCTTTTTTTTTAAGATTAACGGTGATTTCTACGCGAAGATCAGTGTTTTTTTACATCGAAGTGTAACACGAGGCGGTGTCTTTATTCACATCGGATTTGGTGTTTACTGTTGAACATCAGTACATTTTTTACAGCGACTTTAGTGATTATAAAGCAAATGCTGGAATAATTCCTGAGTTCTGTACAACATTACGATCATGAAACTGATCACCACCAGATTAGTAAGTGGCAGGTGCTGCACGCGCTTCTAGAATTAGTAAATTGATTTGGTTTACGGGATTTAACTGATACAATCAAAAAGATAAATTACCCTTGCTAGTTTGTGAGCAGTGAATGAGTCGGAAAATTCCCACTCTTTAGTCTAAAATGTCTTTATACTGCATTATAACATTCTTCAGTTAGCCGACATTGCAGTTAACGTTAACAGCGCCTTGATTTTCAGAGCCAAAATAATATAATAATATAATATAATTCGAATGCTGTTGTTGAGTTTTCTCTCCAAGCCATGAAGTGAAAGGACAATGTAAATTGTTAAATCTAGATTTGTTTTGGTCATAGATAACTGTAAAAACAGTTGATGCATGGGTTTGTTAAGAAACCATAGTGGCAATGCATCAGATAAGTGTGGGCAGCAAACCATGACATGGTATGAAGAGTATTTAGCACCGCTAACTAGTAAATATTGTAACGCAACGGGGTTCAGGTGGGCGCCCTTTCCGCATTAGGTCGGCCCCGCACCGTCGGGGGCTCGAACCTGGGATTCCCGTGTCACCCAACAGGGACCCAGCCCGGTGAGCTAAAGAGAGATCTCTCTACAGCCCAGGGGCTGTGGTCCTGCTATCACAGGGAAGGGCGGTACACAGTACCTGTCGGCCATATGCGTTACAATATAATTGGCATGTTTGTTAATATACTTTTTAATCTGGTCCCGCTGAATTGCTCCTGTTGAAGAAAAGCGTGCATGGACATACAGCATGCTCATGTCCTGATTCTTCGACGGGACATTTGTTGATGCTTCGTTGGTGATCCCTTTAAAAACGGGATATTATACGACATACATACAACATCAAGGTAGAAACTGCAACATTTAAAAATGACATGGCGTCTTACAGAAGGACGAGGTTTGACAGCCAAAGCCGGAATCTAAGTCTCGCCCGTTTCTTCCATAGAAAAACCTTCCGCTGTTTGTAAAGGAGCCTGATGCCTGTCATATGGAGCTGGTTTACCCTCAACTTGATCTTTCTGCTGTACAGTAGAGGAGCAAGTGGTACGTAATACCCTTTCCCACATTTGGGGTTTTCTGTTTATAAACCTTAATTTCATTACATGTTTAATGCAACATTTGAATGTCACTTGCTGTTGTATTGCTCGAAGCAAATGTATGCTAAATCGTTGTCCTCATAGATCTGAGCTGAAGTAAAACTCAGTATGTGAAATATCAATGGGAATGTTTATGATCATGATCTGACTAGTTTATCTAGATTATGTTCTGTTCTGGATTATCTACTTGTGTTCTGTTCAGAATTGTATTTTATTCATGATTTATTTTCGTTGCAGTTGTCTTTAATATTTTAGGAATGCATTTTGCGTTCGTACTTCACAGATGTGTCTAAATGTTATTTGGATCCTGTTGTGGGTTTTAATTAATTTAAAATTACAACGATACACACTATTTCATACCTAGGACAAACATGTTTATCGCTACACTTTTTTTAATTCATGGAGATTTGCTAAAGGGAGGAGCAACAGCAATGATATTACAGATAAAATATTCTCCTGTGAGAGGATAATACAAATGATAAAAATATACCATTTTAAATTGGTTATAATGAAGTGAAATCACAAGAACATTCTGATTAAATTAGTTTGAGCTAACAGAAAACATGATGGACACATTGCAACTTCTAACTACAAAAGGAAAAAAACAAAATGATTTAAATGACAGTTTTGATCGTGTGTCAGATACGTTTTAAGGAGGTTTGAAGTTGTTGTTTTCTGTACTTTTCTTAGAGAAGCTGTGTGCTATATTTGCCACCAATGGTACACTTGGCAAACTGGGCTCAAGCATTGAAGTGTACTGCACCTTTAAGAAATTTGTTACAGGAAGATGCAGGAAAGCCATCTTTAGAGATACAAACCAGGAATATAATTTCATTGAATACAATTCCACAACTCTGTTATTGAAGACAGAGCTGAGGAAACACAGAACAGTGTTTGTTTGTAAGTGTGCACCAGATGAACCTCTCTATGAACCATGTGGATTAGACATCCTTGCTGGACGTAAGTATTCCATTTCAGTACCACTTGCGGTTCTTTGTCTAGGACACCTAAGTACATGCATGTCTCTGTGTGTTCATTCTTAGTTTCACATTAATTAAATTTAGTTTTGTATCCCATTGCCTGCCAATTTAATATTAAGCATTACAAAAACCAAGAGGATATATTTACTGTTAGAAAATGTAATGTCATTATTGAAAACGTGCATCATGTCTTTAATCTGAGAAGTGCCCCTTTGTGTAGTGCCTCTTTCTTTATTAAAATAAGTTCACTTCCCTAAATGTTCCATCTGAACATCCTGCAAGGGTGGAGAACTACTCTACTTGAAAGTACCAATCCCTTAAGTGAGTGATGGTAACAGTTTTAAAAATAGCACTTGCAGTAGTGTAATGCTTGTTATGTATTTTCCTTACACTGGCCAAAATAGTGTTATTCTTTCTCTTACTCTGATGCTTGTAGACAGCATCTTTGCAAATAAAAAAAGGTATCTGAATTCAGTGACTGTAGTTCACGTAGTCTTCCTTTCTTTGGTATCTCCGGTGTAGGAAGTCAATGTATTTTGTGCACATTACTTGAACTAAAACCATGACCTTTACATTCTGAGCACTAAACAGTCTGTGGTTGCCCTACAGTTTCACCTGATGTTCCCCAGAACCTAATATGTATTCAGAATGGAAATTATGGAGACATAACATGCAGGTGGAAAAAGGGAAGTAACACACACATTGAAACTACATATGAGCTTTGGTGAGTGAGAAGAACAAATATTCCTTCTGGATCTTTTGAATATAAACTTAGATTTATTTTTTACACCCTCCCTTCTATAAATCAGAATAAAGGGGCAGAGAGTTCTTTTAGAGTTTCTTGGAATGAATTTCGTTAAAAATCAACAGTATTACTCATGCTGCATGGTTTCTTTGTGGATAAGGTTTTAGGTCACTGAGTTTCTGTTCTTTAAATGGCAAAACATTTCCTTTGCTACCCAGTCATATACATTAAAATAACATTTGCAAAAACACTTGTGGAAATTGAAAATAGCTGTTATCTTGCTCTTGGTGACACATGCCAATAGAGTACTAAATGGTTGTTTCACTGGAGGTTATTGTTCTTTGTTTCAGGGTGAAAACCGAATCTTATAATGGTACAAAGCATTTAGCCTCTCATTCTGGCTCTGAATATGTGATTTTTCCAGTGCTTCATTCAGAAGTGAAATACTCAGTCTGGGTTACAGCATCAAATAAGTTGGGAACTGCCTCTTCCCCATCATTGAAATTCACCCTCAATGATATAGGTAGGTGTCTTTCTGGGCATGCTAAGTACAGAAAGTATTCATTGAAAAAGTGTTCTGCCCTACAGAAAGTAAAGTGGTTCTTTTCGTACAATGGGATATTTCAGTTTTTAATTTGTATCTACTTTATCTCTAAACATTTTTCTCAATGTTTATTATGCTTCTGACAAAGGAAACAAGTCTGAGCTCATGGTAACTGCCTAAGAAGCTGCTTCTGATAAAATCATGAAAGAGGTCTCCTTCTTCTCATCCTTGAATAACTGCCAGGCAAAATGTGTAAACAAATTCTTTGTCTTTTGTAATTGCTATAATTTAGAATTGTGATTATTTTCAAAATCAAGTTTTCTGAGTGCTGAGAAAATGCAAAATCTATCAAGCTTGACCGTGTGAATCTGAGGTTTAGACAGGGAGCACTAGGTTCTTGAGCAGGTGGAAGAATGATATTCTTGTGACATTCCTAGCATGCACTTCACTTGACAACTTGGTCAAAAGTTATACCAAGGCTTCTAACTTCCACCATGTGTTTGATTTCAGCACTATCAATAACACTGAAATCAACAGCTTTGCAAAGCTGGTGATTGGAGCCCAGAGTCTTGCCACAGTTAAGCTTAAGAAGTTTAGCTTTGCATCTTTGTCTGAGGTGCAAAGAACAGAAACAGTAATACAGTATTAGCACCCCATTTAGTTTGCTAAAGTAAAACTTGGATTCAGTAATATAGCAGTGAAACAAGTCCATGATGGTAAAAAGTAACAAAGATACATCATGAAAATACTACAAAGTTAATATCAAAAGGATTTTTACTGTTAAATATTAAGAATGTACTATTTAATACTGTTTACTATTCCACTATTTAGAATTCTATGGACCACCCTGAGTAGATTAGACATTATCAGATTTTAATCTTGGCTCTTGGTTGCCAAACTAATGAATGGAAGTACTAGTGATCCCAGGATACCTTTCCTTGCAGTCTGATAGCATGCATAAATCCAGAAGAAAGATTATTATGTAATGCAGAGTCAGAAGCCATCTGCAATTTTTTTTATTTTAAAAGGGCAAAGAACTGTGTCTGTCTAAATCCACACTGAAAATGTTTAAAAAGCTCAACAGAAGCAAAATAGGACCATAAATGAGCTATCACTGCCTGTTCCGGGTGTTTGCAAGAAAGGGCAAATTGGAACAAAGATAGTACATGGGGACAATACAGGATATTTTTTTAAATCAGGTGTAATAATAACATACTTTAAGCCTACAAGAAAAAGACATTGTTCATTGTGTAGAAGATATTTCAGGAATTCTTTGGTGACATAGATATAAAAAAACAAAGAACACCGAATCAAACTTTCAGTAAGAGGATGTAGAAATAAGACCATTGATGCAGTACATCTTGAACCAGTAAAAGTAAGAGGGAGTTGTCATGACTGCAGATGGTGAGGTTGGAACCTGGTTATTAGTAATATTATGTATTTTGTACTGTAAGGTGTACAAGAATGAGTTACACTGTTCAATAAAGAGGGGTAAGCAGATTGATTAGCAGGTTCAAACATTTTATTAAAAATGAGCGCAGGATTACTTTCAGTAAGACTGGAAGAGGAAGTCCTGGCCATCTTAAGGGCACCCCTATGGGTCTTCTGGTTTTGTTGATTGTGCTCTCTTTATTTTGCTTTAACATTGATTCCTGCTTTTTCGGCAGTCAAATTTCACCCTCCGCACGTCACCGTGGTAAATTGCTCATCGCAGAATTGCACGTTACATTGGAGGGATATAGAGAAGGCTCAGCTCTTGGAGGTCCGATACCAGATTGTTGGAGAGAGCTCTTGGATATACCAAACTTTCAAAGTAAGAGACCAATAGGCAAATGTTTGTTAAACTCCTGCTGTGTCATTTCTACATTTAAGAAAATGTTTATGTTCTTTGACTTTACTAAGCAAATTGGAATGAAAAGGTCTCAAAATTCAATATGCTATGTGCTTTGCTTAGTCTACAGCTAATTTATTCATTAAGTTTTATTTCAGATAATAACTTTGAAAATATCAATTATAGCCTATTTGTTACACTGCAGTGCATTTTACTCCAATGGGTAACCATCTGTTTACGCCCTGGTTTGTTTCTCATCTTATCTATAGGAAGCACTAAAAGGATAATCTTTGCACTTTGGTTTTGGGTGGGAAATGACCAAGGTGGTATTTCCACCCTTTGTAAAAAAAAACCTGTTTCTTTTTCTGTCTGAAAGTGTGATTTGAGTGGTGACTTTGTGGTGGAGGCCAATGATGAAAACAGCAAACATACCCAGGTCTTTAATGAACTTCTGTATTTTATGAAATTGAAATTAAATTGAGAGTCAAGGTGGTGGTCAAAGTGATGGCTAGCATTACTGCTTTTCAGTGCTGGGGAAACTGCTCAATTCATTTCCAGACCTGGGGTACTATCTCTGTCCAGTTTTGTATGTTCTCTCCTTGTTCATACGGGTTTCCTCTGGGTGCTCAATAGTCCTCCTACAATCAAAAGACATACTGTCAGGTGTCTGGTCAGTTGGTTTCTGGGAAAATTGACCATGGTTGAATGTGTGCTTGTTTGCGTCTGTGTGTGCCCTGCAACTGACTGGTGTATCCAGGGTGTATCCTGCATTGCTTGCCAGTATAGGCTCTGGGACCCTGCCCATTAGAAAAAGGATAAATTGAATAAAAGTCCAACTACCAAAATACAATCTCCTATTGACTGAGAGATACAGAAATATTCTACACCACTGAATTCACTTTCTTTACACAATGTTTTAATCTTTCAGAGTGTTGTGTAATGAAATCAAAACAATTTAAAAATAGAAATGACCATAAACAGGTTTCAACTAAAAGTGAAACCTCCTAAGTTTATCTGTTATATACACTGATTCTGAAAGATAGTTTACCCTTCAAATAGTTTTCCATTAATTGTGTTTAGAAGGTTTAATACTTATGTAAAATTGTGTTCAAGTAAATAAGGTGTTATAGTTAGTATCTGCAGATGATTAAATATGCAGGTTATTAAATATTAATTATTCGAAGAATCCACTAAGTGAAGGTCAGAACTTAGACCACAATCTTCTTAATCATGTGAAAAATGGCTTTTCTTGCTTAAGTATAGTTGACATTTCCCTATCATTTATTTTGTGCATACAAACTGATGCATTTTTAGCATTTAATTTTCTACTTTTAATTGTTAAATGTTTAATGTAATATACATCTACAGTAATAATTCTTGTTTCTTACTTAAAGGCCACTGCAAACAATACATTGAGCTGTGGTGGTCTTCAGCCCTTCACAACTTACACATTCCAGGCTCGGTGTAAACTGAGCTGTACTGAAGGTATATGGAGCGAGTGGAATGATGCAGTTAATACGACAACAGGGGAAGCAGGTAAATCAGTTACGTATTTCATGTTTCTGTAAAGGGATGCACCGCTTGCTTAGAAATAATCTAAAAGCATTGCACACATGGAGGATAGGCGCTTATGTTTGACAGGTAATTGAAAAAAAAATCAAGTCAAATGTAAGAACCGTAGTACTGAGTGGATGTGAAATGAAATTCAGCTTTGGTCATTTAATAATTGCATCAAATTCAGCAAAAATGTTTTACTAATATTTATTATCTATACTGTATATAATAATGGAACAAGGCTGTTAGTGCTATGAAATAAGTTGGCAAAAGGGGCTACTTTGTAAGATTTTAACTATTGTATGTGCTTTTTCTTAAGGTAGGGTGATATGTTAATAAAGTCAGCAATAAAAGTGTGAGAAATGAATTCATCTTGAAATGACTTTTGATTGTGTCAGATTGTGCATTTCCTTTGTGATTCTGTCAAACATGGGAGGAGAGACAGTGATAAAAATGACTGTACATTAGACTTTTTTTACTTGATTTAAGTCTACTTTCAGGGTTAGAGTTATATTTATAAATTACAGTTTGTATTTCTGTGGATCTACTGTGTACCATTCAAGCCATTTGAATGTTTCAGATGACTTTTAGAGAATCTCCTTGTGTCTTTAATTTTTCACTATTAATAGGCTTTAAGCAGCACATTCCAAGATTCTGGTAAGAGACTTTGGTATTTAAAAAATGCAGATATTTATAAAGGCCTTTTAAGGTCACTGTAATTATTATTAAAAGGGATAATACATATTCTATAGAAAAAGAGGTACTAATTTAAAAAATAATCATTCTGAATAGAAAGCTGCTGAGCCTATCTAAACACATGCACAGTTTGGCAGTATCAGGCAGTTGCTGTAGTGTACAGCCTATAAAACGATCATTTGCATTTTTCTTTATATTCAAAAGCATTTCATTTCTAGCATCTAAGTGAAGTAATCTTAGATCTGACTGTGGTAGCACCACAAGAGATCTGTTGACTTTACTGGGTACCTTGTTGGTTAAGGTTTTCGTGCATAAGTTGTAGCATTGTGTGGGCTTGCTTGCTTTTGCACATAATGGATTAGTATGTCTGATTTAAAAAATGTTGATGTAATGCTCTTTATGTACATACTGTACATAGCTTCTTAGATTTGCTTATAAGCCATTCAATGAAGATGACAGAAGTTCTTTTTAGCTCTCTTTTGGGTGAGTGTGCAGAACTAGGATTTAGGATATAATTTATTGTGGTTGTATAAGCAGTTTGAGGTCTCTGTTAGTTGGATGACAAGTTGTTTCCCTGAATACTACTGAATTACTGAATATTGCTCATCAATGAGGCACATCCTTGTTTCATTTCTATGATAGCAAGGGAAATAAAACCTACCATGTTAAGGCCACTGATTTTTTAGAACACTTTTAGAATTATGAAAATGAGAGATGCAATGACAATATCTGCATAGCTAAAATAGATACACTGATGCTGGTGTAAAAGTTGTAAACTTCAGTCTTTAAATTGTTATAGTCAACACTTGTAAACTAAAATTAATGCTGTTTTAACTATATATTGCTTCTTTCAATACCAATGTGTTTATGCAGGTGTGTTTGCACATAGCAAAATAGTTTGCCTTACATTAATAATGAAACTCATTAATAAAAATTATTGGATGCATCAGATTATAAAACTGGAATATCCAAGAAGCACCTGTATACAGATTTCGATAAAATAGGTCATTTTGTGGGTACATGACTGTGTGTTATTAGTCATGTATTCTGTTAAATTTAAGGTCAGTGGTGGTTACTTTTAACAGAATGCCAAGATAGATTCTACTTTTTGATCCTCCTGCTATCTATCTGGATATTGTCATTGCATCTCTCATATTCATGATACATTTTATCATGAATAAAAACGGAAATTATTTTGCTATTTTTACAGATCCTCTCCAAAAGCTGGATGTTTGGCATATTGTGGAATCTTCAGAATCCAAAAACAAGTTTGTTAGTGTAGTTTGGAAGGCAAGTATAGTTTTGTTTCTCTTCTTTGTACAACACGAAAAGCAAATATCTATGCCTCTAAGGCCTGTTGCACTTAGATCAGAACAAACCAAAATTATATAACAATATTAAGTGGAACATTAAGTGTGGGTGTAGAACACGTTTTATGGACTCTTGTAAGGCTTTATGGAGTACATGTCTCTGTAAATCCATAGAGCATAAAATTTTAAGCAGTTAAACAAGTGTAGTGATTATTCAGTTTTCTAGGAATCACATAGAATTAAAAACCGAAAAGAAAGACTAGATTTGCTAATAAGGTTAAACTCATTGTGGGAAGGTCACACTTGTTTATGTAGACTTTTGTGAAACAGGTGACTTTACCTTTTCCGTGAAGACTCTCTCCCATCTTTGATCTGTCTTCTGTGGTTAACCCAGCAGCCTGGAACATGAAGTAAAACTGGCAGTGACTTTCTGACAAACTAGAGACCCTCTTCAGTAGTAGTAACAGTATTTTTTCTACATGCATCTGAAATCCGACAAATGTGTGAAAATGAAACCAAAGCTACAGAGTCAGAAAGTTTCAGTTTACAATAAAAGGCTAAATTACTTAAAAGAAATGATGAATCGAACCCCCCCAAGTGATGCTGTTGAAAGTTGTGATAATCGTCACAGTAAGCCTTTTGGATGAGAAGAATTCATGTCAATTTTCATTTTTATCCAATCACAAAATCCCAAACTTAAAAGAAGGCTATAATTTTGACCATTTTACCTTAACAAAGCTGTCTTAACAAAGAGTTAACTTTACAGAATCTTTAAATTATTGTTTTACCAGACAGTCAATATCTTCACACCCATTACATGAAAGATCAAACCCATTCATCGATCTTAAAAATACGGAAAAAAACCTGGCCTAAAATATTAGAGTAGAAGTTGTACAAGTGATAGTGCTACAAGCAACCCAAAGCCAAAAACTTTACTTAAAGATGCTTTGAATATGCTTACCATTTTAATTCATTGTGATCACTTCAAATTCAATTGAGCCTCAAGGCATATATTGTGCTTATGTAGATAAGTAGCTAACCAGGTGTGAGTCTTGTCAGTACTTGGATGGGAGACCTCCTGGGAAAGCTAAGGTTGCTGTTTGAAGGGGTGTTAGTGGGGTTAGCAGGGGGGTGCTCACTCTGCGGTCTGTGTGGGTCTTAGTGCCCTAGTACAGTGACTGGGACACTATACTGGAAAAAAAAGCACTGAACTCCAGATGAAATGTAAAACCGAGGTCCTGTCTTTCTGCAGACATTAAAAATTCCAAGGGGCTTATTAAAAAAAAAAATAGGGGTATTAAACCCAGTGTCCTGGCCTATGTCCCCACTGCCTTTACTAGTCATAGCATCCTGATAATCCCCATCTTTGAATTGGCCTCATCACTCTGTTCTCCTCCCCACTACTAGCTGGTGTGTGGCGAGTGTACTGGTGCACTTTGGCTGCTGTCACATGATTCAGCTGGGGCTACATTTTGGTAGCAGAGAAGTGGAGTCCCTATTACCTGTAAAGCGCTTTGTGTGGCATGTCCAGAAAAACACCATATAAGTGTAAGGCATTATTATTAATAGAACAGAATACTGCTGTAATGGACTGAGATATGCTGAGCTTGTATCAGAGCATTAAAAAAAGATCTTTTTCATACTGCTAATTTTGCTTAATCTGTTGCTTGCTGATTTACTTACAGAAACTAACCAGGTCTGAGGCGAGAGGGGTGGTACTTGGCTACGAAGTTCTTGTTGAGGATCTAGTGGAGAAAAAGCTGTCTGAGGTTTACATTACCAACAGCAGTTACAGCAAGCCTGTGTTCTGCTCCCACTGTACCGTTACCGTGTCTGCTTTAAACTCCAAAGGAAGCTCACCTCCTGCCACCATCAGCATTCCAATATTGTCAGGTACAGACTTTATTTGCTGGCGCAGAAAACGGTGCTGTTTTAATTAGAAACTGTTTGATAAAACCTTTAGGTGTAATTTGTTAAATGTCTAACCAAATATTGCTATATATACCGAACAGTAAAAGGAAAGAGCAAAGATTCCAAAGTTTTGGCTACAGTGCCTTCTTTAGGTGTGTGTAGAAGACTGGATGAACCCAGGAATACCAGGAAGTGGTGTGGTGGGAAAGGTTCACTCTCTTATTTGATCGTGCATTGTGGATTTATGCTGTATCTATTCTTTTGCAGCTGGCTTCCTGCCACAGTTCCCTCTTGGATCACTTCCAAATATTGGATATTTCTTTATACACCACACTGTGTTGACACTGTTTTACTATAATAGTAGTCTTTGACTTGTCTATGACCTGATTGATATCTTTCTTAAGTAAGTGGATTCATTTGGGTGAAAGGCTTTGATTCTGAGCTATTCAAGAGTTGAATTTCTTTTCAAGGACTGCACACATACCTACAAAAGTTGACGTGAGGCACGAGTTGGTGCCTTCATTTTTTAAAATTAATTTTATGCGGCCTGCCTTTAAATACATTGTTTCAATCAGGGCAGTTTCTTCCTAGGGCAAGAGTTCTGTTTTCTTCTGTGTGCCCATTGCACCCTGATTGAATCTCCCAAAAGATTGGATCTTTTCAAACTTGAATACTGACATACTTATTGTATTGCTTTACAGATTTGTCATCTTTTCCCTCCCCAAGAAATGTGACTTGTCTACCACATAGCAACCACAGCATTATGATATCATGGGAGCCCCCCCTGGACTCCCCTGTGCCTTTACATAGCTACATTGTGGAGTGGTCCCAGGCATACAAGGACACTAAACTCAGCCTCACCTGGAAGAGGCTCAGTCATCACCAGCTTTCAACTGTCATATCAGGTATGAAGAGAAAGTACCACAGATCTGGTAGGCTATTGCTGAAAGATCACAATTAACATTTTCTTCCAATTATGCAGGAGATCCAAGTGAGTCTGTAGCTTTTCCACATAATCAATTTGTCAAAGCTCACTTGGAAAAGCAGCAAAGCTCACTTTGCATTACTGGACAAGAGTAGAACTCCGAGAACAGTTCAAAAATGGCCTAAATGTCAAAGAATCTTAAATTTCAATGGCAAGGACATGAATTGTTGGAGAAATTCAAAATTACCTTTACAAAAAAGTGAATACATGTGAAGGAAATTAGAGACCTGGACAACAGGCATTAATCCATATAAAAAAAAAATCCCCTGATAACTGAAAACAGTAATCTTTATCCCTCATAATCTCTTCAAAATGAATTCATATTTCTGACTACAGCAGAAATTATCAGGACATTTTGTTAATGTGACATGTTAATGTTCTGAAGTAGGCCTCTAGGATTCTTAGCTCATGTTTTTGATTCTCAGATATTTATGTTGACTTCATAAGGCCATATCTGAAGAAATGACTCAAAATCATAAACTGGTCAACTTTATCCCTTGCTAAAACTAGGCAGATCTTGCCCAGGTTCTCCAGACCCACACAGATAACTGTATTCTCTTGCCTGCCTTCTCTGGTAAATTAGTGCAGTGGCCCGCAAAACATCCAGAATCTAATATAACTGACAGACAACATGCAGTGTATACTGCACATTGTATCTGTGAGATACTGTGTAGATATATATTTCAGGCTCTCTTAGAACATCAAGAGCTATATTGTTAAATGCTGTATGTTAGCCATAAACTTTCAAAGTTCTTAGTTTCTCTTACAAACAGTTAAACCAAGTTCAAACTAATTAAACTTTTATTCTTTTGAAAATAATTTATGGGCTTTTTGGACATGCTGTGATCTTCTGATAAAAGTGTCGACTGAGGCATTTTAATAGTGCACTTTAATATCTGAAATTCAACCTTATATGATTTGTCTCCACTACATTTCAGAAATATTTTTTAAAAATCATATCAATTTTTAATTAATGATGGACATGGTGTATGCTACATTATCTTAAACTTTCTTTCCTTCCCAAATATAGAAAATGTTCAGCCTTGTGTGTGCTATAAAGGTGCTGTCTATGCTCTGTATGACCAGGGGCTTGGAAAGGCAGGTTTTGTCAATGCATACTCCTGGCAATCAGGTAAGTAATCACCATTACATCCAATTTGGAATTTTTGAATTATGGTTCTTATCTCTCTCATCAGTATGTTCTTTGAAGTTCCATCTCAGGGTCCGAAGCTAAACGTCAGACAGTGGGACAACAAGAGCTTAACTGTGTATTGGAAAGAAGTTTCTGAGCAGGACAAAAGAGGATGCCTTAAAAGCTACAATCTTTACCTAGAAAATATCCAAGGACATCTACAGAAGTATGGTATGCAACGTTTAACCTCACAAACTTTCTAGGTCTCTTTTTGTATTTCTAAATCCAGTTATCTATGTGGGTGGTGGTTGTCAAGTGTGAGCCCCTGCCAGTGTTATTTTAGTTAATGCATTTTTTTTATGCGGTCTCAACATTTGCATACACAAATGTACAGAACACTGAAAAAACTCTACAAATCTAGGTTGCGTGCAGTCTTGTCTTATGAGCTTTTTGTGTAATTACACTGACTTGATCATAAAAACACATGCACCCATGTGCATTTTGTATCCTTTTCAACAGATGAGAATGAAAACGCTAAGATGGTGAGATCTTTGATGTGTCAGTTATATTTTAATTGTTGCAATTCTAAAAGTGGGTTCTTATGTTAGGACTTTGCTATAAGGTTCAGAAAATGAATTTATCTGTGGCTGTTCCAGGTCCGATAGATCCCACTCACAGAAGTTATACCATCAGTGACTTGCAGCCTGCTGCTTCCTATTATCTATGGATGACAGCTTCCACAGACACAGGTGAAGGACGGAAAGGGGAAAAATATACTTTTACTACTTATCCTGAACGTAAGTTGAAAAAACACCTATAAGGTTGCACAAATATGTACACATAAATGCAAAGGCTTTGTAATTTTATTTGTACATTTCCATGAAAAGGTTTAGAAATGCTGCCTGTAAAATATAAACCACATGATCATGAACTAGGTATGAAGTATAATACACAATATAAACCACATGTTCTATGTACATTTAATAAGTACTCTTAGCATCAGCTAAAATTTTGCTGTCCTTTAAATCTCTCTACTTGGTAATCAAATCAGTGACTTCTGATACACACCCAATGACCTAATGAGTTCAACATTTTTATTTCAGGAGAAGACGACCAGCTTTTGGTGATATGGCCAACAACAGTTTTAGTTTCTTTCCTAGTGTGGCTTTTTTTGGTGTTTTTGTGTCGGGTCTCGGTACAACGAAGGTAAAGAATCTTCCACTTCAGAGATAGATCTTGTAGTCACAAACCTACACATCCTAAATATTCCATCCACATAACAGTACATCATAGAGAAGAATAATCAAGTCACATACTCTGAAGTAAATTTAGGATACTACACCAGTATTTCAAGTATTGAACCAATGTGAGCTGAATTGCAAATAATCGTATTCAGCCTCATTAACAAAGTAAGGAATGAGCCCTTTTGATAATGTAGTGTGTGAAGTCATAATATATAATATGTTATCACTACTTTTTTAATTACTTTGAAGTTACCTTTTTTCTTCTCAGGCCTTCTCCCTGTTGTTTCTGCATCATACCTGGTAATGTTCCTGATCCTGCCAACAGTAAATGGGCCAAAGAGTATGCTGCAGTCAAGGTATATACAGGTGCTGGGACACCATCTACTGTATTCCACCCTATTTCGGTTGAAAATGGATTTGTTAGCTGTTCCTTTATTAGACTGTGGTACGTTGATATCAGTTAAATACCTGGTACTACATGGTACCTTTGCCTTACGGTTAAATTGTTCTCCGTGCTTGCATAGTCTGGGCTTTCCAGATGTTCCCTTTAATTTATTTGGTGAAACAATTTCTTACTTTTCCATCTTATCTGCTATGTAGCATATCAATAACGGCTGTACACAAGCCAGGTAAGTACTTTAATTTAGTCGTGGATAAGATGGGTCCCTCCTGCATTTAAAGTGCTCTGGGATGAAAGGTCGTAAATTTTAAAAAAAAAAGTTTATGAAAAAAAGAACCTGATAATATTTTTAGCGGCATCAATTCGTTATGCTTCAAGGTTGCCACCTGCTGGACGGAGTAGGAAATGCTTGTGAGACGAGAGCTCAAATTCTGTAAAACGATCATATTCACAGCGATATGTGCATCTTTGAATGCGTATAATAATACTAGGTATAGTATATAAAAATGTATGGGCAATATTTAACACCTGGTTTCTGAGAAGGCATGAAGAAATATTTCATTGAAAATTGAGGGTTGCACTGCAGACATTTTTGAAAGTTAGAATTAATACTAATTTTCTTTACTTGCTTAAGAAAAGCTCAGTGAATCCTGTTTTATTAACAATTTTTTTCAACACAAATATTAATTTCAAAGAGGAAATCTGTCAATTGTACATGTTCCTATATGGGCTGTAAAGTGCATCATAATTGATCTCTATAACTACCAATATATTGTTAAATTTTGTAAATATGAAACGGAATGGTAATTGTGCATTAAATATTAGATTTCATTTTTATAAATACATGTTTTAAAATAGGACATAGAATGACAATCAGATGATCCCAGTTACAAATAGAGACTGCTGACCCATGACCTGGAAGCGATCACAATTATTTGATTCTGTATTTTCCTTCTTTTGCTAGGGGCATATGAAGCTAGTTTATGAGTTGTATAATAATTCAACATCCAGCAATGAAGAACCAAACACCATAGAAATAGAGGAAATACCTGAGGACTCATTAAATGTATCCAGAACTGTTTCAGAAAGGAACATCTTACCTTCAGGAGAGCCTAAGGAACAGCAATCTCAAGAGCGTGACAGTGGTCAAACTTCCTGTCCTCCATGCCAGTCACAGGGTCTAGGAACATACAAAGGCCAATTCACATGCCCATACATTAAGAGCTTGTCACAAGAATCTGAGTTTTCCACAAAGACACAAATATCTTGCAGCACAGACACAACTGGAGATTATATACCTTCTAATGTCTTGCTGAGTGGAACTAGTGAGGAAGACTCCAATGACTTCATGGAAGATGAATTAATGGAATTTTCCTCCTGTCACAACAGTCCATTTTTGGAACCTATGATTACATTTGGGGGGAAGCTCACTTTAGATGCTGTTAAAATTGACTGCAGTTCTTTCATGGATTGAAGTGTGTTCTGTGTACCCTTTACTTAACCAGTTTTTATTATTTTCACACTAGGATAACCACTAATCAAGAAATGAAGCTATTTAAAAAAATGTAAAGAGACTGCACATTTCATCTTTGCATGAAAGCAATTTCATGCAGTTTATGGTTGTTCATACATTTCTAAGACTTGGGACCTAAAAACTCCTGGATGAAATAGGTTTTGAGCTTTTATTACAGTGCATTGGAAAAGGAAAGGTATGACAATCTATCACGTGCAATCATAATAATTACTCCAAGAGACTGATAGCCACAGGAATGGATTTGAAGACATCTGTGATCTTGCACAAAATATTGAATTTCTTCAGGACAATAACTGCCAATAAGGGTGGGACACTGATCGCACAAGGATGATAAATACATGAGGATTGTTTAAATTAATTATGGCACATTCTGTACAAGTTTGGGAATATATAAGACCAATAAAATGCCTCTTAAATGAACCTGCTATTCACTTTAATCACTTTCCAGCAGTCTTATGATTTATGTAGCACTTTGTATTCCAAGTATTTCAAAGTGCATGTTGTCTATAACTATTCTGAATTTCTGGTCAAGAAAGAACTTAGGCATTTCATAATAAACACTGGATTTTATATTCAAATTGATAGCATAAATTCAGATGGTCTGTTTAAACTGCCGTGCTAAACAGAAGCAAAAGCAACAGGTAAACCAGCAAAATACTTTATTGGGAAATAACCATAACAAGTTGTAATAAAAAAACAATATTACAACTATGCCCCCATGTAGTTAACTTGTTGTCAATTTTATCCTCTGGGCAATTGTTGCACATAAACTTAAAGTGGGCCAGTTTAAAAAAATGGGGACAATTAAGTTTGCTGTTGTCTTTCTACACTACAAAAAGGGGTTTGATTAATGAACTTTTATACAAGACCTATTTCTGTTTTAGAATAAATAAAAAGAATATAGTAACGCTTAATTAGGTAAAGATTACCCAAAGGGAGTTGTCCTTTACAACCTCTGCAAGATGTATATTTTGCTGGAGTCATTCTTGAACAGTATTATATACTTTTATCTCTGAGATTAATCCAAATCACCTTTTGCAGAACTTACACTCACAATCCAATTATAAAAGTACTCCACAGACGAAAACATCGCTGGAACACCTAAGAAATTCTCAGGGAAACCTCAAGAGAATATCTGAAAATGCATTTGGACCCAGAGTAACAGCAGAGATAATTAGGTCCTCTATAGTATTTAGATCACAGATATAAAAGCATAAACTTCAAGATATTATACAACTACCTGCTTGCAAAATTAATAGCGCTTACACAGTTGTTGTTCATATTCAGAGTTGCCTTTTTGTAGATAAACATCAATCCCTGAAGCAGAAAAACTTTAAATGAAATCAAATTAATCACAAGATCACTGAATCGCCTTAACCAGCACTCATGACTACCGCATGCAAACCCATTAGTCTTGCCCTACGAAGTTTCAGTGTCATACCATCCTTTACAAAGAAGCTTACGGTAATGTATTTTTGGTTACCTGATTAAAACATGCTGTTCTGAAATTGTCAGGTAATCTCAGTTCCTAGGTTAACTGCAAGTCTTTCTTGGCTTGATATATATAAACATTAAAATACTAAGAAAAAAGCAGCAAATCAAGGCAGTTGCCATTGCATGTGGAAAGCTGAAGACAGCAATCCTTCAATACCTGACCAGGTATTTATCATTGGCCCTACAGCCAATCTAGCTACCAAGTTAAAGAATATCTTACATTTATGAAGTGTCCAACTATAAAGTGCAAAACACTATACACCCTCTTTGCTACTCCGTTCCCCTTCACTTTTCAAACAAATTAACTAGATCTTTTCTTCTGGATCCCTAGATCTGGATATTTCCCACATGCAAAATAGTTTTGACTTGGCCACTGCATTCAGTAAAAAAATACAAAACTAATTCCATGCAGAAAAGGGCAAAATTCAGTAGTATAATTTTGTCAAAATACGTGCTCAATGTCAGTCCTGTAAAACCAGAGTAAAAGTAGACCTCAACACGTAAAAGTTAGGACTATGATTATCCACACATCATCAGGTTCCTCAGGATCAAAACATCTCATTCCTTTAACTGTAACCCAAAAAATTCTACCTGTGGAAATGAGAACATGTTGCAAGAGAAGTGACTGAAGATGTTACCCCTGGAATATAGCCTATACCCTGTTGCAAAAAAGTGAAATGTAAAGTAAAAGTGGACAAACTTAATATAAGGATAATGCAGCATTTTTTTAGGTCTGTACAGACCATTCTAAGGCAAAATGTCCGGTTTCTCCATTATAGTTAAATCTAAATTCCACAGCAAGACATAACTGACTAAACATTTCAGAACATTGTGAATAAATTGTCATAGCCAAGGCAAAGTCGGAGTAGCCATGCTGCTTGTTCTACTACATAAAGGCAACATAGAAATTTAAGATACTGCAGCCGTTCTGAAAACGCTTCACTTTTTCAAGTTTGTGACACAGGTAGGTTGTTTTATAGCCTTAAAATATTAAATTTCAAGATTACAAGATTTAAACTCAATCTGCCAAAGAACTTTCTTAAAAACATTATATACTAAAAATGTGCTATTCCGCAGTCTTCCATCAACTGCTCATGGAAACGTTCAAATAAAAACACAAAAACCATATATATATTCACCACTAATGAAATAGCAATCATTCCACACTACTCACTGCCTTAGGCAGTAAACATTTAACACCTCTAAGCAATTTATTAGAACAGGGATGTTTGCAGAAAAGGGTTTTAAATCAGAAAAACCCAAACTTATCTGGACCCAACAGCTCTACTACAGAAAGTCTGCTTGAGCCACTCATTGTATGTACACTGCCAAGTAGATTTTCAAACACTAAATACAAAGCTTTGTTTTGTGTATGGTAGTGTTAAATCTAATTTTACCACTTTTGCTAAAAAGCCTTTAAACTACATTTGAATTGTAACCACACTTACCATTTTTTTAAATATGGAAGCCAACATTGTAATATCCTTTAGCAGGATTATTATTCACACCTTGTAACACTGAATTGTCCCAAACTGAACACTCATGTTATTTCTTTCAGAAGAATTATGCAGTAATGCTGCTGTAAATGAAATGGTGAAGGGTAATCATATACTTTCATATACCTAAAATTTCTAGCTTACGTATATGAAAGTATACAATAGTTGTATACATAGCGCATACTTTCAGAGTATTGGGGAAATATGATAAACTACTAGTATGTGAATGTGAAATCAAGTTGGTTTTATAGTCCAAAAGCCAAGATATGTAGACAAATTTTAATAGGCAATGTTTGATAGTATCAATCCAAGTAATATCGAAGAGTGCCAATCTGCAATGTCAGCCACACCCAAAAAACTCCAGGCCCAAAAACACATGATAAACAAAGGTGTGAAAAATGGGTTGCAAGTGGTTGTCTTATACACATTAGTGGTATTCAGGGATGTTCATGTATCTGTATGAGCTAAGGGACCAATCAGCCACCTAAAATTCATGTTCAGATGAAAATGTATTATGGAATAGGATGTAGGGACAATGAATATTAGTCATATCAAGTGTAGAAGAGCAATAAATGCAAATGCATCACCTACGCCTCCAAGATTGGGGAAAAAACTAAAAAGATATACCACAAACTGGAGATGATATACTAAACCTTGTTAAACCACCCATTAAACAATTCTTCAGTTGCTAACATCATCAAAAGCTAGCTCTGTCTCATCTCATGAATAATGTACAAGGACTGTATTCAGTGAACTTTTTTGGTACATCTTGTTGGGTTTTGAGATTCTCCCTAGAAGGTTCCATTGATGACGTTTGTAGGGGGGAAAAAAGCAAGTCATGGCACACCATTATCTAACTGATACACACTCTTCACACCTATATTTGGAAATGCATATTTTCAAGCAGCAATACAAAAAGTATTCATGAAGAATGCATAATCTCTGAAAAAAATTACTGTATGAAAACATCCCTGCTACCATGTTTCTAAATACAAAACCTTCTACCAATATTTTGCTTCTGTGTAGCAAGAGAAGTCCTTTTATCTTTTTAAAACAGATAAAATTCAGTCCTCAGGTGTGAATGGTATGGATGACAGTCTTTTCATTTTTTTTTTTATTATAGTTGAAGGATCCATAAGCATGCAAGCCTCGTAGAGGAGGGCCCGGAGGGCTAAGGTTCAGCTGATGGCGATTCCTTTTAGGCCAGAGCTGGGAAAGCCTCTGGATCATCCACATTCGGAACAGAGACACCACCAGGCTAGAAAAAGAAAAGAGGAAATTCAGCCAAGGAAACATTAGCACCAAATTCAAGCTTGAGCATCAGAATCAGAAGCTCTGAATAGGCATAAGCCTCTATGGTAAGGAACTTAAGAAACCGTATAGCCTGTTAAATATTCTGTACACTAAAAGTGCAGAAGAAAAATATCCTCTACAAAACGTTTCTAGTACCCATTCTCAATTCTTAAGGCTAGCCCCTCACCTTGTCAGACCTGCCCCCACGCACTGGCCTGCCACCACGCCCTCGCCCGCCGCGGGGTCCCCCACGGCCACGACCAGGGCGGCCCAGGTCACCAAAGTTGATCTCCAGCTGAGATGTGATGTCGTTGGCTGGTTTCCGGAAGTGGTGCTCTCCAGAGGCTTCGTCAGCATGGGCCTGGGGTCAAAAATATTATTGTAAACTCAGAAAGTAATGCAGGAAAAAAGGAAAGCATGTCAGACTAAAATTGCACATAGCCAATTCAACTAAACTTGGAAAGAATGAGACCAAGTAATTATAGCACAATATTCCTGAACATGAATTAAGTATCAGGTACATTTTTTTCTGTGGAACTTAAAATCCTTGGGTATGATTTTGGACATGCATGACTATGCATGCACAGATTTCCAATCCTACATGTACCAGGGTTCTCCAACATCTGATTGCTGGGCCACCTAGAAAAAAAATACCTCTTCATTTTCCACGGCAGTAAAAATCAATCATACAAGCTCATGCTCTATATGCACACAATGTTAAGCAAAAGCAGGGGTTAAATAAGTTACCACACTGAATTAAGAGTTTTAATTGGCTTTAACAAAGGTTAATAAAATTAAAACTTGGGAAGAGAATTCATACTCCTGTTTTATGCTTTTTTAAGCTGTTGCTCAAATTGTAAAAAAAAGTATACAGCACAAAGATTAGTTCAGTTAAATCAAATGTCAAGATGTATTGCTAAAGGTATACCTACAAATACTGAAAGGGCATTGATTAGAAAGACCTATAATCTTACAATTCAGTCTGTTCCAAATATATGTTTTTATCAAAATCTGATTCTGTAGTGTAAATTACCAGCCTCAATGAGTGGACACAAATCACATAAGGTAATGCAGAACTGACAAAGCTCCATGTGGAAGCTCAATTCAATTAGTCTAAAAACCACTACATGAATGTGGATGCTCAATAGCCATCTTTGTTTTATAAATAACATAATGGGCATATCAAGCAGTATGCTGTCAATGTAAGTGAGTTTTCACCTGGAAAATATTAAAAGATCATGTTTTTAATTTTGCACAAGTGTGATTTAATCTATATGTATTGTTAACATTACTTAAAGCTTTTTACGATGTTTTCATAATAAGGATTACCGAAGACTCATGTTAGCAAAATGTGCAAAACACCTTTTAAAAAACATTAAAAAACTGAATTGCATTGTCATGGCTGGCAGAATAAACTAAATGTCAGAAACAGCTACTATTTTGTAGATGTCATTTATTATTTTGCATCCTATCAAAATATTTATTTTTTCATGTTTTGGTCTTTAATAACCATACTGTTCTCCATGTCTCCCTGAGATAGGGCAACTAAGCTAACATACAGAGATAATATTCTCTTAATTATACTGAAGAAGAATACAGACCTAACATGCAATAATCTTAATATCACAATATTGATCCAGCCTAAATTACAGGCTGTTTAAATTTCTTGTAGCTAAGGGAACCCCTAACTGGAAGAAACCAAGACACCCAATATTTAAAACATTCCCTCAAAACCCTGAAACAGTCCCTTCATGGTACTGTTCTCTGACCAGGTCTGCATTACTATTCAGATTATAACACTAATGCCCATATTATAAGAAAAACCATAGGTCTCTTTTAAATTTTCCTATAAAAACGCCATAAAACCTTACTCATACTGAAATTCTTCAAGTGTTAAAGAGGGTGTGCATTCTGAACAATATTCTTCAGACTGAAGCTGGGTTGAGAAAGCAGAATGCAGAGGAGGGCATGGCAATGCATATATTCTTGAAAACCCCATTTATAAGCAATTAAAAATCAAGATATTACCTCTCACTCCAAGGAAATAACTTTAACACTCAAAACGTAGAACATAAAATCTTGTTGCTCCCATTAGTTCAACAGCAAAGCTGTCAACAGTTATAGAAGTAAATATAACGGGGGGTATAAGCACCTTTTGGCAGAAGGTAGTTGAATCAGCTTCCATCTCTGCACTGTCGATTAAAGTACCAGCAGGTTTCTGTTTGTTTTTTGAAGAAAAAGGCCATGAAAAGGGATTGGTTTAAGTTACATGTTCATACCAATCAGTACATTCCTTCAGAATTACTGTACCCTCTTATATAGAGAATTAAATCATTAGCAAATCTAGATTACGTTAATATTATTTATATGGTTTGCAATCAATGCTTTGAAAATACAATGGTGTTGCATTACTTACAGATCTTAAAGACTTTAAAACATTAACATTTAGTCTACCAACCTATGTTGGAGAACCCTGTACAAAATATTAATTTCTGTTACTGCCCCATTAAAACAAATTTTCAGCTAGACTACCAGTTTCCTTTCAGTCTTCAGATTTTAATTAAATGCCTCAACAAAGAAACAATAAACAGCCTTTTATAAGACTAACATTTATAGGTGCTGTTCTTAACTTGAACAGAAAATTTTAAATGGTCTAATTTTTAATATGAAAATACCCCTGAAACTTACATCTTCACTCTTGGATTTGTGCAAAACATATCCTTTCTTCCACTGCCCATCAGTGCCCTCGTTGGGTTTGCGGATGTTGAACTCAACCTTTGCTCGTTCCTTGTCCTGCATGGCCTTCCATTCATCCAGTGTCATTTGCTTAGGCCCTTCTTCTTTGACCTCTTCCACCTCATTCTCTCTGAAAGAAAGAAATCCATATTGGAATTTTTAGTCATCTCCTGTAGTGGAACAGATTTCTATCATAGCACCTATTCATAATCAGGAACACATTATTCTTTATGCATCGCAGAAACACTGCCTACCATAGGAGCCCAAGAACATAAAGGCTAAAAAAGAGAGCAGGTCATTTGGATCATCCAGCCCATTTGGTAGGTAGTAGTTAATTGACAAGGATCTCATCCAGCAGTTGTTTTTTTAAATCCAGAGAACCAGCTTCACCTCATCCTTCAATCAAGGCTTGCCTGCACCCTTCAAAGACTTCAACAGTCTTCAAAGACAAAAATGACTTAAGAGACACCAAGTAACATAACCAACACGTCTTGAGACAGACGAGAAGAAATATGAGTAAAACCACACGGTAACACAGAGAAAAAATGCAAACCCCACACAGAAGGCATCTCAGTCCAGAATCAAACTCAGAATCTATGAGGCAGCAGAGCTAACCCCCACATCAATGTGCTGCCCTCAGTAATGCCAATCCAATGGATTTAGGTGGCAATACTCATGACATCCCACAAAATTATCCATTCAATCCCAGTTCGCCTAGGCAAACTTTAAAATATTTTGGTTAAGAAATAAGACTGATCTTGCTTAAAAGCATGCAAATACCACAATTAAAATCATGTTACTGAACTATACATTTTGTGCATGTCTCCACAGTGAACAAAACATAATGCGAATATACCAATGTTGAAGACGGTGTACCTTTGTCTCCCATACTCACTTGTTTTCAGAGTCTGCCACAGGGTGTTCCTCTCCTTCAGGAGTTTCTTCAGTCACATTGGATTGATCAAGTTCACTAGAAATTAGAGTAAACAAACATCAACAAAATGTCCACACTATTCAAGAAATGCTCGAGAGTGGCATCAAGGTCTTCACAAGACTAATTTAAGGCCTCTTAAATTAAGGTTGGAAAGCCAAACCATACAAATGCACATAATGTCAAACTGAAAAGACATCGATGTTCTGTTAATATGCAGTGTAACAAAATGCGATCTGCTAGTACACAGGTCAAATGGCATCCGGATTTGTGGAAACAAGCATTTTCAATCTTGATCCCAGATTTTACTGAAACTACTGGCTTCAACCAACATGAGTGCGTAGTGTGTTCCAAACTGTCAATTCCTTAGCACCTGGAAAAAAGTTATTAACTTTTGACTTACACTGACTAAACTGTTCAGCATTTAGAGCTGCATTCATCAGAAAAGAAAAAGTCAACACCCTGTAGCTCTCAAGGATCACAGCTGGCAGTTTCTAACTGAAATGAAGATTAACTTATTCAATTGACCAGAACTCCAACAAGGTACAAGTCTTTGCAAATTGAAGATTTAAGTGTTACCTGCTGCACTGCGACTCTTCAGGACCAGAGCTGGCCACCCTGATCTAGCTAACGTACCTCAGCTCATCCTTGACAGTGCCCCAGTTGTGAGATCCACTCCCGCCACGCTTTTCTTCAGGTTTCAGGCTGCTGAAACAAAAGCGGAGCACTACTTAGCTTTGACACAACAAGCCAGTGATTAATAAGCCAACAAAGCCATGAAGTACACTTTTCAAAAAGAAAAAAAGTATTACGAGCCACTTACGATCGGTCACTTCCGCTGTGTCTGTCAAACTCCCGCTTTCCACGCGAGTCAAAGCCGTCACTCCTGCCCATACCGCGTCCACGGCCGCCACGCCCACCTCTGCCGCCGCCACGCCCTCGCAAAGGCCTCTCTCCTGCAGACCTGGGGGAGGAAGATACACGTCAATCAGATATTCAACAGGGATAACCCCAACTGCTGATCCATAAACCTTTTGGAAGCCAAGCCAAGAAAACAAGAAAAAAAACTAAACAATACCTCTTAGATAAGAAACACCACAAAAAGAAACCTTGTAGTGACTTCAGTTTTGAAGGATGAACCTTCCTCTTTTTTTCACTAGCCCCAACGTGACAATGTGATACCACTTTGGAATTCTGTCATTTCTTTAATGACTAATCTTACCTGACCACACAGCCTGGTTTCTTCTACTTTAAATTTTTTTAAACAGTACCTGCCACCACCATAGCCGTGCCTATTTAGGAACAGAGTGCAGTGAGTCTCTTTACCACTTTAGTGCCTTATCTTATCCAGAGATTTATCTTCAAAATATTTTTACCTGGATTAATGGTAGCTCATATATAAACTGGGATACCCCTGTGAAAAAGAATACAACATTTAAAACAACCTTTTCTACCAAATTTTTGGCATTGGTTTCCAAGTGCTCCCTAAACAGGAGTTTATTTTCATCCTTATTTTCAAACATTTGCAAATGAAGGTCAAGGATTAAAAAAAACTAGACATGACCAAAGTAACTGCAATACAGGGGCAATATGCAGGGGGGGGAACTTTCCTGGAAATTACTGTGTAAAACTTAAAATTTCAAGATTTCAGCTCACCAGTCGTTTTACACAACTGACCACAGAAAATAGGCCCAAATAGGCAGTGTCCTATGCCTTTTGTCTAGTATAAAATTAAAAACTAAAAATTTGTCTTTGGGACAAATTAATTCAGATTATGACGCACCTTCTCTTTGTGACATTTAATATAGAATTCTCAATTTCTTCTAAAAAACAAAGAGCTTTTGAACATTGAGGAACACATTTTTGTGTTGTAACTGATGTGCTTTTTTTTTAATGTAGGGGCTGATGGCTTGGCATATCTACATTTTTTCTGCAAAGTCTGGGAAAACTGAAATCATTTCTCTCCCCCCCAAAAAAACCACTAGCCCCCAACTCAGCCCATAAACATCCCCTTCCACAGCTTCCTAACCCTTATACTGTTCGTAAGCTTACTTCTCCACAGAGAACTCTCCACCTTCGGGCTTTTCTTCAGCAGGCTTGTCAAAGCGGCGGTCGCGTGGGGGCCTCCTGTCTGGCCTCCTGTCGCCGGGCCTGCCCTCTCCCTGACCCCCCTGCTGCTGAGAGCCCTGCTGCTGGGACTGCTGCCCCTGGTGTGGGGACTGCTGGTCAGGCCTACGGCCAACTCTCCTGATACCTGAAATAGAAAGCCAGCTGGTGAGTTAGGCCTGAAAAATCTAATCCTTCATCCGTGAACAGGGAAGCACGATTCAGATTCAACTCGCAACGTGTTATTGGTCCTGTCCAATTTAAAAGAAATAAATTAGATTACTGAACTCAATTACAGCTTTGGAATATAAAAGTATACGTGGATTTCAAACTGGACAACCGCTAAAACGAAGAAATTAACTCAACCTGTTATAATTTTAATTCCTAAAGGACATAATGCTAGTTTGCTGTGAAGTTAAGAAAGATGTTAGAAGACTTAAAATGTTTTTTTTTTATAATGCACCCCCAACTTAATTAGCAGGTGATTTATGTATTTTACACTCCTGAGTATTTTTCGAATGCGTCATAAGCTAATTAGCAGAAACCAGGTTTAACAAGCGAGTTTGTACATACCAAATCAAAAAGCATGTGTTAACTCCTGTATGTAGTATGAACTGAATAATGATAATGCTGACTTACAGCATGAGTGGCGACTGGAGCTGGAAAGGTGTGAAACCACTTCACTAAGTGAAAAAAACCCACAATATTGGGTTCTCAAGAGGTAAGTTACAACTTTTGCTACTAGATGGAGATCTAGTTCAATATACCAAGAGAAATCATTTGGTCAAAAGGTTCCCAATTCTAAGAGCCAGTGCATCTGTACCCCACCCCCCTCCAAAAAACAGCCCTCAGGCAGAACACCTCCATATAGCCTAACCCGACAGCTGCTGGCACATTTGGATGTGCACCTGTTGGGGACGCCTCTTCTGTATGGGACCAAACTGGACTTTTTATCTAAATTAAGCCCTTTTACTGAATTGGTAAACGCCCACTTTCGTTTTAAAACGATTACAAAGGATGCGTCTATTTTTAGAAAAAAAATCAAGCGCCCAGTTCCAGGTTTAGTCGAAATAAAAACGAGTCCATTTTGAATTTTGTTGGGTGCATCCCAAGAAAGGTCCGCAAGCTCGTGTTTGGGGGGGAAAAAAAAACAATTTTCGAGGTACTAGAATAAAGCCCTAGCGCGGTTCCTGTTTGCCCGATACAGGCGTGAAGTCGACATCATGCAAACAAAGCACGTGAGAGCTGTTCCGAGATGTACATGCCGCTGGACTAAAATCTAAAAGGAATGCATGCAAACGAACGAGCCCGTTTGCGTCACATGCAGAGGACAAAACTGATGAAGCCCAACGACGCCGAGGGGGTCAAACGATTGTTTAAAAATTCCCTCGCTAGCTCCCAGCACCACGCCTTCCACGGCGAGCGACGACTCGCGAAGATCGACTTCCGAGTGCTGTGACAGCTCGACAGCCTTCCCCAAACTTCCACCACGAGGTTGGCGACCTGACTGCTGCAGCGCCAGGCCTCTGCGAGAGAGCCTTGCTGTAGCCGGCGTTGGAACTGCTTTAATCAGACCGAAACACTTCAGCAACCTCCCCGCTCTGCAGTATCTTGCAGGCCTGGTACTAGGAAACGCATTTTAAAGAATTAACCGTATCTAGACCCCCTTCAGCACCGGATAAAGCATGCGCAGGTACCACCGGGAGACTACAGGAAGAATGCATTTTCGAGTCCCCAAAGGCGTACATTTTTAGCTTGGCCGAGCGTGTATAAGGCACTGAACTACTGTCTGACTGGCTTAGAATAGGAACCATGTTGTTGACCTCATGGGGGGTTTACGCAGTAACATTAACACAACCCCCTTCCATGTTCTGAAATACGCAGTCCACTGACCAGAGAAAGGGGGAAAAAAGTCACCTTCTTTTTTGAGAGGCACAGGAGCCTGTGTCTCTTCCTTCTTGTCAGGGAGCGGGTTCTTTCTGTCCTTCTGCGACTCTTTTTTCGGCTGCTTAGCGGCTTGAGCAGCAGTCTTGGCGGTAGCAGTGGCGGCCCCGTCCTTCTTCTTGTTCTCGGCCGCTTTTAACACCTCAAAGGGGTCGCTCTCGTCATCAAATAGCTGGTCGAACCGATTAGTTACGACGCAGCCGAAGCCTTCTTGCAGGTGTCCGGGCATGATGGCGCCCCTTCAGCGGGATTCTCCTCCGATTCTACGAGGCTTGAAGCGAACAGCTCGCTTGATGCTGCCACAAGATGGCCGGGAAAGAGACCGTCTTCTCTTCCGGCGCGATAGACATCCGGGACTTCAAGCTCGCTGCCACATGGAGAATGTAGTTTTTAATAGAGGCAGGGCTCTAGAAACATATTGCAGGAGCTGCAGTGAAAGACTACAAGTCCCGGAAAGCATCTGCAGCTAAAGTGCTTGTTTCTGTTCTTGAAAAACGTCTGCTTGGGAACTGTAACTAGTAGCGCTCGGCATGGCATGCTGTTGGTAAACTGAAAGGGAACGTGCACGCTTGTGTCAGTGTGGTTTCATTTAATTTTTCTTGGTCTGCAGATGCTCAGAATTGTCAGTCTAATCACTGAAAGCTTTCATTCACTTTCATTTCATTCACATGATCAATACTAGCATTAGAGGCTGATGCTATGTAATTTGATTTTAATGGTATCATGCATTTCAAACAGTGGAGTACACATTTTGAACAGCGCCTAAGGAGTGTTGCTTTGTAGCAAGTGAAAGCTTTATTGAAAACATGGTGGCGCAGGCCTCTCGTTCACAACCAGTGTGCTTTAACATTTTCTCACCGTAACATTTAATAAAAATATTTTACTTAAGCATTTAAAAGCGTTAGCGTTTCAACGAGAATTGCTCTTTATAACAATTGCCTGAAGCACCATCTAATGCATTTTTAAATAGGGGTCTTGAATGGAATATAGTGGGAGATTATGGTTGTTATTTCCAAGCTTTTTGAAATTGTGAAGTTAGAAAAGGAGTATAACAGTAATGTGCTATGAGGCCATTCTTTGATAGCACAGCCATCCAGCGTGACAATTTTTGCATTTATGTGCCTGGTTTAAATTGAGTCTGCCTGCATTTAGTCAGCTAGTGCATTTACCATTGACTGATTTCTCTAATTTTTCTAATTCCAAAATTTGAAAATAACGCTATTTTGCTTTTTATGTTTTACTCTTTATCTCTAAATGAAATTGTATTTTCAATTATGCTGGCTTTTGCAGTATATGCAGTACCAACAGTATCATAATAAGCACAGACAGCGAGTAGTCCTATGAATTTGCATTACCTCTAGCTATGGTTATATGAACTAATACAGCAGCTGATTTGATTAAATGATCGTTTTTTTTAAGTACAAGAGGATCTGAATAAAACAAAATGGCAAAGAACCATCTTGTAAGGTGGCTGTCTGTGACCTAATTGTTGACATCTGATCTGATCAACCATCCCCCATTCAGATTAGCTTTCCAAAACAGAACAAAGCCTTTAAAAACACCTTAATAAAATGTTGGGTTTTTTTAACCAAAAATGACTTGATGGTCAGTAAATTGACTAGATTTCTTTAACCACCTTTCTTGTGATGTTACCCAAATTAGAAATGATCAAGTATTTGTTCAGAGTGATCTTTAAATAGTGTTTGACACATACTTATACCAGAGGTGATGAATGAATTGGCACCTTGGTGACAAAGTGTGGGACACTTATACTTACACAAAATGTTTTCTCTTCTAATGGATTTCATTTCAGTGTTACTGAGAAACAGTTCACATGCATATTCCAGATCAGGGAGCAATTTCACTTTTCAAAACCATTTTTTCAAGGCTTAAAGGTGATTGACACTTCACTCCCATCATGTTTAAACCTCATTCAATTTTTTTTTATTTTACTTACAGCAAATTCTATTGCTTTTGTATCCTAATAAAAGATTTTCCATATCTCCAAACTGGAAGGTCCAAATTAATAAGTGAAACATCTAAAAAAAACACTACATGCCATTTTGCTGTTTGGACTCCTGTCAGACAAGTTGAACATTTATGAGGCTCCACCTATAACAGCCTTGCTATTGCATAACTGAAAAAGTCAGCTAAGCTTCCAGTATTATCAAAGACAGGGTGTGCCTGTTTAGTCCTAAGCATTAGTGGTCTTTATAAGGCACTATTAAGCACATACTAAGATGAAGAATTCTCTTCATTATGAAACAAAAATCTGTAAGACATTAACTGAAGTTAACTCACCAAAATATAATTCAGGACTGGGATTCACATACTGTAAAGTTGGGTAGATTTCTGCACTATTTATTAATGCAAAATTATCTAGAGCATTCTAAACCAATTACCTTCAATTCATTTTATTATAATGCATAATCTCTGAATTGTTAGAGAGGCAGTTTGAAATGCTATAATACCACTGAGAAAAAAAACTATGACTATGAGCTATACTCTACAGACCCTTTAATGTGTTTGTTTTTTAATCTAAAAACTAAATTCCAAGGAGGCATTGTTTTCATTACAGTTTCAGCACTTGATACTGAACAGCATGGTAATGAAAATATCTGCCATGCAGAGACATAACACTTGCAAATATTTAGTCCCCTAGATTCAGATGGGCTATTTCACTCACATGATATGTGCACAATTGCCAACAATAAAGACAGATGCAAGTTTAAAGCTTTAGGCAGCTATAGCCTGAACAGAAGGTTCATGGGAACTTATGACTATGAGAAGGGCAAACTGGGCAATGGTAGGAAATCCACAAGAAATATCCAGGATATTTGAAATTAAATTATATTTAATTTCCAAGTGTGTTGAAATAATGATCATTCACATGGGGAAAGGCCAGAAGCCAGTGTTAATTTCATTTTTTGCTAATATTAGCATTTTTAGTTTATCTGAAAGTTGATGATATACTTGCCTTTCCAGTCTTGTTCAAAATTGTACTTTTCTGTGTGAATGGATAGTTATATTCAGACATTCTGAAATCTAACAATTCATGTGACAGCTACAAGGCAAGAGAGAAAGTCATTGTATGTTATCCGATAATTACCCTTTATCCTGATAAGCAGTGAAAAATAAAATACTTTTTGAAATGTGTGATTTTTAATAAAATGGTACGTAAAAATGTTAATTCATTGTTTTCCAGACAGGAGTAATCTCTAGTAACATGGAAATCTGCTAATATTTCAGAAATATATTTCAGAAAGTTGCATTGATTTTACATTATTTGTTGTTATTTGCATTAAAATCCACCCAAAAACTCATTAAAAATACATGCAGATGCATTGTTAAAAGTTGTATATAAATTAATATGTAGTGGAAGTTTTGGATTTTTGAGATGACATACTCTTAAAACTACTGGAGGATCATTAATATAGCTAGCAACTTAAACACGATTTTAATGCAAATTAAACCAGTCGGCTCGGTACACTTTTGATAAAACAAATATATTTTGCACGCCTAAAGAAAATAATTATATTATTTTTTCTATATTCTATACCGGAATTCTTGGGTGCAGCTGAAACTTGTCTGGCTGCTGCTGTCGCCTTTGAGGTTCAGATGGTACAGGGCAACGTCATCATAAGCGATTTCGAAGTTACCTGCCAGAGTATTCAGACTCGGAGAAAGATCAGGCAAACATCAGACTGCTGAAAAACGCCGGATACACACACTGGGAATCTATTTGATCCGCGACTTCGTCAAAATAGCGTTTAGAAAACCTGTTTATAGGTACAAAGCTTTCTTTTTCTCGCTGTATTTGCTTCTATTACTATTAGAATAACCGTGATTCAAAAGCAGAAACCATGTAGTTAACGATTCAAACCGGCAAGTTGCATTACGTTTTCTACATCCGATCCAACGACAGGAGTTAAAATCGGAAATATTAGTGGGGCACATCAAGAAGAAAAGAGAAAGATGACGTCTGCCGTGACTGAAGCAATGATTGAATCGTATACGTTAATGGTCATCGTGATGGCAACATTCTTCATTTATTTCTGCGTCATGGTTTGGGCTTTTTGCAATCCAAAACTTAGCAGCGAGGATGAAGACAGTACGACTAAGAATTCAAATGAAACTTATACATGTAAAATGCCCAATAATGTGAAATACACGGAAATTCCAATGGAACAAATTCACGTCATGCATACTCAAGAAATGACACAAGGTGTTTTGCAAGAAAGTGACTGGAATGAAGAGGAATCTAAAGATAAGCATCTTTATAAAACCTGGATATCATCCAACAGCAAATCTTATTATGTGTAGTATTCGTAGAAATTGTTTCAATAATTATTTTAAGTTAAAGCCAGCCTTTTTAAGTTGGATTTAATAACCAATATAATAATAATTCTTCAGTAACTTACGAATAGGTGTGATCATTTTGAGTCGAAAATTGCAGCAAATTTAAATTCCTTCATTGCTACATAAATGTAAATATACATTGGTCTGACCTTATGCTGATATCCGTTTTATAAAAAAAATAAAATAAAAAAGCTTACAGTATTTTTTTAACCCACTATTGAATTGGTCAATATTGGTCGCGTTGTGAGTATGATAGCCTTTAAGAAAAAAAAAATGATTTAAATTTCTGGCTGTGTCTTCTATTTATTATTATTAGTAGTAGTGGAAGTAGTAGTAGTGATAGTCGTAGTAGTAGTATATACTGTACAATTTCTTCTGAGCTGTGGCTATTGACCTTCAAATGTTTAAGTGGCGAAGAATACCTACAGCAACTGTGTAAACCAGGTGCGCCAATATTTTATTTTCTCCCTGTCAAAAATTAGTCGTTTTCCTTCTTAGTTTTTGAGTTTTTTATTTATTAAACGGGGGGTCAATTTTTGTATTCTGGCAGAACATAGGATATTTGCTTATTTATAAGAAAAATGGTTCAGTAATACAGTATCATGTTTATACTATTTCTCCTTTATCAATGTCACTGCAGAGAAGTGAAATAAGAGCCTCTTTAATCTGCACTCTGCAGTGAAATGGAAGAAAACACAATTCATTGTCCTCCGTGGTTTCTAATAACTGTGTCAACTGTCTGCTCAGAATTAATCTTTTCCTTTGTTCTATGTTTCATACTAATCGCAAGATTACTTTAATGACTTCATACTGCGTGGGTAGTATTGAAATCGTTGTACATGCAACTTCCTGGACTATAATTTTCAAACTACAATTTCAAACAATTTTTATCTTCATTTTATTTACAGCTTTATTTGTTGGCACTGTGGTCCAGTTTCTCCAACATGCAGTCCCCACAAAGTCCTAAAAAACAAAAATCATTAATTTTTTTATTGATTTGGCAAGGGCAGTTGACAGTTTGACTACACCATTTTTTATACATTGAGTCACAGTCTTTATCAGGGTATTACATTCACAACCCAATTCTTGCGCCCCACAGAAGGATAAATCAAGATGAATAAACATGACAAAATTTCAAAACCTTCTTGTGAGGAAAG
The DNA here is from genome assembly GCF_040954835.1 of Lepisosteus oculatus. Lineage (NCBI taxonomy): Eukaryota > Metazoa > Chordata > Actinopteri > Semionotiformes > Lepisosteidae > Lepisosteus > Lepisosteus oculatus. The sequence continues at coordinate 13,437,671 of NC_090704.1, read as the reverse complement.
CTTCATAAAACTTGTTTTTTAAGCTTTTTCGGCATGAGACGTGTTAAAGAATTCTTTTATTATGAAGTTCTGGAATTTCAAGACAGATCCTAGAACCACTAATACAAAAGATCACAGCATGTGGCGACAAACAGTGGAGATCATCACAGTTGTTTAAGAGATATGGAGAAAAAAACCTTGATATAACAGCTTTGGAACCTTGTGAGCACTTTAAGGGCCAGATTGTGGCATTCAATTACAAGAACACTAATGAGGCTGTCAAGTCTGTGGGAGGCTGCGGCTCAGTGAGTTTTTTTCCATTATCAGGAAGGGGTACAAACAAGACCAGATGTTAATTTCACAGCCAGCTCCAAAGTGCATCTGAAGCACTTAGCTATGGAATGCCATGGCAAAGTCCAGATTCAAGTAAACTGGATCGGAAAAGAACTAGATTCCAGGGATGCACCTTTTACATGTTGTTATTCTATGGCAACAAAGTACCAAACAGTTCATGTCATATTTCCAGTTATTTGTTTGGCAAAAAGGTTTTTCTGCATGAAGGTAAGTGAGAGATCTGCAAGCATAAAAGAACATTATTGCATGAATGTCAATTATTGTATAGGGAAAAGTGATTGTAATTTAGATAAGTCCAGGATATCTCTAGTAATACTAAAGTCATTTTGGAATTGTGCTGATCCATCCATAGTGTGAATCCATAGTATTTTAGCATGTAAATGGACCTAGCCAGATATTATGGGTAACAGAAGTCCTCCATAAATTTTCAAATACGTTTGACAAATCTTATTGTCTCTAACCATTTCACCATGACTTTGGGAGGCTAAGGCATGAGAATTCTATTTAATTTACATCTCCTCCGTGACTTTTCACCTTGAGACCTCCTCAAGACAGAAAGTGCTCAGTAGAATAGTCATTTTTTATGGGGATGACTGATTTCTAAAGGTGTCTTCACTGAGAGCAGAAAACCAATTCTGTGTCATAAACAGGAAAAACTGTGTCTGCCAATCTCAAAGGCTGTAAAGGTTCATGATTCATGTTTATGTGCCATCTACATCATTTTAATCTCATTTTCCATAAGGTATTTTTATGAAAATAGATCTAGTTACAGACACACTGCTGCTTTTTGAATGATATTATTTTATCTCTGAAGATCTCATGATACATATATTTAATAAGCTACAGCTCTGTGCTGGCTAGAAGTATTTTTCTTATCTGGAGTGACTGAAAGGGCTTTTAAAAATGCCTTAGCTTACAAGTTTTTTTTGTGTTATAATGTTGTGTCTTTCTGTCTAGACTTGCACCACTGTCAAAAGATAGAGAGAAATGAGCCACTATCAACTAGAAAGGTAAGAAACCAAGAAATGGCAAATTGAGGTTTAATATCATATATGAAAAACACATCACAGTTATCGAGATTGGACAAGTAAGCCTTTCTGTTTATACATTGTCCGCTCATTCCTTTCCAAGAATTAAACTATGCATGGTGCTGTCTTAAGCAATATGTAGGTCAGAAACTTATTTTGCTAAAGTATTCCTTTAGGCGGCTTTGTGATGTAACCGCTTCAATCAAATTGCCAGCCCCTGAGGAGAGAACACAGCTCATACTGGTTATTATGTGATTGAAAAGGACTGGACAGATTAAAAAGGAACTGGACAGCCATTTTTAAACAGTCCATAAGCCAATTTAAAACATTTCTAGAAGTTGCATGACTATGATAGCTTATTTTTCTTTTACTTGTACTGTATGTTACATTTCAAGCAATATGTTGGAATGTACATAATCGTTACATTTAGTTCACTGGGCAACTAATGTCAAAAATGTTTCAGCGTTAGTGAACAACATTTCATATGGCAGAGGGCCGAGCTATTAACAGCTTTACATTTAAAAATACATTTTCTTTGTTTTATGTTATGCTGTGATGGCTATGATGAAAATATCCCTTATTGCATTTTTACAGACATAGTTTAACCGAATTTGTCTGTTTTTAAGTAATGTCAAGAATGCTTTTCAGATATCAGTCTCCAAAACAGAAAGAACTAAAACTGTGATAAACCATAATACTACTGTGGTAACTGTTCTAATTTATCTTCATAGGCTAGCAGATAATTCTTCATGAACTCTTAAATATTGTTTAATTCTGAGCTAATTTTACTCTCTGACAGTTTTTGTTCCCTTTTAGGCCACACATGATTTGGAGGGATAAATCAATGTATCAGGACTAGCATGACCTCGCTGACACACTGACTCAATGACACACTTATGTACTGAGACAGTGACTAGGGGACACACTGTTTCCTGACACAATGACTCGCTGTCACACTGACGCACTTGACGCAGTGATGTGCTGACACAGTAATGTGCTGACAATGACATCCTGACACAGTGACTTCCACAGAATCTTTGCTCTGACATGCCAGCTGTGTTTCCACCCAGTTTTCCCCAGCTTCAAGTCAACCTGTCAAGATGAGGTTCACATACCTTAATCATAATCAAGCAAGCATGCTTTCTGGACAAATTAGCTTTTACAAGCATGATGTAACCCTTCTTAGATTTCATAAAGTATGGTTTGGCATGATAGGGCATGCTGTCACCATTACTACAGTATGTAATGTCCATAACTTGTGGCTAATCTGTATTGTAACTATTGTACTAATTGTCATCACAACAATCATGGTACTATATGAGATTAATAAAACAATATGCAGACTACATTCTCATTTTTGTGTTTAGATGCAGTGAGCCCTCTTGAGAACATTTAAAATTAAGTTGCCTTTGAGGGGGATTAGTGCTGCATCAAGGATAAAGAGTGACAGAAGCTACTAAAGAGATGGTAGTTCACCTGCTGAGCAAGGTTTGAAATAATAAGAACATAAAAATGGTTACAGATGAGAGGAGGTCATTCAGCCCAGCTAGCTTGTTTGGTTATGAGTAAACCACGTGACCCAAGAATTCTCACCCAGCTGTGTCTAGAATGGAATAAGGGTGGCGACTTGGACAACACAGCTGTGTAGCTTGTTTCTTAATCCCACAACCCTGTTTGTGTAAAAAAATGCCTTCCTCTTGAGTTATTTCACAAACTGTATCATGCATTTGTGTTGTACATTACCAAACCCTGCTCAGTCCTGTTCTCCATGCATTGTACCCTGGAACTGCCTTCAGAAAGGAAGGTTGTAGCATACAAATGGCAGTTCAAAATATTTTTTTAAACTGCACTCCGGTTAATGAAAAACAAATTAAAGAAATATGAAGAGCATAGGTGTTAAATCTTGGCGGAGAAAATAGGGTTTTCATACATGTTTTATGCAACATTATCACCAAATCCAAAGAACTGCAGAGCCACTATACTGCAATGAAAGTTGTCATGAAAAATATTTTCTTTTCTCTTATCTTTTACTCAATGAGAGTTAAAAGTGGTCCCCATGTACTTATATTATCTTACTTTGGACTTGTGGTTAACTGTATTTCACAGATAAACAAAGAAGCCTGTCTGTGCTGGATGAAGATGGCATATGTTATTCATTAACCCCTTTTTTATCCCAACTATTTTAATTTTAAATCTCAAAACTAAAATACAGTCTTCTTATTTGTAATTTCATTTTAATAAAGGATCAATAACAAGTCCTCTAGAAAAAAATGTGCATGGTTTAAGTCTGTTTAAATAATACATATCAAAAACAGACCATAGTCAAAAACCAAACCATAATGATCGTTTTTCACAAAGTGTAACTTGATTTATTTTATTTCATAATTAAAATATATATATATTTTTACATTTTTACAGGGCTGTAAGATAAATCGCAAATATTGTAGATCTTCACTTAATTTCCTCATTCTGTTTAGATCCTATTAATTTCCTTTCATTTAATTTCATTTCATTTTCTTCTGACGACACAATCATCACACAATATTCATTTTGACCTTTCATTTTCTTTTGATGACTGTTTTTAATTAAAATCCCACTGTCACATTTAAAGAGGGTTATAAAATATATATGAATTTATCTTTATCCATATCTTAATACTAGGATTCACTGTGTTCAGTGTGTGTGAGACTGATGTTCTGAATTATTTCTGTTCTGAAAGACATGGTTTGTCTGGCTTTACTACTTCAGATGCAGAATCAAAATGAACTAATGCACATCCTTCTTAGTCTGTGACAGCATGAAGGCCAAAACTATGTTTCTACTGTAACCTAAATACACAACTCCAACTGTGGTACTAGAGATGCCCAATTAAATTAGACACAGAGGTCACCTGTGTCTAAAGATTGGCAACACCTGTAAATTACTTATCAATCTACAAAGTAATCTTTTGAGTTAAGAGACCTCTAGTCCTTAAGGGCTGATGAGTACATAGATTTTGGTTCCAAATCTAAATTACTTGATTTAACAAATCTCCACCTAACTGAACCATCTGAAATTATTGTGTATCTTCAGAAACTGGTGACTTAACCATTAAAACTGGCTGTATTGGGGCTCTCAAGGACCAGAGAAGGGAACTCCTACATTACACAAATGTAAAAGCAATTAAATGAGTAACAAACCCCAATTTTCAACAACTGACACTCTTTATTTAAACTATGCCAGAATTATGTTAGAAGTGGGTACATTTTATTTTTCATAATATTGCAAGGCCCTAAAAGTGCTCTTCTTATCCTGTTTTAGCAATGCCTCAAGCAATAAAGTCTTGATTTCTTTGAGCCTTTTGTAGTCTTATCTTCAGAATAAACAAAAGAGAGAGGGGTGTAAATATGATAAATGACATTTTCACCAATTATAAAATAATGAATCATGTTAAATAAGATTCAATCACTGAACTGAAGAGTTCCTCTTCTCCTGTGTTATGTTTCTCAGGACCTGGTTTTCCAGCCGTAGTAATTCCACATAAAATGCTTCTGCCATTTCTTCATCAATATCCATCTAAACAGAAAAAGGCAAGAAAATGACTAATAGTGTGCTATGCAGAGAAAACGTTTCCTTGTACTTATATAATGAACCCCTTCTGCAGCGAACAACACTAAAAGGAAAGAACCAGAATCATGATTTACTCTCATTACTAACAACGGAATGAACAACAGTGTTTTACTTAAAATATCGTTTTTCAAACGAGAAGACTAATTTAAAAAAGCTGAGTTATCTGAAACCATTTCACTACAAGTGTTTTGCAAGAGCTTTCATATAAGAATGTCAGTAGCATTAAATATTGTTGTCACTTGTTACGTATAAGATGAATGGAATGAAAAGCATTACAGAGACTGGCTACACCAATTGCCTCACTTTTTTGGGCTCTGTGTAGCTGTTTCCAAACCCTGAGGTTAAGCTGTGGTATTTTGCTCTGGGATCCAAGGCCTCAGGTTTCTGAATAAACACCCAGTACTGCAAGAAGAAATAACAGAACAGACCGAGAAAGATATTTGCCGTAACAAGACACAAAAATCATTCCATAGATCTTTGCAATGTATGAAATTCTGTACAAGTTGAACAGGCAAGAAAGGTACTGAAGTAACCATCAATTTAAAAATAAATAGTGGAAAGAATATAATTTGATACTTAGAATTGAATTTTACATACAAATATACAAATGTATATAACATTTATTAAACACCTTTTACTTAAGTTGTTTATCTTTAACAAATATTTAAGTATTAGAGTTTTAAATAATTATCATACGTGATAATAAATCCTCATTATTATAAATCCTTAGTGCTAGGATAAAAGCCAAAGTGGAGTGGAAACAGAAAGAGGCCAGGACTACATGAATCTTTTGAAGTAAGCCCAAATACAAAGTTATTTTACTGATACTGGTGATGGACTATTCTGAGTTGTCAACTAACGGCCCAACAATCTAATACCTTCCCCCGTTACAACAATACACTCACTTTTCAGTACACAATATGTTCGTTAATTTGAGATTTTCTTCTGTAGAATATTTACAGCAGATAGTATTAGGCTGAAGGCTTAATAAAGTCAAACTAAAATAACAAATAGTTCAGAGGTCAACACAACAGTTCCTGCAAAAAGTCTTGATCAGCAATAAATATTGCTGATCGAGACTCCCTACTGAGCTTCTTCTATTCTGTCTGCTACTAAACTGTTTCAACTGATTCTTTTAAAAAGGCCTACCCCCAATTTTATCACCACCTTTTAAAATAATCACAGTTACTAAACCTTAATTTAAAAACACATAACAGAACTAACACACCAAACTACATGTACAGAAAATACAATATTCCATATCTAACAAATCCCACCAGGGGATTAACCTTAGACAAGAGTAGCATCTCTTAGAATTTAGGAAGAAGAGACACAACAAAAGAAAAGAGACACAACATTTCCTTTGAGCTTGGATTAAACCTTTACCTTTTCCTCTGCAGCCTATGCATGCTGATGCGGCTATCTCTCTAAGCTGTCTCTTAGAATTATTTTTCTTTTGCCTTTGCCAAAGACTTCACAAAATCCAGCAAACCACCTCACCGGCAATGCCCAAATCTGTCTCTAGATGTCAGTATCACACAAACAAGAAAGATGTTCTTTAACACAAGACATCGAAAGGTTTTTAAAGTCTAGAGACAGTGATCCACCACTTTTTATAATACTGATCAGCTACAAAGTTTCGTAACTCCTGTAACCAAAGCTCTTGGCGAGGTTTTAGAAAGCATATTTGTCAATAACTGCACAAATGGGCTGAATGTCTTCTTCCATTCTTATCTCCTACACAGTGCGTGCACATTAAATAAAACTAAAATGTCTTCACAGTGGTGCAGTGGTTATCATTGCTACCTTGCAGTGCTGGGGACCTGGGTTCAATTATGGTCTTGGGGTGCTATCTGGAGTTTGTAAGTTCTCCCCGTGTTCACATGGGTTTTTTTTCTGAGTGTTCTGACTTCCTGACTTCAGTGCAAAGACATACTAATAGGAAAATTGGTCCTGGTATGAGTGTGTGCATATCTGTGTTTGTGTCTGCCCTGCAATGGAATGGTGTCCTCTCCAGTGTATCCTGCCTTGCACCTGTTGCTTGCTGAGATAGGCTCTGGCTCTTCTGCCACTCTGATTTGGATGAACCAGTTAGAAAAATATAGATAATGTCTTAAATAATACATACCAGTGCTTCTGCTCCATTGTAAGGTGTAAGTGTGAAAGTGTTGGTGAAGATCCTGATCTGTGGGACAAAGAATAAGAGGAGGACATGACTGTGTGATAAGTTAGGGGACTGTACTGTTTTCAGCAGTATTTACAGCATGTTATCAGCATCATCTTATTAAAACAACAAATAAAAATCAGATGATGGTGACAAGAGTTATTTTGAATCAGAACTTGGTACACCAAAATAATGACAAAACAGGGTAAAAAAACAAGATGTGGGTAAAAAAATAATCAAGCCTTCTGGATTAAATAAAACTAATATACACTGTGAACAACATATATTACTTATTCATCTTTCTAGAAAAAGTAATAGCAATAGTGATTCCACTCTTACAGTTTAAATGCAAGGATAGCATGATTCATAATGCAGTTTATGATTATTTTTCAGTAATCATAATTTCCTAAAGAATTAAATAAGAATATTGTGCTCACTAGCCACATAATGGGAAGGATTAGGGTCCAGAAAAATGAAGGTAGAATGCCATAGGTTAAATTTGTCATCACAAGTCCCGGGCAGATTACTGTGGAATACAGTCCCTGCAAAATAATGCAATAACTTAATGTAAACACATTAATACCAAAATAGTTAAATCCATAAGAATTGACCAAAATAAACATGATTTCACATACTTTTCCTCAAGATCTACAGTCATAAAGTCTCGAGAGACAAAACATTCGAGAAATGGCAGTGATACTATACAGCTTAGAATGCAGAAAAGTACTAAGAGCTCAAGTTGCCTTACAGACAAATTACTCAAGGTTGTGAAAGACAAGATACACTGAACAAATTTACTCAGACTACAGGCTGCAGCCTGAAATGTTAGTACTGAAAGATAGGTCAGATAATATTTTTATATGATAGAGAAATGATGGAGGAGACTATTATCTTGACTAACTAGAACGTCTCTGTGTTGTTTTTCTTGTGGAGTGCCTTGAGCAAACCATCAGGAAATGAAAGGTATGAAATCAAGGTTATTATTGTTGTCCATCACCCTAAACTGGATGGTCTTTCAAACACTGAGCTAAACTCTCAGCTCAGCAGACTTTACCTGTTTGTTGTAATGCCTGTTCAAAGCCACACTGAGAAGATCAGAGGCATACTTGGAAGAGCTGTAAGGTTCCACTCCTTGGCTGTGCTGATAGTCTTCCAAGCTGAAAGCTGACCTCCTGGCATTACTAGATGATGTCCAGATCAACTGGGATGTGCGACCAGGTTGGCATAACATTGGCTCCAGCTCCCTGATCTCAATTTACAAAAGAAATACAGGAGTCATATAGAGAAAGAGAATCAATATTTATCTTGAAAGTCCATGGCAAACCTATTAAAGAATACACCTGTCAGTAACTGTTAGGTTGATTTAAGTAGGGAAACTCTTGCCTTTCCCTCTCTTTGATGGCATTTAAGTTCAGGATTTCAGAATCCATTAGAAAAGCTTTCAGCGTATTGTACTGGGAAGACATAAAAAGATGAGGAAAAGATGAAAGGCTGGCTAAAGGCCGTGAGTTGAAATGTAATTTTCCTGCTCAGTGAACTTGCCACATTTAAAACACAATCAATATTGAGTTGTTGTAAGGGAGTTAGATGCAAGTAAATGCTAAGACTTTTTAATTTAAAGTTAAGAACTATACAGGTGTTCACATTTTGCCATCAAATAAATAGGCTGCAGTATATTGCTTGGTGAGCAACATTTACTTTTAGTTACTGTATATTACAAGATGCAAGGTATTGATTTTGAAGAAGCTGCTATGAAAAGTATTTAGAAGTTAAAGTGGTCACATCCATGTGAGAAAACAATAAAAAAGGCCAAGAAGTCTTTAGAGTATATTGTGAAAAGACTATAATTTAAATAAAGAGACACTGCATGATAATATACTCTGCACTGTTAAGATCTCATGTAGAATATTATGCACAATGTATGTCTTCACCTTTACAAAAAGGACTTATTTATTCTGGAAAATGTTCCAAACATAGCTTTCAAAGAAAAGGCTGAGTGCGAACACATTTTTTTTGTTGAAGACGGTCATAATAAATATTACCAAGAGAGGATTAAACAGGTTAAAAATACCTAGGTGTTCCCGTTTTCCTTTATATACATAGTACTGACAGTTTTCAGTTTTCCAGGAAGTCTTATTAATTCTAGTCTAATAAGAAAAAGTCTACCATCGCTGCACTTTTTCACTTTTTGTATAGGTCTACTAAATTCAGGCAATGGAAATACATAAACACTTTGGATACTGAAGATTTTAGAAAAACACTGTCTATATCATACCTGTGTATAAAACTGATCATAACGTATTTGATTAAACATAAGTGCATTTCAAATAACATTTTTACTTAGAAGGCTCTGTCCACAAATCCATATGTTTCCAATTACTCTTCTTTTCCTCAGCTAGATGGAAACTGAAATTGGTCCTAAACTTGGAAAGAAATAGCCATTCTTGTTTTAACACCCTCCGACAATGTCACGAAAGCACCTCTGCAAGACTCCTACCAGTAAGAAATGGCCAAAGAGATTGGTGACAAAAACCTCCTGCAATCCATCTGAAGTAACACAGTCCTGCTGTGTCAGGAGACCTTCTCCTGTCGCAAACATGCTAATCGCCTTCCTGAAAGATGTCACAGCAGAGACAAATTCAATTAGAAGTGAAATATCCACACTTGTGACACTCAGCCCCTCATGCAAAATGGCTGCTGTTGAGGACATTTTAAGTATGTCACAATCGCTTCATGAATATCATTTTGGATTTCGAAATCAAATGATAGTTTGTGAAACATGAAATTATGAAGTACAGACGGCGTTTAATTTAATTTTTAGATTTGGCCGGCACAGTACTAAAAAAACTTTAGGGGTTATTGCCTAGGGTGGAAAATGGAAATAGTGTCAGACATGTTGCAGACATGATTTGTCCCAGGTGAGGATTTGAGCAGCCATCTCACAGACTCCTTCTAGGTTCCCAGAGCTGCACAGTGGACTGCAAGTGCAAACAAATCCAAGTGAACCATTTGACACCTTCTAATAGAATTAGTAGGGCGGTGCGGATGCTCTATGGCTAAGGATCTGCACCTGTGGCTGGAAGGTTGCCAGTTTGTATACTGCGGCTACCAGAGGAATCCTATGACGGTGGGCCCCTGAGCAAGGCCCTTAACTTCACCTGCTCCAGGGGTGCCGTATAAATGGCTGACCCTGTGCTCCGAGCCCAAGCTTCTCTCTCCCTGTCTGTGTGTCTCATGGACAGCAAGCTGGGTATGTGAAAAGACAAATTTCTAATACAGGGAAATTGCATATGGCCAATAAAGTGATCTTATCTTATCTCTTACCAAATGATCACATACTCTACCTTGAGAATAAGCCGTTGAAAAAAGCCTTGAAGCTAATCTGAGGATTGGGCATTATCCCAGCATTCAAGTAGAGGTAGTCGAGTCTTTGATATCTGAAAAAGCACAGAAATGTTGAATAGGAACAAGTAAAGAAGAAGGTGACACATGAAGAAGGCTCCACAGTCGAAACATTGTGTCTCTTTTCTTTTCAGCATGGTTATAAACCTTTTCCTGTTCTCCGGAAACCTACTCATAATTGATATTCTTTAATAAATGTTGAATTCCCAGCACATATGAGGAAACCCTAATCTGTCTCATTACTTTTATGTATTTTTTTGCTATTTTTAATAAGCAGTAAGAACAGAAACAATGGATGTCCTGGACCTCTTTTTGATCTCCTTAGCTGCTTCAAGGACAGACTTGACGCTGCTCACATCGAGCCGGAGGATAGAGATGTCGGCGCCAGGGTGAGCGACGAGCAAACCGGCCCGTGCTGCTTCAGCTCGCCGCATATTTCTACAAGCCAGACACAGGCGGATCCGGCTGCTGTGCAGGAGGACGCGCTCACAAAGAGCCAAACCAATGCCACTAGAAAAAAATCAAACGTTTAACAAGCTTCTTTACGGTATCATATACACGCATTCCCCAAAAGCCATGCTTTTAGTTTAGACTTGAGGGAATCCATAGTTTTGTATTCCTGATTTTAAAAAACGCCCAACACCAAAACATTGCTGTTATTATGTTTATATGCATCATACAGTAATTCCAAACTGTACAATTCAGATGAATGAGGGTCAAGGTAGTAGTTCAGCAAGGTACAACTGCATTTCAGGTGTAGACATTTCATTGCAAACTGAGTAATTAATAACGTACACATAGTCATTCTTTTGATTTTTACATTTTGTAATCTGCTACGGCCAACGTAATTTGAGTTTGAAAACAAATAAACAGTTCTGTTAAACTATTCAAATAGTTCCAAAATCTTTTTTTTAAATATGCATGTTCCTGTCGCTTGTCATAGATATCAGAGAAAGCATTTACTTTTATATGTCACACTGCAAACAAAACGTCAGGTTAGGATTATCATGTGTCCAATAATTACACGATTTCTAAAGGTAGGAGGAGAATGTGTCTATCGATGCAAATCCGTAATCTCTAAATTCCCTGTTTACATCAAACGTAAAGATAAATCACTAGAATTTAACGCGACATCGATGGCTTTATATAAATAAATGTGCTTTACGTAATAAGGGACTTCTTCCTCGTCTATTTTTTAACTAGTCAGATTAATTGAAATACATTACGGTTAGTTACCTATTGGCACCTGTCACCAACACGACTTTCTCCATCTTGCTCATTGGAAACTCACAACCTCTAAAACAGAATAACATAGGTGTCTCAGAATGATTAACTCCACCTCCAGATCGCCTGTCGCCCTATCTCTATGGCGTGATCGTATGTCATGGAGCACTAAACCAATTAGATTCCAACTACAGTCAGCCCAGAGTACCAAAATTAGTGTACAGCGCTAAACTCAAATTTAGTTATAGTAGAGAAATAAAATAAAAACATTTTATTGCATTTGACATGATATTCTTAACGTATAAGTGCATGGAAAATAATTCACCTCGGTGCTTCTATTCAATTTTGTATTGTTTAGGAATGCACCGCTTCCACAGCTTTTTACAGAAATGATTTCCCAGGGAAATTAAGCAATACATAAAGACAATGATAAAAATGGGTTAATTGAAACCAATCGATCTTCCGCGTAGAAATAACATTTTGTTTTAAAGTGTATCTGTTATGTTGGAAAATATTGTTCTTGAGTAAACGGAAAAGAGAAGCACCACGGTTTTTTTGTTTAAACACGTGTCTTCTGCTATGACTCCTGAACGCAAGTCTGTCTGCTCATTCCTAGATGTAACATTCGGTTCCTTATGTCCTTCTTACGCTGATGAGCATGACGTGATTTATTGGGTTCTTTTTGTTAGTACAATAACGCAACGGGGGCTCAGGCGGGCGCCCTTGCCGCATTAGGTCGGCCCCCCACTGCCGGGGACTCGAACCCGGGACTCCCGTGTCACTCAGCAGGAAGCCAGCCCGGTGAGTCAAAGAGAGATCTCTTTACAGCCTAGTAGCTGTAGTCCTGCTATCACAGGGAAGGGCGGCAACGTCACCGCTCTGGTAAGCCGGCTATTACACAGTGCCTGTCGGCCGTAAGCGTTACAGTACCATTCAGGAATTTAGAGTTCTTGAGGGCACAATTAATTTCCTTTATCCTGTCTGTGATGGACATTTCAGATATCTGGAATGATTATTAGTTCTACTTGTTAAGACTTTCTGTGGTTCAACAATGTCGCTTTTATAATACTTTATTGTCCACTGCTTTGGAAATTTGTCTTTGGCTTCTCCCACAGAAGTGTCACACAAAATCACATGAAATCTCAACAACAGTATGTGATAAATAAATAGATAAATAAACACAGTAGGTACAGGAGGGCATACATTTACGTACCTTCATTGAGTAGTTTTATTGCAGGGAAAACTACAATATTCTAAGTGACAGCTATCTCATGAATTGCATTACTCTACTTTGTCTGAATTGATTCTACACGTTTCACTGTATTGTGTTTGCTTTTTATTTCTTCCCCACATTGTGTAAAGGGTTCAATGATGTGTCAACATAAACATTTATGTTTCTTTCATTGCTTCCTTCAAGTTCAAGAATTCCTTCTTAACATGCGTATGAAGAAAACATGGCTCTACACTATGGTAACTACATAATATGGTAACCTGGTAACTACATCTACATTAATTTTCACATGCCATGCGTAAAAATAGTAGAGTCAAGTCATTCTGTACATCCTTTACTGATTATGTGGTGTCCATCTCCCATATTGGTGTCACACGCAAACTTTACAAGTTTTTAACAGTACTACAGTTAAGATGATTGATACAAAAAATGTAAACTTGATACTTTATTTGCAGGTTTACCAGATTTTCTCTTTGTATTTGTGAGACTGCATAAATATGTTAGGGAATTATTAGCATTAAGTGATTATTTTCAATACCTATACACTGCAATAGACTAGCCTGCCATCCAGGGTTAAACCTGTTGTTGCTGGGATAGTCTCCAGCTCCTGTATTGGATAAAGTGGTTTGAAAATGAATGGATGAATAATAACTATACTGTATATTTAATAAGTTTACTTTGCAGACAAATAAAATATATCTTGGTCCTTACATTGTGCATTGTGGTTGAATTAATATTTGTCATATCGATATGCCTAAATGCTCTGAGGATTACAGTGCTCTCAGAAGTGTTTTTTTTTAGGCTGATTGCCCTCTGTTAGATTATTAGTATTTGTTTTAGAGGACTAGTCTCAATGAGAAGGTATTAATCTTACTGACAGGCTCTAAAAAGGTATAAGCAATAATCAACAATCTAATTTTTTCAGACTTTGCAGAAATGGCCTTAGAAATCCAGAATATTGCTTAGAGCATTTTCTTAAAGTGGTAGTAAAGTGGTGATTTGTAGGAAATTAGGCCACATTTCAAAGATGGACCTCAAATAGTTTGCCCTTTCCTTTTTTATACAGTTGGCAGGCAATTGAACACATATAACAATACAATCCAACAACATATGGATTTTGGTATTTCATTTTATTTTTAAAAATGGCAAATTTGGATTGATACAAAATAAACCAAATTATGTATATTTTTAAGTAATGAAAAAGAGAAATCAACAGTGGAAACTAACATAAAGACCTTCAGAAAACACATATTCAACAAAGGCATATTAATGCTCCTAATACCCACTGTACAGCGATACTCCATCAATACATACTGTAACCAACTGAAATCATATATATTTGAAACAATGCATAAATAATCAATTTACATAAAAACAACAACCATATAATAGATAATAAGATAATAGATAGGACACAAAGGTGTCTATTTTACTAAAGGTAGTAATTTAATCTCTGTATGTTGCTCAAACACTGATATTTTAAACCTATTTTCTAATACACATCAATTCTAACATTTCTTTAGGCTTTTTTGTATGTATATTTTATTCCTCCAATTAGCAATAACATATTACATTATTCAAAAAGAAATGAAAAATGTCATTTAACATGAAACACATTAAGGATATCTCTACCGAGTAAATAAAAACTGATCTTGAATAACTGCAAAATAGGATTTGGGTGAACTTTGATAATTCAACATATTAAGTGCTGTATGCTGTGTGCACTTTTTAAGTGCATTATACAGTATATACACAGAAATTTACTGTGCGTAGACATTTAGGGCCACAGTTAATATTTAAAATATCTTTAATTAAAGAAAGTAATTTTTCCAGTGAACCAGAAACACTCTATAGCTTAAATGGTACTTTCCTTTTAAAGGGAGAAGGTACACATACAGAAGGGTTAACTCTCACATTCACGTTCTCTTTTAGACTCTCTACAACGTTTGAGTTAATTTTCCACAATACTCATTGCAGTGTATTTTAACTTACATTTCCTCTTTCAACAAATCCTGTTCCCTCAACCACAGCAAATCTTCAGACTGACATTAATCAATAATGCTTTTCATGAAAGGATTGTTGAGTCTCATGTGCTGAGTGCTCTTTTTATTTCTAAGGGGAATATTTTGGATAGGAAACTTTAAAAAAAGGGTTTTTTTACATCAGTTGTGGGATTTTATATAGTAACAAACCAGCAACTGTTTGGAAATACAAAGATTCTCATCCTCAGTTGAACACTTGTTAATATTACCTATAATTAGCATCAAGTAATAGTAACTTCAAGCTGCAGCATTTCAAAAGCAATGCTGGTAGCAGTGATTGAAATTAATCCATGACCTGTTTCCCCCAAACCAGGCTCTCCAGGGATATAGATAATCTCAACAAAAGAAATTTAAAAGAGTATCAGCAAACAATCCATATCTTTATATATTTAAAAAATATACCCTCAGAAAGTCCAAACTATTTGCAAGATGAAATTTGTTAGAAGCAAAAAACTAATCTTTACACGATAGCTGGAAGAGCATGATTTTGGGAGAGCATGTCATATAATCAATGCGATTCACCATAATGGTAATAGAACACAATTTCTTATGTGAAGAATACAATACAATTTGAACAATACTAGGAAGACATTAACAACATAAGATACAAACATACTTCTCATTTGCAGCATATTATTTACAGCTCACTACAAATATTGCAATGATGAACACTGTTTAATCAGACAAAAAGAAAACAAAAGAAAATTGAGATGTAAAAGAGTATATTATCCAGTCTTATTAAATGTACTTTACGTACTTTTAATATGACATTCTTGAAATGAAAATATGTCAAATTTCATACTACCAACATTGAAGACAACGGCTGTCAGGGCAGTATGCACTCTACTATAATTATAATATATTTTACAAAGAATACTGAATTCCAGTTCTGAAATTAAATAGCTTAAATGAAAGGCACTATAAGTATGCTATTGATACACCAATGTCAAAAGTCAGTAAAAGTTCCATCCTCATCACTTATGTCAACTTCAGCATAAAAAAATATTTTCCAGTCACACACAGCTGCAATCTGTGCATAATTGATAATATGATCAGATTAGTGTTTGTTCAATTTGGACCCACAGGATGATGAGGTCAGAAATGTAATTCTGAACAAATTAATGTCATATATACAAGTAAAAACACTATTTCCCTACTCTCACAACTTTCTCCCACAAAAATAACAACAGCTACAACTTTAAAACCTGAACTTTATGAGAAAAGCACTTTCTGTACTGGTTCCATGGAATAATATGAGTATTTGGTACGATTGTATGAATATGCCAAATAAATATACTGCACACTAGAAACACAGAGCACAGTTACCCTTCAGGAAAATATGCTGTATATCTAAACTTGCTGTTTACTCTTGAGGGGAATTATGTGGCAAAATACAAAAAAGCAAAACATAAAATGAAAACCGTAATGCATATAAATATTTATATAATACATGTTGGTATTTGTGATTGCATTTAATATCTACTGTATATAAATACCTAAATACAGTATATGGTCACACACATAATTTTTAAAAAGCATTTCATACATCAGTGTCACCAGCATTTTGATTGCTTGGTCTCAGTCTGGAGAGAAACATGCATTTTGTTATTTAAAAACTAAAAATATTAGCATTTGTCTACTTATTTTGTATGACCTATACTGTTAATTGTTTGGCTAAATTGCACTGTCACAAGTTTTACATTCAAGCAATTTTCTAAAATAATCAGAACGTGCCAGTTTTAGATTAAAAGACTTTGCTTTATAGCTATTATAACTAGAAAAAAACTATGTCATTTTTTTAAAACAACATATTTTAATGATCGTGTGTAATGGTTGATAAGATTGGTTATAAATTTTGGGATAACATTATACTGTTTGGGAATGCTTTAAAATGGACTCTCTAAATATCTTTACAATACACTTTATGTCTAAAACAAGTTTTAAAGTGAACAACACTTTAAAAATATAAAAAATAGTGCTCTGAGATTCTCTGCTACATATCCCTTTAGCTTTTTTCTTCAGTTGACAAGTAATTCTGAGTCATTTTACCTTGTTTGCTCTGTGAACCATCACAAAAGAGAGTGTGAAAGCTCAACAAAGAAATATTTACACAAATAAAACAACACTCATAGAAAATTACATATTTTTCGCCTTCAATCATCATTCTACAATGACCTCTTTCTCCATTCCTACACAAACAAATTAGGTCTCAATAAAATAATACAGCCAGAGGGCTGCAACGAGTCCATTAGGTATAAAATGTCTCTATAAGTACAACGCTTCCTAAACTTGATTCTCTAGAAGTGTGTGATGGATTTCCTGAAACGACGGACGATCCTTTGTGTCTCTCCTCCAGCAGCTTAGCATCAGCTTGTAGACAGAGTCTGGACAAATGTCAGGCTGGGGCAAATAGATCTGGGAATAGATTGGAGAACAGAACTTTTAAATAAAGATTATTTCTGAAGAAGCTTTTGGAAATTACTAAGATTTGTGATACGAGCGGTACTTACTATTATTTGAGACATTTTCATAACCATATTCATTGAATTTAAAAGAAAAATGAGAAACCGCAATTATTATAGTTCTAAAACGTATGCTTTATGACTGCACCATATTTCTCTGCAATCAAGGTGTTAGCTCTTTTCTTTTTTACCTGTCGTTTTTGGTCCCTGAAAAACTCCCCAGTGTTTTCAATGACTTGCTCATCTGACAGCTGGGAATATGGCTGCTCCTTACAGAAGGTGAAGGTCTCCCAGAGTGTCACACCAAATGCCCATACATCACTGGCCGTGGTGAACTTACCCTAGGGAAATAAGCAAGGTACTACCATATCTGCTAATTACTCCACTCCACATGAAAGTCCACAAAATCATCATATTAGTTATTTGTATATCAAATTTAATTACACACAGAATTTACAGTTTTTACAGATTTTACTATTTAAATTTGATGAAGATGCTTCTTGTACAATTTATATCTGAGTGAGAGGTGTACTAAGAACAATTCAGAGAATGAGAAGATTTAAAACAAACTAGTTGGTAACACTTTGCTGGTAAGTGTTTTGGTTGTTTTTATTGCGCCTTTGTGAAATGAGAGGAACATCCTCCTCACACAAAGAAGGAATTAAAGATACCTGCGGCTCAGGAGGAGGAATGTGTATATTCAACTAAACAAGGATGAAAGTAGCTGTATTCTACCTACATCGAAAGATATTCATATCAGCTGCCATGCCAAGAATAAAGGCTATGGTACATAGGACAAGAATAATTATGGAAAATGTATTCTGAAAAAAACATTGTTTTATAACCACATGGCTGAAGGGAGATACTGTATCTCAGGCCTGTGTCCTTTCTCACCAGCAGTATACTTTCCCATGACATCCATCGAATGGGTAAGACAGCACGGCCTTGGATGCGGTAGTAGTCTCCACTGTATAGGTTCCTGCTCATCCCAAAGTCAGCGATCTTGATGGTGTAGTTCTTGCCTACAAGGCAGTTCCGGGTTGCTAGGTCACGATGAACAAAGTTGAGGGAGGAAAGGTACTTCATGCCTGAGGCAATCTGTGTGGCCATGTAATGCAGATTGCTATTGCTGAAATAAAAGAGAATAAGTGGAATACAGGCTCTTTCCGACATTAGTATATGTATAAAATAATACTGCAGTTCTCTGGCAATAGTCGTTTGAAAATCTTTAATTAATTCCAATTTAAAACTCCAATAATTATGACTGGATTGCAATTAAATTGTGAGATCATGTTTATTATTCAGCAACTTCTAAGTCCACATCATGATATTCCAGATCAATAGAATTAGTTCATTTTTATTGTGTTTATTGATATCAAATGTTGTCCTGAAGAGTGAGGACAACATTTGATATCAAAAGCTTTTGGCATTTCATTTGGTTTTCCATGTAAAATCACATTTGGAGCCAATGCAAGGTTTTGTGAAAATAGGTAATCGATTACCTATTTAAATATGAAATATGATATGATATGATAAATAAATATGAAATAGGACATTAGATCTCATTAATCCTGGTGTTCACACTATTGGCACGTGATGAGCCAGAAGCTTACCTTACGGTTGCTGCATTGCTAACCAAAGCCAGCTCTCCTTCGGGCTCATGGCGTGATAAGAACTGATTCAGGTCCCCGTTCTCCATGTACTCTGTGATCATGCAGAGTGGGTCGCTACAGATACATACTCCCAAAAGGCGGATAATGTTTGGGTCCTTCAATCGGGACATGATCTTAATTTCCTTCAAAAAATCATTTCTACAAAGAAAAAGAAAGCACTTGTAAGAACTGCTGTTTGTCCATGGTTCTGGGGGGTGAGCTAGGGCTCGGAGTTTCCACACCCCAAGAATCGCTGTTTTTTAATACAGCTATGGCAGCAGCCAAAAGATGGGTGTTATTTAAATCCAATAATTCAGATCTCTTAACTTTGTATGATTGGATGTATGAATAACTTTTATACTTCAGGATAAAATGACCTTTAAGTTGTAAAGCTCATCATGTAATTAGTTACTTGCTCCCCATGAGACAGACACCCAGACAGGGAGAGAAACTTGGGGTCAGAGCACAGGGTCAGCCATTTATACAGCACCCCTGGAGCAGTTGGGGTTAAGGGCCTTGCTCAGGGGCCCAACAGACCAGGATTTCTCTGCCAGCCGCAGGATTTGAACTGGCAACCTTCCAGCCACAGACGCAGATCCTTAGCCACCGCTCCACCCCTATAATTATACCTATAATTATTATAATTATATAATTAATTAATAATTATATAATTATTATAAGTATAATTATCAGTCATATATAGTATGTGGGAAGTGTGACTTGCTGTAATTTGATTATTATCTCATAGACACCACCCAGTGCTAAGCGAATCAGTGTCTTCTTCAAACATTCACTACTCAAAAAAAGCCTCTTGTCACAGTCACATTCAAATTTGTCTTTTGTTTCTAGGCGAATTCGTCACCCCTGCTGGCTGAAGTACAGAATGCATCCCGTTACACTCTTCCCCTCTAAATACATCCTCCAAAATTTACAACCTCAGAAACTGAGATTCAATTGCTGTTTGTCAAGCATGTCCCAGCCTTTAGTCATGCAACATACCAAAAGGCCAGCCCTCTGTTACAGGAAAATTGAATGCTATCAAATTTTGAGTGGCAATAATGTCACTATAATAGGCTCAAGTACTGAATGACCCCTGTTAAACATTCTGTGTCTATATATTCTGTTGACTTTTAAGGCAGTCATAGATGAACATAACTGCAAAGACTGTGTTTTTCACACCATGTACATGGTGCACTTATGGAAATCCAAATAAAAACATTTTCATAGCATTCTATCTTATTTATCAAAAGGAGGACCAAGGCAGTTGTCATGAATATTTTTACAATGCTGAATAATATGGAACAATATACAGCTGAAAGTAGGTTAATTTTTAATTAATTTAAATAAACTTTGATCCAAATGTACTTTTTTGGCACTATAGGAAACAATACTGCATAACAGTTGATTTCTTAAAGGTAAATCATGTAAATATTTTAAAGTGCACAAAAATAATGAATGCCTTCACCTTGCATTCTTGTTGGCATCTGCTCTTAGCATTTTTACTGCCACAAGAACTGGTTGGTTGGCAGTATTGTCATAAGAAAAATCCTTATCCATGAACTCCTGCATGTCCTCAGCTTCACATAGGTGCACCTGGGGTGGAATGAAACATTCAAAAGGTTAAGAGAAACATAAAGCCTGGGTTATTCAAAAATCTAACCACGTGACAATTGCTGATTAAAAACTCAATACCTGTCTGTGGATCTACAGTAAGTATATTTGTTAAAAGGAGCTCAGTAACGCATAGAATTCTGAGGTAATTTGAAGCTAAAAAACAATATTTACTGCTACACCAATGTCATAGAGCAACAAGTTTGGAGTCATTACTGTCAAAGAATGATATTTTTTGCTTTCAAGTCCTCATGTTTCTGTTCTTCATAGTAGTAATTATTTTCTTCTGGCACCCCCATGAGTTTCTGTTGTTGTGTTTAGTAAGCAGTCATGCAGTAATGCCTCTGCCTCATAGGTACCTACGGGATATGTCTGCACAAGTATATTTGACATTTTTTAAATATGCATAGGTTCATTACTAAAATTAATATTAGAATGCAAATATCTGTCTCAATGGGTAAACTGGATCAGCCCTTACACCTTCTGCTTACTCTAACATCAACAAACAAGCTCTTCGCTAGAATGAAGCCAATGCTAGCAGAGACACACTAATGTCTGACTCATCTACTCATACAATGGCTGTGGAGATACACAGGTCTGTATGGACATGACTGAAATTTCAGCTTTGGAAAGGGTGACTAGTATCCTCAGACACAAGGTGGCGACATTGTAAGTCTAATCATAATAAGTAAAAGATGATAAAGAGTGTCTCCTGCTGTGGAAAAAGAGATGTCTTCTCAGACAACTTAAACAGAAACATTGAAAAGCTCAGTGTGTTTCATCCATCAATACGAAGCTTAGTCCACTCCCTGTTATAATAATACAAACAAAAAGCCTTACTGACTGACATCATAATCCAGAATGTCTATTTTTACACACCGTTATTAGTCTACAGAACTCATGGATTTGTTCATTTGTTTACATAACCCAAACATTACATGATAACAGAAGCTGCTAAATCTGCAATTATAGCAGCAATTATTTCTTGGATACAATTTTATTGAGTAGTGATTTAGTTTATAGTGGCAGCAGTGCCGATCAATTTATATGCACTATACAGTACATATATAGCAGCTTATACATATTCACTAAATGAATTAAATGAGACATATTGCCTCTGACACTAGTGAAGTGGGTATTCTGTTCATGTTAATGAGCCCTGGCTTCTGTTTCCAAACCCACATTGCACTGGTGTTTAATATGACGCTGACCTCTCCGAACTGCCCTTCTCCGAGTTTCTCTTTGAAAGTGAGCCGTTTGCGGGGAAACTCCTCCACAGCCACATCTTTGCCGGACAGCAGGTCCATGGTGACTGCTGGAACAGCGTAGGTGTTGCTCCCAGTGACTCCCTGCAGGTTTACAATGTCGGCCTCCGCATAATGAGGGACTCCTTCCTGAGCACAGGCCTGAGAGGACTTCGCTGCCCCACTGGTGCCTGCTGGGACATGCGAACAAAGACGGAGCCACACCCTTATTCACAGATTATAAGGCCATGCCATAACCTTGAGTCTCCCATAAGGCTCTGATGAATTTAATTTCAGTAGTTTTAACATGTTTATTTTTCTATGTCTTTGCCCCGCTTAGAAATGTGCCAACTCGCACATTTTCTTCCTGCCTAAATGAGATTACCTCAGCTGCCAAGGCAAGTCAAGGGCATCTCAGCTTCAAGGTGTCTATTGCCTCAGTAGGGCTTTCAGCATTCAAATAAAAGGAGTCCAGGAACTGTTCTCACAGAATTTGAAATACCGAGTTATTATTCTAACTCATGCAAAGGCTTTAGGAAAACAGTATCTTTATTGTGTATTGTTTGGTGCACTGGCTGCCTCAGATTTTGAAACAAGATGCTACTTCATCTGGTTGTTTCTTTCATTTGCTTCTTTATGCAGTTTTATGAGTATTTTGTCTGCTCTGCGATGGACTTACCAGCTTCCTCCATTGACTGAGAGAACTCGGGAAGCTTTCTGATGAGACGGGAGGGCTCCTGGTAGTCAGGCCCCAGAGGGAATATTCTCTCATATGTGGAGTTGGATTCCTGTTCACTGGGCGGTGAGGAGTGGTTGTTGTTGTTATAGGTGAAGGTTTCACTCTGTATTGACAGACTAGCAGTTAGTTCATCATCCAGCATCCGGCGAGAAGCCTAGAAAAAGGACGCTGAGTGAAGAAGACAAACTTACGAGCACTCTGAATAACAACTTCCTACTTCTCTAGAGGTGTAGTAGGGTCAGCTTCTAGGGACAAAGGGACCAAATGCACACTCTAAGCAAACATTTCCACAGGTGTCATCTTTATAAATATGGCACGCTGTAGATTAAATCTAAATGCTAGCTGTTGTTTCCCTCCTCCTCCTATTGCACTGACTTCAATGCCTGCCATAATACTTTGCTTCCCACACACTGATATTTCCCTACCTTCTCCAGCATCTTCTGCCAGACCTGTCGCCACAAGATGATGACAATAATGGCTACCAGGATAAAGATGATAGCCACCAAACAGCCGATCAGAATACGCGTGTTACTGTCATCTACTTTGTGAGTTGGGTCATCCCCTTAGGAAAAAAAAACAACAACATGGAACTTCAACCCGAATGAAGCTATGTATTGTTGTACAAAGTAAGGAGGAATACATACCCTCTTTGAAAAGTGAGGAAACTATTATCAAGATCCAAAGACTTCAATACTAAATGCTCTTTACCTGGCTGAGTGCTGGTTGGTGTCCCTGGGAGAGTGTTTGGTGGTGCTAATGTTGTGTTATAAACTGCAGTGTCTGATAAAACAAAGAGAGTGTTAGTTTATTAATGATCAGCTGTCAATTCTGGGTTTAAATACTTCAACAATCATTTTATATATTTAGAGATATAATTGGAAACATCCATCCATTTTCTAACCGCTTCGTCCAATTCAAAGTCACTCATGGGAGCTGGAGTCTAATCCGGCAAGCAATGGGTGCACCCTGGGCAGGGTACACCCTGGGCAGGATGCCCAGTCTGTCATTGGGCAGACAGACACAAACGCACACACTCACAACTGGGCCAATTTTCCCAGAAGCCAATTAACCTACCAGTATGTTTTTGGACTGTGGGAGGAAACCGGAGTACTCAGAGAAAACCCACACAAACACATGGAGAACATACAGAGTCCACACAGCTAGCTACTCAGGTCCAGAATTGAACCTAGGGCCCCAGCACTGCAGTGAGACAGCTATGCTAACCACCCTAAATGAAAACAGTTAAATATACTGTAGAAAATGATACTTATATGATAATTGTAAATGACTGGCAGGCTGTTCTTTTTTTAAAATTAGCAGATGATTCTTTGATTAGTGATTTAAGGTTCCAGATGCCTTACCTGACTGGAATGTAATTTCACTGAACATCATCCAGACATCAGCAAAGTAGTACTGGCACTTGATGGCACTGGCCATGTGATTCTGAAGAGACACGGTGACAAAGCGGGCACTGGGGTTGACGTCGTCCACCACAGGGTTGAAGGAAAGGGGATTGGGCTCCCAGTCATTGGTGTCTGAGCGAAAGTAACAGTCCACTCGCTTGAACGTCTTCACCCTTTTCACAAACATGTTGTTACAGTGAACCTACAACAATACAACAGAGAAACAGTTCTTTGTAAACATGTACTGTTCTTGTTCTATACTTTATATTGTAACATATTAAAAAAGTAGCAGACTAAAAAACTTTTTTTGCAAGCCAGAGCCCTATTCCCCGCCAATAAAAAGAATGTGGCAGTAAATTCGAGGCAATTTAGCACCTTCATGGTTGTGAAATTGCGTATTCGATCAAACTCGAACATTATTTCCACGTAATTACTGGGGAAGCTCTCGTTTGTCCAGCCCACATAGTCATAGCCAGGCCAGACGTTGTAGATGTGGCTCTGAGTGAAGTCATCCAGGCCACACATGCCATCAGTCAGTTGGCCAAGGCCTTCTGTCATACTGAGAGAAAGACAAAACTGATTTACTAGGTGACCTATTGAGATGAAGGTACTCGTTTACAAAGGCATTCAAAAATGAAAAAAAAAAACCCAAACATTCCTATATATGAGTAAAATCTCAGTCGTTTGCAAAAAGAACAGATATAAACACACTGAAATGCACACATGAAAGTATCATAATATATAAGAACATGCAGATAAAAGTTAAATTTCAAACATTTGAATTATTAACTGAAGGAATGCTTTATTACCACTGTGCTTACAGTAACTCACTTTACAGTTCTATTTGAATGTGATCCTTTTTTCCTGTGAGCTCCTTACAAGCACAGGCTGTAATACAAACCAATTTTTATATATTATATTTTGGAATATATTTTCCAAGTCAGCTCATGAGAGATTACAACAGCTTTTCTCACATAGTGAATAATTATTGGAAAGCATTAAAGTTTCTAAAGACATTTAGCTTGCCAATCCACTCATTCCTTTAAATTCAAAGGTTTCTTCTGCTTTATGCACATAAACTATCTTGTTAATTATTTAGTTCTATACCTCCAATTTAAATGTTTTTATAAGCCAGTAATAACAACCCAACAATTAACATTTTTCATCATACCAAAGAAAATTGGATGAAACGTTAATAAAATGGTGACACACCTGTATCCCACTGCCCCATCGTAAACTGAGTCATTTAGGTAGGTGAGTTGATTTCCTTGTGAGATCATCTGTTGTCCTGCTGGCACATTGTAAGACACCAGGCCATCTGTGCAGAAGTATAAATCATGACAGTATTGAAAGAAAAATGGAACTTCAGGTAAAAGTAAGACAAATGTGTGAGTGCCAAGATATTGTGAATGAAATTCCCAAAGTACTAAGCAGCTACTAAAAAGCAGAAAAAAAGAAACGTACTATTTAAAAAATACTTAGTTTCAATAACTGAATGACAGAGGAATTTATGCCATTTTTATCTGCAGAGCAGGATGGTCTTAAGTCATCATTTATCTTGTGCAAAGAGCAGCAGTGCCAGAACTGGAGTGATTTATACCCCAGTTACAATAACACAGTACAACATAAAGGAAACTGATTTCTCTTTTACTCTAATTCCCTGTTAAAGGTTTAGTTTTTTTTTATATCTTTCATTTGCTTAATCCTGTCTTCTGCAACTATGATGCACACAGTCTGCTTGCAATTCGTCAACTTTGCTTTGGGAGTATTTCCATAAGGAAATTCTCTTCACATCAATTTAGAAAAAAACTGTGCATCCATCTGCCTAAAAATAAAAATACTGCTTACATAATCTTTACTTTTCCAGAAACAAATGCAAAATTACAGACATTACGGAGTTAGGAGCAAAGGGCACAAACATGGGAAATTTCCCTTTCTTGGGAGACAGTTTAAACCAAAACTTTCTGATAAAAGAGAAGTCTTATCTCACCTAACCATTCACATCCGTAGAGTTCCACCCTCATACACACATTCATTGAGTGATCCATCACGGGCATGAATCGCACAAATCTTGCAATGATGGGAGGCTCCAGGTCCTTCAGCACAATATCATAGGCATTTTTATTTCCTTCAATTATCTGGAAAAGTAATGAAATGAAACAAAATAATGAGATTACTAGTAAGTGTTTCTGTTACCTGTTGAATGTCAAGACTTCCAGATATGAAAAGAGTAGAGCTTCCTTCTTGTCCTGCTATAAATGAAATATTTAACTTTAAAAAATAATGTATTCTGTACTTTAAAGAATATAAAACTGGGTGCAATGCATCTTTGGGAAAGGAAGCAGCAATCTCACATTCTGTTGCAAACTGTATCTTTTCAAAAGTGATTGACATAGAGCATATGGAGGCATATTGCTGCCTCTGTGATTCAATAGTCCATGATGGCCATGTAATAATAATAATAATAATAATAATAATAATAATAATAATAATAATAATGTATTTAATAGTGGCTTCTCAAAGCGCTTTACAGGACAACAACAAAACAAAAATATACACAAAATATATGCATTGAATTTACACATTAAGAGTAGATAGTAGAAGTGGGGACAGAACACAGTAAGAGCAAAGGGGCACACAGAACCTGTTAAATAAGAGCCTTTCTAGAAAAGAAGGTTTTGAGTAGGTAGAGAGGTAAGACAGTGGAAGGTCATATTGAGGATCGAACCCTTGACGTTACGGTTGCCGTGCATTCACACACTCGCCTGTTTTCCATGCCGATTCCTCCAGGAGATCCAACGGCTCCCATCCCGACTGTACTTGATCTTGTACATCTGGGCAAATTCGTTACCCATGCCACCAGCGTGCCGCCCCTGTGTTCCCACCAAGGTTATAAAATGCAGAGACCGCAGGTCGATCTGGAGGAACTCATTTAAGTTTTCTGGCTCCACTGGGATCTCAGGACACCAGGCTCCATCTCCCTCTTCAAAATCAAGTCTGATGGGAAAAGCAGGAGTACAGATTTTCTGACCTTAACGGGTCCGTATAAAACTAAATGTCTCCTGGCTTGAATAGGTCAATGTATGAGTTGCCACTATTGTGCATTACAAATGTTTATTTACTTGAATTAATCAATGTGACCTTTTGGTTAATAAGACACGCCGAAATTTCACATTGATTAATTTCTAAAGAAAACATAAAAAAAAAAATACAAATCAGAAATTGAATAAAGGCACCTGGGAAATTAAATTAACTTGCTTACTGTTGTGGTTTTACTGTAATGATTTCTAAATATAAGACACACACAAACCTCACACGTAGAGATTTACATTTAGAATGACTTATATGTTATTCTCGAGAAAGAAAGATGTGCTAGTCATATAACATATGTTGGTAAGATGGTTCTTCACCACAGGCAATTAACACATACCTGCCATATCTAGCTGCTGTAGATTCTGACCACTGACTAGATGCTGAGATGTCTTCATCTTGAATCTGTCCACCAGACATTCCAAGAGGGTAACGACACACACCTAAAATATCAATGTTTCATTAAAGCAAAACTAACAGCTCTGGCAACAGAATGTTCACTTTAAAAATAAATGCTCTTCTGGCCAGAAAATATCATTTGGAAACAGTTTCTCTTTGTAATCCATAACCAATTTTCTTGACTTCTGTTGCATTTACTTAACAAAAATGGGGTGGATGTTTATTTAAACTGTTACAGAATTTTGTGATATATTTGTTTAAACCAACTAAGTTTAGGATACCCAAGGCACCACTACACACTTGAGGGGTCTATTTGTAAGCAGCATATGTTCTTTAAAACAAAAGTGATTTTATTATGCTTCTATTCTTTTGCAAGAAGTGTATACCACACTTTTAAATGCGCGGCTTCTGGAGGAAATCTAAGATGATCTGCTCTCTCTTAGAAATGTGGTTATTTCAATGAAATTAAACCAATGGATTATTTCAGTTGTACTGCCAGTGAAAACAACACTTGAGGTATAAGACATAGTTGTTGGCTATTAAATATTGGTTAAAAAATACAGTTTCATGTGTGGTCTCTGAGCCTTCAATGTATTTCATGTCTTAATAAAATAAAGAGTTTTTTTTAGACATAGACTCAATGTAATACTGCAGCTAAAAAAACACAAAGATGACCATAATATGATATTAGGATTGGAACAGCAGGGCTCTTTGATAGTCCTCTGAATTTCAATGATAGTAAATATAGTGGAACAAGTTGTTAGAAAAGCACCGTGAAATTCCCTTTTCTATTTTTTTCTATTTTTGTTTTATTTCTTTTCATTCTTAAGAAGCTTGATTTATTAAACTTCTACTCATGAGATAGCTCAAATCATATAATAAAATACATGCATAACTTTTACATTTTATTTCTTGCATTTTGACATCAACAGACCATAGATCAGAATAATAACTTAGCCACCCATAATTATTATGTAGCTATATTTGAGAAGGAAACAATAATATACATTTTAAATAATGCACTATTTCTAATTCACTTTCTATTTAAAGTACATATTGAAGTCATGCTTCTTGGCACAACAACTATCTCCCAACAACTATGTAAAGCCAATGCAGTAACACATATTTGTCAGTGATATTTGATCCAGGCTTGATGTTTGACCCACACGTGCAAAATCTTGTAAAAACGTTGCTCTTTCACCTCAGAAATATCGCCAGACTTCATCTTATGTTGTCTCTGACTGTAGCTGAAAAGCTGGTCAACACTTTTGTAGAGTTGATTACTGTAATGCCCTACTTGCTGGTATATCTAAATCCAAACCAAACAAGCTTCAGTATGTCCAGAATCCTGACCAGGTCATATACAAGTGATCACATTACTCCTATCCTGGAGTCCTTGCACTGGCTTCCTATTAGGTTTCATGTTGACTTCAAAATCCTCATGCTCACCTGTAAGGCTTGGCACTTCAGTACCTGTTTGACTTACTACCTTCCTACTCCCCACCTCACAACCTTCTGTCATCTAATTCTGGTCTTCTGTCCCCCAAACCCTTCTGCATGGATGAGAGGGCTATCTCCTGCTGGAATTCTATCCCTAAGGAGATCAGAGAGTCAACTTTCCTGAGCACTTTCAAATCAAGACTTAAAACCTTCTTTAGTAGGGCTTTTATTTAATTGGTTCTGTGTCCGACACTTTACATTTCAACTGCATTCAAACCCTTGTTGGAATTGTATTAATCCTGCTATCTACTCTCCTTGTATACTTTTTTTTCTTACTGTAAAGTGTTTTGAAAAGCCGCTTTTAAAGACACCATATAAAATAAAGTTTATTATTATTTTGTCATTGTACTGTATATGCCTTCATTTTTGTTGCTGTTCTTATTAATTGCAATACATGGTTTCAGCACTTTAAAACTAAACATCTCAACATTGGGGTTTGAAGCTGTTTTATTTTCTACACTCACCTAAAATTCAGGGCTACTGCATTCAATATTTTGCAAAACATGACCTATTCACTCCTAATAATAATATCACAATTTGTTTAATCACAAGTAATGTATACAATAGGTTTGACAAATGAACTGATTTGATCAAAAACTGTAATGATCCATTTGATGTTATATAAGACTGAGGTCAAATGTAAGAAAAACCTTCAAAGAACAAAACTGAAGTTGACTGATTACCTAAGTATTCTACCCTGTAAGTCGGTATTTTGTGGAAGTACATGTGGCAGCAATTGTTGCACACAATCATTTGCATAGGTCATTACCAGCTATATTTAATGAGTGTGGTTGTAGTAAGATGAGGTAGTTTAAGACCATTGTTCCTGACAAAATTCCTTCCGTTCTGACAAGTTTTTTGGGGATCATTAATGGACTATGACTCTCAGAACTTTTACTGGGCCACCCAAGCACATTAACACTCTTCTTAAAAAAAAACAACTCAAATGGGCTTGTGTTTTGGAAAATTGTCTTGCTAAACTCAATTTTAGATTCCTAAAGTAGGTTTTCTTCTAGGATTTGGTAGGTCATCATTCAGTTCCCGATAGTTCTTATTACTAAGCTGTCTCTGGGAAACATCCCTATGAGACAGAGTACTTTACAGTTGAAATAGTGCTGACTGGGTGATGTGCTGAGTTACGCTTGCACCAAGCATATCATGTTTTTTTCATTTGAATAAATAACATTTTCTTCCACGTGTCTGTAGTATTTCTCAGACAAAATTAAAATGAATCTTTTTTAGTACTGGCTTTTTTCCTGACACTTTTTTCCATTCAGGCCAGGTTTGTGTAGGGATTAGGATATTGTCAATATACTGTATGAATAGTGTGTCCAATTTTTGACATACAGTAGAACTTGGCAGATCTTTCCAAATCACTGTTGTTTTCACAGTGGTATCCCTTACTAGTTACCTACAATACTTGTCCCTCTGTCATCTATATTACCAATGCTATGTTTTGTACTACAAAATCTGATCTACCAGATCTAACAGGATTAACTATGAAAAATGATCTGAAAAACATTGAAAGAAAGATGTAAAAAGAGAAGAGAACAACATAAAATGTCTAAGAAGTTTGTACAACATGTACTCCCCAATGTCATACATATGTACAAGGTAAGAGAACGATTAACCTCAGTTGTTATAAGCCTTTAGTTATGTGTATCTCCAGGAAGCAGAATTCCTGAAAATCTTTTAATATTAGTTCTGAGGCAGTGGTTAAAGTTGAACATTTGGGAGGAGTCAGTACTGTTAGGCACACGAGGGATTCAATACTGAGAGCACAGGGACTCCCAGTCCACCAGGTCATAGTTGACAACAAAAAGACTTTTATGAAGGTGCCAGCAGAAGCAGGAATACTGGTGAAGGACTTTTTTTTGTTGAATGTTTGCTTAATCGTCAGGCTGGGGAAACCTCAGACGGTTCAATTTGGCAGCTACAACTTGATATTGTCCAAAAGGAAGTTAATACCAAAAAATCTTTTCCAAATGGCACACAGACTCTTCTCTCCCACCCTTACATACAGAACCTTGGTTATTTTTATGAAGAAACTCCAAAAGACCACCATTACAGTTCTTGAACTTATGTGGGCATGTCTGAAAAATGCTGGAAGACGCCAATGACATAAGATCATATTAATAAGGAGAACAATTAAATGATGGAGAATACTTCTGTCTACAAGATTCTTTTGCTTTTAAAATTTAGTTTTACAAATGTTTTAGACTTTAAAGTAAATAGTTAGTTTTAAATTAAGAAAATGATAGTATGGGCAAAATGTGACTCTCCTGTATCAGCAGGGAGTTGTGCAACATGAACTGCATTTAAATTTTACTGTATGGGAGTTGTTTTAAAAGTCCGAACACATGAAAAGGGATAGGGTGAACACAGAGTATCTATGTGAGACAGATAAGTCCTTAGAAAGTGCAACATACATGGGTACTGTATAGTAGAATAAAGAATAAAGGTCAATAAGTCTGTCAGGTCAGTATAGTGTTAAACTGTGTTCACAGTGTAGTGTCACTCAAGTTCTGATTTCTGTTGCGAATTCTTGATATTATTTTAGACTGCACTGATTGCAAAACCAAAAGGACCAAAATGCCATTTTAGTTGTTGTGTACAGTATTATTTTATCCATTTTGTCATTATCTTAAAGGAACCCAAACTCAAACCTTAAGTTAAAAAAATACTGCATATCATATTTGTTTCCATAAACAAAACAGTTTTGTATGATACTGAAACTTCTATAAACAGCCACACCCATTCAAATCTGTTAATTAAGATTCATCACAGTAAATTTATGTCATGTTGTGCAATGTGGATTGCCAGTTTATAGGTTAAAGTTACATGGTTTTGTAGTTTTAGCCACTGAGTGTGACCCGTTTTTGTGAAGGTTCAGTTGCAGGCTGTAAAGGAAGAAGTAGAGGTTTATTCTTCAGGTGTATACCTCTTTTACATTTTGTGCAGTTAAAATGATACTCTCTTATACTGTCCTGGTTTATCTTCAAATCTTTTTTTCCCAGCATCTGAAGTGAATATACTTCCGTGGACGAAAGTAGGACAAAGTAATATGTACATATATCAAATATCTCATTTCCTTAAGGATCTAAAGAAAAAAAACAGTCTAACTTTTGCCGTTTCTGAATGATACCCATCTCTTTGGCCTGCTGGTTCTGGCAGACACATGAAACCTTAGCAACTGCGCAGAACTCCAGAGTCTTTTTTCACTTTCTGATTTTTCCATACTCTGGCCTCTGAATGGCCTGCTTGTTCCTTGGTGTTTGCTGTCTAACCACTGGCTCCAACCCCCACACATAACAAACACACCATATCATCAGCAGGGTCTACTCACATGCACTGTGCACTCCGTCTTTCAGTTTGCCACTTTCCCTTTTGTTAACTGATCTGTGTTGTGTTTGCCTTATGTTAAACAATTGCTTAGCTGCCCTTCTGGGTATTCAGACCCAGTGTCAACTAATTTTCCTTTGGTTAAACTTACATTGCTATGAGATTTGTCCCACACAAAACTGAAAATAAAATCTGCAGTCTGTAATAAGCTACTCAGCCTTGTTGCTGAAGCTTCTTTCAAGAAAACTCGAAAAGACGACCTGATGAATTAGCTACAAATGACCAAATGAGCTGGAGGAGGGGACTGGCCCAGTCTCATTTGTAACATCTCTAGTGTTTATAAGGCTTTTGAAGAAGAAGCTTATAAAAACTCATAACCACAAAAACAGAATGGGGAATAGCTTAAGCATTTAAAGATGTCATGTACCCTTTACCATAGGTTTTTGTGACACTCTACCCCTAGATTGGCGGTAAAAAAGTGTACAGTTTTTTAAATGGTATTGGAAATCTTCACTACAGCTAACGTTTCTGTAAAATGTTATCTTATTGCAAATGCTCAGAAATGGTCTTTCATTCCAGGGACCATATTTTTAACTTTAGAACATGCCACTGTGTACTTATGTGTATGAACGTTGATAGCAATAAATTAACAAAATATCAGCTACTGTATGTGACTTATGGGTGGTTAAAAACTGTCCGGAAATACATAAAATGGTGAAAAACACAGTTAATTTCAATGTACTTTCCTGCTGTGAAAATGTCTGGTATGCATTAGCCACAGACTCCAGTTGGATTGCTGGATCCATTGTAAACACTTCCCTCCCTTTCATACTACATATAATAATAAACTTCTGCAAAGGTCAGAACCGCGCATGATCTTCAGGAATAAATAACGTTACATCTGTGTGTTCTTTTAATGATAACGAATTCTACATATGTCCACTTGTACAAAATTATTCCATCAATCAACAGAACACTGATGTAAATTGCTAACTCTAATCAACAGACATAGTGTGATGGACAGTGTGGTATTGGGAAACCCAGCTGTCAAGTGCATTTGGTATATGAGAAAAACAGGGGAAAGCAATTTGAAACCTTGTGGAACCCCCTAATCAAAATTAGTGACAACTAAAAGCAGTATTCAAGAAACAGTGGAAAATCTGAATGAGTTCTTAGTGGGTGTTTAGTAAAACAGGTACATGTTTTACATACCCTGAACCTAGCAGGTACGTGTGTTGTGCAGACAATGCGTATACAGTAAAATCCAGTAGTTCTCTTTTTCCACTGCTCAGAAAAATAAGAAAATGCTTTTCCAGCATATCTTATATGAGTACTGCTACATGCTGGTCTAAATGTCTTCACTTTTCATGAATGAAACTTTAAATATCCTGAAAACATTTTTGTTAATTGCAGAAATAATGAATACAATGTAAAGATTCTCTAAAATTGCTAACTCTAGAAGGTAAAGAATTATTTCTGACACTCCTGTATTACCAGAGTATCAGCTGTAAGAGATACAATGTCAATTTTACATGTAAGGGATTTTTAAAAGATGACTGCATCAGTACAATGCAGATCGCATTTATACAATTTAAGTTACTCTAAAAGCATCTACAAAAAATAAATTGTTCAATACAAGCTTCTTAAGCTTGTTTAAAGAGAATTTTTTTTGCCAATGATTTGTGTCATAACTCTTACTGTAAACAGTAATGGTTATACAGTTTGTAATTCTAAATAGCAAAAAAAAACCTTCTTCTTCAAATTGATATGTGAGAACAAAGATCAAAGAATTGGATTCTGATGGTCGACTCCAAAATAGGAAGGTTTATGAAACGTTTACATATCTTTTGTTTACTCTGAAGTGCACCAGACAAACTGAAGAGAATTGTTTGGGTTACTTTGTAGTCTGTCAGAAAAAGTCTGTAATTAAAACGGAATGTTAATCTGGATCCAATACTGTACAATTATCCTCATTTCAAATTCTATAAAATGCCACGCCACAGCTGTAAAATGACTCTTTAAAAATACTAGCGTTCCTATGTTTATTGCCTGGCATACTAAGTCTGAAGCTTTTTTACTTCAATTATAGTGTTAAACCTAATGAAAGCTTTATAGTGATATTTTTTCATATTTTGATGTTTACGTGAATCAAATAAAAACTATTTAAGATTGTTGATGAAATATTTGTTATTCGTTGTCTACATTTTATCGTACATTAATTCAGTAACCTGGTTTTTCATAGATCCATTTATTTGGTTGATCCTCTAATTTGTAAAACAGTAGGTGTACACGAATACAAATTTGAATGATATTAAAAGTAGGAATAAGAAATGACTATCACAGTAAATGCATTTAAAAAATAATTAGCATACAAAAGCACCCAGAAGATAAAAACTGTTTCATGACCTATCATAATTACTAATTAAATACAGTATATTATGGATTTCATATAGTGCAAAGAATAACAAATCTCTGCATCCCAGAAATACAGTATTTTATGAGAAGAAAAATGGCAAATGTCAATTCAGAATATCTAATATCTAATGTGTAGAAGGTTTCAGAATCAGTGGCCTCCACAGTGAATGAATTACAACCATATTATTATTTTTTTACATTTTTTACACTGCAACATCTTGACTTCACTACTTTGTATACCAGAATATAGTTTGTTGAAATACTGTTAATTAGTAAGAACAGTGATCCCAAGTCAGATCCACATGGTCTCTACTAATTACATCACCCCAATCTGCTAATACACCCTTCGTCTTTAGTTTCTGTTTTCTATTCATTTTCCAGTGCTCAGTCCAAATGCATGTATTATCTTGAATGCCTGCTGCTTGCAATCTAAGAGTGAAACTTTTATGGGAAATGTTTTGATAGGGTCCCTAATAAAAGATCCGTTCCCAATTTGAGAGCTATAACAATCCAACTTAACATACAGTATGGACATGTAGTGAAAAGTAATTTTAGTGCTACTGCTCTGTTAATCTACAGTATATTAATAATTTAGATTTCCCATTGTCATAGCAGAGGTGATTTCTGTGACTTTTAAACACAGCAATTTTATTAGAATACAACAACCCTTTTTTTATTTACTAATAATATTATTGGCAAAAATGGCAAGTCCAGGTCTTATACCAAAGTATATGAAAGTTGGTGAAATATGACTTTAAAGTAGTGACTTTAAACATTGTTAAATAAAATCTAAATATAAAGATTTTTTTTAATCATGCACAGTTTGTTCCTTAAGCTATTTCTGTTTTTGTTGTAATTAAACATTGTACATTAGCTAAGTTTCAGATTACAAGGTGTTGTAGTGAAATAGAAACAGGTTTTTGCTAACAAGAACTGTAAAGAAAAAAAACATATTAAGGTGTTGCATTTTTTAGTCAAAGGGATTTCTCTTACCTGGATTAACCTGAGATTTTGCAGCCCCTAACAGGTACAACAGCATCAACAGGGGGAAGTGCATCTTCTGAAGAATTTTCATTCCTACAGTGAACACAGACAAAAGACATTGAATCTGCAGTAGATTCTGCCATATCCACTGTAGGATCTACACAGAAACACAGGAAAATAATAAACGTTTCTAAAACATTAAGTTGCACAATATCTAAAGGATTATTTGTGTGAATTTACCATACTGTAGTCAAAGAAAAAAAAAGCTTATATATCCCGTGTCAAGTATTAAAGATGATTTGATAATTTTAGATGAGACATCTAAACTGAGTAAGATGTAATTGTATATGTTTGCCAGGCAATATGATTTTAAGGACCAATACTATGCATTACAAACTGAGAATGTGTTTCACAGTTGGCCATCATTCCTTGAATAAAGAAACCAGGCTGTGTTCCAGTTCATACAGGAAAATGGAATTTTATTGCAAACATGGTTTTCATTTGGTCTGTGAAGATGTAATAATATTCTGAATGTGGAATTTACATTGATTTTCCAAAGATACTGAAGGTGTTTTAGAGAACTTCCAGGATGAATTGAATTGTGTCGTAACACATGTTTTTGTCAATTTAAGTTATTCATTATGATTTAAGGTTTAAGGATAAGTATGTTTTAATGAAGCCAGGGGGGTACTTTAAAAGGAAAGGAGAGGCAAAAATATCATAACCTTTGTTGTGCTTTTGCAGTGGAGTCTCAAAAATGATAATGAAAAAGAATAAACAGGGGTTGCTCAACATTGCAGTTAGCTGCCAGTGAGACATTACCTCAGCTCATGAGAACAAGCGGGAGGAGTTTCAGATCAACACACCACCTAGAACAGGCCAACCACAGTCAGGACAGTCACTGGTGTAGTAACAGAATGACCAATAAAAAAATAAACAAACAGAAAGCTAACAAATTACTAAAGTATTTCAAAATGATTATGAAAGCTATTATACAACACTAGAAAAAGAACTAAGAAATCTTGTAATGGTTTAATATCACAGTAAAAATATGCAAATATGACACTGTACTCACTTCTGTATCTGTGAGTTATGTGAGAGGTTAGAGAAGTGAGACTAGATTTAGAGATTAGCAGAGAAATCTAAATTTAGTTGGTCTCCATTAATGCTGATGGACTGATGACTTTCCCATTAAAATCCTTTTGAAAATGTACAAATGAAAAAGTGTGTGCTCACCTTTGCATGCAAACACAAAATATACTTTTGACCTTGTGATCTGCAAAACACACCAGCAAATTGATAGAGTTCATTACTGGTATATAGATTCTAGCACTATCTTTGCAAGCAGTGTTGACGATGAAACATAAACAGCACAGAGTAACTTTTTCAATGCATTTCTCATAGTTATTTCCTGTAAGTGCTGTTTTAAAGATTTTCTGTTTAATTATATGGAAAAAAACGTTTTAAGACATTAAAAAATAAGAAGGTGAGACTCTCTAACGCATATTAAGGGTCTTAGAAACCTGGCTTTCTTGATTGATAACAAAAAAACAATGCGATATTTACTTTCGGCTTCTCCCTTGAGTATTATCTGTTATAAGATGAGTTGATCAATCAGTTAAATGTTTATTGTCCCTTCTATGAGTGCCATTTAAAAATTTCAATCCCAGTATCTATGCATTGCAGGCTTTAAGAACAGTTTTTTTTCATTTTTGATAATTAATGGATGAATTGAAATTAAAATTTAAGCGACACATAAGTACAGTATGTGAACTTTAATTATCCACTTATCATGCTTATGTTGGTAATATAAATGAGCTTGGCCTTATTTAAATTGTATTTTGAACAAATTCTAAAATTCTAGCAGATGGAAAAAAAGTTATGAACACTGAAAAACTGCATTTGTTGCTATCTGCCCAGAAAAAACCTGAAACACATCAATTTCTCCAAGAAATGAAAGGCTCAAGTAAATCATAGGGTAATTTTACAGCAGAAACTTTTAGACAAAAGTTTAGCATTATAATGTCTTTGAGGTAACACAGTGAACCAGTGTTTTGGCATTAATGTGGGGTTAATTTAAGGAAATTATACCAGCTCTGCAAATCAGGAATATAGTATTTCTCATGCAGAATCTATGTATAAAGCTGTTCCCATAACACATTCTCATAGAACATTCTACACAGAAATGTAGAGGGTATTATAGTATAAGCCTAATAATAGTGGAGTAAGGGAGGAATTAATGTTTCTATTGATTAGGCATTCTTTTGGAAACATACAGTACATTTACTAAAATATTAACAAAGTCTGTTCTATCAGTAGTGCAATTGGATATTTAAAGAAAGCTATGAATTTTCTGCCTTGACCCCAAGCCAAATATAACTTACTTTACATGGCTCTGCAGACAAAGGGGCTGACAAATAAAAATTGAAATTGTGGCCCTGTGTACATTTCAAAATCTGCTTTTGATAAAGGACAGGATTAACTCCCAAGTTACTTCAATGTATATTACTTTAAAAAAAAAACTTGTACATCAAAAATGTATGGCTCTCATTTCCATGAAACTCCATCAGTAAGCAGAAAGCTCTGATGATTCGGTCACATTCCATCTATGCAATCAGATAATTGTGGGTTGAAGAGACGGAAAGCCGAACGAATCTTCCTCCCCTCTCCACCACTCCTCCACTTCAGATGGCCCAAACTAAGATATTTTTCCAAACGTTTGCTAGTCAGTAACCTTTTTAAACCTTTTTTTTTGTTTAAAGCAAAAAAAAAAAGGTTTTGCACTGCAGAGACAATTATAGTTGAAAAGGAAATCAAATCTTGGAATCTGTTTCACCACAACATCAAGATGCATTGTACTGTATAGAGTCAGTTTTCTTTCTTGGTCTATAATTACTGCTTGGCTTTCACACAGATGAAACCATTTTGCAATGGTTCTATTGTTTTGGAAAGGGAGGCTAGACTGCTTTCCCACACCAAGTCCTCTGTTCTTTATCAGAAGAAGGCCCAGCTCAGCAAAATCCTGGCCAAATTTTACTATCTCTTGAGAGTGAGACCTTGTTTATTCAACATTTGTGGTGCTGTGAACTCTGGTATGAATTCATTCCAATGGTTTTTGCCTAGCTGAAGAATAGAAAATAACTACCCTGACCCTGGATGTCTGAGATCCTCAATTGTATCAAGAGAGAGGAGAAATATATAGTATAGAGATATTTTCTCATGTTTTTGTGTATAAAGTAAGATTTAGATCATAGTAGCATACAACTCAAGCGGAGATGCCTAGGTTTAGATAGATACTTCATTAATCCCTTGAGGGAAATTGCAGAACAGGTTTATAAAAATTAATTACCTCTGGCCAATTTGCAGCTCTGAATTGGGGGGCCATCTGAGCATATACAAAGTTCACAGCCACATACATTTTTAGGGTTCATTAGCATGAGATAGAGAATTTTAACCAATGAGACAGAAGTATTTGAACATTACAAATAACCTTTCCAGTTTATGGTATGTTTTAAGAGCATACTGTATGGCTGATATGCATTATGGGAATGAAGATTGATTATAATTTGCTGTTCAAAATGCTGGATTGTTTTTCTCAATCAAAAATTGTTCATGTGAATGAAACTCTTTATATGCTAATCTTCTACAAATTATCAATAGGAAACTTTGATAATGTAATGTAAAGCTGGAAGTAAATTCCAAACAAATAACCAGCAGCCATATCACTCTGCAACTCAGAACTAGCAACCCACTGAAGCTAAGCAGGTGTGAGCCTGCTCAGTACCTGGATGGGAGACCTCCTGGGGAAAAACTAAGGTTGCATTATAGTGATGGGGATACTTTACTGTAAACAGGTGCTGTCCATCAGATGAGATGTAAAACCAAGGTCCTGACTCTCATTAAAAATTTAAAAAAGACCCTGGCCAAATCCCCATAGGCTCTGTCCTTCTAATAATCCCCATCTATGTCTGGTGAGCGTTCTGGCACACTGGATGCTGCACATTGGTGGAGGGGAGTCCCCATTACCTGTAAAGCGCTTTTAGTGGAGTGTCCAGAAAAGCGCTATATAAGTGCAAGCAATTATTAATTATTATTATTAAATTATTTTAATGTAAAATGTCTTCATGGAATTGTGAATAGTTTTTCTTTTTCCTTATGATGAGTACATGATTAGCCGTGAGTTACCGTGACAAGAGTCTTGTGGCAGTTAATGCTGCTGTTCTAGGTTAGGATCACAGTTCTAGGTTAGGATAGGTTATATTTTGTTCTGGGCATCTTCTGTGTGGAGGACAAATACCCTCTTCATGTATTCAGTAGGGTTTTGGCCAGGTGCATTTTTCATACAGTACTTCCCAAAGACATGCAGAATAGATTGATTGATATGCCATCTCTGTGTCACAGATAGAATGGACTATGATCTCTGTAAAGTTAATCCCTAGCAACTCTTTAAATTTAAATTCATTGCTACTTTGATCACATTAAAATATACACAAAGCAATATTGTGTTTTCTTAATCTTTTGTAAATGGAGGTAAGTGTCTTCAGTATGGCAAGGTCTTCTTGTTGCTAAATGATAAGTTCCCCCCCAAAATATGACAAAGTTCTGAAACAAATTAGTCTGAAGGCATGTGTTAGGCATTTCTGAATGCCTACAGTATCCACTTGACACGACTCAAGAGCTCCTGTGAGCTTCAAAACAATCCCACCCTCTAGCACACAGAGTAAAAAAAGCAATTATGAACTAGTTAATAGAAGGAAATATCTTGGCATCAAATATCCTTTGTTTTTATTTAAAACATCTGCAGAGGTTTAAGAAATTACAAGTGTTACTGAACTGACATAGGACTCAAGAACAATACAATTATGTCTTCCAGAAATGATTTGGCAATGTCACCTTTGATAATTATTGCTTTCTCATTAAGGTGATTAATTGTCAGTTTAATTATTTTTTATGTTTATTTAACTGTAAATTACAAAATGAAGTTAATGCAAGTCAAAGTTGTCCTTTTGTGACTTTAAATTTGGTTAGCTTACTGTGCTGAATCACAGTACAAAAGATTTGGATCTGTATCAATTCAATGTTAACAATGTTAACAGCCTTTATATTTTAAATCTTCTTCAATAAAAACTTCTCGGTATGGAGAGATTTTCTCCTTACTAATGTTCTGACACATAAAATATAAACTTATCTTTGTGAATGATGGAAGCAAATTATTTAAATGTAAAACATCTTAATGGAATTGTAAATAGTTTTTCTTTTCTCTTTCTTGGGACTGTGGATCAGTCTGACTCATCACTAGCATGCCTGAGAATAACTGTATTTCCCTACCCGAGAGGACGTTATTGTTCCATAACACTGTTTTTGCTATAGTAACAAAAGTGTTCAGCTGACCTCCATAATCGCTGTGTGTTAGG
Source organism: Lepisosteus oculatus (assembly GCF_040954835.1). Classification (NCBI taxonomy): domain Eukaryota; kingdom Metazoa; phylum Chordata; class Actinopteri; order Semionotiformes; family Lepisosteidae; genus Lepisosteus; species Lepisosteus oculatus. The sequence goes on along the minus strand of NC_090704.1, from coordinate 13,396,383 downwards.
TCCCTGGAATGATGCTATAAACAAGCTTTTTGTGCAGCAAATAAGCATTCAGAAGGATCTAATAACCTGAACTATTAACTTACATTTGTTTTTTTGTCCTTGTCATTTTCCTGCTTTTAATTGTGTGCAATTTGCCACTTGCAAATGTTGGATAGACACCTAGTGATATGAAGAAACATTTTTTTTAATCTCAGAGAGTCTTGGGGCCTAGAACAAACCCTTTAAGACTGTTATTATTGAACCGTGGCATCTTTCAAAATGCAATGCTTTAAGATTTAACACAATTTTAACGAGATTCAGGGATCTCAAAAGCCACTAGACACAAAATGGCCTCTTCTGCCCATAGAACTGTGTGAATACAATTTTTGTGAACACTTATCAATAGTGTCTAACCCAAATACAAATTATTACAACTTCAGGTACATTATTTGACAGAATACATAGATCTTCTGTTAGCTTGGAATGTAAAGCACATTGCTGACTCTGCATGGAATGAAAAACTGGGAGTCTGCAGTCTGTAATCACGCAGATCACAGGAATTATTTTGTCATTCCACAAAATAAACACATGACAAAATGACAGGAATTTACCTCTATAGTTATCTGCACAAAAAAAAATCACAGAATTTGCCAGTTTCAAAATCCTGCCCTAAACAGACATAAAATTGTCCCTTACATTAAACTATATGATATAAAAATGTTTGCACGCTTTAAATGGTTGACTGGTCTTGGATGTAGGATATTTGTTCAGTAAACTTAAATCACACTTTATTTATAAATTAATTTGTATTTTTCTGTTACGTCAGTTAGTTAACGCCGCTGCTTGGCAAACAGCTAGTATATCCTTAGACTTAAAATAACACACAAAAATAAATCAGAGATGGTATGGAAGAGGAGGGAATGAGACAAAACTGCCCAATGTGACAACATTATAAAAAATACTATTCATTCTGCTTTATTTTTATTAGAAATAATGTGTATTCAAATTATTGAATAAATCCTGCATTGTGCTATTGCTAATGCACCCTCAGACACTTTGTTACATACACACCACTCTGAACTGAATAAATGCAAAGCTGTGGTAAATGCTTATTCAGTGCTAGGCTTTGCTGAGGTGACTAAAGTTATTTTAGTCAGTCATTTCTGATGTATCCCATACAGTACATACACAATATGTTACAATTGCTCACATACCTTTAAATTAATCTAATTTCCAAAACAAACTGAGCCCATACCAGTATATGGTGGTTTTACAGTCTGTTCAGGTGTTCAGCTTTCTCCCATGAGAGTGCATCCAGCACAAGAGTAACCCACAGCTCCACAGGGCCCCACTTCTTTAACTATTTTTACACACTAGACAGCATTAGCATAATTTATGTGCTGAACTTTCAAATGTCTCCAATAAACATCCTCCTGAGTGGCTTGTGAAGGCAGTGTGTGGCTCAGGTCTCAAAGCCTGCATTATTTCTTGGATTGGCCTGGTTACTATTGGCTCATGTTGGCTATATGTAGTGCACAACTTGAAGCTGACTCCCCAGCAAGCTTGCAGGGCAGAGTGAAAGAGCCTTTCACGATCTGAAACTTGAGCAAAGCCAGTTACAGCATGAAGCCTATTCGCTCCATTATTACAAAATTGCAAGAAGATTTAAGCTGAAACACCTGTTTCCATGAGATGTTACACAGTTTTTAAGAGTTGCTAACTTGCTATTGCTTCTGTTATCCACATACTGTAAAACAACATGACACACAGGGACTCAGATGTTACCATAATTCAATCAGCTGACTAATTTATTGTTTTAAACACAGCACAATAGGTATTAGATAGATGTTGAAATCTCATAAATGGTTTATTTTTCTTGTAAATATGCAAATGTTAAAAATAATGTTTTATAAATGATTCAACAACAGACATTGTGGATTTTGGTTTGAAGTATGAAGATTATCTGGAAGAAAAAAGACCAAACTGAACGCCTGCAAAACATTTTTATCTTAGGAAAAGGTTTAAGACACTGAGATTTTAAGCTTTGTGGACTGTAGTTGAAAAATATATTTGAATGCAAACATTAAGAACCTTTTAAAAGGCTGAAGCATTTATAATGATGTCAGTTCTAATATATCCACAAAAAATCAAATTTAGTACCTATGCAATTACATTTAAGTGACCATGAACTAATTTTAGTGTTCACAGTCTGACACTCTTAATCACCTTCAGTGTAATTTTATCATTAAAATTATGTAAAAACACAAATAAAGAACTGAGAATAGTTTTATATTTAAATATTAAATTAGTTGTCCAAAGACAATGTACTGTATGATAAAATTTGTCTTAATTCACGTGAGGGAGTAATCGTATTGGGAAAGAATAACTAGGTTCTGATTCTTTTTCAGAAGCTTTTCTTTTTCTTTGCAAGGTGTATGACCTGGCAGTGAGACAGTACATGTGGTTTCCAGCAGTCTGGCAAAAGTCAAATCTCCCTACTCTGAACCCCAAGCTGAGCTTCATTACCAATGAGTAATTTTAAAAGGAAACTAACAGAAAGTCCTTTCAGTGGTAATAGTCATATTAAGACGCATAATTCAAAAAATAGATTTATCATTACCCGAAACTGATTTAGTAAAAATGCAAGAGATATTGAAAGATGAACAGTGCATCAAATTATACAAATGTCACCTGATACTGTCTCAATATTTCATGAATGTTTCTATTATGATTATTCCTGCTATTATGTATTCGATGTAGATATGTATATGTGTATTTTATTCTCATGTCTGAAAATAAAGGTTCCCAATATACTGTAACTACAAAAACCTATAATTACTTTTTACGATGGAAGTTCTAGAGGGAATCATTACATTTCAATAAATGCATTTTCTGTTGAAAGTTGAATTTAACCAATTAATTATACAGGTTGTCTGTATTTAAGAGACTTGGTGAGGATACACTCACATCTCCTTGCCGCTTTCCCAGATATCCCATACATTGATTTTAGCTTGCTGATGAAAGGCTGTTTAATTTGGAACAGCTGGTGTTGGAAGTACCCAGGTGCCCTGAACACTACACAACTGATAAAAGAAACAGCTACGATTTAAAATCATTCAAGGCAATAATTTCTGCATCATCCCATATGAAAATGTTTTCTCTCCCTCTTATGAATATTTTCTCAAGTCAGATATTCTTTGATCTAAACATAAAACTGTCACACATAGTCCCTATGTTAAAAAAAGCATGAGACAATTCAAAATTCTAGAAGTTAAGTCAAATATTTATGTGGAATATTTTATCATTAGTAAGCTTTAATGTGCAGTATGCACATTATGTTTGCTCTTACTAATATCTACAAATCTGCGAGTGCCCTTTACTTGGAGGCAAATGCAACATTTAAAGTTAATATTATGTACGCTTACAATTATGTGTTTTCCGTTTATGTGTGATAAATTCAAATCACATATGGTTATTTTCAGGTTGGACAAGGGAATTACAAGATTCGACTTAACTTCTCTCAGATCCTTCAAACATCTCTGTTTAATAGCTATTGATTCAAACAATTAACTGCACTGTTCCTGTAACATCTAACATTTACTGGATCTTAAAATGTCAATACATTTTCAACATTCAACACAGATGGTTTAATTGTCTTTATTGGATACTAGTTTAAATGGATATACTGTATATTAACATTTGCCTAGGTAATTTGATATCTAGGAAGTAACAAATGAATGCACATCCAGTAGCTGTGGTAAGACTTGTAGATGTGGTCATTTTTCACATTCTGATTAGAATTCTTCTTATCCCTTTCATCTCCATTAATCAATGTCATTACTACTTGGTCCTGAGCTGTATTAGCATGTGGCAGTGAGAAGATTACTTTGAATTGATTGTCCCCTCTCCAACCCGATATAACGAGTCAAGACAAATAATAACATTTTCCCCTTTCAGTCGGTGTCAGAGCTACTTGATGACCAGCAACCATTTTTAGGAAAGCCTTATCTTATACCTCTTATAAAGGAGCAAAAAGAAAGAAAAATATTGTACAGGTCTCATTGTTCACATAAAATCCATATACTGGCAATAATAAAACAAACTTGGGAATATGGTCTGTTTTATAGATTGTCAGAAATAACTAACAATTCTTGGAAAGACCAGAAGACTACAGCTACCTTAGAGAACAGAAGGCCCGAGTGACATCTGTTACAGTATGTCAATAAAGTAAGAACTACCCGATTTTAACCTGAACTTTAGACAACGTCCTACTTCACTGAATTGAAGTAAGAGGGAATCAGATTTTCTACTGTTGATAAGATTGTTTAGTAGGTTATATCAGGACAGCAGCCCTCTTTTTATTCCAGTTAAAATCTGTCATGCAGAATATGTAAAATACACACTACTTCCACTCATAAAAGTGCTGGTTCTGGCCCAAGATGAGTGCTTACTCAAGATTACCTCTATGACAGAGCCAGTACCCTGTGGAGAGAGGCTTATTTTAAAATGACATGTTTATTAAGCCAATTAATTGTTAAAGCATTATTATAAAAACACTTTCTTGTTGAACTATATTTATTACCACCTAATTATACAGCTTTTACATTTTCTATACTGATGCACAACATCATGAGTATACAATGAATTTCTCACAGTACTGCTAACCAAGGCATGAATACATTTTTAATGAAAAACATGAATAACTATTTATAAATAAATGAAACACTGGGCCAGAGGCAAGAGGAAAGTTTTTTGCCATCTTTATAGATAGAACTACTATATATTCAGTATCACTTTTTGAAGCACAGAATTCCTTACTATAGGCTGAGCTAATTTTATCCCAACAAAAATCCCTTTTCTAAGATTGCACATTTTCTCCATATTTTGTCCCTGTTTCATTCAGATAAAGAAAAAGAGTTGTGCTAATAGAGATTTTTCCTGGAGATTAAGTTTATGGAAAGACTGTAAAGAGAACAGTTGTGAAAACACCTGTTGCCATACCAAATTATTGCATTTTTATTTATATTCTAAAGGTTACAATTTTCTCAAAAAATAGCATATATAAAATTTTTGCAGGAAACTTGTGGCCCACAAACAATCATTTTGATAACTGAGCCAATAACAGTTATTTGGGCCTTTTGAGGTATTTTATTTTTCTATGTATTTTGCTATGCATGCTAAATGTTTCAATGTTTTAGCAAAGAAACAAGTTATAAAAAGAATAAATCATTATTCCGAGCAGAAATTAAACAGGATGCACAGAAATTTCTAAACAGAAACAAAAGAGATTCAATTAAGCAATGAGAGGGGAAATATTCAGAAATATATTGCAAAAAAACGTGAATAGATCTGGACCAATAAAAAGAATCTTTGCAATCAATTCACGATTTTATGACTTGAAAATGACATTCTCTTGTATCATGTTCACAAAGAAGGCAGCTCATAAAAGAAGAATGCAATTTTTAGTCTTGATGCCCCTTGGTTGATCAATGTTTATTTACTCAACAGAGGAATTTATATCAGTAGTGCTTTCTAAGCCCAGAGTATTGGCATGTGCCAGATGTTCTGAGCACATTCCATTGCAGTATCGAGAGAGATGTCTTTAGTCTATATCTCAGAATTAGGCGTTTCTTCTATTTCAAAAGCAAATTACTGGTTCCACTGTACTGTACTTTACTTCCTCAAAAGGTCCAAAACATGAAAGAACTGAGATGGATTGCTTAAATAGAAAAACAACAGTATTGGATTACTTTATGCATATCCTCAAAGAAACTTAAAGTGATACGTCTTCAAAAACTGAAAAGAAAAAAGAACGTGAAGGAATAAAAAAATGCTTTTTTTAAAACACTTCGAAAAATACACTCTTGGTTTCAGTTTTGATGTGAAGCCATTAAACAAAGGGGTGTTGCAATTAGGACTGAACTAAACAATGCAGAATGTGTTTTATGAGGCCTAGGCTTCACAATAAAACAAATGCCTTCTTCTCTTGTTCTTGTATTAATATGCACATATACTATGAACACATGTGCTTTTCATTCTACATTTCATTCCCTGAGGCTTTAGCATAGCATCTTAGATATTTTATGCGTATGAGTGAAATCTGAATAAAATAGCATTTCTATTGTAATTGAATCCAGGTGATGTTACATAAGATGCAAATACAATTTTCTAACAACATTAAGCTTCTCAGATTTATAAATAGTTTATTACATGGAAAAAAAAACTGCTGTCTAAATTAAAAATTGAAAATGGTTATTTCACATGGTCTTTATGAGTCAGAATATGTGGACTCAAGCTACTTTGCAGGTGTTCATAAAAAATGTTTCTTTACAAGTTTGATATTGCTCCAAAGAATCTTTGAGTCCTACCCTTCTACCCCAGAGAGCCCCATATAAATACAAATACTGCTGTCTCAGTCTGGTTCCTTCAGTGGTAAATATTTCAAACCATTGACATAAAAGCTCTCGTGGATAGTCTTGAAAATCAATAATTGCACATTTGTCTTGAAAGAAAAATAAAACTTTAAGATATTCATTTAACACCTTACATCTCTAACCGACAACTCAAGTCTATGTTTAACTCTTGAAATAAACATGAAAGACTGCTCAATAGTTTTCTCTTTTTCTCAGCATCTGCCCAGGGTCAGTGCTCCTGAAATTATGAGACAATGTACATGGACCTTATAAGGCAGAGCTCAAACTCACGTGGTCTTTGCTTAGACCTTCTGTACAGAGGCAGCTGCTGTCGCAGTAGCATGGGCAGTAGATCATAACAGGTTGACACCCTTCAAAAAGGGAACTTTAATGGTTTTCTGTTGTGTCTGCAGCACCGAACAGTAAATTGGTATGAGTAGAGACTTGAGCCAATAATAATTATAATAATAATAATAATTGCTTACACTTATATAGCGCTTTTCTGGACACTCCACTCAAAGCACTTTACAGGTAATGGGGACTCCCCTCCACCACCACCAATGTGCAGCATCCACCTGGATGATGCGACGGCAGCCATAGTGCGCCAGAACGCTCACCACACATCAACTATCAGTGGGGAGGAGAGCAGAATAATGTAGCCAATTCATAGAAGGGGATTATTAGGAGGCCATGATTGGTAAGGGCCAATTGGAAATTTGGCCAGGATGCCGGGGTTACACCCCTACACTTTTCGAGAAGCACCCTGGGATTTTTAATGACCACAGAGAGTCAGGACCTCGGTTTTACGTCTCATCCGAAGGACAGCGCCTGTTTACAGTATAGTGTCCCCATCACTATACTGGGGCATTAGGACCCACATGGACCACAGGGTGAGCGCCCCCCGCTGGCCCCACTAACACCTCTTCCAGCAGCAACCTTAGTTTTACAATAACCTTGTAGACCATAGCCACTGGGTAAACCTGTGTGAGAACAACATGTCTTGCAATGCCAAAATACCTTGCAAAAGCCAGTGAAATCAGATGAAAAAAACACAAACAAAAACTCTGAATTACATCTAGAAATAACTAGAAATATGGAGGTTCAGACAAAGCAAATCTTTAGAAGACAGGAACCTCTTTCTGAAAGAACTGCAGTTTTTACTGTTATGAGTAATTTTCAAGTAGTAGGTTAGGTGCTGCGAGAATGATGGTCAGGAACAGAGCTCTTTTCTCTGTGTTGTATTTGATCATTTTTGCAATATCCAACTTGATTATTAGTTTAACTTGAGTAAGAGAAGCCTTGATAAATAAACGTTTCAGTTTCTACATTACCCAACCACAGATTGGCCATTTGCTTGGTGGATTTATATAGTGTAATTTTTAAAAATCACTCCCAGCTGGTTTTAAATAATCCTTTGCTCTCAGAAGGATATAGTACTTTGCCCCTCCAATACATGTGTTATGTTTTGCAATGTTTTGAGCTTATTCTGTATATCATTCATAAGACATCCTGGATAAAAAGAACCATCCTTACATACAACACACTCTTTATTCACTCTATATTATCCAAGCAGTATGAAGAAGACCATCTGAAGCTCCTTAAATTCTATAAATATGATTCAAAATCCCATTCACGAGACTGAACGGAATTAGCACTACAAGAACAAAGGAAAAGGTGCCAGTACATTGTTCAGTGTCTTCAATAGTGAACATCTAACCATTATGAAAGGTTACCGTGGTGGTTTCCATGGTAAACATGAACGCAATTTTTTGCTTTTTTCTTTGCATCATGTTTATACAGTTCCATGGATTTACTTTGCTTTGCCATCATTCTCTACTACTGTAATTTATAACACTTCAAATCTGACATTTTATAAGGGAAGCATTCCCTAAATTAATAAAGGTAGAACTGAATACAATATTCAGTGTTTTTTTTATTCAGCACTTTCCAAAAGAAAAGTGTTTGGTATTTGATTATTATAAGAAGAAGAAAATGGGTAAAGGTACCGTATGTCATCAGTCTTAAACTGGTGTATCTCTGGCTGTGTACTGTACATTGTTTACATGGCTATTTTATTTGCTGCTGTAAAACATGTATCAGATTCCAAACATGGAACCCTGAATGTCCTCTATGCCATTGTCAACTTTATAATTATAGTTATAGCTTTATAACTTTATATATTATTTAAAATATTCAGTTAAAGCCAGAGCTGGCAGAATAAAAATTGTTATTTTAATACCTTTCATTTAATGAAAGTTCCATAGATGGATCCAGATGTTTTGACTCTGGTCACACAGCATTTTGTATTTTAATAATAATTCCTTACACTCCACTCCAAGCGCTTTACAGGTAATGGAGACTCCCCTCCACCACCACCAATGTGCAGCATCCACCTGGAAGATGCAACAGCAGCCATAGTGCGCCAGATTGCTCACCACACACCAGTTAACAGCGGGGAGGAGAGCAGAGTGATAAAGCCAATTAATAGATGGGGATTGATGGGGATTATTAGGAGGGAATGGGAAATTTGGTCAATTTGATTAAACATGTATTTTGTTTACATGTACTGTACGCTTGCAGAACTGTGTGTATGGAATCTCTCTAGTTTCCTTCTGGTGAAAGTCTTTAAGCTAGTGCTATGCATTAACTTGTTAATAAAGAGAACACTAAAAAGCGCCACCTAAAGTGCAGAATGGAAACCAAGCATTTAAAAAGAACATCTTGTGGCTTGTTTGTCGCTGTAAAAGGTTGCGAGGTTGTCCTGGCAAGAAACCTTGGTTTGAAGCACAGCCAAAAATATAAATATAACTAAAATATAAAAGGTTCAGGAGATTCAAACAAACCTCACAGTATTGTGTAATTTTGTAGGGTTAAAATAAACTAAGATATAGAATTGGTGCTGACCTGCTAGGCTAAGGCTACCTCAGCCTACAAATGAGAAGAAGGCTTTCAGAACTCCCCTGGAACACTAGCAACAATAGACCAAGAAGCTGCTGCAAGAGTGAGGCTGAAAGAGGGAGGGATGTGAAGTAATGAATACTGGAAAAAGAGGCTTCATATGCAGAATTGCATTTGAATCTTAGCTAGAGTCAAGTTCCAAATTATTTACATTTCCAATTGTCAAAAATATCAGATGTTTCTAGCCAAACACAATCCCTGTTTTACCTCTTGTTTCTGAGGACAGCCAAGTGTGGGACAGAAATGCCTGATATTTAGATTTTTTAAATGAATAAAGCCAACAAGACTTGTAATTAACTGAATATTTCACTTTTTGTAACATTGTTTTATTTATTTCTTTAATTTTAAACCCATCCAATTTACAATTTGCGAATTGTTTCTTCACCTCTTGGCTCACAACAATACGTACTATACTACACAGGTTAAATGAGAATGGGCAGGCATACTGTTCTCACTCAGATGCCTGTTGGAGCTATTCATCTTTTGACATGCCCCAAGCTCCATCATGCCATGCAGGAGAGTTTGTTCTGTCTCTCAGTGACATCATTGCAAAGCCCAGGAAAACACAGTAAATAGCCTAGCCTACCCTGACAGTGATTCTGAGCCACTGTTTGGAGAATACAAGTAACACTTTGCTAGTGACCTGACCCAGACTTGAACAAGAAACATTAGGGTCATAGATAGTTATAGATAGGTCTACAGTCTTCACATACAGAACAACCACCTTTACTCAGGTCTCCTGTTTTGACAGAGTTTATGGCATAAGCTCGGAAGTAAGACAAACCCCAGCTGCTACCAATTCCTGCAATCACTATTTTTGTGTGCTGGCTTTTTGCTCTGAAACAAAACATTAAACCTTTTTCATTATTAAAAAGTACATATTCTCTCTGGTACAATTTTAAGAACCAGCAGTAGCACAGAATTCCTCAACTGTCTATCAGCAGGATTAGACATCAGTGAAGGCCTCAGACATCAGGTTTTGACACCTAGACTTTAATTATTTATGCTTGCTGCCCCTTGAATTTATTTTGAACTGATCGAAAAGTTAAACTTCATTCATGAACTATGTTTTTCCTGAGTGGAAAACATTGGTTTCCTCATTAAATATTCTATAGCCATCTGTGATTTACATCCTTGATATGATCCTTGAGATTTGTCAACACTTCGCTTGTGTGTTTGGGATATTTTTGCAAGTCACCTGCCAAACTGGAAAACTACCACATGAATAATCTAGCAAAATCCACTGCCCGCCCCTCCCCCCACGTCACAGCGCACCTCTCATAATCCTTTTAAAAGGATTTATTGTTCACTATAACCAAGGATGTCACTCCATCTATACTTTGTGTTCCTTGTGATTATTAGATATACAGCCTGCATTTTTGGTTAATCAGGAGCATATACTGTAACTATTGTTTTTGCAGATGTGGAATTCAAACTTATTGCATGATAACAGCCAGACTGAAACACTTTTGTAGTGCCACCAAACTGCTTCAACAATGTTGCAAAATTCCAATCCTGCCTCCTTATTCAGAAAGTGTAAGAACAGAGAAGGATGCTGAGACCAATAATTATGGGTTACCAGCTGGATTGTTTAAAATAGTGAGCGGGTAATTGCTTTAGCAGGGAGTGGTGTTTGTGTGCTGAATGATGGAGTTTAAACAGTAGAAGATACAAATTCCCATAGCTCTGTGCAGACCACTGCATGCACATTGTTATATGTATCTTAATGTTAAATAATATTTAATAAATACCTAGACCTTTCTAGTGTTTTAGCTTAACCTATAAAGACAAAAACATTTTGTCTTAGATCAAATATAGGACGCTATCCATTTTAAAGGGGGTATAATTCGAAACAGATTTTTTTCCAGTGAGATTTTCAAAATTATACTTAAGGGATACATTTCACTGCGTAAAATGATTTTGATTGAAAACATTTGCGCTGCTAGGGTAAACAGACACCATTGCGTTGGTTTATCGTGAACACTCCCAAAATTCCTGGAAGTTGTGTCTTATCTTGTCTCATTACTAAATTAACTGATGGCTTCAAAAGAGGTTAGATTTTGTTTTTATTGATTTTTGAAGAAATTATAATCTTCAATGTAGGTATCTAAAAGTGCTCATAATAAATATACACATTCAAAAACATGATTAAATCACTGTACCATGTCAAAATATTGTTTGTGTGATTTTGGTGTGTAGATACATGTACATAAACAGCATTTGGTCAAATCTGGCTCACATACTGATCTTCCATATTTGCAAAAAGGAATAATGCATAATATTGATAAAACTTGTTTATCTCAAATGTAAAGCGGTCATACAAGTTGTCAGTTAGGCAGCTCTCCATAGTTCTGCCTCATTGTTTTAATTAGTAACTTAATTGCTTTCATGAGACTAACATTGCATTCTAGCTTCTATCGTATGTAATCTTACAATTAGTAAGTCTGCGAACAATAGACAAAATGGCTAACTGACAGACCTAATCTGTTTTAATTATTTATAAACGTTTTACAGCACATGCTTGCAATTCCAGGAAATATTTTAGTATTTCTATTACAGTGGTGGGGATTGTAAATTTAACAGGAAATGAAATCATTCACATATAATGTAGACAAATGTAAGACTTTCATACATTTTTTCCTGAATCTTCCTAGTGTTTGTATGACCTAGTCCTACAAATAAACTGGACCATTTTGTATTATTTTTAGATACGTACATAAATAATGTATAATACACATTTAGATACATAAATAATAGTGTCCCTGTATGTATTTAAAGATTGTATTTCAACACCTTTACCAATTAGAAGTAACCAGGATATAGTGTGTGAGCATGAACCATTCATAATGGGGATTCTGAGAGTTTGTTTTCAATATCTGGCCTTCAAAGACAGATAGGCACGTTTGATTATATAATTTTTAAAATTAAATTGAAAGCCTTTATAGTCAATGAAAACAAAACATGTTTATGCATATAAATGAACATGATTTTTATAGTAAACATTTCCTAGTACTGGGGACAGGATTTCTGACTTGTTTCAGTACATTGGCACACATATTAATTGTCTTATTCCTACATGTCAATTAGATGAAAGATGATTAGAATAACAACAACATAAACTGAAATAGTACCACACAAAGTTAAAAAAAGTTAAAAGTTAAAACACAGATTTTCTATCTGTACAAGTTTGCCATGGATTTTTAGTTATTTGCCCTCCATGGATTAAGATGATGGAAATCATTGTGTAATTGAAATGACATTTTTACACTCACTTCTTTCCAAGGTTTTATTGTTGCCCTGACAGTTCTAAAAAGACCATGTACTGTATGTATTAATATAAGGTTCAGTCCTTTCACACAATTAAAGAACGTCTCACAATTAACAATAATGGAAAATAGTTATTTTAACAGGGTTAAGACAATAAGAGCGCCCATGCTGATTTAGGAAATGGTCCATAAAAACAACACCATTAATGTTTAACAGCTGGGAACACACCCGTAAACAGACAAGCACACGCAGATATTTAATGTGGGACAAGGGAAGACTGCTTTCTGAGTACAATGGAAAGATACATTTTACAGGAAGCAATGCAGCCAAGAAGACAGCTTAAAGGTCTCAAGAGTAAATTATATGTATGAAAGCAGAAACATTTCTGCGTTACACTTATCTTCTATGGAACAAGCTACCCAGCCATGTTAATGAAACTTGAAATTCTGTCATTATTCAAGAAAAGGCTGGAAAGAAGCCTACAAACGCACTAGACAGGCCAAATGGCCTTCTCTGTTCTTGTGCTTTTTATGCCCATAGACCTTAGTAAAGCAGAGGTCCTATAATGGGCCTGCAACTTTGGCTGATCTGAAATGTCAATCCCTTGCTATTTTCAGTCCAAGGGTAAAACATCATTTCTAAGAGATTAAATCTTTCAGCATGCTGTCACGTGTGACATCTAAGAGTGCATGCGGTGTCTTTTCATCACAATGTTTCTGTTTTATTAACAAAAGCTTATTAAAGAATTGCCTATATAGTGTTTTGTGCATGAATTCCATTTTGGATAAGGGACATTTGTATTGAAACAAACAGGCAAATGATTAATCACAAGATTTCATTTAAATGTACTTTTTGGGAATTCTTGAAATAATATGTAATAACGTACACTTTGAATATACTACATTGGGGATAATATTAATGTGCAGGATTATCATAAAGGATTTCACGCTAATTGTTTCAAAATGTATAGTGATATTTTCTGAACCTCAAATTCACTGACAAAATACTTAAAACAATACATACAAGAAATCAACATAAAAAATCCTCTCCAAATACTCTCAGAAAATGTAGGAAAGACTTAGGTCAAGTTAGTTACCAACTACCAACTCAATTAAAAATATAAAAATAAGATATGAATCATTATGCAAGTTAATTTATAAAACCTTCAAAGTTTATTTTTGTTGATTTGCCTAGAGGTAATTTTAACATACCTATTTTGTGAAATAATTTACAGTTGATATATAACGGCATTTTCCTGTTCCGATATGTTTGTTTTCTTTCTTAGATACTGTATCTAAACAATACAAAGTCCTCAGATCCGTATCAATTAATGAACTGCATTTATCATCATTATCATTATCATCATCATCAACATTTTACAAGTCTAAGTTAAATTTAACAAGCATATCCCCCACTGGGAAAAATACAGATGGATTGTATTATAGGATCTTAAAACTACAGGAAATTGTGTTTAATTGCATGGAGCCTGCATTTTAGGGGGATACCAGATAGGTGCCTGATAAAAAGCAGAAGTGCTGACAAATGATCCAATAAAACAGGGGAACATTCTTCAGTGAGAATAAAAGGATGATGTGATTGAGTGTTTCATAGTAAGAATGGCTATTCAACGGACAAGCATAATATGAACAAAAGGTGAAGCAGTTACGTGTCTTATTTTTCTATCATACTGTTAAGTAACTCCTTTTAAATTTCAAAGACATGTTCCAAAAGGATAAATACCATATACTAATCAACCATTACTTTTTCATACAAAAAGGAGTAGAATTTAAAATATACCCAGATTATATCTATGATTATCTTTTTATTTTTCATTAAAGTCATCACTTTCACAATGTCTTAGTATCTATAGTCACAAATCTTATTTTTTTAAATAGTAATTTGTAATAGTAAAACCCTAAAAACAGGCATATTTGGAAAATCAATACAAACCGTTTCAAGAATGGAATGGCTTTTTGTGTATTTAAAATAATGTATATTATTTTAGTATTGCATAGGTATGCAAAACACTCTGAGACATCAATAAAAACAATATACTCAATGCAACTTGAGACAACAAAAATCTGTACTTAATTTTCTGTTAATTATTCAAGAAAAAGTATCATTTTGTGCCCTTCTGATAGAATCAATGTAAATTTACTGTTACTATAAGGGACTATTAGAAAACTTGTCAACTTCCAAACAGGCATCTGGTTTCTCGGCAATCCTCTATTCTAGCCTGCCATGCAAACAGCAGTTAACAGAAGGAAAAATGAAAGGTACAGTTTTAGAAAGGTTTGTTCCCTAAAAAAAGAATCACCACATCATCAATGATTGCTCCTTTGTTTTCAAATAAGACAAAAAAGCTCTATTCTTTCTTTATTTTCCTAGTAGTCACAGGCAAGTACTGTTAACAACAAAAGCCCAAAAGAAACTAAAGCACTTACAAGGATTAGAAAAATGAATAAAAGAAAAATATTTTTAATAGAAAGCAATTAAACTTACTTTTAAGTATTGCTGCCTTCAAACCATTTGTCCTTGGAAGCCTGTAATCCAGTCAGTATTGGTGGATTTGTGACAAAACACAAGCCCTTTCTTACAGACAACTTTCTGAGGCAAAGTGAGCTGATGTAAGAAGTCCCTGAAAAAAAACCTTTACATTCTGAGGATTCTTGGGAAGCTGCCAAAAGACCCAGAATTCCACATGCTACACATAAGGTTTCAATTTGGACAGCTTCAAGTGACCAATCACTGCAATTTTCTGTTTCAGGACCATTTTTTACAGCCCAAGGGATTCTAAAAAGACTATAATTCACAGCAGAAGCAATTCATGTGAAAATATAGAAATATTAACTCTTTGTGTGCTGCACTTGAAGAACAAAACACAAATTATTTTGGTGGTTGTTGTAGTTGTAGCAAGTTAACCTTTTTTTGTATTTGGCAAGAAGCGACTGATAAGTTTTAATCCTTGCATGCCAATGCTAAAATCAGTAAATGACAGAAAAAAGACAAACTACAGGGTCTCTTTGTTGACTGTACACAACTTGATACTACGTTATGCTTTTAAACAAAATTTGTAGCTGCAATGTAGCTAAAGCTTTTTAAATGTCCAACCATAAATATATAAATAATCCATTTAGAAATCTGTAATTGAGTCACATGCTGTAGATCGACAAAAATTCAAGGATTTATGTTTATTAATACACATAATTTGTTGCCTAGTGCTGCATATAATGGAGAAAAAGGGACTGATATAATATTTTTCCGACATCTTTCTAGTAAAAGGCAGTAACCATTTAGAGTCAGTTTCTTTAACGTGAAAAGTAACAGGAACGATTGAGGAAAAGCATTTGTTTTATAGAACATGGATTTAGCTTCAGATAAAAAAGTAGAGTGACACAGAAGCCACAGAACAGTGAAATGTAAGTGAATCAATTCATAACTAAGTATAATGGTGCACAAAGTAAGAAATTTTTATGCATTCACGTGATTATTAAAAATGGCTTGGTTTCTATGGAGCTAATTGTTAATTGTGTAATTGTTTTGTGTGCAAGTTTTTTTGTGTGTAATTTGCATAGAAACCCCACAAAAACACCTTTATTTACATTCAAAAGAGAAAAATTCCTAATTTAAATAAAGAAGATAGACTCACTGATGTTGATCTGATAAAAGGCACACCGCTTGTATAATCGGATACCTTGCTTCCTCAATCAACAGATATGGCCAGAGAAATTAAGAAATGGGTTTTGTTTCAGATGTCCTAGAAAGCAGAGGTGAACACTCCCAGCAAGGGCTACCTTCAACCAGTGTACGTTCACCAGTAAACCTTCTAACTCAAAGATGGAAGAACTTAAGTTATGTGGTTTTTGTAAATAAGTTCACACAATATGGGTACTGTCATGTTGCCTATTGTTTTTCCCTGATGTGTTGTGTTCAGAGTTCAGCAAAGCTTGTAATGAAGAAATAATAATACTCCCCCTAGTCTTTGGATGAATTATATACTGTATGTATAAATGCTGAGGTTCATTATAGAAATACTTTGGTATTTTTGTAATGGTCAAAAAAATACTCAGATAAATGGAAGGTAAAGGTAAATGTAACTAACTACATGTAAAAAAATATTGTAGCATATTCTTCTGGAGAAATAAGAATGCATTCTTTGCAAGAATTCAGCGTTGTGTAAATGCCAAAGTGCTTTGATGCTCACCATGAACAAAGAGTCCATAAAATAAAAACTAATTAAATGTAACTGATGCAGAATGATATATATAAGTTTTTGATGTTGTGTTTCCCTTGTGAACTTGTTAGTACTCAGCTTTAATATGTTTTTATTAGAAACTACTTTAGCTAGTATATATAAGCAAAAAAATATATATCACAACAGACAACATATAAGAAAAAAAGATTTTAATGAAACAGCTTTTCAAAGACAAATTTTAAAGAACACAAATAAGAAAATCCATATCATGGATCTAAACTGGACAAGCAGGCTGCTGTAATTCAAGCTGTGTTTTTAAGTCCCATTTGTTATTTCTTAATAGGCTGTTATAGTTTACCTGGACTTATTATAAACTAACTTAAGACTGCTTGCACGAAGTTTCATTTTAGTTTGCCTGGACCTTTGAAGCTGCTGAGCAGCTGACAATGTAAATCATAAAACATTTAAAGAAAATGAATATTTCCTTTTCCCCATTAATTTTAATAAAACTCTCCAACAGTGAGCCTATGTAGTAGCTTTGTACTTGTGCAACAGGAATGAAAAGACATGAAACTCTCTCTGACATAGTATTGTACACAGATAATTTATAAGTAAAGAAAAAAAAAACAATTCACAAGGATATTTTACCAGGTACCATAAAAGCCCTTCAAAAGTACCATTATTAAATATCTCCAACATTAAAAATTTATAAAATTAAAACTAGACATATTAAGTCTAACGTTTATATACAAACTACAAATTAAAACTCAAGAGCATCTAATTTTGCCCATGTTACATCAATAAAAAAATAGGTCTTATGAAAATAAATAACTTGATCTTTAAGTTGTATCTTTCATATAGCCAGGCTAGACTTTCTTCATTCATTTTATTGCACAAGAGCTTCACAGTTTTCTTTTTCCCTAACCCAAAAGCAAAGAGGTGATGAAAACAGATTGTTTTTCCTTCTGAGCCATCAAATTCCATTTTTCACCAGCTCATGGATTCCAGTTTCATCAATTAGTAAAGGGGAGCAAAATTCACGGCCTTGTATGAATTTTTCCATTCCCTGAAAGACAGTTTTTTAATTATTTGCTCACATGCTGGCAAGTCTGATATTCTCTCATCATCAATGAACTCCAAAACATTCTAAAATCAAAAATCACATAAACTACTACTACTCATAATAATAATAACCATCTATCAGAGCATATTTGTAGAACTACTCTTTTTAAACTTACCTCTCCTCCATAAGAGACCAGTGGAGATATTTCACACTTGATTGGCAGGTCTGTTACATCCTTTAAGCTAAGAAGATGGGAGATAAAATGAAAAAAAAAAATCCCCAAATCAACGTCTTTCTATGCTAATTACTTACTTTACAAATTCTTGATATTAGAAGTTAAAGCATGCGTCAGATTTTAATCTGATGCAATAATCGGATGTGAGCCGATGCACATTTTTAGGCACCCATTTCTGGTATAACATTTTCAAAAAAGTAACCACAGCTTTGAGAATTTGTCAGGCAAAGATTGCAGTTTTGTGTCCTGTAGAAAAATATGGCTCACTTCGTAAACGACACTGGTCTAAAGTCAACTGTGTTATTTCATGATAGCTCAAATACGTTTCTTATTCTCTGACGGATTATTTTCTCTGTCTCCTTATTTTTAATTTAAAAATAAATGACCCAATATGATCATCTAAGATATATATTTCTTTCAATATATATATGTGATTCCCATGCTAATTAATGCTTAAATACAGTATTTATGTTTTTTTTACTTAACTAGTCTATCTTGCTTTTTTGCTAATTTTAGTGGGAATCTGATGGACAAACAAGAGCCTGAATGAGATGTTGCTTCTAAAAACGTGCACATAATTACGTTCTGTTTTTTACAAACACATCAGAGACTGAAGCCTCTGGAAATCATTGTTCTTATTATGTATTTTTTTCCCACATAATTAATAAATGAATGATGGTTCAATTTAAGATCCATTCAGGACACCCCAAATGTATGGTCTGTACTCTTGTTAACATTTTGAGATCAATCTCAGTTGCTGCTGGAATAAATCAAAAGCCATCCATTCATTGAAAATCTGATCAAACATTTTTAATTAAGGTATTGATCATTTTCTTTTGAAGTTATCAGATTTACTCTTGGAAATGAATGGCTGTTCACTAAAGAAAGTGTTAGGGATTAAGAGACTGAATGCGTCTTTGAGACAGACGTCTAAAACAAGAGGAATCATTCTTGAAGAAAAGACTAAAGAGAAGATCTTGAATCACGGATCAAAGCATGCCTAGCCCCCAACCTTGAGCATGCACCACATTCCTATGTTAGTAGACACCAACTTAAGACCAGCCAGTGAATAAGCTGACAACACCATCTTTTAGAATTTGCGGCTAATGTTTGCAATCTATCGTGCCTTGCAGTCAGCTGCAACTACTTCGTGTTGGAATCATTGAAACTGTGATGATAGCAAAGCCCCACCACCATGCACTAAAACCAACCCCAAAAATATTTACTTCTGAGTGACATCGGCTGTGACACTTCCTGCAGGTCCATTTCTAGAAATGTTACACAGGAATAAATGTAGTTAATGAAAACCAAAATGTGTTGTACAAAAAATAATGAAAAAAAAACCCAACCAATTCAACTACATTTAAAAACTTCCCACATTTGCTGACCTATAATTTATTCCCTAAACCAACAAAGGTTAATATGTTTCATATGTGTAAATCATCAACAAAAAAAATGCACATAAGAAATACTGAAGCAAATATAATGTAAAATGAAAACCTGACACACTAACTTAAAAAAAGATATATTTATTATGTTTTATATGCTGAACATCAACACAAACGGGGGATGAGTGGACAGTGGTAGTGGTTAGGGCTCTAGACCTGCAACTGAAAGATTCTGGATTCATATCCTGGATAGGGCAATGCTGTTTTAGTATTGAGGAAGGTACTTGATTAAAATGCTTTCATTAAAATGCCCCATTGCGTAACTAGGTACAAATGTAACTAATTTTGGATGAAAGAAGCAAACAAATAACTAAAAGAATATCTTTTCGCTTGTGGAAACCACAGGGCGTGAATGGTTACCTTGGGATTGCAGGGATTCTGGTGCCATTCTCGTCTATGAAGTGTCCTCCAGCGGTCAGGACCCAGCGGTGATGCAGGGACATCAGGGCATGGCGTGCTGTAGTAGGGTTGTCCTTCCCATCCTGACTGTCTGCATTCTTCAGGGGTGAAAATTCATCCTCCCTCAGGACCTCATACACAACAAAGGTTCTGGCAGAGGTGAACCGAACAGAATCGTCAGCTTCTGTAAGGACTGGGCACTAACAACTCCACCGGATTGTCCCTAAAGCAAGGTTTTGTTAAACTCTAGTCACGCTTATGTTCCTACAGTCTTAAAAATGGAAAAAGCTGAAGGATAGTTATAATTTCTTTCTAGAAAAACCAAGTGTTTCAGCCACCGATGGTTCTTTATGTAGAAGATGAAAACAGGCCTAAGCTGTAAAAAAGTATCGAGAGATTTTGCGGATTCATTAAAATGAGACATTTACTCCTAAAACAGACAATGCTATTGTAGCTTCTACAAGTTAATTAAACACTTGGACTGATTCATGGTCAGCTCAAGTTATTAGCACAAAGCTATGCAGAACTGCATTACAAGAATTTTCCAAATATCTTGGGCATAGGAAATAACGACCTGTGTAACAGGGACAGATAAAAATAAGAAAAGAACAACCGCAGAAACTATTTACCATGCACTCCTAATACTTTTTTAGTGACTTTGTGGGATTTTTGGTCTTGATGAGGAAAAATGCATTTTATTGCACTGTAACACTAATTTCAGGATATGTAACCATATTCCTAATGAATAGCTAAGCAATGATGCATTCTTGTATGCACTTTAGGGATAATAAACCTTGACAGCTGTACAGTATGTTCCAAAAATATTAAAATGCACACAAATATATTAATTCTCCCATAAATATGTTTTAAAAACCCATAGACAAATTTTCTGGCCAATGTGATTCCATTCAGAAAGGAAATAAAAACGAGAATGCACAGTGACAAATGCACTCTTTCTAAATCCAGGGACGAAACTTCAGTAGCTTTGTTATAACTGTTCATTCCAAGTTAAAGGCAGCACAGACACTGCCAGCCCCACATATGTTAAACCAGGGTGGAAAATTACTGAACTCACTTGGCAAACTGAAAGATGTCAAAGACAAATTTTTCCATTTTAATCCCATTTGGTTTGTCTGGTTTGATTAACCGTCCTTGCGTGTCCACATACGGGATTTTCTTCTGTGCCACATGGTGCTGCAACTGAGGTTCATAAATGCTAATGGAAAAAAAAGAAACATTTGAGTTGTTCATCTTATATTGAATCATCTTATAGTGAAAATACCAATGAGGGGTCAGAAATGTTTTTAAAAACATTCCTTTTACAAACTGAATAACAACAGGGATCCACAACAGCAATTTTGTCAGTAGGATGTATTCTACAATTAATTATACACTGTATAAACTAAAAAGCAATTGGTAAAAAAAACATAAAAAAATTCACAGAATGAACTTATCCACAATATTAGAAATGTCAGAGGGCTTGGTAATTGTATTTGTAATTGGTAATTTTATTATAATTTACCGGTATATGTATATTGGTATGTATAATTTTGTGAATATTAACCTAAAATAAGAATACAGGGCCTTTAGGTAGTTTCTGGCAACTTACTAATTCACAATATCCCACAAAGAGGATGTTGTGAGTGAACCATTTTTATTCATTTGAAATCCTTTGAAAAAATTAAAAAGAACACAACAACACAACATTTCACTCCCCCACCCCACCCCCCACCATCAGTGGAACCATCCGGAAAGTCTGCCACCAAAAGACTCTACATCAAAGATTTGACATGTCAGCTGCAGCACTCAAGGCCCCAGAAGCCCTGTCTCTGGCACCATGGACCTAAGCAGTAGAGAGTGCCAGATTAATACAGTAATATCAAGATAGGCCTAGATCCAGTGATGCAAGAGAAGGGAAACCGGAGGGGCCCAAACCAGTGCCAACATCTTTGTAGCTGCTGTCAGACCTGCCAGCCAAATCACCCTCTGCTGCTGTGTGAGGCCAAGGTTAACCGAGGTGAGAGCAAAGTACAGTACATCCTTATTTAGAAGAGCGGACAAAAAAAGAAGAGTGGAAATATCTACATTCCACCACTTACTTGACTATATCTTTGAGGAATGGCAGGGCGAAGATGTGATTGGCCACGTTGCCAGCACTGAACATCAACCGGCCGTCCGAGCTGCGTTTCTCCGCTGTCGCCAAGGTGATCTCGCTGTACTCCACCACTTGGTAGCACCCGTCCACCTTGCAGACCACTCCAACGGGCTCAGTGGGGTTCGTCTTCTCCACTACCTGGGGAGGTTGACAAGGCCACAGCAGTGCTGTCAGAGCACCGAAAGAGCAACATTCGCAATTTTTGTCTGACCAGTTCTCTTTTGTCCATTCTTCTCTGTCATTTCCAAGAGACACAATCTCTGGACAAAGCTGGGGTAAAAATACGTTTGGCATGTAATGCTTCCCAAAGTGTTAGCATCCATGATGTGTTAAACTCTCATGAAATACTACATTCACTGATGAAAATGAAATGTATCTTGTTAAAAAAGAAGGGTTACCGAGGTATGTACTTTTCATACTAATTTAAGGAAAATGCTATGGATGGAACGGATATAAAATAACAAATGCCCTTGTTAAAAATGCTTAAAAAATTCTAAACTCCCTTTTAAATCAGAGTTCCCATTCTATTATATAGCTCCCTGTTACTATTTCAGTTTGTCATACATAAAAATAAAAACCCTGAAGCACTTTGGCTAGTTAATGATGAACATTTCCTAGTAGTTTTTAAGAGCACATAACAGTTCCAAAAAGAATGTTAAAAAAGCCTTAAATCCTGTCAAGTAAAATATTTTCCAGAACCGCTTTCCTCATACTAAATGTCCACTTGTCAAAAATGACCCATGAAAAAATTGATTCCCAACCTGTTAAAGTAAAAACAAAATTTCTTTCAGGAAAGAAAATATAGTATTCCATTTCCTTCGGTGACCTTATTCATACAGTTTCTAAAAAACACTCATTTCAATGACAGAGCCAAACAAAGTGGTGTCTGGAAATGACTAATTCCAAACGACACAGAGCATTAAAGAATGTCTACTAGTACTGGTTGAGTACCTTTTTAATTCCATGTGAGTCACTTTGTAAGATCTTTGCCAGAAAAACAAAATCCACTGGGACCAGAAATCAAGAAATCCCCTGCTATATTTGTTTCATATAACTTGAACATCCAGGCAAAGAAATACAAAATAGACCTGGGTGTGTCCTTCCTTTTCCACCTACAACCCTGAAATACTCCTGTCATCCAGAGCAACCAGTTGTGTGAAAAGAATAAAGAGGATGAAGAGGATAAAGCACTCACAGATGACAAATATAAAAAAATAAAAAAATATATTTTTAAACAGTTGAGTTACTTATATAAAAATAACCTATTGTTTTCTTGATTGACATTTTAAATATTATTCAAGATTAGAATGAACATCTTAAGTTGGCCTTTCTGTGTTGTGGCTATTACGAACATATCTCAGTCTAAGTGATGTATACTTCAAAAATTGTTATACTCTAATAACGAAAAAGGCTTTGGTCAATCATAGAACAAATGTCAAGCTATCAAACCAATAAGGGTCATAATGGAAAGAATTCAGGTTTCAAGACATTTTTCAGAAACAGTATTACAAAACTACTGTGGCTGTTTGCACATCACATGAGAGTGTTTTTCTTTCATGAGAACAATTTAACCACAGTACTCAGTAACACAGTGCTGTTAAATTTTTTTTGTTCAAAATCACAGCCAAAGACATTCTCAAGAGGTGGCTGCAAAACATTAAAATGGCAATTAAAATATTAACACTGAACCTATAAAATTAGAGCAACATAATGTTGCGAAATCGCACATTGCATGGAAACGTGAGAAATAAATTCAAGCCTCATGTTACTTCATACACAACACAGTGAGCACACACTCACTGTTGAGCTCTGTGAGGTTCAGACCTATCCATGCAAAACTAACATCTGTTTAGAATTTTTTAAATAAAAAAACACCCATGCCACTGGCTTCCTGCCAGTTTTGATGTCAAGCTATTCTTTTTTGCATTCAAAAGAAAATTAAATTTGTGACTGGTTTAATCATATACTACACTGGGCTTAATCTACAAGTCTTGAATGAGAACAACAGTATTTAAGTACACATTGTTTTTCAGTGTATAAACTCCTATGGGAACATTTTGTTGTACAGTAGTACAGTACGAGAGCACTGGTTTATTTTTTAAAGCTCTTTAGAATCTTTCAGCGCCACCTTGTGTTCAGTATGTACATCTGGTTTAGCCTGTTCCTGAATCATCCTGGATGTAATCAAAACATTTCCTTTAATTCCATTGGAAACCACTGACTTACCTTGGCTCCACAATCAGCCCCTTTTTGCGCACAGAAACCAATGAAAACTGGATCTGCAACTTTGACTAGGATATTATCCACACAGTACACATGAATATATGCAATCCCTCTCTGTTCCATATCATCTACTATCTTCTGTGCTCCCAGTGCTCGATAAAGTCCACCATTTCCATCTAAAAAAAATTCAAAGAATATCAGATATTGAGAATTCCACTTTACACAGCAAGAGAAAATTTAAACTTGACTGAACAATATCGCATTTCTTTCCTCTGTACTCATATAAGTCTGAAGAACCGGTCACAGACATACCTGGTGCCATGGAAAGTTTGCCTTTTCCCTCAAGGATGATCTTCCCATTGTAGTCCATGGCTGGCAACATTCCTTGTTGGAAGAAGACTACATTTTCCTTTTTTAGGCCAAAGAAATTGTGCCGAGCGAAAAACTCTTTGGTAGAATCCATTGTTCGACCACTGGTCATAATATACCTAGTAAAAAGGACATGTTTCCTAAGAGACCTGAAGGAACATCACACCAACATGATGCATTTTCAACGGAGTCAAATTCAACCCAAATTCAAATTTGGTCAGATTAACAGAAAAACTAACATGTTTGAAATGAGCATCATGTCATCTTCCTGTGCGTCTGGTGCAACAATGCGCAGTTTGATACATGCAATATGGGAACATGACAACAACTTGTGCTTCTTTGAAAAAGGTAAGGCTTTTGATAAAGGGAAATTCAGATGAAAATAAAACTAAGGAGAACTGTCACACCCAGGCTGGGAGAGGCTCCTGCCTGTGGTTGCCATGAGTAATTGCCGCATTCCCATGAGCACTCACATTCCAACCCAGCTCATGAAGACCAGGTTAGTCTGTGTCTGTGCATCCGTCTTCCTTTCAATCAGGAACCCAATCATCCATCTAATTAATCACCAAACGTAAGTCAGAAACTGCACTAATTCAGTACTCTGACATTGAGATACTCAGAGTTATGCAGTTTCCTGCCTGCTTCAGGAACCTGTTGTTCTGCCATCCCAATTCTCCAAATTGTAGGTTTTATTTCAACTCCCAGATAATCCTCGTAAGCAGCACCGAATTAAGCGACATCCCTGTCCTGTCAGCTGTACTGAGGCAGGCTCTCCTCTCTGCCTTCAATCCCTAGGCAACAGTCAGCCTCACTTTCCGGTCAGTTCGCCTGCATCTACATCTCCAATGTACTCCAGCCAGCCGGGGCATAACAACAACACACTCATAAAACAGAGGTTCTTTAATTGTTTCATTGAGCCTTCGGCCTTGCATGTACCATAAAAATGCACAAATGCAGATCTGTGTTCTGAATTTAGCAAGACTCAGTGGCATGGTCATAAGTTCTTTCCTCACAAGATTTCTTTAGACGTAAGCAATGTGAAAGTTTATTGTAAGCACTATATGCACAAGCAGAGTAATATTGCTTTATAGGGAAGGGAATTATCTCACAGCGATATAACTTATTGATCTTCATTTGTGTGTTAAACCGCTTGATCCACTAGTGCCTTTCATGCACCATGATCAAAGAAGAGCTTAAGGGGAAGTAACTTAGATACTGAGAACAGGAGGAATCTCTTTACACAAAGGGCTGTGGGAGTCTGGATCGAGCTACCTAGACATTAAGTTAAAATTGATCCTGTGGAATCTTTCAAGAAACAAATAAACAAAATCCTTGGATCTATCATCTATCAGCACCTAAACAAGCCAGACAGCTAAATTGTAACCTATGTTCCAGTCGGCAATCTGAAATTTGCATTAGTACTCCTACCATGGTATGTTGCATTTTGTCTTAAATTGCTCCTCAGCTAGCTGCTGCAGTTTTATAATGCGCTCCGCTTGGATCTGAAAGAGAGTTTTGTGCGATGGCAAGCCTACATCATACATTCCTTTAGGGTATGAGACTCCAAGTCTGGTGCCCTGACCACCGGCCAGAAGAAGAACAGCCACTTTGTTCTGGGAAATGCATTTAAGCCCTGAGGAGAAAGACAGCAAATATGGAAGTAAATAAAAAAGAAATATAGTCAGGCAGACTACAACTGAACCAGGCATGTACCTCTAAGAATACGTCACACTGAAAATTTAATGGCTGAAATAAATTCTTAGCAAGATTTATTACAATTTTTAAAAAGATAAAGGATACAGGATATTGAGAAGCTGGAAGAACACTTGGCCAAAATTATTATTCCATGATTTACAGTTGCTGCTTTATTTAATACCAACAAATTGCTCAGAGTTTATGTAGTATCCTACTTACCAGGGTATAATTTATTAAACGGGCAATGACTTTTAGGCTTTCCTCAATCTTGAGCAAGTTAATCGCACCTTCCATTATTTTTTATAGGAAGTGTATGACAGATTGGAGGAAGTTAAATACACTGTCAAACACAGTGGACTAAACTCACATCTGTATAGTTTATTTAGCATCTAAAATGATTCCAATCCAAAAGTTGATCAAAATAATTAAATCACCAAGAGAAAATACAGAAGAATTAATATTTATGTGCCCATAAAATCTGAATGGCCAGTAAATCTGGTCTTCAAACATCAATAAACCTGTTTTGCCAACAGAAACCAAAATGAGTCACATGTAAGGTGTGTGTATGATACTTCTGAAGAGCTTCAGTGTGTGTAATTACCTAAAGGGTGGACCTAAGTGTCAAAGATCACCTTTGATAAGATAATCATCTGAGATAAGTAAGAAATGTACTTCCTTGGGGCATGCAGTTCTTGATTGTCTTGTTACAATCTTTTATTGCATGCTACACATCAATTATCAAAGCAGACTGCCAAAAGGAAGCACTATTTCAAAAACATGTGTGCCAGTAAATGACTTCAACCCGCCTATTTGTCCAGAGTAAAAAACTCCATTACCCAACTTTCTTTGTTTAGACAAAACACAAACACACAAAACTGCAGGGATATGAACAAAAAAGAATTTCCCCTCCCACTAACAAAATATTTACATTGATTTGGGGTATGAGGACCAAATGAATGTACTCTAAATTTACCAATAAAACATAATGTTCGAAGAACAAATCCAAACACCAATTTCATGAACTACAACACCAAACCCTGCTTGCATAGAACATAAACAGAACCAGATGTGAACAGCTGACCTCTAACATCCTCAGCAAACTTTTTAATACATGCATCATCGCAATTTCTACACCATCATGAAGTATACAGAAATTTCAGAAAATTACATCAGCTACTAAAACCAAAGGCAATATTTCAACAATTTCAATTTCAACAATTTATCTAGATAGCAACTGAATAATAATCTTCATTTGTAGTGGTGAAAATCACGTACAATATTCTTAATGGGGGCATGGTAGTGTATTGTACAGTTTTAACTTTTTAACATATAAATTATATGCTTTTAACTATACATCCTTATGTTGTTTCCTGTTTTCTTGCATTTCCTCACATTGTCTAAAAGACAGAAATGTAATTAATCCAGTTTAACAATTAGTAAACTATTCAACAAAGCATCATTATAAGCAAACATTTAAAGGCCTGTTTTGTTCTAATTAGCATTTCCACAAGTTTACATGAAGTAACACTTATTTTGTTAGAAACACTTGGCTCCATTCATTTTGGCACCATTTTCTGGGATGGATGCTACAATACAATTGCAAGATTCTAGTCAAAGTAATGGATATCATCATTTTAATACAGAACCTTTTCCTTGTTCAATGTGAGGGAGGCTGTCAATTTTTCCAAGGTGAACACACCCATTAATATTAATTTAGTATTTTAAACATTTTTAATTTTCTCTCTTTTATTTTCCCACTGGTTTCTCCGAGACGCCTAACTTCATCCTTTACAATTTTCTTATGGTAATACTGGGAAAAAAAATAAGTCTTCATTGCACTTTCTGATTAATTAGTCTGTTCTTCAAACCATTCTGGCTTGGAAGCCTAAATATTTGTTTATGCCATATAAATTCCAGAACCCCAGTGGGTGCTATTTTTAACAGATGGCTTAACATCACAGCCACAAGATACAACCATAACAGGGTACAGTTATCCTACTAACCTTCAGCTTCCCACAGCTTCAGCTTGTCTCTGTCCCGAGTAACACTACCCAAGACCTCCCTGGGGACAGCCTCCATCCTCTCATCCACCTTTGCCTGCTTGGTGTGGCCAGACACCTTCATGGCATTTTGAAAGAAGCCATTGATCTCAATGAAGTCCATGGTTTCAAGGTCTAGCGTCATTTCAGCTTGTTCTTCTTCGGTGAGCTCATTCCAGAACTGCAACAGATGGGACTGGCCTGCTTCTGCCAGTTTCTCAACAATTCTGCTGACATCCATGGTCATGAACAGTGTGGTGATCTCTTTCTCTGAAAATACACGTAGGGAATACAGGGTCGAACTAGGTGTCACAACACCTTGAAGCTTATAGGGAATGAAAGGTGGTAAGATTCACATGCATCTCAAAAAAGCAAAACCAAAACATGATTATTGGCATTACATTGGCAAAGGTATTTAACTGCATTATTACTATCAATCTTTATAATGCTATTAGTTTTTAAGAAGTCAAAGACATTCACTCCATAAAATGTTATTAAAACTATCAACACTGCAAGCGTGTCCTCTATCTACCCATTATGCAAAAAGAAGTATCCACCAAGTAGAGATTTAGTTTAGACTGGGCCAGTCTGGGCACTGCTGTCAACAATGATTGGATTTCTGTGATTCTTGCGATTTTTGTGAGCTTGCAGAAAAGACATTTCATTGCCAGCAACTACTGCTGCCACTGTATTGTTGTGCATTTGATAAATAAACTTTGATTTGATTTGATTTATGGGGCAGGAAATGACCTGTATGTACCAACAACCCCCGACAAGATTTTCCTATGGTCATACTAAGATATACATTTCCACAGAACGGGATATAAAAATTAATCTGAAAATAAGTACTAGCATGGCTACGTTATTCCTAAAGCCTAATACATACACAGTTCATCTTTGAAATGTAGAGATAATGATTAAACCAGTTCATTTTAAAATGCCTGTAAGCAATTTTGAAGAACTTTAAATGGTACGTTGCGCTGGTACACAAGTAACTCGAATGGAAACCAAACAGTGCAATCGCCTTTAGAATTGTTCTTCTTTTAAATGAAATATCCTTTCACTTTCTGACAGCCTAGCCTGGGTATACAGCGTGTTCGAGTGTGCATCATAAGAACCGGTGATCCACGAACATAAATAGACACAAATTGAGTGCAATGCATGAAATTTGAAAAATTGAACATACGGTGTACATACCTTATAATCTATTCTCAGCGTTGATTATCTTCCCTTTAACAGCAAGAAGTGCACATAACTTGAGTCTGCCTCGTCTTTTTTTTCCAACACCTCCTCCGCCCCTCGGATCCACCTTCCACATCCGTCACTTTGACGTGGCAAAGCGTGAAGACAAGCCCCTCACTGGCAGAGAAACAGGCTGTCTTGCTGGGTCTCTCTGTATGTGTTTGTGTGAGGAGGAGTCGGTAGTACAGCAACCTCGGAAGAAAATCATTAGGAGGAGGTCATTGTGCGTTTGGCTGCCTTGTCTTTACGTAAATTAATATTCTCCTGAAAAATAGACTTACCGTCAGTATTGAATTTGGGGTAGTACTGTGTAATATTTTATATATCAACCCCTCCCAAGCGTTTAGGTTAAAAATACCACGGCTCATTTTACCGGTTAGTCTGCATTCTTGCGTTCGTCATCACGTCACCCTCACCCACTGGGGCAACCTCGAAGCGGAACATTTTTTAATTAAGTTAATTAAAAATAATATATACATATGTTTTAAATCGATAAGGTTAAGACTGGGGTCCAAGAAAGATAACGTAATTTTAATGCTTAATCTTACAATTAGTTTAATTTGCGCGTTGTTGGAATATATAGCCTATAAAGTTAAATTCAGGAAGTGTTCTCCGATTTAAATATTTGTAGTGTTACCATGGAACTGTCATCAAGACAGGCAAATTATAACCTCATTGTTTTATTTCCTGGTAAATGACTCAATGGCTCACAGGGATTAATTCCATTCATCAGAGATGAAGTAAATAGTTTTTTTTTGTCTAAATGACTTTACATTATTAGATGGGGGAAAATGATATAGAAAAAACGAATGTAATATTTTACAATTGCAGTCTGTGTTTCAGTTTGAAATAAATGTTATTTCTTGCAACATAGTGTTATTTTAAAATCATTTGCTAAATTCTAAAAAAGCAGTATACAATACAAGTGAAAATGATCTCAAGTGGATCGGTCATTTTTCATTTTTCAAATGGGCACTTAAAAAACTGTAATTCATGTTGAAAGGATTTGGGTTTGCCTCTCCCCCAGATGTCCCTGTATTTGTTCTTTCTCTCTCACAAGTTCTGTCCTTTGTTCTCCTGTACATAATATTGCTACCTTACTCTCCCCTCACACCTGAAGAAGGCACAACAGCTGAAAAGTTGTGTTTCTAATTTCTACTTCTCAACATGGAATTAACCTCTACTTGTTACCTTGTCAGCTATTGTATGCAGACATAGCTTCCCACTGAAACATATTGTTTATGTCTTTGTGTGTCATATGTACTGCTGGCCAAAGTTAAACATTTTGTAAATTGTCTTAATAAAATCATGGAGAGGTTAGTGATAAAAACTGTGTGAAACTAGAGTTGTGGCCTAATATGGATGTGGTAGTGGGCACTAGCTGGAGGAAGAGCTGGGTTACATTTTTCTTCAAGTGA
The DNA here is from genome assembly GCF_040954835.1 of Lepisosteus oculatus. Taxonomy (NCBI): domain Eukaryota; kingdom Metazoa; phylum Chordata; class Actinopteri; order Semionotiformes; family Lepisosteidae; genus Lepisosteus; species Lepisosteus oculatus. Next base: position 13,365,285 of record NC_090704.1, on the reverse strand, counting down.
TAAAAGGCAATAGGTACCTTTATCTTTAGGTTTTAGTGCATGTAGTTCACTACATGTAAACCTGGGAATGCTGGTGCCTGTTAATAATAAGACTTTGATAGCAAAGGAGATATTAAATAAATTACATTCCAGAATAAATAGTGCCTATGGATACTGCAAAGCACACAGTAGTTTACAGGCATAATAGTCTTAAAAACACTTTAAATACAAATCCCATTCCAAAACCATCAGCTGTTTATATATCCTTAATAGAGTGATCTTAAATCTTTGTTACTCAATCACAGTTGAGAACAATTCGTTCATAGTCCACTATTTTTTTATGTTTGGCATTTGTAATCATAATTCACTATCTTTTTGCTTTCTCAGAGTATGTTCTACTTTGGACTTAAGGCCATACACTATATTACCTAATTACTCAATGTCAAAGTTTCTTTGATTAGCACATTTCTGCTTGACATGCTACTTCTGTACAACTTATTCTTAAATTGTATATCCTCCAACTTGGTTATGTTTCACAATATGTGAGATCTTAATAGTGAGATACTGTATTTTACAGAATTCGGGTTGCCCTGTACGAGAAGCAATTGAAAATAGCTGGTTAGACCTTAAATAAGTTTCAAGTACTAAATTGGGAAATCAGTGTGATTTTCAATACGGAGATTAATTGAAACTGTTCGAAAGTAAATGTAACACGTTTACTAATCATAATTAAAAATCAATGCTTTTTCAGGGCACATAACTATATAATCCGTATACCACAGATATTAGTTTGTTAGTCCTCCAAGGAACTCTAGTACAAGTCCTCATATTCTATGGTTCATACTTCCGGTAAAGATGGCTGTATAAACAGGCGAAAGGGTTTTTTTTTCTTTCCAGAATCACTAACTCCAAAAATTACATAACTACATGAAAACGAACTTCTTAAAATGAGAATTTTACGTTTCGCAAACAACTCGGTGCAAAATCTAGCGTTTTCGATGTTGGCAGGACTGAGAGTTTAATAGCCGTTGCTATGGGTTGAGCTGTGACTACTTAGCCAGTTAAAATTTGCAACACGAAGTTGAGGTGCATGCATATTCTGTAATGTGAAAAAAAGTTAATTCGCAAGGCGCCGTTGCGTGATGAAAACTACTGTAATTTAACAATGCTGACTTGAAATGTGAAGCTGTGTTTTTTTTTCTCTGTTGAAAAATATTTAATTTCTTTACCAATTCGGTCGTGCATACACAATGGCTGCCTACTGCGGGTCTAGCGGTCAGACAGAGGTACTTGATGGGGATTTCTCCGTGACAATGGCAGATTCACGCGGAAGTGTGAACCAGCCGGTGACACCAAGTTTCGAGATATTCGGACAAGTCTGGAGCGTGCAGGCGAGGCTTGGGCAGGGCGTTTCAGCTTCGGTTTACCGTGTTACCTCGGAGAGATCGGCCTCTGCGGCTGTAAAAGAGTTTCAGGTGGATACACAGGGTGGGGATTACGGGTATCACAAAGAGAGAACAATACTTGAAGACATCCAAGGACACAGAAATATTGGTAAATAGTCAAATATCCTTTACAATAAACTGTGTCACTAGGCTGGAATTTTGATTACATCAGCCTAGTAGCGTGCGATCAGCTGGGTAGAAACAAAATTTCATGATTTTTCATGTTAGCTGGCCTTTAAAATATATTGCATTTGTGCCCAAACCTATTTACACCAAGAATGATTCCTTAGTTTTAAGATTTTATCACGGCACAAAAAAGAATAGTTTTGTACTCATTTTTTTCTCCAAAGGTTCATGCTTTGAATCTTTTGTTAAAATGGTCGATTTGTGTGTTAGTTTAGCATTGTTAGCAGGTGTGAGCCTGACCAGTTCCTGGATGGGAGATCTCCTGGGAAAACTAAGTTTTTTTTTTTTGAAAGAGGTGTTAGTGGGACCAGTAGAGAGCGCTTGCCCTGCGGTCTGTGTGGATCCTAATGCCCCAGTATAGTGACGGGAACACTCTGCTGTAAAAAAAGGCACCGATCTTTGCAAGAGATGTAAAACCGAGGTCCTGACTCTCCGTGTCATTAAGTATTCCCAGGGCATTTCTCCAAAAGAGTAGGGGTGTTACTCCAGTGTACTTGCCAAATTTTCCCCGGCCTTTACAAACCATGGCCTCCTACTAATCTCCATCTATGAACTGGCTTCATCACTCTGCTTTCCTCCCCGCTGATAGCTGTCGCATCATCCTGGTGAGGGCTACACATTGGTGGTGGTGGTGGTGGTGGTGGTGGTGGAGGTTAGTCCCCATTACCTGTGAAGTGCTTTGAGTTGAGTGTCCAGAAAAGCACTATACTGTATGAGTGTAAATAATTATCATTAGATTTGTAATCATTTTAAAGGAGGGACATTTACTCTATCGTTAGTGTATTTTTAGCTCACATCACTCAGTGTCACTGTGGCTATTTAAAATATATTAGACAATATAATTAAGCTATAAATAAGCTAATATAAAATATATAGATGTTTTAATCAGTGTCATGGTGTTTGGTTCTTTCCCTCTGCAGTTTCCTTGTATGGAGTTTTTACAAATAACTACACTCCAAATACATCTACTCACTGCCTTCTTCTGGAATTGCTTGATGTCAGTGTCTCAGAGCTGCTGATGCGGTCCAGCAACCACAGACACTCCATGTGGATGATCCAGCACTGCGCCAGAGATATTCTTGAGGCACTTTGTTTTATGCATCGGGAAGGTTATGTGCATGCTGACCTGAAACCACGTAATATCTTATGGAGTGCAGATGATGAGTGCTTCAAGTTAATTGATTTTGGGCTTAGTTTCAAGGAGGGAAACCAGGTAATATATCTTTTCAGGTGTTCTGTATACATGATGATCCAATTATTAGCCACTTGCCAAAAGGAAAGAAGTAGTAAACTGGTATAAGAGTTCAGTGTCTGCATCCCTAGTTGTAACTATAGGATAGGGGTTTTCAACCCTACTGCTGGAGTGCTCTAGTCCACCAGGTTTTGTACATCTCCATTTAATCGTTATTTTCTGAAGACTTGGAATGATTTCGTTGTGATCAACTAAGCCATTTGTCAATTTAATTGAGTCATTATTAAATTAAGTAATATAGAGGTTGAGACAAATTTTAGAATCTCAAGACTTGGAGGACTTGAGGCCTTTTCATTAAACGTAGTGCTTGCTTAATCGATCAATAAAAGTAAATATTTTCTCAGTTTTTAGAAACCGGAAATCTATAAGAATAATGGAATTGGGGTTCTCCATAAAACAGGGCTTGAGACCCCTTTGTGTACCTTTCAAGATAATGGTTTGTTTCCAAATTGTTTCAGGGCAAGTGTGGTGTTCCATTAACTTTTAACAGGAGATTATCTCATTCAAAGGGTCTGCTTCTATACTTAATCTGTATTCACACTATGGGCTTTGTAATGTTGCTTTATATTTTCAGGATGTGAAATACATCCAGACTGACGGGTACAGAGCCCCTGAGGCAGAGATTCAAAACTCTGTGGCTCAGGCTGGTTTGGAAAGTGATACAGAATGTACTTCAGCTGTTGACCTATGGAGTCTTGGAATCATTTTACTGGAAATGTTCTCAGGAATAAAACTGAAAGAAACAGTTAAATCTTGGGAATGGAAGGTGAGTGGTGATGCACTTTTTGGAAATGTGTTGACTCTGAATGTCTAACTGTAATATAGCTGAATGCTTGGCTTTACTCATGTTCTGTTTTTCTTTTCTGCAGGCTAATAATTTTACTGTAATAGACAATATCTTTGCCAGTAAAACTGTGGTTGGGTCTGCTATTCCAATCTATCACCTAAGAGACCTCATTAAAACGTAGGTGAAAATATATTTTTTTAAACTTTTGAAGTCTGTGCAGTTGGCTTCAGGTCCAACTGATGACCTGGCATGTAAGGATATAAAGTTTACAGATGACTGGTGGCCATTGTATTCCATATCTTTATAGCTGAACTACTAACATTCTAAGAATGGCTTTACACAAAATAACTGCTGAGCATTATTCCAGCATTTTCTGAACCTAGTAGTGAATAATATGATCTACTTGTACAAAAAAGATAGCAACCACATTCTTCCTTCCTTTTTTGGTTTAGGATAGAAATTGTTATAAAAGTCAGATTTTACAGTTTGCTGCTAAATTGTAAATTGAAATAAGCAATTGATCTTCTTAATGTGTTTGATTGTTTTAAGTGCCTCAGAATATGTTTGTCTCTTTCCCACCTAGAATGCTTCATTGTGACCCAAGGCAAAGAACCACAGCAGAAAAGGCACTGTCCAGCCCTTTCTTCAGCATCCCCTTTGGTAAGTAGCAGGAGTAATCCATTTAATTTAAACTTGTTTGACTTATTTTGTCAAACGGGTGTTTGAAACACTTTTTTCAAAATTATACTCTCTGAACAAATTGGACATAGTAGTTCACTGTAAAGACAGTGTACAGTAGACCTTTCAGTTAAAACCCTAACACAACTATATCGATATCTGACAAGACAAATTACCCTTGGTGAGCTCTGAAGTAGTTAAACCCGTAAGGGCTGCAAAGGAATAAGTAAAGGTTTATTCCACACTGAAAAGAGAAGGAAAGAAACATAACGTTTCAGCTGTGGAGCCTGCGACACACCTGAAAAAGGCTCCACAGCTGAAACGTTTTGTTTCTTTTGTTCTCTTTTCATTATGGAATAAACTTGTTTCTTTGCAGCCTTACGCATGCTAACACAGCTACCTACTTGAACTTCTTAAACCTGTAACGGCACTCTGTTGGGGTGGTAATTGAGCTCTATTTCCCTGAAACCATATGTTCAAGTCTTGGTCAAGGCACCAGCTGACTGCAACTGGAATTCAGTTGAGCATTGTCAAGAGCATTGTCAGAGTATCCAGTATTGGATGGCCAAGGCTCACACCTGGCAGCATGTTAATTTAGTCACCAGTTTTTGATTTAGTCATAGTCAGACACACAAAGTGTCCGTTAGTTGTAGTGACTTTCTAGTCCCCCACTTTTAATTTAGTCTAGTCAACTAAAATAGAATTAATTTTTGTCACATTTTAGTTAGGCAGTTTAATTCATATGAAAAATGAAATGTATAAAGTTATAATAAAATGTATTTCTAAGAAAACATCTAACACATGTGAGAATCTGAGATTCTGTCAAAAGGCATAAGTATTTGTTGCACAATCTAAGGTGTATTGATCCTGAGAAAGGTCAAATATCAAGTACAATAAAAATGTGCAATAATGAATTAATAATTTTAAATACAAATATTCTTATACAGAGACATTATATGAATCTTTCCTTATAAGAAAATCTATTTTGGCACTGTTTACTTTCATATAAGTTACTTTTTTCATTTTCAGTTCATTAATTCTTATACATTTTGCTGGTTACTTTGAATAACAAAAGTATTTGGTTTCTGGAAGCAGAATTTATACAGCCATGGTCTCTCTTTTCTTTAAAGCACCACATATTGAAGATTTAGTCATGCTTCCAACACCTGTACTGAGACTGCTTAATGTCATCAATGATAGCCATCTTCAGAATGAGGAGGAATATGAAGGTGAGTTTTCAGCTCACCATTCTGTAAAACAAAAGCATACAGATTTGAATCTCACTTTTCAGTTTCTCAGATAGTGGCTACAATCATATATTATTAAATTAGGATATAAAACAGTAAATATATATAAAAAAAAATCCCCAATTTTTTTATATCTACTTGATTTTTTCTCATCTCGTCGATTCAAACCCTGCAAACACACACAGGAGAATGATGAAGTGTAGGCAGACTCCTCTGATCAGTTTACAGTACCTTCAGGCCAGTAGGTTTTTAACTTGTCACAAGCTATGCAGCCCCATGCTGGAGGAGCACTGATTGGAGGAGAGATACATCCCACACAGCACCGGAAGCTGGGAAGCTGGGAAGCACATGGGAGGCTTCAGGGGTCACTGAGACCCAAGCGAGCCCTGGCTGGCTAATCCTAACCCCAGTGGCACTCAGCCAATTGTCCACCTCTTATTGAATCTTGGCCACTGTCAGTGACATGATGCAGGCTCAAACCCATGTCATCTGTATTTTAGCGTTCAGGCTGTGTTTAGGTGAATGTTTTTAATGGTTGAGCCACTCAGGATGCCCCTGAACATTATTATACAAGCTAAAGATTTATGTTTGAACAGCTCAGTTCAAAGCTAATCATATCTTTCAGAACGTATTTGCCTTTCTGAATTTCTGAATGCTAAAGTAATTTAGGATTTCTTGTGTCAATGTGTCTGCATAGAAAGGATTGTTATGAAAGTACTTTCCTTTAAGTGAAATATTATATTTTGCTTTTTTGCTCCCAATGCGTTAGATATTCCGTTCAAGATTATAAACATATGAAGTTCTGTCTTTCCACATCATGAAAATCTTTTAATCCAAAGATTTGCTATGCTGCCTTGTTAGACATTGTTGAAGATATGAAAGAGGAATGTCAGAAATATGGAGCAGTGGTTTCTTTGTTGATTCCAAAGGAAAATCCCGGCAAAGGCCAGGTAAAAGCTATTTTCATTTACTTTTTTAAAGGGGAACTGCAGTGCTATTTTCATAGTTTGGGACTAGAAAGAATCAGCATTTAAGGGGTGCATTTCAAATCACGATAACAATAAAATGTACATGGTAACTTGTAAAACCTCCAATTTACTTCACAAAATAGACTAAATTTCCAGGTATGCGCAGTGCGGTGTTCTGCAGTTCAGAACAAGGCAACAAAACTTCCGGTAATGTGTGTGGCCCTATGACATTGCCAACAAGCAGGCTTGTGAATACAGGTACATCTCTTTTAATCCGATAAAAATATTGTCCTCGATTGGTTTTGCTGACAAATACTGCTTACTTATTAACTCTGCATGCAGATCACGTTGGAACATTTCTGTGGTGAAATGTCTGCTGCAGAACCTGTATTTATTCGCTCGTGCATCACATTACATCAGTCATTACAGAGACCAGTGAGCATGAAGGACCGCATCACGTCACAATTAGTGGGAACTCAAATGCAAGTTTGCAACGACATGGCGGCTTACAGTACTTTCACAAAGTTAACGATTTTGTGCTTAATTTGAAATTTGTAATTGTTTTCTATGATGTCAGTGAATTTTTTTGTATAACCAGTTTGGGATAGCAGTGCAGTTCCCCTTTATATATCACATTTAAAGTTTATTATTGCCCTATTTATAGATCAATAAGTACAGAACACCAATTTTTTTCAGTGTGTCTTACTGACATGAAATTCCACTGTCCTCCAAGTTTCTTTTTTTGTGGTACTGGTCATACTGACATGAAATTCCACTGTCCTCCAAGTTTCTTTTTTTGTGGTACTGGTCATACTATCTAGGGAACAGTAAAAGATCATTGGGGAAAAAAGGAGTTCTTCATTAATCGTTAATGCATTATGGAGAAGCACAAATTGATAAAAGGATAGAGAGATTTTTCAAAAAAGGCTTACACTCTAGTCCATCCATGGATGGGCACAGTGTCTTGTGAATTAACAACATTAATATTTACTTTCAGGTTCAACAGAATTATGTAGGTTATCAAATACACAATCAAAAGTAAAAATAAAATTGTAAAAATCTAAAAATAAGCTTAATTAAATAAGTTTATGTACTTCATTTTGGAAAAAAAAAAATTCAACATCAACTCTTCAGTGACTGAGTTAGACAGCGCGTTAATTAAAGTCAAAAGTGAGCCGTGTTCAGCTGTTTTTTTCTCTCCCGAAAAGGATTTTACATAGTTGTCTTAGAAAAACGTCTGGGAAGAATCTAGACAGACAGAATCCAGACACAGGCATGAAAAGAATGACATTCTGTTAATGACTTAACTCTTTGGTTTGAATTAACCCTTTGCTTTGATACACTATAAAATATATCTTGCAGGTTTTTGTTGAGTATGCAAATGCTGGTGACTCCAAAGAAGCTCAAAAGTTGCTGACTGGGAGAACATTTGATGGGAAGTTTGTTGTGGCCACTTTCTATCCATTGAGTGCCTATAAGAGGGGATACTTGTACCAAACTGTGCAATGAATTTGCAAATACAATCATTTAAATACCTGTGATCAAAATTGTATATTTCAGAAATATGCAAACTGCATACAAAACGAATTCCACATTCATAGTTTATCTTACTTGCACTGATCCAAATTAGGCCAACTGACCCTTGTAATTACTTAATGTGAAAAGATGGTATTTATTGAACTGTACTTGCAACTTGGAATAGAAGACTTATGAGGTAAAACATTTTGTTTAGCATTAAAATGTATACACAATGGCTAAAATAAAATGTATAATTTATGCTTCCTGCGACACGTTTTGCATTACTGACACAAAATGTAAAAGTTAACATATTTTTGTAGCTCTATCCTAGAAAAAAAATTACCCTGCCCTTCATTTCTGCTTTGCACCAGATTACATTGTTAGAGGTCTTGCCTTCCTAGTACTGAAAATACTATAGTGTTTTCCAATGCTGTCTTAAAACTTCACCCTGTTTCTGTTCCAAGTTTGTTTTACTAGCTGCTGTACGTATTCTGGCATACAATATTTACAAAACATATTCAAAAGCTGTTGAACTACATTCATTCATGTTTAATGCATTCATTGAACTGTAAAAGCACCTGGAAACACACAGGTGTTGGATAAATAAGAGTTCTGAACAGTGTTAAAGTTAATTTAATGAATTGTGCATCCATCTAAGGAAACGGGTATCCACTGTCTCAATTAAACATACTACAAGGCTGATTTGTACTATCTATGGTCACTAACATTATTGTTGTATAAATAGAGATCTGTAGATAGACTGTGTACTTGTGTAGTGGTTATTTTTACAAAACGTGAGGGATGTAATCTATAAATAAAATACTATAATATTGTATTTGTTGATAGAAGTGTGTGTTATATACAAGGAATTACTTGCAAAAGTATTCAGACCCTTGCAGTTTACATATTTTGTTTATTTAAAGCTTGAAGTTAGAACATTTTGAAGTAATAATAGTTATATATACTGTACAACCTTCTCCACATGCAGAGCAAAAGAAAATTCACGATTGTATAAGTATTCAAGCAGTTTGCACTGGGAAATCTACAATAATTTAAGCAAACAAAATTATCTTAAAGACCACACAGTTAAAGCGACCCGTGGTTGTGTACAACAATAGTGTTTCACATAATTTCAGAATAAATACACCTACCTCTATAAGGTCCATCAGCCAGGTACTGAATTTCAGGCAAAGATTCAACCATAAAAATCAGTTTCAAAACAACGTGGGGATGAAATTGAGAAAGGCACAGATCATAAAAAAGGTATAAAAACACTTCAAAGGTCCTTAATACCTCTTTGAGCACTGGTGAAGTTGATAATCAAAACGTGGAGAGCACATAGACACTGCCTAGATCAGGTTGTCCTTCCAAACTAAGCAACCTAAAGTGGAGGAAACTGCTTAGGGATGTCACTGTAAGGTCTGTGGCGACTATGAAAGAGTTCCAAAGTCGGGTGGTTGAGACGTGAGGAAATGAGAAACAGGGTCAACAATATTTTGGTCACTTAAAAAATGAGACTTGTAAGAAATCTCAAATCCCTCAGGGGTTTTGCAACAAAGCATCTAAGTGATGCCGTAAACATGTAGCAAACCAAAGGTTTTGTGGTCAGACGTAGAACTTTTTGGTCTCAATGCAGTTTTTCATGCGTAAAAATTTGAACACACCCAACTCTGTGTTGCACTCTGTCAGCCCCATCCCTGCTGTCAAGCATTATGCTGGCATGTTATACAACACTACTAAATCTGTTGTTATTCAGCAGGGATTAGGAAGCTTGTCAAGACTGATGGGGACATAGATGGAGCAAAGCACTGGCAATCTTAGAGGATAACCTGCTTCAGACCTAAAAGTTTAAGAAAAAAGTAACCTCTTATAAGGACAGTAATTCTCAAATTCTGACTTGAATCCTTTGAGAATTTTTGGGAATAATTGAGAACTGTTGTACCCAATCAATTTGAGAGAGCTTGAACAAATCTGCCAAGTATGGGCACTGGTGTGCCACCAAACTAGTGTGCAAGCTTAGAACAGACTTACCCAGAAAGACTTCCACCAAATATCCATGGGTCTGAATACTTGTTCTACCAACATATTTCAGTATTTTTTCTGTGTGGTTTCTGCTGAAATTTACTTACCCTCAGAAGTCTTCAGTTTGATAGGGTCCGAATACTTTGCAAGGCATTGTTGCATTATGCTATACAGTATATTCTTCATGGTACAACTCCACACCTACTTTCCAAAGCAGTTAGAAGACGTCATATTCTTAATCATACTCTAAATAGTTCAGAACAAAACAAAAATGTGCACTTTCTTTAATAGTACATGCCAAATGTATGTGTATTTTAATACAGAAAAGTGGTGGCGAAAATATTTCATTACAGCTTTCTTCAGAACCCAGTTATTCCAATTTTGCTAATTGTGATTCAGACAAAAATTATGTAGCCCAATAGTCCAAAAGTTAAAAACCAAAAACCTGTGATTACTGTTTTTATGGTTGTTCCAGATTTTTAAAATAGACAATTGAAGTGTAATATCTGTCATTGTTTAAAAAATGGGCTACTGTAAATCTTGTTTTTCATTTGCTGGAAGAAAGCTTTTACCAAGCTAAGAATGATTTCCTCATTTTTATATGCCAGTGAGCCGGTGTGGTGCTTGTTTTTATCATACATTTTTACCATCATAGAAAAAAAAGGATTATGTGACTCAAGACATAATTAATAACCGACAATGGAGAATTGTTTGAAATTACCGTAATTTCACCAATAATCTGAAGAATAGTATAAATTAAGTTAACCATCAGTCTATGTTGAAAATGCTGGATTTTGATTGACTCCTTCTAGATGTGCCTCTTAAAACAACTGCAATAGTAGATCCAATATTTACAAGAAAGGATTAATGTTGTTTTGCCTCTTACTGAAAATAAGGCATGTCCATCAACCTATCTATCCTATTTGGTATTTACATGTGCATTGAATACTTGAATTGCCATTTTTTCACTTTATACTTTAATTTTTAATTCTGAAACTGTTCTGCTTTATTTAAACAAATTAAGATTTGATGTTTTCCAATGCATTTTCAGTCTTCTTGTTGTGTTGTGGGTAGCAGCTGCAGCATATTGAATAGAGAGGATCGCACATCTTTGTCCTCAGCAACAGATTACAGCTTCACCTATGGTATTTCCAAAACATTCCCATGCCAGCTGTAAAATAAACTGCTTCTGGCACATTCTGTGTTCAGTTTCAAGGTCTCTGCCGAGCAGGTCATACCCACTACACCTTCAAGAGAATCCATATTGGTTACATCTTGGCCAAACAACGTCAGCTGTCTTCTCTGAAGACTTTCCCAGATAGCTGATCTTCTCACCCTGTCACAGGGTGCCACAGGGACTAAGCCCAACAGCCCCACAAAGAAATGTATTTTTTGCTTCTTGCATTCATGATCTTATTATATTGAATTTTCAGCCATAGACTGTGATATACATAGATCAATTTGTAAACGTTGAGTTTTGTCCTAGAGCTTGGCTTTTGCTTCACAACCACAGACTGGAACAGCACCTGCAGTATTGTTGACACAGCACCAATTCACTAACCTACGGCACATTCCCATTTGGCATTGCTTGTAACCGAGACCCTGAGGTAATTCCTGAATTCCTTCAGCTCCTTTTTACTTGGAGAGGACCATGACCTCAGATTTTCTTCACATCCTTCATATTATGTTACAAAATACATCTCAATGTGTGCATTGTTAGGTATATTATCACTCAGACGAGGCAAGAAGAAAACGTTACATACAAAAAGCAGGGATACCACCTCCAAGCCACTACACTAGATACTCTTGATACCTTGGCAGGAAGGTGATAGATATGGCTGTTAATATCAAAAACAGGAGAAGAGACACAGCAATGGTGGTGTCCAACAGCTGACTTGACTTCAGTTTGAGCATAGAAGCTGCACTTGCACCTGTATTCCCACAGCATCTCCCACAAAATATTTGATCTTAAGGAATCCAGTCATATACAGTACCTTCTTCAGGTCTAAGAAATGGAGCTTGGTCCAGCTGTCTTTGAAACTCCCATTACCCTTAAATATTTGAGAGAAATCTGCATTGTTCCTTTTTTAAGTCAGAGGTGCACCTGACTGACAAGGATTTCTCTCTGGTCAGTTCTTTGAGGCACTGAGGAACATGATATCCCAGAGAGCTGTAACAAAGTTAATCTGGAGATAGGAGTTTACATGTCTCCACATAGGATTATCCACTAGGGGTTTCTTCTCCATTGATCATTTGGGCCTCCTGTGCATTGAATCCAGCTTGCTCTCAAGTGCTGATCACTTGATGTCTCTGCCTCTTCACTCAAGTGTAAGAAACACATGATCTTAGGTTCAAGAACATGATTATGAAGTAAGTCGTCAACCTTTGGTGCTCTGATACCACCTAAACTTGCTGCAAGGTGTTCAGACATGGTGTTTATTATGGACACTCCATGGCTGGAACAGAAATCAAAAACAGCAACAGAGGAAAGCTGAATACATAATAATGGTCAAGGATACATGTCATACAAATAGCTATCCATTTTAAATACAACAATATTACAACAGTAATATATAATCACAAAAATAGTGACTGGGTTGTGTAAAGTGACTGCGTTGTGCTTGTGTATGTAGAAAATAAGTGAGATGAGACCTCTGAATATGTGTATTGCATTTTCAAAATTGTGTGCTAGTTGTCTTTATGATGGACCATGACTTTAGAATTTATAATATACCTCATTATGAACTGATTTATGATGTTTCAGTCATGCTATGTAGGAATATTTAAATAGTATTGATGGAGTTGAATTAATACATCATTTGAAAAACAGGATTTTTTGAATGGATTCTTTGTAGGATATGCTTAAGAAATTGGCATGGAAATTATTTGTTGAAAGTACAGTACTAGTTCAAGTAGGTAGCTACATCAGTATGCATAGGATGCAAAGGAACAAGTAAATGTTTATTCCACACTGAAAAAAGAAGAAAAACACAATGTTTTGGCTGTGGAGCTTTCTTCAGGTGTGTCACTGTACATTGCTGCTTTTGTATTAATTCATGATTGAAAATTGCTCAGATTGTACGATATAGATGAAAATGTGTCTAATCCTGTTGTTCAACTAATGAAGATTCATTTTCCCCCTGTCAGAACTGTCCAGTGAATGTGCTTGAAGAACATTGATTTAGGAGTAGCTCATTCTATTTACATCTTCCTTTTGAAACCTTGATTAGTTATTACTCATCAATGATCAGTGCAAGATGTGCTTTTATTCCTTGCTGTGGAACATCAGTTCAGGAATAACATGTTCTGTTTCAACCACTTATTGTAGTACTGATTGTTCACTGGGTAATACACTGCTGTGAGCTTTAAAGCTTTGAAGCAGGAGTAGCTCAATCTGTTTACATGATAAACTGCAATTTTGTCTCAGGCTATGGTGTGTTGTCTAAAATAAAAATTTAAAATTAACATCCCTTTTGTGGGGGATTCAGTTAACATTAAACTATTAAATTAACTTAAACTAACTAAACTAACTAAAATATTTAAATTCCAATTCATATAAACTAAGCTGACACCCCACTTGGCTAGGGTATTGGATGTCCTTTGAGGACCTTAATGAACAGATGTCTGGAAAGGGTTGTTTCAGTTCCCAACTCTGAAAACGCATGCAGATAAGTAGCCTAGAGAAAGATGGATTAGGTTAAGTAAAAAAAACTTTGACAAATGTGACCTGTATCTGCATAACGTTATACATACTTTTACACATTTTTTTGGAAGTTTTGGTAGCGCATGTACTTGTTAAATACAGTAGCTACCTTAGTTGCACCTGTTATATTCCTAGTCGTTGAGTAGCTTAAGCTACTGTATTTTTGTCACTGTTGTGATATAAACCATCACTACATCTTGTCTTTGCTGAGTATTTTATGTCATAATAGAATCAAATTTTAGCAGAGCAGAAATTAAATCTGAAAAATGAACTATTGGAAGGCTATATCTTTGGTATCCTGTGTAGTTAAGCTAAAGTAAATTGTACATATTTTTAAAAAGAAAAAGCTGTCCGGAAGTTGAACTATAAATACTTTTCCCAACAGCTGCTTTTGTTTCTTGTAGTTCTTGTGCAGTGAGGTATTTTTTGTGTTAATATAATATTCCAAAAAAAAAGCAGAAGACACTTGGTGCTTTATAGTTTCTGCAGAGTAAACAGCACTGCAGGCAGCATAGTGATAACACTGTAGTTTGGGTCTTCTGGAATGTTAATTTAACCTTGAAAGTTTCTCTAAAATTTTCCTGTTAAATGGATTTTTACACACAGCATGATACTTTCACAGCCTGGGGGCAGTTTCTGCTGTAACACCCTAGGAGCTTCAGGGTTCAAGTAGCACAAAATCCATTCTTGGTTGTCAAAAGGTTCAGTCACAGCAAACAAGATTATATTTTTTGAGAGGAGGAATTTTAATTTGCTGGACTAGTTTTTCTCTTTTGTAGAGATGTCGTCTTCATACTGAATGATGCTCTGACCAGTTTAGTAAGAGAACCAAATTCAAGGTTAAAATGTTATGAGACTGTTTTATTCATTCATTATTTCACAGAAAAGTTAGTCGAACTGTTCATGTGGAGTGTTTTTTTTTCTTTTACGCTCAAACTTGAGATCAAAGTGATCACATTAACTTATTGTTTGGAAGTTGTAATTCTGTGCCTTCTGTCTTCATAAAGGGTAGACCAATTTGTTTTTAGAAATTGCAGGCAACTTGAATTAAGATTTGGTATAAATAAAGAGTTCAGCAGTTAGGTTATATTTTATCTCAGAAGTAGACAGTAATGGAAAGTACATAAATAACACTTCACATTTTTTGGTGCAGAAACAGGATTAAAAGGTTAATATTTAGTTATGAAGTGTGTGTATAACAGAAAAATAGACCATTTTAAACAGAAATCAACACATTTCTATTTTAAGAAGGAATAATTTTATCTATTAACAAAGATGCAGTAGTTTGCTGCGTTTGAAAATTTGTGCAGTCTTAAAGGTATGGTTGAGTTAGAAAACCTGATTCAGCCTTAGTGAATTATCTTCATCGGTGGGTGGATATTTTCAAGTTGATTCATTTGAGATTGAGCTGTTTAGTCATGGAGTAGGTGTGTGTGAAGGTCTAGTTACGTTCGGAATTTTATAAAGGAAAGAAAAATGGAATGACGGGCTTTGTTCTCCTCTCTTTCTGATCAGTCGTTTTTGTGAATTACTAGTGTGTATTTTAATTATTGGTCCCCTTCATAGTGTGAAACAATTAACTTAAATATAATGGGGTGAAAAGATAAGACAAATGTAGTTTTAGGTATAAAGGTTCCTGTTTTCTAGAACAGACTTTTTATAGAAAATACATTTAGGTAAAAAGCAGAATGAATGCTTTATATTAACAAAGAAATGCAGATGCTTCTCCATCTTTTAAAATGCATAAAATAATACAAATGATCTGCATTCTCGTTTATTAAATTTTACTTCAGGTGTTATTTAAATGCCTTTGTTGGCATTAATCTGGTGTGGTTGGAGTTCTTAGAGGGGTATCACATCCTTAAATAATCCATTCCTAAAAAGAATCTTGAAAATCAATATCTAACCCATAATGGGTAGCTAGCAGGTAGATATTGGAGACTAGGAAGTTAATTGTTGGGATTCAGTGGCACTTAGTTTTCATTATGACAAGTAAAACCATTGTGAATTGAACATTTTCATGAAATTTTACTGACTTTTTTCTTAATTACAAATTATTGCTCATCAATGTTCCTTATTTCATGGTGGATTGTTGATGTTTTTATTTCCAGCTTTGAAGTACTTTAAGTGTGTTATTATCAAAGTACTTTAAAGAGGTTATTCTTTTTACAAAGATTGTGTAATTTGTCATTTTATGGTGGAGATAATTGAGTGACCCAGAGAAACTGATGCACTGTAAACACTGTAAACTTGCACTGAAAGATGTTTCTAAAACTCTTCAAATATTGTCTCATGTGAATGTGAGTTTTCTGTTGAATAACTTCAGAAATGTACAGAGTAGGGAAATAAGGGCACAAAGAACATGACTTATTCAGTTACCATGTATAAGATGTTTGATGAAATGAAAATGTTTTACATGACAATGATGCTGTTTATGAATCTCACAATAAAGAATGTCTCCTGCTTTAATTTTTATCCAGTTTTTATTTGCTTTGCTAAATATTAATCATACCTTATTTATTTGTAGGATTACCCATCAGTATGCTTTTGAAGTGAATGTGGATTTAAACTGTAGCCCTTTGAATCTGATCAAAGCCTCACTGAAATCTCATATTCATTATTCAGTACCTATAGGCTCTTCATCTCCTGAAGAATTTAGCATTTTTTTCCCCATGTCTTTTGTTAGGGTTATTTTAAGATGTACATCTCTAATATAATATGGATATTTTACAATCTTTGAATATTTTCATCTGTACGTTATATTTTAACACTATTGTGTGGTATTCTGTTCACCTTACATAATCTTACAGTGAATCTTTTATTCACTCTGATACTATACAATAAGCATTCATACAAACTAAGGGCATCTTAAAAAGGGCAAAAGTTTCACAGTTTAGAGAGTGATGAAAGTAATAAAATATTTGCATCTGCTACCATGTTTCTTTTCTTAGAATGACATGTGTAATGTACAGTTTTAGGAATTAAGTAAAATGTAATCCAACTAGCTCAAATGATTTAATTATCAAAAGTTACTACTTGACAAAAACAATACGAGCAGTACAAGTTGTAACGAGTTCAGAACTACATATGTACAGTACATATTCATAGCTACAAAAATAGCCCAATTCAAATAATAAACAAAATATGAAGTATATGAGATTTAATTAGATTTTCCTCTTGGTTTAATTCTGAATCTTACTTCTAACTTCATGGTTTGTCTTTTTTTTAAATAAAAGCAGGAACAGTAGGTGAAAATTCATTTAATCCCATTCATAGAAATTATGTCGCGATGATATTACAAAACCACTAGAAGGCAGCATGCTCCTTTAGCATTTCTACTCAATGTTAAAAACATTAGCTCTCTCCTCAGAGCATCATTGAACTAGTTTTGTTTTTCAGCCAAATTACATTCAATAGTTGTTGTTGGACATAGACCATTCAACTTGAGGTAGTTTTGAAAACCTTGTATTTTAAAACAAATGCATTAGATATCAGTACATTGTAATGTAATCTTATAATGAAGTATGCTTATATTTGTCTTCAGTTTTTGTAATACAAAATATAGGAGACTAACTGGACCCTCTCTAAGTAGATGAAGAATCACAAAATCTTGTCCAGTCATTACTTCACAAATTTGTCTGGGCATTCTTTTGTAGAGCTTCACAACTCTTCAAATAATGAAGTATGTCCTGTTTTCAGGTAATCTTAGAAATTAGCAACATTTTAGTGGTCTTTCATGTTAACACACACAAAAAAAATATCCAGCCATTTATTAAGCTTAAGTTTAAACTATGTTAAGTTAAACTGATTACAGTCCTCCATACCACAGTTCTGAATTCTGAATGTTTTCTTAGATTAACACGAAATGAATAATAAAAGGAGAAAGATGAGCTGTCCTAAATACTTAGGAAAATGCCACCAAAATCAGCAGTTTAAACTGCTTTTACTTACAATTAAAAAAATGTCTGGAGGTTTTAAAATCTCCAGGCCATTATAACAAAACTCTGTTATTCAATTCTAATTATATTACATTATTCTAATTTATCATGATTATTTATTCAGGAGCTGACTGCCCAAAACATTAGCAGACTGCTCTTGCAAAGTTTTTATGAGAGTCTGTTTCCCTCTGTATTTTCTGAAGAAGTTTCTTAGCTAATGTTAGCCCATGATTATGAACAAAGATACTGAAGATCTGTAATGGAAAATGAGGTATTCCATCCTTCTTTCCGTTTTCCTGCAATGAACACTAGAGTTGTTGTGCCGATACAGAAGATACCCTCTCTTCCTGAACTTGTAACATTCTTCTGTTCTTTGGTTGTTTCAGCTTTGCACAGCCTGAGTAATATTGAATGGCTGAACTTAGAATACCAGTTTCTAAAGGTCACAACTTTCAGGATAGTCAATAATAGCAGTATTGTCTAGGGATTATGAACTTGTTTTTTATGGTGTGCACATAGCCAGATATCTGTGAGGTATGAATAGAATATAGGCTTTCACAATGACTCTGCTGGTTATCAATACAGCTCCTGAATGCAGGGGGATATTAAAAGAAATTGAAGGACATGATTTTCCTCTAACAACTGTGCTGTTGTGACGGAGTGGTTATATAAAGGAATTTTATTCCTAGTGACCCACCATTTTTTTGCTTACAGATATATAATTATTGCTTACAGATTTTTCAGAAATCAGTCATTGTGCCATTAAAAAAACCCAATTGTTAAGTTTTATTATGCTCAAAGCTCTAGAAATGATGACTGTTTGATGGTCTTAAGCTTATAGTGCGTATCATGATGCCTCCAAAAGTGAAAATTAAATGTAATTAAAAAGTGAATAAATTATGGTTTGTTCACCATCTTATATTTGGACTTACCTTTTCATAATGTGCTTCAGTAGTATGAGCTTCACTACTTCAGTCCGAGTTCTACAATGAAGGACTTCTGGGTTAACCTCTGAGAACTGTACTCCCCTCCCACAGTATGGTTCCAGCTAGGCCCACTGTGACAGCCTGTGAAAGTAGTTTTCTCTTTTTCTCCTTGGTGCTCCATCTGTGAACTTCTCCTACACCTGAAGGGCTTAAGCATGTACCATAGTGAGTCAGATACCTCTCGAGCTAGGACTATGGGGAATGGTGTCTGACAGTGACATCAGCACTGAGTTCTACCCCCACTCAAAGTGTGCGAGTTATGGGTGGCTTTAGGCAGTGATTGTTGGCTGCCGTCAGCGATGATTTCAGGGTAGGCCTCTTAAGGACATAATACTGTAATACTTCGTAAACAAAGTGCTCATCAGTACTTGGCTGCACCTCATTAAAATCCGAGGTACTGATGACTACCTTGCAGAACTCCTGTCTTGCAATGAAAGAAGCAGATATTACATGGCATAATGTCTGGAGGATGATAATTATTAATTAATTGCTATTTTTGGGAAAAAAGAATGAATCTTAATAACATAACTTATTTTTATACAAAGCTCTTATATGTGCCTCAAATGAATGGTAATGAAATGCCTCCAAGGTATAAAACAAAACATTGTTATTAGTATAAGTATAAGGCAGTGCAACATTCTGATCTTTGCCCGGTTTTATTTTGGATCTTGGAAGTATTTCAACAAGAAATAGCTTAAGGAGAAAAAAAATGTTTTACAGCTGTATTTGCAACCATTCTTTATGTGTGCTACTTTTTCATGCAATAAAGAAATGGCTAAAAGCAGACTTGGAAGGCCCATCTGCTGTGCTGCCAAAATGTAGTACATTTTAGGGAGAAAAGCTTTGTTAAGCATGCATCAGGCACTCAGGACGATTGCTGAAAGGTGACACTTCATTGAGTCATAATTAATTACTTATGATTTCTTTCCTTTAAATTTTTGGAGTGCATGAGAAATTAAAAGAATCGAGTTCTAATGCATGATAAGAAGACATTTTAAAGCTCAAAAGTAGCCTACTCTGTTATGGAGCCTGGACTTTTAGTTTAAGTAAATTCTTGAGATTCCCCTGAAAAGGCTTTCTGCTTCTCAGTGACTGCTGGGGAATGCAGATAGTTTTTACAGCATACAGTACCCTAATCCAGGCTGTGCTATTTGCCTGTTGCAGCCATGGATCCCTGGGTACAAAACTGCAATTGAGACAATCAGGGCATCCTTAGGCCCTGTCACTATGGTGATGCTAGCACTGCATGAGAGGATAATTTAATTGGGAGTGGTCTCTAGTTAACACTTAGCTTATGCTGGTTCCATTTCACAGTCTCAGTGCAGAAAAACTAATTGCCCTAACAACATGTCTTGGAAGGCTTGTTAGTGTCTGCAAGTCCCTTAACTCAGTGTGGGGGTAAGGCTCAATAACATCTGATTTGAGCATTTCAAATTGAAGGGAAATTGTCAATTCTAAATAGTCATAAGAAATCTGCATCTTATTGGCACATACATGATAACAGTCAAATACATCAATTCTTCTGGCCACAGGGGGACTTTGGCTTCTCTATTTTATTTCTAACCAGACTTGTGTGTAGAATTTCCAGATCAAAGATGATACTCCTGCAAAATCACACAGTCCACAGACAAAGCTGAAGGCAGATTGATAGAAAACATTGTGCATTTGTCCCTGAATACTAAACATGCTGCATGGCACACTGCACTTAGAGACACAATTACCACCCAGCCCAAAATGAGGCTGTGAATTATTAATGAACCCTGCGACTACCTGAGAGCCGAGCAGCATATAGATGTACCTGGAGACAGTCCTGGCTGCCATCAGGCAAGGCTACCTCATTAAAGGAAAGAAGAACATGATTTTGCCATAGCCTCCTTATCTTAGTAACAATTCTTGAGTTTACAACTTATTCCATGCCATCATAGTTTACCCATCTATCAGAAAGTGGTTTATTCTAGTGGGAGTTCCAGAAAAAACTAAACACTACACAAAACTGAGAGCACCTCAAACTGCTCTTTCTGTGGAAGAGACCTCAGCTCAGATTGCCAGTCATCATAACGAAATCGTGAATATGAACTGTTAGCAATTTATTATGTCTTGCACTGGAAACAAATCTTCATCATTACAAAATCATTTGATATGAAATACAAATCATATCATATGAAATACAACCTATCTCTTGGAGACAATAATTTGTCCAGTTGGACAGGTGGATGGTCAGATAGAAATATTTGTCCTTTGATCAGTCTATTTGACAAACATGCAATTCTTCAGTTATATACCCATGAAGCTTAATTTTTTATATAATTAATAATTTATCAATGAAAAGCAGTCTGTGCATGAATAGCTGACTTTGAGTGTGAGTTTTATTACTTAGCTTCATATCTTTAAAACTTTTAAAAATTGTAGCTTTCATACAAATATAATCATTTTAAAAGCTCATTAATTTAGAATGAGGTTTTCTTTTTAATGCTTTATATAGAAATCCATTACATTTGGTTACACATTATAATGCCAAATTCCTTTATTCATTTCTAGATTAATCTCTGACGCATCAAAAGTTTAAATCTACTTGAAATTTTCAAAGCAGAAAATCAGAATGGTATATTAACTACTGATAGAGTTCTCTGAATAACACATTTTTACCAAGTAGCTTTGATTTAACTTGATCTCTGCTACTATACCTTTTCTTGTACATAATTCCCTTAGGTGTTTTAATATAGATATATTTTCCACACATTACTGCATATATACTACATGTTGCTTTTGGTTGAATATTTTTTAATAAAAAAGTTAAAGCTATCACTGACAAATCCTTTAAAAAGAAAGGAATACATTCTTATTCCACTGTGTGAACCAGCTACATCATTTTAATTTAAATGTTCATTTCATACATAATTTTTCAATGAAGATTTTCAGTATGGACTCACTACACCCAATGTTTTTGTGTTCCATGAAAAACCAGGTTTATTCCTTTAGCCCTCCTTCTTAAGATGTATTCAAACAACCCTATGATTAAAACATTCATGCCTACTGTAGATTTCCCTGCTTAGACCTGTGTTAATGAGACTTAACACCACAAACATTTAAAATTTAGCCATAGCTTGTCTATGTATAGAACTATAAAACAATTTCCACATATGCATATAATTATATAAATTGTACGTATTATCAGACAGTAACAGAATCAGTCAACGAAGACAAAAAGTTTAAGTAAATTGTAAAGTAAATGTACTGTACAAATAACCATTAATAACCTCTTTGGATGTAACCACATCTTGAATGACTACATTTGCAGCACAGGTGAAAAAATAAAAGGGTGACCAGCTGGTGGAAAAAAAATATCATTCTCTATCAGGCAGCAGCAGTTTTTAGGTTTTGTTTCATTTTTAATTTTAACCTTGGAATGATGTTCATACTACCCCACTAGTGTGATGGCTAGGCATTAAATGGGTACTTTCTGTGTGCAGTCTGTTTCTAACAAGGTAGGACTGGAGAGAATAAGCATATTAATAGTGAGGCATAACTTTCTTCCCCAGCTATTAACATCCCCATTAATCAAACAGCAATAAATATGAATATGAAACAGTTATTTTACACTTAAAATTTCATCAACAACATCTTATAAAGCAAACAATACAACACACAAAAGTTTATATCATTTTCATTATTTATGGGTTCTAGATTTTTTTACAGAAAAAATGTAAAATATTAACAAGGCCATGAATCATACATGATCTCCAGTGATAAATGGATTCTTGTTTACAAGCTAGATCTACAGAAAGCTAATGCAAATAAATAAATCAATCTGATTTACATATTAATAATTTTATCTTGTTTACAAATAGAAATGTCAGTAACCTTACAGAAAAGTATTTCGGTTTTACAAATGGAATGTAAGAGCACAATGTTTTAAAGAGAACATCAGATTTATTACTGAAGTCAAGCAGAATATCCCTTCATAAGTCCCATATGTGGATATTATGTATCTCTCAGCATCATTTGAAAAAGTCATACCTGAATTCTCATTCAGAAAAACAGAACAACTTCTGATGCAGAAGGTCATTTACTATCCTCACTATTGATACTTTTAGTTTTTACAACCATTGAACTTGCGCAATATTTTCAAGAGACATGCAATTTAAGTAATGCTTACTAACCTGAGAAACAACAGTCCCCTTGGAAATTAGAGCCTTATTCTGCTTGAAAGACTAATTTGCTTCCTTTTACTTTCCCACTGTACTGTGTCTCTCAAACAGTTATTAAAAAATGAGTACAGTATGTCAATGAAATGGAATTCTGTAAGCTCTTTATACAGAATATCATGAAGCACTACCAGTTTTAACAGGCTCAATGAGTTAAAAAGTATTGACAGGTCAGCTCTTGGAAAAAGCTAGCATTTTTTATCATGCTGCTTGCAAACAGCATACAGTAGGATTACAAAACAACTGTGGAAAGAATTACAGACAAGCCTATGCAATACAAAACAATTAGAAAAAGAGATCAATATGCATAAAATAGGATTTATGAGGTTTAGTTTTTAAGCAACTAAAAATCATTGCAAACTAAAGGAATGTTAAGCTGAAAAAGATCTGTGTAATATTGACTACCATAGTTTTCACGGGAAAACAGAAAATGGGAAAAGTCTTAAAACTGAAAGGAAATCAGCCTGTAAACTAAACATATCTATATCTTACTTTTTTAAACTATTTTTACATCAAGAACTGCAAAGGTTTCTTGCCATCATCATATTTTTACAATTTAATATTACCCTTATATTAAAAAAGTTATCTATTTTAATGTCTTAGGAAATGTTCATATTTATTTTTAAATCTTAATGCTACTTTCAACCTTTCACCTTAATTCAGTTACTTTTAATGTCCCTTCTTCTGACATGTTGCCAGAAATATTTTGTACATTGTACAGTAGCTTTGAATTTTTTTTAAATACACAGTTGCAGATTATCTTTAACATCAACATTGTGTTATCAAAAGTTACTAAGTAGACAAAATCCCATTATGAGTAATGTTTTTATTAACAGCAGCTATTAAATAAAACTAAGTTAATATATTTATTAAATCCAAATAATTATTCCAACTAATGTACTGTAATTGTACAATGACTCAATTATGTTAGGCGATTCCTACCTGCAAAAGCATTTTGTCCATAGCAGCATGAATAGTGTATTGTATGAAATGAAACATTCGTCAGTGCTTTATAACTCAAAAGCCTGTGGTAGCGCTCTCTCAATTCCTTTTACATGTCCTTCATTTTGTTGCGAATTCAGAATTCAAACAATCCAATACTTCTGTTCTGTTTTTTATACAGTGATATTATAATTCTAAAGATAAAAACAATCTTGTGAATCACTCTTCTTACATAAGGAACAATCCTCTTAAACACTGGCATTTTCAGTAGCCATTTTGAAATTTGTTTACAAACTTGCAATTTGTTTTTTTTACAATGAGATTTTTCTACCTAACACTTCTAAAACCTAATATCCTCAACTGCACTCTGAAAAATGTCAATGCCAAAGTTAATAAAAATCAATTTTAGTGGTTTAGTGTAATGGTAACTTTTTCCAATCTAACGGTAAAAATACAAAACAATTTCATATTAAAATACACAAAACAGTGTTTCTGACATCTATAAAATCATCAATGCTTACATCAATGGGTTATGCTTACATTTCAGATATAATTGTAAAGTTCTTCGATAAGTATGAAATCACTTTTTTTCCCCGAGTAATTGTTTTACTCCTGTGAAGCCCTTCATGTCTTTTAGATGACACGTTGTGACTTAATGTATGTGCTATAAGCCTGATCATGTATAGTAATCAGACCAAAAGTTTTATTTTTATTTATTGTCTTAAATTCTCTTACAGCTGTCTTTTTCCCAGATTAGGTAAAAATAAATCCCCAAATAATCTTCGAAGTCCATGGAAAAGACTTACACAAACGCACACTGAAACAGCCATGGAAAGTCTCACAACTCAACACTAGAAATGGTAGCCACTGACAAAAATAAACCTTAGTTGTATCTAGATAGAACCTGCAATTGTATAACTTCATTCTTAACATTCCCAAAATGGATTCTGTGCAGAATTGTGATTGAGCACTGATGACATTCATGCTACTAAACTAGATGAAAGAACCCATTCTTCATTATTTTTATGGGATATTTTTTCATTCACTGTTTAATCTTTTGTGCTCTAATGTCCAGAAAAAATTAGGAACATAAAAAGAAAGGGAAGTCTATTAGTTCCTCTCTCACTCATTTCTGGTGGCTGAAAATACTGTATTTGTTTATACAGTTGCTCATAAAATACCCCATTATTCCAGTAGTAAAACTGTCAGTCATCTGTTATTTTTTATGAAAAAGCTCCAAACCCTTTTCTTAAATATTGATGGATCTAAGAAGATTGGAGTTTACAGCCAATCATTCTACCACAGCTAGAGAAATGATTAAGTAGGGTATATTTTTTTACTTATATCTTGTAAAAACTTTTTTTCTCTCTCATACAGCAATAAATAAGTGATGGCTTGTATATTTTGTATGAAAACAAAAAGCAGCAACCTAACATTGTAGCACTTTCCTGGGCTAAACAAAGCACTTATTCTAACAATTCTGATACTCTTTAAAAGTCTTATCATACAAGTTTACAGTAGCAGTGGTGTGGTGGAATGCTTTTCTTATGTTCTCAATCCATTCACTTGCAATAAAAGCAATTAAAAAAGACCTTTCCTTACACAACAGGGATTAAGAACAGTTTTCCATGTAAACTCTGAGAAAGATCAATAAAAAATAAATTAATAAAGAATAGCTCTGACTGATTTACAGTCTGTGTCTGTTATTTTATTACAAAACAGCATTTAGAGATTTTTTCTTTGGTTGATATTTTTTGCCAGTTTGCCAGGATTTAGAACCTACCTTCTGTATAACAAATGTTCAATTATACCACAGTGTTTTATTCTACTCACTCCACACAATGCACTTCAGTTGAAATATCCTGGCAATTATTCAATATATTGTTAATGATATCTAAAAAACGTGATATTTTTTAAAATAATAAAAATCATTAAATATCATCCAGCACCAGTGGTTTCAAAAACAGGATGCATAAAATGGTGATTACATTACAAATGTGTCTGAAGTAAGTAGTAAGCCATTTAAATCTGTTAATAAAAATAGACTTTGGTCTTTCCCCCTTCTATAAACTTTTGCACTGTTTCTGACGATTTTTATGTAATCTCAGTAAAATGTTATTAAAACAAAGAATTAGTGATTATACCTATAATTTGTGAAAAAAAATATCAGTAGGATTTATGTATCCTGCCAAGGATGTGGCAGACTCACAAAGACACGATATCAACTGATCGTTCGAAAACCACAGTCTACATTACAATATTGTACTAAATCAGAGTGTTACTCAAATGACAGCAGGTCTGGATGATGCTCATCATCAACACAGGATGGCCTCTGTCTGGACATGCCTGCATCTACAGATCCATTCTCCAGGAATCCATCTTCGCTGATGCTGATCGGCTGACCTGTTTTCCCTAGACAGGGAGTGGAAACCATTCCGCTTTCAGGCCCACCTGGCTTTTGTTTCCTGCCTTGGGGAATCTCATCTTTGTGGATGAGGTCAGGTACTGAGAGGAGATGAGGTGCATCTTCTTGGTTCTCCTCACCCAATCCAGAGCTAGTACCTTGCACGCCCTCCTTGGAATTTTCACCTTCCTTGCTTTCTGGACCACATGAGATGGGCAAACCAGTTTCACCCCCCAGCTCTTCCTCTTCCAACTTTTCTAAGGACTTTTCTTTCTTGATAAGTGGGGTTTTATCAGGCGAGGACGTGTAAGAGGTCTCAGAAACCTCGGCAGTTGTCACTACTGGATCAGAAGAGATCATCATATCTTGAGTTGTCTTCAGTGCCCGGGGCATGCGTTTCTTACCTGTTGCAGGTGGTGGGTCCAGTCTAGGGATCCAGTCAATTGAGGTGCGACTGGAAAAAAATCAGAAGTTTATGTATATCAAACATGGGAAAACCTGCTCAGTAATATCAGGTAAAATTTAAAAAAAAACAATCTTAAAATAGATATATGAATTTTAAACATACAATTAAAACAAACTAAAGAAATCAGAAGTGATGTTCTTATTTAACATAAGAATAATGCTACTCATTTGGATTTATATTTACAAAAACCTAATCAAAATAGGTAACAATTTATCTGAGCTATGCCAGAATTGTACTTTAGTTATCATACAGTAAGTAGTTTGAAAGCTGTTTGTTAATTTTGCTTTTTTCTCCAATTTAAAATAATTATTTTCTTTAAAGAATTAAAGGTTAACAATATATAGATTTTTAGCAATAACAGGAAGCACGGTAATCTCAGCACCTATTAGTACATTCTCCTCCAATATGCTATACTTGATTCTCATTACTCTTTGGAGAGGCAAACTACTTAACATCCAATTTTATTTATGAGCCAATAATAAAATACTTCTTTCAACCAAATTCAAATTATTGCAATGTGGCGAAACCTGTATAGCAGAAAACACGCTAATGGTTATATAGCTCTTTTAAAAACATTTTAAGAATTATTTTTTCTTTGAGAAATATTAGCTGCTATGATATCAAAACTAGAAAACAAGAAGAGGACCTGAATCCAATTACGCTGTTTAAAACCGGTTAGTTAGAAAACCTACAGTATTCACCCCCTCCAATACCCTTTAATAAAGTACCATTTAAATTAAGATATGTACAGTAAGTACTGGTGACAAAATGAAATATAAGGAAATACTCAGATTCTTCAGTCCTCTTTGAGGCAGTAGTAAAAGCCCTGGCAAGCATTATGATTAAGTGAGCAGAACTGCACTACAAATGTAGGGACAACTTTCTTTATCTTTAAAAGTCAATGCTGGTGAATGTGTTCTTAAATCTATCAAGCTTCCTGTGCCTATCAAAACAGTGACTTGTTTCAAGGATTCAACATAATGTTCATCCTGTTATTACCTTTATGTCAATGCCTGCCTAAGGGGTTGTAAAGTTGCAAAGTCATTAACAACCCATTAAAATGTATATGTCAAGGACATTATGTTGGGGAAAAAAAGAGGCTGTGTTGACAGGTCCTATTAGCTCTTACATAGCAATAATTTAATGAATCAATAATAAATTAGTTTAATGTGTGTGTTATGGGTTTATAGTTGGGATTTTTAATTTTAATTAATGTAAAATACAGCCATACAACAGATATGAAATATATTCCCTCTGTTAAGTCTAAATACTGTACTTTGAATGTAACTACAGGGTGAAAGTTTGATTAGTCACTACTGTAAAAGTGGATCCTGAAGGACTATGTGCTGCTTAGACTGATATTACAATAACACGAAGCTTCACTTTACCTGTGTCCCGAAATCCCTTGAACACTGCTCTCAGTGGAGGACAAGACAGCGCCCACATTCTTATTCACCTCAGTTACTCCAATGTCTCCCAGGCTGGTTTGCTCTTTTCTGCGCAGGAGGTCATTGACCTTTGCTCCCATGGCTTTCCCCAGATTAAAGGCGTTTTTTAAATGCTGACTGCTGCCAGTCTTTGGGCCACTGCCAAAGACTTCCGCAGGAGTGGCTGGACTGGAGGAACTGGCTACAGAGCGTTTATTCACGGTCGAGGCAAACTTGGCATTCTGAAGCTTTGGTGTGTGAGCAGCATTGGAATTCTCAAACATGCTTTGGTCAACTGCAAAGCACAAAAAACAGCAATCAAACATTTGAGAATTATCTGCAGTTACATCACTAACAAAAGAAAACAAGTAAAATCTGAACCCAGGCAGTTCTAGCTAAAGAGTATTTAGAAGATGGATGGAAAGAAAATGGTTAAGGTGTAATGATGTGGTTGTGTGTTGTCATCACAACCATAAAAAACATTAACATCTTGTTTTCCAATAACAAGAAAAGAGTGTTTTACACTTTGTAAAATGAGCTTTGTTGTTTAATGTCACAGGTAGACTCAAGTAACAACTTGATCAATTTAAACATAAAGAAACCAAACATTTAACCAAAATACACAGACATAACAGATAGGCAGCACTTAACACAGATTACATATTGGTGAGACAGTAACTAAAATAATAAATCAACATGCAACGACCATAACAGTACACAGGCATTCTAGACAATGTAAAACTGAATCTTGCCAAAAAAAAATCTGAGGTGCTGTATCATTAAAGAATTCTTACCTCATGTAGACAATTGTTACTCGGGAAGCATTTGTATAAAACAAAAGCAAAACATTTTTTGAAAAGAGATATTGTGAAAATCTTTAAAGTCATAACTACTTCTTTATTATATAACTGATTTAAAACATATAGTAGAACTTAATTCCACACTGAAAAGTAAAAAGTAGAACAAATAAATTTAGCTCTGGTTCTCTTCTGATGTGTGGGTCATATTTTCTTCTTGTTTTCCTACTTTTACTTTTCAACAAACCTCCATTTACTTTGGAGCGTGCTCGTTTACACATTTCAACTCTAATTTCTTAGTTAAAACCATTATGGAATCATTCTCCGAATATAAAACAGAAGTGATGCCTCTGTTTTTGTTAAACTTATTACAGTGTAGGTGTTGCTCTGATTTTACAGATCATCTGAAGACCCAGAATTAGTACTTTTTAAGAATTCAGGATTTAAAAAAAAAAGGTTAACATCCATTGGGATATCTAATTTTTTAGTCTTGCTTTCCTTTTGTGATGAAAATTAATCATACAAATATTAAACCAGACATAGACACTTGAATGTCAGTTCAATACCTAATTAAAATGAAAACCAAAGGAGTAAGAAGTGACAGACTGTCACTTCAAAAAAGCACATTACTGGCTAATAAGGAGGACCGTTTCATGGTTTCATCAAAAAGAGATTAAGCCAGAGAAACATTTTCATTATATTGTCAAGACATTTTACGGAAACAAGATATGTAAAAATTCCTAATTGTGTAAATATGAAGAACTTGAAAATGCCAGCATCTACATTAATGTACACATTTAAAGTATTATATTCAGATATAATACTGTGCTAGCTAAAGTAAATATTTAATTCCATATTGTACATGGTGTCAATGATTAGCATTTAAATTTAAAACCTGGAGATGACTTAAGTAATGTAATAAGCATCTAAGCTCATAATCTCTTGGTTTCAAATAATTAATAAGGATTTTTTGACAGCTAGAGTCAGGAACTGAGAGTAATAGGGACTGAATTTCTAAACTGTACATTTATTGATTAGGACTGTTTCATTGCTTGATTATAACCTTACCTTAAGCAAAAAAGTTGATAAACCAGATATATTTTGTTTCTTTAATACAGCCCTTTTATATATGCCAAAGGTATTAACTAAATAAGTCTATTCAAGGAGTAAAGCTATTGCTTATATCAAAGCTGCAATGCTAGTCACAATCACAGTTTACCATTCAGTATTAAGTTCCTATATCAACCTACACCCTCTATACAGGAAAAATCTCAGGCATTTGTCTAGGTTTTATTAGTTATTATGAAGGAACAGGCTTCAGAGCACATGGTATTCTGTGAATATTTTTAATCAGTTGCAGGAAAAGACATTTAGTGCCCTCAATAAAAAAAAAACAAAACTTAGATTTGTTTGAACTATGTAGTTTGAAACCAAATCTTTGGCCTTCCAATTGGAAAGCACATAACACATACAAAAATATCTTCCAGCACAGAATCCTCATTTTCAACGTATACAAATAACGAGAGACACATTATTGTTTTAGTAAGAACAATTTCATTAAGTCATTTTCAAAGTCATTAAAACTTCATTCTGTTTTTAAACTGTCTATAGCCCCCTTCAAATTCCGATCTCTGAAGTATTACATTTGTAGGAATTATTATGCCAGTGGTATCATAAAAAGCTTTTTTTTGGAATAAAAAAATGTGACCATAGCAGGAGTACGGATAGCCATTCAAAAATCATATTTATGATTTACCTTAAAATTATTTTATCGACACAATGATACAGCAAAATATCTGTTGATCAATGGGGTAACTGTGGGTAGACAAAATTAAGGGCTGAATTACAACAAAATGTTAAAATACTTCTCTATTGAAATCTACAAACCAAACTCTAGATGTCAAATTTTGGTGTTCGATAAATGACTCATCTTGTTAAGCTTTAGAGCGCTTTGTACAACTTGTGGGCAAAATTAACTTTAGATCCTCTGAGTAAGCTTTTATAATATCTCTAGAAACAGAGGCCCATTTAGGCAATGCAGACAAAACCGCATCATCCCAGATACCTTGGTAAGTGCTTGTCACTTCGTTACCATTCATTTCCAACTAAAAGAAGAAAGATCCTTCCGCAACAAGAGGAAACACTGTACAGAGCACCACTACTGACAAAGACAGAAACCATGGCAATACATAATGACCTATAGAAAGTACTGTATAAATGATCACATGCTATGAACTGTCAGTTTCCGGTAGTCATCAAAACACAGACCAATTTTATTCATTAGGACACATTAAGAACAAAAATGGCTCTCTTTCTGGATGCTTGCACTTGTAGCCAGTTTACTGTGGACACAAAACAGAATGCCCCCCCTTTACAGAGTTGTATACCTTCTATTTGCAATTATTAACAGACCCAAAACAGAAACCAAATTCAAACTTGTTATTCCAGTCTAGGGGTACTAAAAGTAAAAAAGAAAATGACGGGGGAAAAAAGTAGAACAAGAAAAGATTTATTCAGCAAAAGCAAGGTTAGTGACAAGGTACAGAGTAAGTGCACTTACGCTCCCATAAGTGTTTTAGACAGAGAAATCTCACAATATGACTGACAAAAGCTTCCTTTCTGCACTCTTTTTAAGAAATGTCAGTTGAGAAATTAAAAAGAATATATCAGCAAGATGATAAAGTCTTCAAAGTAAATGCTACATAAATGTTAACTCAAGACACAGCAATTTATCTTTGAACAGCAGGAGCCTTGTTAATCGGAAATCTTGCAAAATTTCTATTCAAACATTATCCATGGTCCAGTGCATCTTTTTGGCATTAATTATAAAACCAGGAATTTAAACTCATTATTTAATGTCTTTTAAAAACCTGGCTTCACATTTTTAGCAAAAAGAAACATCCAATATCCGGATATAGTAGCTATAACTTAAAGCACAGTTTGTTAAATCATCTCCTAAATGAGCTAAAGATAGAAAGGTTTGCTTTTGTACTATTGCTCCTGTTGATTCTCAGATCCAGCCAGACAGAAACCACCATTCTTCTAGTTCTGTGATAGCACAAGTAGAACAAGCACATGTTAAAAGAGAAAAAGAACAGTTACTGTGGATTTCAAAAGAAAGATCGTTCATTCACGATTTAGGAAGAGCAAGAGACTGAGGCAGTGAAATTTAGATTTTCTTTTAAAGAAAAATCTTCTTTTCATTGTAAAGTGTCAGAAACAGACATCTGTTTGATGAGCTACTACAAGGGATATGGATATTCAAATATGATGTCTATTGCAAACCATATTACAACTTCAAAACACACCAGCCCTGTTTTGCTTTCAAGTTGGGTGAGCCCACTTGAAGTGAATACAAAACCTGTTCAGCTTTGAGTTCTATAGAATAACTTTTATGTGTGCTTATTCTATTATTTTAAAAACAATTATAAAAAGGCATTAAGGATATGTCATAAACATAAGTCTGTAGCACACTGTTGGAGAAACTGTGATAGCCCTCACAGTCTTTAATTATGTATAAAGTTCAATGAAAGTCCTACTATCCCGATTCATTAAATGAGGTGCAAGGTTAAACATAAATTAAATATAAAGAGAGACAGTCTGAATAAATGTTTAATGACTTGGTCTGTTGGGGTCACCACCAACAGCCAATTAAACATACTAAGAGTCTGCCTTCTTAGTCAATAGAATCCCATGAGGAAGGTATTGGTTTCTGAACACTGGAGTTCCAAGAATGGACAATAATTAAGATTTAAGATGGAATTAGTTGTTGGTGGGGAAAAACACCTTTTTACAGTATTTTTGGTAGGGGAGAAGAAAATCAAAAGGTTTTTATGCAAAAATGACAGTAACAACAGTAATGTAGCCTTTGTTCATATTGCATGTTTCCCTTGCATCAGTGAGACAATACAGATTTCGACCAGAGTTTTAGCATGTATAAAAGTATATTAAAAGGATTTAAAACTTTTTATCCTGTACTTCTGTTACATTTTTAATGCTTCACAATAAATTTTTAAAATCTTTCATTTGTGCAGAACCATTAATAAAAAAAGACAAGTTTTACCGTTATTGCAAATCATTACTCAATTCTAAGCTTTACAGCCAATTTTACCAAACAATAGAATTAAAATTAAATGGCTTTGGGTAAATCAATGGCTGTAATAAGATTGTTATTAGTATTATCCTTACACCTTTAATTAAGCACTTCTTTGGGACAGTTTTAAATAACTGGGACTGTGAGACAAAGGTCCAAGGTGGAAATTTGGACAAAATATGTTGAACACCCAAAGGACTAGGTCACCAACTATGTCAATGATTTAGGTTAAGTTATTCAGATATTAACTAGGAAGAGCAATACTCCTAATACAGATCCTTATTTCACTATTGTCACTCCAATCTGTACCATGTTCTCTATTGTATCAACTAGTTCTCAAACCAACCAAACCAAATGCAGTATATACATTATCTTGAGTGTATACCAAGAGCAGTTTAAGAATGAATCTTTTGCGAGAAATACCAAAAGCCTTCTGAAAATAAAATTTAACAAACTCTGCCTTCTGTGAATCTATTAATGCTGTAGCTTGTTTGAAGAACTGTAACAAGTAGGCTCCACCTTTTCTAAAGCCATGGGGACTAATTCATACTATACTATTTTCATACAGATGTATGGCAGTCTTCAGAACTGTTTCCTTAACCTTACATGCAACATGTACATGCCTTTTTAGGCAACAGAGTTATGGGCAACAAATATATCATGAAATAAAGGTTTCAGTATAAGAAATCAAAATTGACTGATGCAGGTGGGATCATTCTGCTTCTATAACTTCTCACTACTAATGCAATCCAATCAATATTTCATCCAACAATTCACCACAGACCTTATGACGATTGTTGCACTTTCTTGACTAAGCAGGTACAGATTATTTCCATTCCAGTGAATATACTCTTCTTAAAATGGATTGAAACTATGTATTATCCCTCCCAACCTCATTGCAGATCATAATACATAAAATACAGAAGGAGAAGAATGTAAGTGTGGCAAAAATGTAAAGTGCTCCATTGAGTTCATTTTGAGTGCAGATGAATTAACCACGTATTCCTGACATTCAAGATATATTCATATTTCCCTTCGTCAGCATAACGTCTTGAACAGCCAGTTATTTTGCTTATTATCTAAGGTGCATTCATTGTTCACTGGGGCTGGAAGGATCTGTGTTAAATCATAAGGTGATCTAAAACATTTGATAAAAGGAAAAACAATGACAAAGGCAGATGAATAAAAAAATATATAATGTGTATCTTATTACAAAGCTTATCTCCTGTATAAGAATCAGAAAAAAACAAAATCAATAGCATGATTAATGTATTTTTGGATCCCAATAGATATTGTTTATGTATACCTTTACCAAAACACCTCCCTAACTCTTAAGTCAATAAGAAGACATGTAAACTGATGATTTTGTGAATTCTGTTTTTACTAGGACATTTTTAATAGTCTTTAAAATGATTTTAGGTGCCTTAAGACACTGGCTAATTATTATTGTGCACAATGATAAGATAAGAAGAATAGTGAAAAATCAAGTCAAAAACCTAAAGATTATGAGATTTTACAAAGAAAATAAATTACTTTCCAAATCGATAAATTCCCCAAAGCCCCCTTTTTTTGTTGCAGTGTATTTATTTTCAAGAGCTGATCTCTGAACATGGGGTGGACCTACACAAACTCTTATCAGAGCAGCTTTATTCTTATCTTGAAACACTGGAAGCTGTGCAATATTGGGACTTGTATTTTTTTAAAGATTTCAATTATGATTGAACAAAATGCCTGAAACTATGACAACGGTTTGAAAGTCTTGTTGCAATGATACGTTGCTCACTTGTGTCAAAGTTTTTTTGTTAACATCTTGAGACTTCATCTGAAAAGTCACAGTGGATTATCCACATCATAAAACAGAAATAACTCGGGAATAGGGTCTGTTCTGGCTGGAGTTAATGCATTAAAAGTATATCCAGAACTTTTACTACATCCATCCTTTTTAGATGCAGATTTTGAGCTACTAGAAGATACAGTATGATACAGTATATCCAGCATAATAAGAATAATAACCAATACCTTTAATAGTTAAATGCCCATCTAATTACATAATCCTTACCTCTATCACAGTTAATGTAATTTGCATGACATTAGCATTAGTCTTGGTAAAATGTCACTCACTGTTGTGAACAAGGAGAACAAAAGGTGTTTAATCTTTATCGGACTTCTGAAATAAAAAGCAGCCTCTCAGATTTCATTTCCCTGTCGCTCCCAATGGTTTCCTTAATCAGAAATATGTATGTTATACTTCTACATAAAATTCAGTAAATATTTTGTATGCCTTCATAGTATACCTCAAAGGAAACAGCTCAACCTGGGAATATGGGATTTAACTTTTTTTTCCACTTCGTGAAGGCTGTGATGTTTTCTGACTAGAGGCATTTTAAGAACAGACGGGGACATATACAACAAAAAGACACTTAATGAAGATCAGCTACTTTAAAAACATTACCCACACTCTTGTATTTTAAATAAGTAGCACAAAGACACAAGGAATATACTAACATGTGCTTACAAAGCCTTGTTTAAGTATTGGGTGGCTACTACATCCATGTTATTAAGACAACAAAGACCACAGTGATTTGCTTAACACAATATTCCAGTTGATTGTAGAACATGTCATTCTATGTTTCATGTCATCATGGAAATGATGTACTGAACACAAAATACTTAATTGGTAAATGTTTTACTTGAAGAACTCACATTTATAGTAAGTAGCTGCAAATGCATTGAACATCCTTATTTCTTTAGAGACACATCCTTGGTGTCGTTATTGTATATACAGTACATGACTTTAAGTGCATTTGATCTATATACGGTAGAAGTCTTTTGTTTTATTATTTGTCTGTTTATGGCAGTCTTCCATTTAAAGAATTTAACTTGGTCTTTCTATAACTGTAGCAACACAGGGCACAAATTAGGACTATATTCTGGGCAGGACCAATTCAAGGCATGCGCACACAGATATACAGTATAAATATAATTTAGAAACCCCAGTTAACAAAGCCATCATTTCTTTGGGAGGTTGTAGGAAACTAGAGCACTGAATACTCAGGTAAACATGGCAAGAACATAAAAGTACAAACTCCACAAGGCAGCCCAGTCTAGACACAAACCCAGGACCTCCAAGAGTTGTGAGGCAGAAAGCTATGTCAACACCGCACCTATGTAATGTGCCTCTCTCTTTTTCACACTGGAGTTATAAAGAGATGAACATTTCGGAAGATGGTTTAAATAAAAATGAAGTCTTTTTTCTTTACAGGACAAGGTTCCAGAAATTGCAATATTAGCTACCAGGCTCCTCTTTCTTTTTGAACATGTGTCCATTCTGCAGTGTGTGCCTATGGCATCCCATGAGGGCAGGTGGGATGAAGTGGGCAAGGTTACCTAGATACCAAATAGATACTCTAGGTGCAAAACAAAGGGCTTGGCTTCCTCAGTTTATGTCTTTTTTAATTGAGGCTTCACATAAATCCACCACACCACCCCTACATTAGTTTCTAAATGTAATACTTATAGACATCTCAAAGCACATTTTTGTCATTGAATTGAGATCATTATGAATACAAGATTAGAGTGTTTTTCATAAGAAACCAGCATTAATAAAGAACCATTTCCAACTCAAAGTTAACGGACTCCAAATGAAGGCTCCTTGTGGGAGCTGCGAACAAGTAAAAAGCTTGTCAAACATACAGAGTACAGAACTGTCATCAGCTTACATTGAAAACACATTTTTACAGGTTGTCTAAAGGCTGTGATTACAGCGAGGCAACATGGAGAATTGCTGGTAATGTTAGGAGTAGAAGCAGAAGCATTTCCAAACAATTGATTTAGCAGTGATATTTTGTGCAATTTACATCTACAAACATCAGTAAGAAGCATACTAAAAAAAATTTAATAACAATGTCTTGTTAGGTCTTTCTCACTGCAGTTTAAGACAAAGCACTGGTAGCTCAGCACATATAGACTTTGACCTCAAATACTAACATGTGACCTTGCTTAAGATACGCACTCAAACGTTTTTCACAGTATTTCAAATAATGCAGTCCTTGGTAGTATTTTTGTACCTTAAAAACTGAAACCAAATAATACAGCCACTTAATCAATGCAACCACTTAATCTTGCTTACTTGTTTTCAAAATGTCAAAAATTATCTCTCTTCAGAAACCTCAATAAATTTAATTTATTGGAAAAGAAAAAGTACAAATGATATGGCATCAAGTGAAATTATTGATTACAATAAGAATTAATTAATTAAAGGTGGCCATATAATCATGTAATTCATTGTACTTTTTTTTTTAAATAAACACAGTGCAGTACCAGGGGTATTGATAAGTGGTTTTAACTTACATTAAATTATTTAACTTATTAATATAATAATATGTTCTTTGGACTTCGTAGCCTTAGTATCTCCTGACATTGGATACCCTTAAGAGATATCAATATCTGTATTACACAGAACATATCATTCTGTAGCCAAATGTAATGGCTAATGTTTCCTTAACCTGTAAGGAAATTAAAGATTTAGGTACTGTATTTGGCTTTACCGTAAACTTTAAAGGGTACTTCCCTGGCCAGATCTTCCACATTACCAGAACATGTTCAAAATAATATTAAAGATATAACTACTTTAAGAAAAGTCTTCTGCTGATATTAAGGACATTTCAGTAGAGCTGAAGTCTAAGACCAAATCATTTTTGGTCAAATGAACAGATGACGTACAAAATATACTTTTTATATAGATCTAGTTACATGGTGTGCAATATCTCCATTAGCTAGGAAATGAGATGTGCAACATCATTACCATGCACAAGTAAGCAGGAGCGACAGTGAAAAATATAGAAATACAGAAAATACAGAAATAGTCAAATAACTGCTTATGAACTAGAAAATTCTTGCAAATGTAGCTTATTTGATATTTTTGTTGTCTGGCATGCTACAAATGTACATAATAAAGTATTAATGTGTTTAAGACAAAAGTAACAGAATGCAATAAATGCTTTAAGAATGTGAGAACAGATCTTTCAGCATAGTTTGTGTAATGCTGCCTATAGATTTAAGAATTGGTTCCAGTGGTTGATGCATGTAGGATGACCTCTGTTTTAAAAAAGAACCTTTATCCTTAAAAAATAGAAAACCACCTTCAAAAGGATATGGCATAACAGGTGGCAAACATTTCCGTTTTCTCTCATTTTACAGCAATCTGTAAAAAGCAGCTGCTGGAGCATGACCCGTTCTTAGTTATTCTTGCAATTTCCTACTCTAGGTTTCTGATGTGTCTCTTCTAACTACGCTGAAGTGAGTGACAGGAGATCATCCTCCACCTAATAAAAAAAAAACAGATTCTCTAAATAATCTATTAAATAAATGCTGAGAATATACAGACAGAGGCAGAAAGAACAGCAAAGTGCAGGCGGTTTGTGGGGTGCAATTTCATTATTTTACACAAGTGATCCGATTGGCAAACTAGACTACTGCGAAAGCTGAAGAAAAAGAACACCCTAGATTCAGACCGCAATCTCGTCATCCAGGCTGTCTGGTGGTCCCTGCTTGTTCAATACATTGTAAAGCCGAAGTGAACTATCTTCTTGACCCCAGCTGTCCCGGTCATCACTCTCATCTGTATTAGACTCATATTCAGAGGCAATCCCAGATTCCCGGAACTTGAGAAGCTCTAGACTACCCAAGAATTTGTCCTGGACTGGCACTGGAGGTTGCTGTGACTTGTCCTGTTCTTCCTGTGGTGGTCCAGGGAGAAAGCGGAAACACTCAAGTTTTACCAGGCAATTTTCCCTACCTAGGGGGCTGCCCAAGGGCAGGGAGAGCTGGGTCCCATCACTGAGCTGCGGCAGGGTCACATCCTCTGGCTTTGGTGTGGTCGGATCACACAGCACTGGCGGCACGTTTGCTCGGAATGTGATCTCCAGCAAGCTGTCCTGAGAGCCCACTGTTGAGGGAAACCCAGACGGAGACAAAGAGGCCCTCTTACTGTACATTCAAGAATAAATTGCCCTGGGAAAAAAAAGCTATTTTACATAACAACTGTAATTCAGACTATGCACTGGTTATATTAACATCATAAAAAAAACAATGTACTGTTATTTTAATTATCAAAATGTATATGCCTGGACAGGATTCAGTTCATTTGTCATTACAGCACAATGTACATTTACAACCAATAAAATGAAAAAACAAAAACAAAATCACAAGTGAATTAGATCAACCTGCCTAATATTTTCACTCTAAAACAAAAATGTCAAAGTTTTAATAAACTGCATTGTTCTGTTGTAGCTAGTCTTTCATTTGAAATACATCAATTGTCACCGACATGTACTATATACTGTGTCAAACACAGCTTCAATCTATCCTTGCCATGATATACATTGGTTCACACAGCAATATTTACATTTCCAGATTGCTATATTATTGGTCTCCACACAATTCTTCCAATGTTTTCAATGTCTAGATGACATGAACAAGATATACTTCTATTTTTGCAATTGGTGTTGTGGTGTTGTTGGAATGGTTAAAGTGGTTCACAACTTGAAACAATACCATTGTGAAATTGAACACTTCTTGAAACAGAAACCAGTCACAACATATACTTTTTAGTAAAAAGTACATAAAATGTAACTTGTAGTTCTGATGCTCCTGTTTCCTATGTTACAAACTATAGTTCCTGCCGCAAGGAAATGCTTTTCTTAGTCCCACTATTGAAAACAGCCAAAAGATCATGGTCACCATGGCTGCTGCATTTGGGATACAAATTTCCACAAACAGGAAAAGGAAAAATACTGTGCTCCAATAAAGTGTTTACAAATTTGAAATGTCTTTATCTTGTCCTTTGTGTAAAGGACATCAGGCCTGGCTTTTAAGCATTATATGTTAATGTTTTCATAATTAACGAAAATGGTGATAAAATTATCAAGAATATGATGATATGTTACTTTAAGCCTCTTGAAAGGGCTATTAAAAATACCATTCTTCATTTCTGGGCTCTACTGGGTGAGAGAGCAGTTTGAATCAGTGGGTAACACTCTGAACTTCTGACTGGAGGACTGTAGGTTTCAATCTCACTAAAGGACACAGCTGCTATATCTTTTAGGACACAAGTACCTCTCCATCATCCAGGCAATCCAGTTGTATAAACGGGTACTAACAAATGGTAATTGTAACCCTGACGTCACTTCAGATGGAATCATCAGCCAAATGAGCACCTCCGAGTTCAAAGGGGAATTAAAGGGCTTATATTACCTCTATATCAAAAGGGGGAGATGAATTTGATAGCTATATGGACTGCTTTGATTGCATAGCAAGAACATAGAACTGACGACATTAAATAGGCTCTTCACAGTCTGTAGTATTACTCGCTCAACTATGAATTCTCTTAAGAGGCAGATCATTATGCACTATGGTGGATATTAAGCTGCACAATTCCCAGATTGTTACATTAGGTGGTGTCTCGCCCTGCAGCTCTTTAGGTTCACTGTAGCTCATTGATAAGGCCCCGCCATACTCTTGTCTGTGAGCAGCATTACATGGAACATGACATTTCATCTCCACTGTGAAATCGGTATATTAAAAAGATCAGAAATCCAACGCATTCATGTCTGTTACATGTTCACCACAGAGACAGAATAACTAAAGACACTGTTAGAGGATGTTCTGTACTTGCTTTCTGCCGAGTGGCAAAACTCTATGATCTGCTAATCAATATTTAGGAATACTGCTACATGTTAATTATTGAAATAACTGCAGTTGCTAACTGGAGCTTTAAATACTTTAACTCTAGCTCTGATTAAATATGTCTGTTACAACACTGAGATTTAAGATAGAAATGTCAAACATCATGAACTTCAGCTATTTTGAATACCCCAAAAATATCAGTGAATTTGGTAGGGCCCTACTTATTGCCCAGGGAAACAAAACTCAGCAGCAGACTACATGTTTTTCATAGCTCAGATTGCATAAGAGATATATTTTATATGTTATATATTTTTATAATAATTTACACTAGTGCCCTGGTCAACATTACCCTAACATTACCCTTCAGCCAGCAGCCATATCACCCTGCAACTCACAACTGGCAACCCACTGAAGCTAAGCAGGTGTGAGCCTGGTCAGTACCTGGATGGGAGACCTCCTGGGAAAAACTAAGGTTGCTGCTGGAAGAGGTGTTAGTGGGGCCAGCAGGGGGCGCTCACCCTGTGGTCCATGTGGGTCCTAATGCCCCAGTATAGTGATGGGGACACTATACTGTAAACAGGCGCCGTCCTTCGGATGAGACGTAAAACCGAGGTCCTGACTCTCTGTGGTCATTAAAAATCCCAGGGCGTTTCTCGAAAAGTGTAGGGGTGTACCCCGGTGTCCTGGCCAAATTTCCAATTGGCCCTTACTAATCATGGCCTCCTAATAATCCCCCTCTATGAATTGGCTACATTACTCTGCTCTCCTCCCCACTGATAGCTGATGTGTGGTGAGCGTTCTGGCGCACTATGGCTGCCGTCGCATCATCCAGGTGGATGCTGCACATTGGTGGTGGTGGAGGGGAGTCCCCATTACCTGTAAAGCGCTTTGAGTGGAGTGTCCAGAAAAGCGCTATATAAGTGTAAGCAATTATTATTATTATTATAAGATGTGACGTCATCAGCAGTAGATGTTTAAGGATTTCCTAGTAGTTGCTGTGTTATACAATTATTCTTAGACCACGCAGTTAAATACAAAAATATGATCAAAGTTTCACTGTTCACTGACTATTCTTGATCTTGAGGTTTCAAACTGAAATTCAAATCTGTCAGCTTGTGCTAACACCTATGGATTTTACAGGGCCTGATTTATGAATGTCAATGCTTTAAGCATCATTGGATGCACTTCTCAGTAAATGGTAGCAGAGTCAATGCGTATAAAGATGACATTCAATTTATTGCAGTCAATAATTTCAAAATTAGGTCACTAGAAAGTGCTGGTTCTTTTTCAAAACCTGATGGCTTCCCACAGTTAAGATATTATAGGCAGGAAACAGGCATCACACATGAAATCAAAAAATAATAAAAAAACAGGAAATGCAAATAAGATCAACAGACTTGAGCCGTGTCCAGAGAGTTTGAGCTCCAGTTCCTGGATTTGCTTGACCAGCAATGAGATGTGTTGTAGCATGTCCTTGTTCTGCAACAGGAGCTGATGGACTCGGGCCTGGGCTTCAATTCGAGCTGTGGCCTCCGCTGACAGCTGGTCTTTCAACAGGTGAACCTGTGTAAACATGCAATATATTGCTTCAGTTGGCAGCATCAATATGAAACCCTTAATATCCCAGTAGAGTTCACTATGGTGTCTCAGGGTGAACAGAAAGAAGCTAGTCGACATTATGCGACATGTTAGACTCCACTGGCAAAACCTAATACAGTGTACCTTTAATGCTCTTGGAGGGGACTGTCAAAAAAAGTAAAATTTGGTGCCATGTCTTTTTTTTTTTAGCTCCATCAGATTGCAGCAATATTAAGCTAAGGCTCATTTAAAATTTAATGCTGTACAATGGCTTCTTCCCAATAAATTAAAAAAAATGATTTCCATTAAGTCTAAATTGACAGACCCATTATCAATTTATATATAAAAATGCTCTTGAATCATAGCCCTCAATGACTTCAATAAAAATGCCAAGAGAGATTGTGACCATACCAGGTGAATACAGCCTGGCTTAATTCTGTGCCTTTCAACAGATTTTAAGTTTTAAATAGAGAAATAACCTGCAGCAATTTCATTCTTTCAGTATCCAAGT
Source organism: Lepisosteus oculatus (assembly GCF_040954835.1). Taxonomy (NCBI): domain Eukaryota; kingdom Metazoa; phylum Chordata; class Actinopteri; order Semionotiformes; family Lepisosteidae; genus Lepisosteus; species Lepisosteus oculatus. The sequence goes on along the minus strand of NC_090704.1, from coordinate 13,322,467 downwards.
CATTTTCTGTGGCTTTTTTAAATTGCCAATCAGACATGGAACCACACTTTTTTCAGCTGTCCCTCTTTCCGAGATAGCATAATTTCACAGAATGCGATGGGAATTGAGTATAATATGAACATTTCTTCAGAGTGGCACAAACTATTTCCAGGCATATAGAACAGAATCATTAACAAGAAAAATATTACCTTATAGTACTATTTTTCATTCTATGCAGGCACACATTTCTATGAAATTAGCAATCAACTCTGACACAAGAGCCTATGTAATGCGGTTAAATGAATATAGTACTCCATTGCCCACTCCACATAGGTGAAGAGTGATGAAAAATGAGCTGTCCAGTCAGACATATTAGTCAATGAGTCAGTGTGATGTGCTTTATATTAGTATTTAATTCTGGAATGGCTGACAGAGCATTAAAATCCTGTCTCTTGACCCACCCAGTTAAATTACGGAAATACTATCAAATAATATTCACTGAAGACAGAGTTACAAGTGTAAAACAAAATCATTACATCAAAGCTATCTTAAAACACAGTAAGAACATTTCACTCCATTTACAGCTGAAAAGGTCAAAGGAAATACTTCTTGACAAGAGGCCTTGACCTTAGGAAATGGACTCCTGGGTTACTGAATCTTCCAATAATGCCTACAATTATAAAACTCTCCAGAGAGTACAGGGATTGATTTATTCAAATAATACAATTTTGTTTAGTGCAAACGACCTCTAATTACCCTTTTGCACTGTAAATCTGTTCTAATTGATCTTCACTTTCAACTTTATTACCACATCACAACTGGTATTTCAATAAGTTGTCTTTATCACTTAGAGTTTAGCAGCACATTTAAGGTAACAAGGATCTACAACAAAAGGAAAAGATTTTACCAAGGGAGTTAGCCCCAGTTTTCAGGCTCCCATCATTCATTAGTCTCATTGGCCTAATGTCACAGCCAAGTATGACTTGAACATGAAAAGTGACAGGTAAGAGCAGTATGGGCTTGACACATTCTCTGGTGGATTGAGCAAGTGTTGTTTCTGTAGATACCTGGTCTTCTTACATGTGCAAATCAAATGCAAATAAGCCTGAACTCAAGTGCTTGACCAACCTATTTTAACAGCTGCCTCATTGTCAGATCATCACTATGAGCTTCAACAGGAGCAGGACGATGATCTCTGGATGTTAGTGGGCACCCAAAGAACTTGGGAGAATGTGTTCAGGACTGAAAACACCTCTGTATGACATTTTATTGAGGAGAAGCTGGTGCATACCAGCTTCTACATTTCCTGGCAGAATACATTCTTGATTTGCATGATGTTTGCATAAATGCTTCCAAAACAGTATAATTCACAAACTAATATGAAGAGACAGTATAGGAAAAAAAAATACAAAACATTATTTTTCTCACCAATCAGGGGCTATAATTTTCACATCTGTCTAAATTTATGATCGACTGAGACATTTTTCTCGAATGCTGGTTTACATCACATTAGAGCCAAGGGAATGTTGACAAACATTTCTAAACTGGAATTTTAGAATAAAATTGATCTCGTATAACAAAGATGCATTAGGGTGATTAACATCTGGCAACGAGTAATGCATTCAGTAAATTCAAGGAGATAAAAAAATGACTTGACATTGTAAGCAGATAATTTGCAACATTTTTTAAGTGGCGTTACATTAGTATATAGGCCTAAATACATCTGCTTCTATGTGTGTGACATGCATATAAATTGCAAAACAAAAATGTTGGGAAAATGGTCTTTTCAATGTTTGAGGTGTTCAGAGCAGTCAGTTGCTGATACCCCAGGTAATTATAAGGCCGCACAACATCCTGTGATATGCTACTGATAACCACTCACATCTGTTTCCCCTACAGCATCTCCATCTCTGTTGTCTGACAAAGCTGTAATGTCAGGCCACCACTGAATGTAATCAAGAGGGGATGTGCATTTTTCTAAGCACTCTTTAATGTTTGCAAGGCTGTTTCTGAAAAGATCTAAAAAAGGAAAAACTTAAAAAAAACAGTTTGAAAGAAATGTATTTTTAGTATTTGATCTTGTATATATATTTTCATTCATATTACATCAATTTTATTCCTTTCATGTGCAGACTGACCATCATAACCTGCAGTACTGTACCAAATTTGTATAATGAGAGAGTGGAAAAATATGAACACGATATACAATTCTTACAGGGTATTCACATTGCAAAACTGCAAATTGGATGTTAATGGTCACATTTATTTACTTCTTGTTTAATTATTTCATTTTTTGGATTTATCCATTTACTGGATCAAAAATGATGGAGTTGTAAAGGCAAAGTCTTTCAAAATATTTTGGCATGTACCCAAATTGGACTCCCACTCAGTAAAGCATGGAAATTTAGACACATATGCAATGTGTGATTCATAGCAATGCAGTATTTCTGAAATTTAATATGGCAGACCTATTTCATGCGATTGCTTAAAATAAAACGCCAATTGAAACCATCAGTTATTTACACTAGTTAATATTATTTACTCAGGGGGAATTAATACAATCAAGAAGCCTTATTATCCCTTAATGTTAAATAGGCATCTTACACTTTTTAGCCAGGTGAAGATAAAAAGTTGCATTTTAAGAGCTCTACATTTTATGTCTTCTGCGGTCATTTTTTTATATTCATAGACATTCATTTAATCAGATTTCACAAAAGAAAATCACTGAACTATAAGCAGGATGGATCTACCCATTGGTATGGTAAGAATAAAAATCATTGGGGGTAATTTATTTAAAAGCATAATTGTACTTGGGAAAAAAGGAACCATCTTTTTAAAAATGTCCTCAGATATCACTAGATCATGTACCCTGAATAAATTTAATAACAGGCCCAACAAGGCAGGCAAAGTTATTCCCCTCTAGGAATTGACCACACAAAAATATCACAGCAGTTTTAATACCTGAATGGATAAATAAATAAATAAATAAATCAAACACCATGAAATGATCAGTTTAAATAAAAAAAACAGCTGTTTAAAAATGTATATGGAATATAAAAAAAGCCAGGGTCATCTTGACTCCAAGCTTGACTCCACTTGATAGCACTTAATGTATATTTTCCCTCCAAGAAACCCATTCTTATGTAGACAGGGTGAGGGACAAATATGAACAAATATAACTTTTGGTAGAAATGTCCACATTTATGTGGTCAGGTAGAGGTTCTGAGTAGTTGAAATTATTTTTCCAAAAAAGCTGTGGTAAAGTGCCAAAGAGTGAAATAAAAAGGATCATCATAAGAAGTAAAGTTGGCCAGTTTGACGACAAGTCACTGTAGCCTTTTACAGTATGTCACTAAAAACTAACATGGTGTCCCAAAAAAGAAAGAAAACACTTCTCATAACAGGCTGTTCAACCACCAGCAGTGAATGCTACAAAATGTAACATGATCAATTCCACTGTGTCTTCAAATGTCCATGGAGTTTAACTTTAACTTGCCAGTGTTACCTACACTGAGATACTCCTTCAATCCTGCCACCTGTAAAACCATTTACATTAAGCTTCAGTTCCCTTAGCACAGCATACTGGAATAAAGGCCTGGTCTCTACTATTTTATGTTCCTCAGGAACATACCATGTCCTGAGTTCTTTCTACAACATTAGAAGTATACTCAATTATTGTGGGGCAGCACATATATTACACTAAACTTATCTAACAAATATTTACCTTTGGGTTAGGGTGGACAATAAAACTCCATTACAGTATTAATTTTCTGCATTAAATATATCAACCCCCTTTTGCAAAATATTTTACAAAATGACAGAGTAATTTGGGGGAAAAAAACTTAGGCAAAGAACAGCATTTCTTGCAGTGGAGGGTGTAAAAAATGAAAGTGGTGTGACATTCTCAGAAGGCTGTTAATCAGGCAAGAATGATAAATCTGACAAGGCACTGCTTTTGATCCCAACCCAACATACACCTGCCTTTGAATGTCCTCTGTATCCCCTGACTAAAGCATAACAAACCAATGTTTGGTTCATTCTGTGAGCCCAACTGTTTGCTACAGCTGCTAACAGGACTAAGCAGAGCTTGAAATCAATCAAATGTCCCTAATTAACCTCACAGCAAGGGTCCCCAATGGAACAGGTGACTGTCTCTCCAAAACTGACAAATGGAAGAACGTGAGCAGTAAGAGCTGCTCAGAAAAGGAACAAGACAATTTCTTATTTTATTCACAATCAAATTTAGTTTTTTTCTGCATCGAAAACACCTGGTAGATTGAAAGACACTAGCTAGTATAGTCACAAAAGAAACACCAAACAAATATTCAGTAATGTTTATTAATCGAGCATCCCAATGTGCTCATCAACACATCATAGGATTAAAAAATAAGGAGTTGAGACATCTTTATGTTATTATGCTATATTTTTTAAAAGGGAACAATGAAAATGTGTAGGTTACCAACAAAAAAAACTTAAAATACCAAACACTTAAATATAACAAGTCTAAATTAATTGCTGCTCATTCTGCAGAATATACTGTACAATAGTATGTCTACACTGCTCATGCATTAATTTCAGAGCCACAATTTCTTAAAACTACAAACTTGCTGACAAACTACATACTTGCCACTTTAAATACTGTTCTGTATGTAATCAGAACTCTCCCACTATTAGGAATCATATATCAACTTAATTATCTTACTGCACCACACACTGAAGGCTGGTTAACAAAGACACCTGAAGAAACCAGGGACACATTGATTTAGTCATCAGCCTCAAATTAACAAATTATCAAAAGACTTAACTGCAAATACATCATGACACATCATAGCAATTTCATAGCAGTGGCCTCACTACATGAAACAAAGTTCTGGACTCCTGGGCTGCCTCCTAATAAGCCAACAAGACCAGCAGCAATTGCTTTGATGCGAAGCAGCAGGAAATGAGGATGATATACAAGACTGGAGGCTCTCAATGCTATGATGCCACTGTGAATCAAGAAACTCCAGCTGCTGTTCCTACCAAGTGGTAATTTTGTAACATAGCAAACTCTGGCTGTGCAATTCTTACTTCTGTTTGACAAAGTTTATTTAAAGAAAATAAAAAAGAGGATATAATCTGACAAGACTTATAGACTGAACTCATCCAGCAAGAGTTCTTTAGAATGACATACTGCTAAACAACAACAACTAATTTGTAGAGTCACATTTAACATTTCCAAGGAATTCTTTATGTTATGTTCAAACGTTAACTGGTAAATGAAACAATGGAACAGGGATAGTTTTAACTGTGGTCTTCTAATGTGGTTATTAATTTTCAAAACTAGAGAACGATAGCACAATGTTATATTTTTTATCTACATTATCTATTATGGCCTACTGTATGCACACAATTAAAAGTGTACATGGAGCATAAAGGAATCTACTTGACTGTGGTGCCAGTTTGAATTACAAGAAGTTGAAACACCAATGTTCTACTGCCTTCATGTAAATATTAGAGGCTTTTGAACCAATAATTCATTCCAGAACATTCAGCTTGGGAGAAAACAAATACACCTTGCATAAAAAGATATACTAAAAATACAAAAAAATATTTTCCATTGATTGTCAAATTAAACCCTGCACACATGGTATCCTAAACATTTCTGAATTTGTGAACGCATCTAATACAGTATATGCGCCCATAGGACTGGCAATCATAATGTGGTAACTTTAACAACACATCTTTACAAAGATGTAGATCAGTGGTTCTTAAACTTTTTGGACCAAGTACCACCCCTGATCAAACCAAAGTCGAACCAAAGTAGTACCACCTACAACTCATCTTCTCTTAGGAACCACAGAAAATCTAATTGACCAACATGAGCATGTGTGCGCACACACTCACATACACATATAATAAAAATAGCACTGAGCATTTACCACTTCAGTGAGAGGGGTGAGCCTGTTTAGTCGAGCAAAGCAGATGTGAATTCACTGGTTAAGCCTTGAAACAATTCACAACTTAGAGAGAAGAGTCTAACAGATTTTAAATCCTCAGGCATTTTCTTGACTGCCAAGGCCTCGCGGTGGATGCTGCAGTGCGTCCACTTCATATCTGAAGCAACCTCTCTAATTAGTGCAACTACACCACTGTGTCGGCTTATCATTACTCTAGCACCATCTGTACAAACTCCGACGCATTTTTTCCCAGTCGATGCCATTCTCTTCGATAAATTAATTCAGAAGTTGAAATATGTGCTCTCCTATAGTTCTTGTTGGTAGCGGCTTACAGAACAGAAGTTCTCATGGAACATGCCCTCAAACTCATATGTAACGTAAAGGAGCAAACTGGCCAAATCAACGACATCTACAGACTCGTCGACTTGCAGTGAAAAGCTCATCTTGACGTGCTCTGTCAGATAATGTGACGTTTGACATTATCTGCCATATCAATAATTCTACTGTGTCATTTGAAAGGGGCAGCAGGTCAAGCGGTTTAGCAGCTTTTTCTCCACACATCATACAGTACAGTACGTGTCAGCTCTTGTGCCAACGGTAAACAAAGTTCTCCACCAATAGTGTGGAGCTTACCTGCTTTAGCAATCCACAAGCTGGCATTTTTCCATGTTTCCCCTTAAAAGACAGTCAGGAATCCATCTCAGCAGTTAAAATAAGTTTTTATTTCATGAGCATGTGAGCAAAACACGGAGACGCTCAGTGTATTTTTCTCAAAATAACCTAGAAGTACTATCAAATATTCAGTACTGTCAATATTCAGCTGAATATTTGACACCAACTAATTTTATTAAAATAGAAAATATAAAAACCTGTCCCAATTTTTCAGTGCACACAACAAATTTCCAGGGTCATCTGGCGTACCACCTGGGGGTGTTCCACATACCACAGTTTGAGAACCAAGGATGTAGATTATTTCCATGAAATAAGATGAAACTGGCTTTATTTTCTTACCTGTGCAACAGCTACTTGAGTTTGCTGCTGCTGTTGCTGCAGCTGTTGCTGTAAGAGCTGAATTTGGTGATGCACAGATAAGGGAGTTCCTACTGGCACTTGGCTAGATGATGGCAACAGCATTTTGGGTGTAGCCAACAGAATGCTGTCTTCTGAGACCTGGAAGAAATGAGATATTATGATTAGGAAGATCTTTATGGAAAAATAGAACTATGTTAATCGATACTGAAAAAGCTCACAGTAGCTCCACAACAGCAGTAACGGTAATAGTCACGTCATATAACAAAGGAAGAATAAGCATGACAAGCTAGAAACATTTCACTCTACAATTATGTATACAAAGTGTCTTCTAGTAAATATAAACTATACTGTTAACACTACACCACACAGTAAACAAAGCAGAAAGCATTAGGATATTTCAATATTAACACAACAATGAGAACAACCCCATTCCTTTAATAAAGTCCTATAAATGCCACCTTTTTAATCTTATGTAATATAAACTCTTATTCATCTTATTTAAAACAAAAGCTATTGTAGTTTTATTAAAACAAGTCCAGGGTAAAAGCAATAACTTTTGATCATTAGAGAATTCATGTGGAAAATAAAACCTGTGAAGTTTTTTTTTTTTAGAGAGCAAGACATCAGTGTACATCACATAAAAAAAAATGTTTCATGTATGTAGTACAGGTTTTTCACAAATCTCACCTTTGTCAGTACGTATGGTCAGATTACATTGTATAACTAGATGGAGGAGTATTTTGGAGAGCTTAATGCCATGTGGAGCAAAAAGGACTCAAATTCAGTTTAATTTGTTTCACCTAGAATGGTCACTGGAATGAGCACAACATAAGTGCTGAAAATAGAAGGTAGTATTGGCATCTAAAGGTCAGCACTCATCAACACAGACATAAAACTGCTCTGGTCATTCCCTTTGATTGCCTTTGCTTCTTTGGAGAACACAGAAGTTCAGAGTCAAGACTAAAAATAAAAATTCACAGGTGATCAAATACAATGGATTGCATGGCAGAGACAAATTGTTAATATTCTTCTGTGCTGTAGGTTATTTATTACCCTTGTCTGAGATGAAAATATGGTAATACTGAGAGCCAAGTATTGAACTGCTAATACATTTTGTGCAGGTAAAGATATTGAACAAAGCATACAATTTCACAATGACAACACTGTTTATCAGAGGTGTGATGTGAAGTAGCTTACCTTTAAGTGTAATGGTGGCTGTTAGTAGCCAGAATGTGGGTTACAAACGGAGACACAGTTAATAGTTCTAATGGTCTCTTTTTGTACATTTCTCAATTCTGTTTACTGTTCAGGTAACTACAGCTCATTTCCAAAGAAAAACATATGCCTCTAAAATACATTTTGTGTGTATGGTGAAACGATAATAGACTAAACAATTTAGTTTTAATAAGTTTACAAACAATAAATACATTTAACAGTACCCTAGTTATTTTTGCAATATCTTTTTTAAATTTAGGTCCACGAGAACACAAAAAAACATTATATTGACATTTATTCCTAGAGGTGGTCATTGTAACTTGCACAGTATAATGTAACATGCACTATAAGTTTAACCATGGTAAAATGGACTAGGTTTGGATCTCTTCTGTAAATATAAACAGACATACAGTACAGTGCCTTGAAAAAAAAGTATTCAGTCCCATCCCCCCTTTTCACACTCAATCTCACAACTGGGAATTTCATTTGTTTAGAATGGGAATTATTCGTGAGTCCCTCATGCATCTTCACAGAGTCCCCCCCAAAAAAGAAAGATAATAGTAAAAAAAACTATCATCATATATTTAGTTGCCATAATTATTTTGGCCAATTACCCCTGGCAGGCATTACAGCAAGCAGTCTTTTTGGATATGTATTAACTTTGCAGGCTGAAACAAAGCAATATTAGCACATTCCTTCTGGCAAAATTGCTCAAGCTATGGGCTTGCAACCCTTGCATAAAGGCCCTTATGTGGAATGCCTTGGAGATTGTTGACCCATGCACATCATCTTGCATCACAACTTCCGTAGCCCATACGTTGTTACAGTTGGCCTCGCAATTGCTTCTCTAATAAGTTCACTTCTTTACTGGCAACTAAATGTAGTAGGGTGGCCTGATCTTGGCAGTATGGCTGTAGTTTCATAATTTCTCAACTTCTTTATGATAGACCGAGGGATTGTCAATACGTTGGCAGTGGTCTTGTACCCTTCTCCAGATTTGTGCCTCTCTATAATCATATTGCCGACTTGTTTGGAATGTTCTTTCATCTTCATTTTGAGTCATTTTTTTGGAAGGTCTCTACCATGCTGAAGCACCTCACAGAGAAAGCAGTATTGTGAACCTTATGAGGTAATGTATTGCTCCTGTGCAAATTTGAGCTTGCATTTACAAGGGGTATGAATACTTTTTAAATTTAATCATTTGTTTTTTATTTTTGTAAATTGTAGAAAGGTTTTGGAACATTTATTTTGTTTTGACATGGTACTCAATACTTTGTGGATCTGTGCCAAAAAATCCTATTTTAATTTATTTCAAATTCAGAATCTGCAGCACCAAAATGTGAAAAATGTGTTGGGGGCTGAACACTTTTTCAAGGCACTGTAATATATTAATTTTATGTCAGCTCCAATCATTTTCCATTAGCAAAGTTCTGCTATGAATTCAAAAACAGCTTCAGGGTTCCAAACAAAAAAAGTAATCATTTTAAGAGCCCTGACAATCAGTGCAAAACACCATCCTTTAACACAAACTACAGACTTTTCAAAGAAAACTGTATCAACACAAACCATGAATATGAGCTCATATTCCGCCAGATCTCCTTTAAACTGTTTTGTAATGCAATAGACAATACTGAGAGAGACAGACTTCCACTGCTACACTTTGGTTTAATAATCTCTTTGATACTATTTCTTGTTGCTTCAATTTAGAAAATCAAATGTAACTGGGTTAAATCCTGCCTTCCAATACTCTTCTGCTTGGAGGTTTAATGAATAGCAGATGTTTACTTGGGCACAATACAAAACATTACCATGTAACTGCCACCTGTTCAAAACCTCCTTTCAGGTTGCTAAGTATCTATGCTTCAGTGGACATACAGCAAGTAAGGATAACTTCCAAACTTGGCTTAACTATCCTGAGCAATGGTACGAAGAGAACATCTGACACTACAGTGTTTACTGAGGTAGTGTTGTAATATAGTACTACAGTAATTCTGAATTGTGTGCTAATCTTAAAAATGTCAGCATTGCAACGCCATTTTAATAATACAAGTGCAGTAAACCTGAAAAACTTGAAATATTTTAAGATTTTTACTTTGCTTAGTAATTAGGGTATTAGCAGGTCTGTGTTTATCCTAGTTAAACTGGTAGATAATGGGACCCCAGGATCATTCATCCATGAGATATCCCTTGTATTGCTGTTACCTTTTTAAAGTTAGGAGTGAGTTGAGCAGTTGTGGCAGGGGACAGTACCCAAGGATATGACAGCCCAAGGGTTTCAAACCCAGAGCTTACAGGTAAAGGTCTAAATTTTCAACCACTACAGATTTTTTTTAAAAGCTGTGTGACTGATAAGATTGGATAAAAAAAAAAGATATTGGCTGCTTTGATGCACCATAAATGGTAGGAGCGATAACAGAAATTATTTCCCTAGCTGATCATGTGTTCTGTGATTTAGTAAAGTATATAAAAGGCAGATTGCTTTTTTGCCATGCTTTGAAAGAAGACGGACTGTGCAGTTCAAAACTCAATAAAGTTCACCTGTGAACAGCAGAGATTTATAAAGAGGAGAAAAAGTCAATCCCCCTGCAGAATAGATATCTTAAAGTCTCAACTTTTATAGTGAGAGTCATGTGTGTTGAAAAGGGGAAAATTAGATAACTGAATAACGCCATAAAGTAAAAAAGCTCAAACTATTACCTTTTAGGCTTGAACTGTTGGTAAGCAGTTGCATGATTAAGTTAAGCAGATATGCATTTAGACTTTAGCTAAAACTGCTGTCTCACTGTAGTCAAGTCAACCTTCACAGTGTGAAAATACAATTGGCTTTTTCTCATCACAAAACGCAAGAACTGAAGATCACATGGTGACTGGTGACCAGCACAACAAAATAGCAACCCAAGGTTAGAGCTCCTGTTACTAGCTTCCCTAATTTATTTAGTTTAAGCCCCTGATTAATTTGTGAAGGATGAAACAAGTTACTTGACTCCTGCTTCTTTCCCCAAACAAGTAGCTTGATTTTCCTCAAAAAGCAGCATTGATAAAGTATAGAATGCAAGTTAGTTGAGCAGGGTGATCACTCATGATGGATAACATTTTCATAGCAAGTTTGACAATAGCAACTATCCAGTCAGGCTCAAGAAAAGAACGTTCCCTGTCCCTGAGGTGTCTAAACCACACACGGAGACCAAATAAAGGTTTTGAAACCTTTTATCTTTCTTAATTAAAATTAATAAATTGGTTAACCAAACAAAACATGTTTTAAATAGAATAAAATAGCATTTATGATTTATCATACTAATTAGATGCAAACAAAATGTCTCGCATAGTATCAGATATAAAATCCTAGCTGAGCATTCAAGCTAACAGATTGTTCTGCTGTTTCCTCAACCAATAATTGAAGCAGCAACAGTCCTGTGGCAATAATTTTCAAAGCTGAAAAGAATGGTATCTTAATGTTTCTATGCAAAAAAAAATAATTTGTTGATGGATGAGGCTGTCAGTTGCAGCTATGGGTTAATGAGGTATAATATCACAAGGTGTGACAGGCTGTTTAGTCTTCATCCCCTATGCTTCTCAGTAGCCACAAAGAGCATTAAGAATTCTGCTGCACTACACAAGAATTCCACCTCTTGTTGATATACACTTTGTTTCTCTTTCAGCATTTCTGCTCAATTACTCACAAGGGATGCACCTTTCCAGTATCTCTTTTCAACTGAGCATATGACAGTATAGAATGTACAATTGATCAAGTACAAGTGCAGTTATTCTGGAGAAAGAAACATCTTATTAAAGCACTAAACGTTTTAAGGCCAACGTGTCTGTCATTATAGGTACTGTACATTGGATACGGTCATGCTGAACAAAGTAAAAAAAAGGAATTTAGAAAAGGAACTATTTGAAAAAAGCAGGTTAAGATGAACAATCAGACTTTATACTTCACAAGTATAGTGCATCAATGTCTCTTTTTATCACCAAGACTTACAGCAGATGGTATTAGACATTCAGAGAGTGAATGTTCATGAGTTATCAAAGCTAACCTCAGAAGAAATTGAATTCAACTGGCTAGTCCTATCATCAAATATCCCAAGGGTCCCAAATGGATTAACATCACAGTTATATTATCAGTACCTTAAAAACTACATATCAAATATTAATCTCAATTCTACTCTGGAGTGTAAAGGTGCCAGAGATGGACAGAAATTCACCTGTCAGCAATGATCAAGGCAGGTCTAAATTGGTATTAATTACATTAAATTTGCACTGAATTTCATAACTGTTTTGTTCTCACTGGAAGAGTTCCAGAATCCCACACAAGTAGACAAATGTACAAGAAAATGCATTTTATGCAAAAGAGAACCACAGTTTGGTCGTTACCTTTTTTTAAACGCACATTATCATTAGAGCTACGTAACTTACTTTCCCTGTTATTTGGTATATCGTTAAGTAAACACACTTGAAATATTGCTGAAGAAACAAAAAATGAAATGTATCTGCGTTTACATTAGAGTGACACCTGATGTAGGAGATGAATGTTTGTCAAAACACTGAAGCATAAGTCTCTGAAAACCGATAGGTTTAAAACAAGACCTATGTCTAATGAATAGAAATGAGAAAAAGTGCTAAAATTTACTAATTTAATTGCCACCTTTCACCTTGCATGAATACACAGACCTAATGAACACATTTCCTCCTACTGTATTATTCAGTCCTCTCCCTGAATAATACCTTTCATCAGTCCAGCAGAGATGAAACACTTTATAAATTAAATGTACCGTTGGTGTTTCTTTAGGCAAAGAAAATAATGGATCTTAACATGTTAGCCAAATGGTTTTGTCACTCAACTGTATTAGACTGAAGAACTGGATTATCGCTATGACATTACTTTATCTAGAAGAGCACGGTGCCACTATTTGTGACTACTAAATATGCTATAGACTGTAAAGTTTTGCCTTTTGAAACTTTGCCAGAAATAGACCAAACAGGATCCTATATTAATACAGAAAGATGCCAGATTACACAATTATTAGAGTGAACAATTCTGTACAAAATACAAATACACTGCAATTAATCATGAGGTTTTTAACATTTCCTAAATTTAGTCTCATTGTAATAAGATGTGACAAAGGGGCTTCATAGAGAATTAGGGGTTGGCAATACAGACTTCTCTGTGAACTGGACTTATTAACATTTATGATGGAGAACACAAATATAAAAATGAGAATATACTTTTGTTCAAATGCTGTTTGCTAGCAGAAATAAATGAAAAGAAGAGACCCCCCCCAAAAAAAAATGCTTTGATGGTTTTTCTGTAGCAATACCATTAGTTTTGGGGAAAAAAATATAATACTACCAAGCCCTGATAGACATTAACACTAAAAAGATTTCATTTATCCCCAGATATGTTGATTTTTCTCATTGGAACCTTGACGTGCTGAAAACTGTTAAAAACTTGAAAATCAGAGTAAGTTGCACTATTCAGTCAACCCAAACAACTGCATATTAATTTTTAAAAACACTAGATGTATCTCTATGGAAAGAGTTTTCTTCTTTGACTTAAAAATGCAATTTTGGCCAGAATCAAACAGCCGACATTATTCTTAGAGAATCTAAACTTGTTTACTTCTTGAGTACTTTAACTTTCTTGGCAGCATTTAAATTGTCCAGGGTATCTGCTAAGATATCCAAACAGTTATAGTCCCAGATGACAAAAAGACTAATCCTAGGTCACTCTTTCTTTTAATACCGTCATTATTGGGTGAGAACACTCTCCTTGGCATGTCTGTTGCCAGGTTCAGCCCACACTCAACACAAAATTAAAAAGACTAAAGGCCCCAAATCCACAGCATGACTTAGCTGAATTAAAATGGACAAATGAAGCAATTTCTAAAAGAAGAAACCTAAGCACAATAAAACAAATTGGTTTGGTTAAAATTGGTTCAACACAACAGATTTCAAACATTGCATTTCCCAGGTAAATCTTCTTTGACAGTCCACCTGAACTGTGAGCAAACTAAGGGAAAACTAAAATGTTTCACTCAACGTTTGGGTTTTGTCAGTTAGATCTACAGTATGTGGAGTTTTACAAAGCTGATGACTTTTTTTTAAATCCATGATAAGTATCACCACATCATGTGAGGTGGAAGCATTAAGGGAAAATTTAGTGTGATGAAACCTGGGAAATCTCAAGTCTATCCAACATACAGTCTATCTTTATACCCAAGACCTGGAATTAATTGGCTAAACAAATTTTACTTAGTAGTAGTTTTGTAGTATGGAATGCATATTGCCAAGAGAACAAAATGGACATTGGGGAGTCAAATGGGGAGTGGTGTATGCAGGGACATTACTTGACTATATTATAAATACATTGGCAGCAGTATTACGCCCAATTTGAGTTTGGAGTTAAAAACAAACCTTGAACAGGAGCAGGTTGGGTAAGAGGCTGTGTTTTGCCAAGCAGTTGATGACCTAGTGTGGGTAGGAAAAGTAGAGTCCCAAATTATGAGGCAATTCAGAAGCAGTTTTGTTTTTTCCTGAAGTCTGTGTTGATTCAGTTCAATTGTTTCTACAATACATAAGATTCTGGAGGGGTTTGGAACACATTGGTCATGCTGTCACCTTAACTGATGCAGGATCGTTTTAATGTTGTTTTAGTTAATTTAACGTGTCTGTCTAGTTCGATATTCCTAGGCAGCCAGGTCTAGGAACACAAGCAGTTTCCAAGGTGTAAAAAAAGCCTCATAATCATTTTACATTTCCACTGCTGAGAAGCCTCCATATTAAAATGATTAGTATATGTCAGTGGCATTCGCCTAAAGCAAGAATATATCCAATGCTGCAGCTGCAGGGTTGTCTGCTAACTGCCTCTTAAAAAAAAAGATTGCTGAGCAAAAGCATTAAGCCTGCCTCTATAGAAAAAAAGTCTCTTACTCATCTTCTAAAACACCCAAAGGGGGGGGATTATTCATCTGAAAGTGCAAGACATCATATGGTATCTCTCTGCTTGGTCTCACATGCGTTGGAGTATCCAAAGGCATCAAAGAGCATCAACATGGGAATTAGCCCGGATTTGCCCTTTTAACTAGGGGCAGCATTTTGCTGGTTCCATGGCTGCCACACATGTGGCATGAAAGAAAATACTAAATAAAAACTCTGTGGCATTAAAATACAGAATTGGACAGAACAGTCATACCACAGAAGCCTAAATTTGTGTCTTACTGGCAGCATACGTTAGGCAACAATTAAAGCTCTAATACAGATGACACATTACAGAGATATTTTGGAGGAGTGCAGAAGCTAAAAAACCATGCTGGAAAAGTGGCATTCTTGATAACCTGTTGAAACAGCACAAACTGAGTTCATTTTAAAAAACATGAGGTTACTATCTGAAAGAGGAAAAAAAACAGTGCTAACAGATATCCAGTAAAGCACTTCTATTAAAAGTCTTTACAATTCATTTAAAAATGATTCATTTTGTCACGTTTCGGTCACTGACACTTTTGCATGGGATTTAAATTCACCCAAAACTACATTTTTGTACTGTATACATCTCAATTTCATAAATGTTTAAGAAGACAAATATTATAATGATATAATTTAAAAGCAATGTTTTTGTAATGAAGCAAGACACATGCATCTCACTGTATTTAAGTGGATTTTCTAAACTATGGTTGAATTCTGAAGCTAATATATTATTTTCATTACTTTTTCAGAAAGTTGCCAACAAAGCATTTCTAAAAAAATCACTTTACATGACAGGTTTGATGTAATTTGGGTTTTAAAAGAGTTAAAGCTAACTGCCAAGGTTATCACAAGTGCCTTATTTTGAGGGAATTTAAAATGTGAAGATTAACATTTGTAGAAAAGACTGTAATTTGTAAGCTTGAAAATGGAAGTAATTTTTACTTTTCTTCACAATTAAGTAAATTCAAAGGCCTGATCATCACTTTACAAAAAGATACCACTGCTCTGGAATCAGTCCAGAGAAGAGTAACCAGATTATTTATTATCATCATTATCATTTTTAGGTTAAAGACATTTTCTACACTGTTTAGAAAAAAAACCTCTTAGTCTTGAGCATGGAAAACTTCAAAAGGAACCTAATTCAATTACTCAGAATCCTCAAAGCCATTGACAAAGTCAACCCAATGGATTCCTTAAGAATCAACATGGTAACACAAGCAAAAACCGTGCAAAAGTCCAGTTAACTAAAAACACATTTCACTATATAAAAGGTTTGTGGGAGCACAAAACAAGCTGTACAGTCACACTGAAGAATCTGATTTCTTTCAAGAAATGGCTGATTGGCTACTATCGACTACTGTAAATGTGTTAAATGGGCCAATTGGCCACATTTGTAACTGGTCTTTTTTTTAAAAAAAAGACCTTCACAGTTTTCTGTAGAGAAAAAAAATAAAATGGCTTTCTTGAAAGCTGTTCACCTGGTTAATAATTGAGCTAAACAAGAATAGCAAAACCCTCAGATTACATTAAGTCTGAATTTATGTTTTTGTATTTAACTTCTGTTCTCCAGAGTACTAGCTGAACAGCCACCTTTAGATCAAATAAGGCAACAAAGCAAAGTTGTGCAAAAAGGTTTCTGAACATCTCTAAAGTTACATAGTCTGAACAGCATTGAAAGGCAAACATGAAAACATATTTGAATACAGATGCAAAGTGCATTAATATAAAGCTAGCTCTAATGCTTTGCAGAAGATTATTAAGTCATTTTTAGGTTAAAAAAAGAGGACAGAAAAATAGTTCTTATATTAGTGTGCTTTAACTTTTGTATGGAAATCATTAAGTTCCTTAAGTATAAAACATCTAAAGAAAGTTACTTTCCAGTAAGAAAGTTAAGAAACAAAAACATGAGATTTCAGTTTAGTTTTAATAATTTACTCAATTCTAAGTATGCATGTTAAATTAAACTGGATCAGCACGAGTTGTGCGCTATACTTCAGGTAGCACTGACCTCCTTGGAGAAACTGTGATTCAACAAAACATTCACCCATCTAATATAGTAATAAAAGCACACAGAACTAAGTTAAATTCTACAGAAAGTAAAGGGTCCTATAAAGGAGAGTTAATACAGGAGTGAGGCCACTGCTCTTGCTAATCTGCAATAATCTAGACCAAATACTAGACTGTGGGTCTAGTCCTGGGTCACCAGGAGCAGAGCTGGGGACCCCTGACAAACAGTGCCATGAAAAGTATTTGCCCCCTGTCTGATTTTCTGCAATGTTGCATAGTTTTCACAGTGAATGTTATCAGATCTTCAACAAAACCTAATATTAGATAAAAGGGACCCTGAGTGAACAAATAACACAGCAACTTGATACTGCTTAAACTCAGCGACATTTGTAGGTTTTCGAGCATGAAAAGCTTGTTGCAGGTTATGCAACAACATCTGGGGTTTAGGTTTGGATTTTGACTTGGCCATTTCACTTGTTCTTTGATCATTCTGAAGTAGACTTGCTTGTGTGTTTTGGATCTTTGTCTTGCCGCATGACCCAGCTGCACTTCAGCTTCACAAATAGATGGCCTGACATTCTCCTGTATAATTTGATATTAATTTTATTTGATGATACAGAGCAGAATTCCTGGTTATTTCAATGATAGCAAGTGGTCAAGGTCCTCCTGATGCAGCAAAAAATTCCCAAACCATAACACTGCCACCACCATGCTTTACTGCCGGTATGAAATGTTTGGTTTTCACTAGATATAACGGGGCCCATGTTGGCCAAAAAGTTACACGAAAGTCGTCTCATCTGCCCATTCAACATTGTTGAGGATCATCTTTTTGATGGTGGAGTAATGAACAGTGATCTTAGCTGCGGCGAGAGAGGCCTACAAATCCCTAAATGTTGTTCTAGGGTTCTTTGTGACTTTCTGGACAATTTTACACCTTGCTCTTAGAGATTTGTGCAGGACAGCCACTCCTGGGAAGATTCACTACTGTCATAATCTTTCTCCATTTGGACAATATGGCTGTGGCTTTGTGGAGACCCAGAGCCAGAGAAATGCCTTCATAACTCTTTCAAGACTGATACCATAGTATAAAAACAGCTTATCCTATTTATCCCTTTAATTGGGTTGAGTTCATTAGGGGGGGTTAACTTCTTCACACCCAAAGAGTGCATGTTTGATTACCTTGCACATCAAAGAAATGAAAAGTTTAGTGTCAAGACTCTCCTTTGTATTCTGCTACAGCAGACAAAAAGATTTGACCAAATTCCCTTTTTAAAAAAAGTGCAAATATACAGAAAATCAGGCAGGTGGCAAATACTTTTTCATGGCACTGTAAACTCTGGGATAGTGAACAGACTTGGTGAATTTGCAGATGATATAAAAATGGTGAAAAAAGGGTAGAATGTCAACAGATGTACAAGCCCAACGCACTTGCAATATGAAATTAACATAGACAAGACAAAGGCAAAATGTAGGAAGCAAGTATGTAAAATTTAAATTAGATAAATGATACCGAACTGGAAGTTCTAAGAATTTATATAGACTCGTCACTTTTTTCAATTAGAATGTGAAGGGAAGCAATACGAATAGGCCAACAAACTTCTTGCATATACAGTATATACACTTGTAAATAAAACTGAAATTTCAAAATCAAAATCCTGAAAATCATTGACCAACTTAAGGGACTCCTTTAAAATCCACAGAAAAGGACTGAGGAACACTGTGGAATTCAAGTTGAAATTAAGGGTAATACGAAGAACAGGAGACGTTTCTTTCAGACAGAAGTCTGGAACAACAAATAGTTGCAATAGTTAACTCTCATTTGTAACGGTTATGTTCTGTTTTAAGAATAAAATGTACTTTTATAGTTCTTTCCATGACTTATGGAAGATAAGGTCATGCAAATTCCTTACAAAAAAAATTTCCCAGAAATGGCTTAAACACAGAAGGCATAACAATGTGTATATTTTAAGACAAATTTGAAACTGAATTTTTTTAAAAAAAGTGACTGAATCCACAGCACTTGGGGTAATCCTAACTGAAGTATATATGTGTACCGATGAATATATGCAATACACAATATGATGTATACTGAGTCACATCACTGAGTCACACACCTGACTCATCAGGAGTTTGTCCACAAAATCAATTGTCTGTACACAAAGTAGCATGACTAGAGATGCAAGTTACAGATCTATAAGGATTAATTATTAGCGTAAATCAAATTAGCTAAAATGTTAATAGAAGATGCTATAAAAATGTCTTGGTGAAAAGAAGAAAAAATAAATGAACTAAATCACTTGATGTACTTAGTTTTCAAGGGATAATGTCCAAAGCATAATCATGTGCCAATAATGGAAGATCAAAAAGTTTGAACAAGAATGAGCAATACTTGAAGATAATATTCTTAAGGAATAGAAAGAAGAGAAGTTTTGAATTATAACAGAACTAGCAGAAGACTCAGGCGTCATCCATCAACAGTACAAAGGTTCCTTTTGAAAACAGGAATTAACTGAGGAGTTGCAGCAAGTAAAGTTCCATTAAGAAATGTGAACAAGACAAAATGGCTAAGACACAACAAAACCTTGGTTATAAGCAACAGTTAAGCTTGGACAAAGTTCAATTCAAGTTATATACATCTCCATGCAGTTCTGGAAATTTGCTAATATAATTGAGATGGTACAACCAAATCGTGATCCAGCCTGGTGTCCCCAGTGATGAAAGTTCAAACTTAATCATATTGCAAGATAATGATCCACAGCACTCAACTGAAATAATTCAATTTTTGTAATTTGAAAATATTTTTCATGAAACTATTTGGATTGAGCAGTTTCAGTTTATGAATCTCAATAGTACAATGCAATTGTCTGATATTTTGTACAGCAGTGTTTACATAATCTCTATGGACAACTTTTCGGTGAACGTTCAATTGGAATAGAGCTCTCATTAAGTATTGAAAAGCTTGCAACGTGTTTAACTACACCATAAACTGTAAGTCAAAATTGGATTTGTAACAACGGTGATTTGATGATGTCTATTGCTTCAGTCTGAAGTCTAATTAGATCTTACTCTTGGCTTACCTATGTCACTGCAATGACGCAGATGTTATAACTGCACAAAAATTAAATTCTGAGATACCTTGAAACAGGATCCTAAATTTAACATGTTACAAGATTTGTCAATCTACACATATTGAATCTTTATAATCTCAGGTGGTGGCACCAGTTGACGGTTATGATACCTACCCAGGACTGCTTATTTAGAACAAGACATCATTCCAATCACTTCACAAGGGTTCAACGAACTGCAGAAACGCTCACTGGACTTTACCAGATTAATGCCAGAACTGTGCTGAGGCTATTATATGAAAGAGGAATCCATGTTCAATGATGTTTGCAATAATCATGTTTTGCTCCCTGACACATCCAAGTTTGACTTCAATGGCCTAAGCATCACATCAGGTTCAATGGTCTAGGGTGTTTGTATTAGATCAATCACAACTTAAATTGATTTGAGCATCTCTGAGACATTATCCATCATCAGACTTGTGTGTCTGGCAGACACCCCAACAGAGTTCTGAGTGGGAACTCATCCGAGTATGGAATGCCAGTCCCCAGTGTAAAACTAATTACATCATTCCAGCACTGTTGCAATGTAGTGATGACTGCAAGTAGTGAACACATCTGGTATTGAATCTAGGTTTTCTCATTTGAAATGCAAATAAAATTGCTTGTAGCTGACTAAGGTGTAACACTTGAAAAAACGTTTTCTTCTGCTGGAGAGCACATTACACAAGTACAGTTTTCCAAAGCTTTTATACAACTATAGATCAACATACACAAACAAATTGTTATTTTACATTTGTCTGTTTAAATTAGGTCTCAGTAACATTCAGAAGTTTCTGGGGAAAAAAAAACATTGTACAGTAAAAACAGTAACAATGCAAAATGAAGGCAATGTAGTGTATGCAAATGTATTGTGCTATACAGATTTACTGAAAATATAAAGGTTTAAACAACTATGGGAGCATTGGTTCATTTTGAAAGCAAATCACATTGTGGCATAAAGCAAAGAATGTATTGATAAACAAGGATGTGCAGCACTGTTCTAATTATACATAAGCTTGTATTTGTGCTCATACTGCTAGTATTTTTAGACCTTAAGAACTTTTGAAGCAGTCCTACGTTGGTTCCATTAAATTAAATTCCTAGATGAAACCAGTTATATAGTATTGTGTCAGGCACTATTCTTTCACAATCTATGAATCTACATTTATCATACAGACTTGGATACCCATTGAGTTCTGTTACTATTAAATCAAAAGAGACCTGATTTAATAGTATCGGTGATACTTTATGGCGATTATTTCATGATGAACTGATACGCACACACTAATTTTTAAAATTTTTTGCTTATGTCTAATTGGTTACATTTCTGATAATGCCTGAATAAAGTTGTTCTGAAACTGGATATTGATGGATATTGAGTTGAAACAAAATTAAAACTCATCTAATTTACCAGTCAATTTACCTGCAATTAATAATGTGACTCTGGGGGGGAACAGTGACACTGATTCTTTTGGACAAGGGCTAGGAACCATTGGCCTTGATAGTCACAGCTTATTCCCATAGTCTCTGGGAATAAAAGGGTGTGTCAGAGAAAGCTCCGAGTTGTGAGACTGTGTGCTGTTCACCACAAAACATCTGTGTGCTTAAAAGAAAACAAGTCTGTTGGAGGAAAATAAACTGGAAAGGGCTGTAAACTACCTTTTGTTAGAGATAAATCATCTGGGGGAAAACAGGAATTTATCTGGTGTTTTGTTAAAGAACAGTTTAGTTTGTATAATGAGAGGATTTTGTTTCCCTTTACTCATGTAATACCATTGCTGAATCTTAAATCATGTGGAAAATCATTCCTATGCTACAGAATACATTAAAAGAACATGGCTTTATTGACCACCAACCCCAAACTGTCAAATTATATTTCATTAGATGAATTGTAAGCCACTGGAGGCAGCAGACAACTGAGAAATAAAAGTTTTCTAATATCAGAATGGACATTAGTTTCCTTACCTCCCTTAAGACAAAATATAGCTTTGCATTTACAACAACTGGCGTACTGAAGTGTGCATAATTGCATGATATTTTCTTATAATAAAGTGTGTTGCTTTTGCCTTTGGCACACTGCAATGAAGTGACTACATATTGTACATTGCTGAAGGAACCAAAAATGGCTACCAAAGGTCTATTGATTCATAGCCTATAAATTTTGTTTTAAAGGTTTTCAAGCTGATTTAAATTTATTTTATAAGACACCGTCTCACTCCCTGTAAAATGACAGCTGCATTATTTCCTACAGCCAGATCTCATCACATCTCAGCATTTAGCAAGGTTGGGTTTGGTCAATGGGTTTGGAATGGGAGACCTCTATTAAAAAAGCAAGTGTAAGCTATGTTGGTAGACCAGTAGACACTTTCCTCTGGATTCACATTTTATACAAAATGTCACAGTATCAATACAGGCACTGCCTTTCTGATGCAACATTAAACTGAGGTCCTAACTACTAAGAACACAAAATCAGCAATAAACAAGAGGAGGTCATTTTGTCACATATGGTCATTAGAGATTCACTGTGACACTGCACTGTTTGTAAGATTAGGAGTTTAACCCTTGCTTTTAAACTCCACTTTGGTTTTTCACTATCTGGTCTCCCTCAATTTATAACACCCAGGTCAGTACTGCTTTATCTACACTTTAGTGGTAGATAAAGTGGTTCACATCCTATACTTGAAGCAAATATATTATTGTTATGAAACATTATAATATCATAGTATGGCTTATTTAAGGAAAACACTGAAAAAACTCTGGAAAATATTAATTAAATAATGTTCACCCTTACATTTTCTTACCAAAAAACTCAAAACTCACCAAAGGTGGGCAAGGTGCTAGTTTTATCAAACAATACTGTGTTCAATTCCAACTTTAACCATTACCTTGCATTTGCAAATTCCATTTCCTGCAATCAAAAAAGACTTACCTACAATCCACCTCATTAGTTCTGCAGCTCTAAAAGATAAATCAGGAAGTTTATCCAAAGGCAAGAGGAGAAGATACATTATGCCATGTGGACAATGAGACACTCCATCAAGTCCCAGAATGCCACAAGTTAGCCAAAGAGGTAATCTATTACCCTAAAGTAATCTCTGGTGAGATCATAGAGAATTTGTTAGTCTTCCCAAGGTCAAGTGTCAGGTTGTTCCTGAAACTGGCATTTCAAATTACCAGCTCTCTTTATTAAAAAAGGATCTTTTAAATATTGCTGCTGATAAAATCCTAGGGCCACCACCTCTTTCTTTGATGTTTGTTTTTACAACCACTTCAGATCTTCCTCTATTACAATATGCATAGTTAGATTCAAGGACAAACCAAATATATTCAAGGAGAAACCAAAAGACGGCCCCATCATCTCATATTGCCGACCACTTAAGCTGCGTAACCTTCTTATTCACAGCTCCCTTGACCACCCTCAGCAACCATTCACACCAGGCACTCTCCATTGCAACAGAGCTCGCTGTATCACCTGCAAGTATACATCCAACACCACACTCATTCAAGGCCCCTCAGGACAATTCCAGATCACTCAGATGACATCTTGTAGCTCCAGTAACCTTATTTACTGTATCTCTTGCAGTAAATGCCCAGACATCTACATTGGAGAAACAGGAAGGAGACTCGGAGACCAGTTCAGAGAACATGTTAGGGCTGTGAAGATTAAAGATTTCTCCAAGCTTATTGTTGCTCATTTCACTTCTGATGGCCATGATCACACTAATCACTCCATCTGTGTTCTCCAAAATGGTTTTCCTAACTCCCACATCAGAAAGACTACAGAAATTAGAATTATCCTACAGCTAGGATCACACCTTCCCCCTTATCTCAATGACAGACTAATTGCCTTCTAAATTCTCTCATTTCATTGTAGATTTCATTTCACACCTCTCTTCACCTATCCTGACTTCACACTACCTGATTGGCCACTCTGCCTATCCCCTGCTCCCGCTCCTCCTCTCTCCCAGCTTTTGTTCTCCTGCTACATTACCTTTGCTTACTGCCCAGTCTTCCTCAGACCTGAAGAAGGCTCCACAGCCGAAACGCTGTTTTCTTTCTTCTCTTTTCAGCATGGAATAAATTTATTACTTGTTCCTTTGCAGCCTACACGTGCTGACGCAGCTACCCACCAAAACCAAAAGATTCTGTTATCCTTGTAATCTCATTGGCATGATCTTGAGTCTCAACACATTAGCTTGGCAAGTTTAGACTTCTTGTGCTAAGGAAAGGTTAAACAACTAATTATTATGGAGGCAAATGTATGAAGATAAGACCGGATATTTGTAACCTTAGATGCAAATGAATGATTATGTGTTGATCTGACTGATGCTCTTAGAGCTAGCTAGCAAAACATGGTACCATCAGGAAAGGAAACTTGCAGATGAGAAATAATTTTTATATGAAGAACCACTTTGCTGGATCTTTTACAAAGCTGATTCCCCTTAGGACGAAAACAATTTAATCACTGCATGCTGATTCTTATTTGAATCGCACTCTTTGCCTTTGGAACTCCATCAAGGATTTTCCTCGACTGAAAACAAATCTGCAACAGAAGCCAACTCTCTCCACACCTTCCCCATACACCTGCATGTTGTTTTATTGTTTACTGAGGGCTCATGTATTTGGGGAAATAAAAGCAAAATAACACATCTGCAAAAAGTAATTAGTACTATCACAGAAATATGATGAAATTATGCACAAGCCATTAGGGGAAATCCACTTGAAAATTGCTGCATCCATCATATTGGCCATCTATGCATTCTAACACACGTCACTATCTACACGGTCTTTTAAAAAAATGTGGAATACCAGGCAAACAAATTATTTTCTTTGTGGCAGGCAGGAATAAGTTTCGAACCTATTTTGGTTAGATCCCTGTGTTTGTTTGGATTATTTATGTTATATAGAATGCCAAAAGCATAGGTTGCCTCATCTACATCTGGAATTGATAAAAAAAAGTCCCTTGACAGTTGGCCATTTCTGTTCCAGGAGTTCCTGCTTTCATTGTTTCAAATTTCTCAGTTGCCCTATATTAGCAGCAATATAACATTAATCACCTCTGAATTCAACAGAGCATATTCTACTTTTTATGATTCTCAGATTTATGGGAGGAAATGGGGTCTATTCCTGATGTATACTGTAGCTTGTTGAATGACACGTACAAATGATGACTAATTTCTATGCATGAATGATGAGCAAAAGATTGATATAAGAACACATCTACCAACAATTCCCATCAGGCTACAGTTGAGAGAATCAGCGGGTTATCAGTTTTATGATGGGTGCATACACCAATTTAACTGAAAGTTCAGACAAGAACATTTTGCACATCTTGCTAGTTTAGTTCTTAAAGGTCAGTGGTCTTGCTCAGTATTCGTGAAGCATCATCTGACAACACACCCACACCCCTTTACACTCCACATGATACTTCTTTTTTGTTTATCCTGTGTCCAACAAAGCTATGAAACATCCAGTTATGAAAATGGCTAATTTAATTCTTTTACTTGATGACCAACCGCCCCTATATGATTTTGATCATTTTCATCATGTATTTCCACCAAAAAGAAGGTACCTTCTTCTCCTTTCCCACATCTTGCTCCTTCTTGGCTTCATCCAGGTCTGTGACCCCACGGTTAAACTCATCAATTGTGCTATCGGGTAAGGGAACTTCCTCTGCGTCAATATCTGTCTCCTCTGCCACAGTTTTCTCTGCACCAGTCAACTGGCGTGCTAAAAGAAATATGTACTTAATTCAAACACTCTACAAAAAAAACAACAATTTAAGGACTGACCTATTAAGAAAAAGAAGAATGTATCCTTTGGTATCCTTTGAAACAATGTATAAGATATAAGAAGCTTTGATAAGAGCATAACATAGGCTGATTTAGACCTACAATATCAACTATATTTTGAGGAAAAGGTACAAGTACTTTAAACAGAAGCAAGGTGTACTATAAACAGAGGAACAATCTTATTTTCAAAAAATGTACAATTCTTTGCATATG
Organism: Lepisosteus oculatus; assembly: GCF_040954835.1. Taxonomy (NCBI): domain Eukaryota; kingdom Metazoa; phylum Chordata; class Actinopteri; order Semionotiformes; family Lepisosteidae; genus Lepisosteus; species Lepisosteus oculatus. The sequence goes on along the minus strand of NC_090704.1, from coordinate 13,296,223 downwards.
CTTGGGAACAGGCATTTTAGATTTCTCCTTACATGTTACTCTGTCACAATATATGAGTGGGTGTTTACTGTAAACTACATTTAGAAGGAAGACATAGAATACTAGCCTAGTTTACAATTGCTTTAAATGTCTTAACTGAGATAATGATAATCTCAAACCTTCACCAAAGAAATCCCAATGACAGCATTGCTTGTAAATGCTAACCCCGCCCACTCCCCTGTCTGCTTAAACACAGGGTGTCTAAAGTAAATACAGAGGCTACATATGAAACCTTTACTTGGGAAGTTTACTTTTGTTTTAGGAGCTGGATATATTAAATATGACAGAAAGTGAAGGAAAACAGTTTAATTTTAAAAGAACAAAATGTACTGATTACCTGGATTGGTTTTTTGTTTTAATCTTTCAATGGCTCATGTAAGAAACGATGTACATTTCAAGAATACAGATTTCTAAGACTGTAATTAAGTTCTGGGTCATACTCTTTCACCTGAATATATCATTTAGTCAGTCTGTACCTGGCACATCCGATTCGTCACTGTTCTTTTCACTGTCTCCATCCTCCTGGCCATCTGCATTCTGCTGAGTGTGCTGCAGACTGAGTTTGTGACAGACCTCAAAGGCCTGGCCAACTGTTCTTACAATTCTCATGGCTTGACTCTATGGAAGAAAGAAGAGCCTATCATCAATAGCTTCAATCCTCAAGTACAGTAGGTGATGCTTAGTCATACAAATGTCTGAGTCATTTTGAGTAAATCTTTTTTTTTGTCAGAAGACAGGTATACAATTTGACATTGAAAAAAATTAAGATCCCTTGCAGATGGTTACAGTTTTTCCTAAGACAGCGCTGGGCTTTCTATCACACCATATGGTTAAGCACATCAACGGAATGCAAATTTGTTTTCGGGTAATGGTAAACATTTAACTTGGATATCAGACCTCAACAAATGTAATTTACAAAAAAGTACAGGACCCAGGGTATCCCACTTGACAACTGATGGAGCCTTCTCTATTGGTATTTTACTTGAGATTAAAAGGATCCAGCAGACCTTATCTTCACCTTATTCTCCATCGTCATTTTCATAAAGGGGTTTTACTTTGAATTTTCATGACACAGCCCTCAGCACATACTATTATGGAAAGGAAAAACTGCCTGAATTATTACAGAAGAATACATCTATCTCATGACTAAAGGTCACAAGATGAATCAATTAATTAACACTAAAGGAAAACTTCAGCTGCTAATCAATTTGAAGCTCATAATTATCTTCAGAGAATACTTCCTTCTTGACTTCCTATCTCTCCACAGCAAAGTCAAAAGCTTATGAACACCCAAGGGGATACAGCACAGCACTAAAGAACACTAAAATAACTGCCGCCTCATGATAAATTTGTCTTTATAAGATGTCAATTACCAAATAAACCATTCAAAACTTCTTAGAGACATATCCCACTGCTCTTACATGCAGGTGGATGCTGCACATTGGTGGTGGTGGAGGGGAGTCCCCATTACCTGTAAAGCGCTTTGAGTGGAGTGTCCAGAAAAGCGCTATATAAGTGTAAGCAATTATTAATTATAATTATTATATCATTATTCACTGTTTCATTACAAAGTTAAAGAACTAAAAATAAAAAACAAAAAAAGGTAAGAATTCTAAATCTTAACTATTTAAAGTTATAATTTGCTTATGTACCAGAATATCAAGAATACTCTTATTGAACAGAATATAGTACACTGAGACAGTACAGGATTTTAATACTAAATTTTAAAACAATTGCTAAATACATCAAAGGTAAATCTAAAGAATGTAAAGTATCCATGAGCTGTTATATACAGTAGATTAGAAGAAAACTAGGCCCAGAATTTTCTAATTACTCTGAATGGTATCGAAATGCTGAACTTCAATGATTACTTATGTGCCTTTGTTAAATGAACCAGTAGAGGCTATGAAAATCCAAAGAGCAATTTACTCCTATGGGTTGTAATGCTATTTCCATCTCGATTGCCTTGTTCTGGTAATATATTTGATGTGTCACAATCAATATGAATAACAGAAATCTCTCGTGTCTACTGAAGGGAAAAACAGCAGAATTAAATGTCAATGCTATACTGTGCAATTATATTTACCTGTGGGTCATATACTGAGAGGAATTAAAAATGCAAAAAATACGCATTTGAGTGCATAGTATTTTTTGCATTTTTAAGGCCTCTCAGCATATATTCTGTTGTACTGTATTTAGTAAACCTATTAAGTGGTCCAGCTCCACATATTAGCATTTTAACTGTAGCAGTCCCAGTTTTAGAATAGTACTGAGTACCTATTTTTTTTCTCAGGCTTTGAGTGAGAATATTACCAGTTTACTGTAATAGAATATAGAGCCAAAACACCTGTTCCCTCTCATTTGCATCTGGTTTAATTAATTACTCATTAAATTCGGGAACATACTTGCCACAAATGAACAATTCCTCATGAATATAAGCTCTTTGTAGACTGGATTCAACTAGAGCAACTTCAAATGCATTAAAAAAAAAAACTCAGTGGGGTTCTCTCTAAGGGTGCTTGTGAGCTGCTTCTTTTTCAATTTCTTGTCCAGGTAGCTATGCTTCTGTAACTACTTTCTCCACATACTATGTATCAACTAAATAGGTGTGTGAAGTATACATAGAGAAAGTGTACATATATATATACAGTGAGACAGACTTATGTTGCATTTTAATGCTTCTCAGTATACACTTAAAAATACTATAGTCAGGTTTAATCGAAAATACCATAAATTCCACCAGTCAAGCACATAAGTTAGATGCTTCACAACTACACCACATATCATCAGCATAGGCAATAAAAGAAACATCATGATTGCTCACAGGCTAGACATTTCCTTCAGAAATTATGAGACTAATAAAGAGGCTTAAATTATGAAGTAATTTTCTTTAATCTGTTTTTCTTTATTCTTAATCTATTTTATCTCTCCAGACTAATGTAGATGAGTAATGAACAGCCCTCACTGTCCACTAATTTTCATTGGACTCTATCTTGGTGATAGAATTCTAATGACACTTCTTTCAGCTGTTGCCAGTTACACTTCAACCACTATTAACGCTGCAAATGTGGCAGCAAGTAACCTTCACATTCCTTCTTTTTCTTCCTTAAATTGCTAATGATATCCAAGTAACATGTAGACTCGGAAATCAGGAAATTGACAGGACCAGGTCCCACAATAGTATTAACATTCTAATTAATTCTCTGAGGTGATGGTAACATGCCCTGCTAAAGACACCACAATTAATTTTATTCCCACAACCCATTTTGTGTGGTAGAAGTCTCTCAGGGAAGATGTAAAGGAGTCCTGTAAGTTCATGCTCATTATTTACGTGTTACCTTTCCTGGAAATAAGCAGTAAGAGGGAGCTTTTGCAATGTCATAAATTTACCTGCTTCTATCTGCTGATTCCAACTTTTCTATGTTTGGCAATAAACTATGAGAGAAAAGGTGCTTAATACTGTGTCTGCGAAAGCTATGAACAGATTAACTGATACTATGGTAAAGTAAATATTAAGTTAGTGACATGACATCTATCAGTTTCTGCAACAGGAAATAACAGCATGATTGAAGTCTCCTCGATACCAGAGTCAGGGCCTGAATTAATCACAAATTGGTCACCCCTCTCAACTTAGTCATTTCCTGATAGAGGTTTTATAACAGATATGTTGTTTAAGAACACAGACATTATCATCTTATATTCAAAAAATACAAAACCTTAATGTATTTAAAATTTAGAAAGAAAACGTTTCTGGAATGTACATGAATGAATCTCTGTCCAGAAGTGCTAGGACCTGTCCAGTGCTCTCAGGGACAACAAAGCCCTGAGAAAACCAGAATTTCTAAATTTGTGCTGCAGCTTGGCACTACAGTCCAGAGACGATCTTAGAAAAAAGCCTCTGGCAGAAGATCAGAAAACCAACCAAGCAGCATAGGGCACATGGGAAAAAAAGAGGCTTATGGAAGAGATCATGACATTGTTTCAACTATGCAAGAATAACCACAAGAGGGCAAATTTCCGTTTCAAGCAGGATATCCAAAAAGAACAACAAAACTGATTTGTTTACACTGCATTGAAAAACAGCCTTTTGAAAAATATTTTACCTTACCTTTTTCTTAGACTTGAAAACATTGCAGCGGAACACGTTACTTTGACCATCTCGTGCAATGTAGCTGAAGATTTTTAGGTCCTGGGAATCATGAGACACATAGAATATCCTGAAAATTAAAAACCGAGTGCGTTAATTGATATCATAAACCTTAACTAGAAAACAATGTGGAGAGGCAACCTTTGTTGCAGTCTTTCTCCCTAGGGCTAGTGTGAGAGTTAAAGCTAGCATAAATGTTACAATTAAAACTAAGAGCTAGCAGCTAACAACAGGGTGAGAACTAAGGCTAATTGTAGGGTATTAAATTGTATTCTAACAGTATTGTGCTGAACAAAATAATTTCGCTTCTATGTTTTGGGAATTAACTTGAGAAAGCCAATACAGTAAAGTTTTGTAGGAAAGATCCCACAAAGGTGAAGAGCAAGTTTTGACATCAGAAAAAGTCATCTGTCCTGTGAAATTCCAAAAGCACCCATTTTCTTTAAACAACACTTGATCAGATAAGGTTTCATTCACTTAGTGGTTTTGCTGAGCTAATCTATATTTCACTAAAGAAAGTTAGAAATGAAATGTTCACATAAAAACATTCCAGGGGCAGGGGCTGAAGCTTCTGGCTCTCCCTGGATCAGCCCTCACTGTCTCGAAGTTTACGTGACTTTCCGAAGACGAGATTGGAAAAAAAAAGCAGGGCTCTTTATTACTTCAGTTTCTACAAGCCGAGAGTATGAACATGCCCAGTGAACTGAAGAATTTAAAAAATAACATTACCAAGTAACAAAACCCTCAGCTCCTTCAAAATAAGAGGAAAAAACATTCACAACACTGTAATGGTAAAGAATGGGAAAGCAGACTGGTTGGTATTAAAACAAATGTCTATTTAATCAGATTTTGCTGCCAAACAGAAGAATCAGTATAACCAAAAGAGTGTAAATTTATCTGACACACTGGAACCTGAGAAGCAAATTCCATTCAAGTAAAGAAGATGCAATGAGTAGTGGTGCTACTGAGACATAAGTATTTATACTGGAACATTCAGACACAAAAACCTAACCTACAGTAAATGAATCAAGGGTCAGGGCTGGTTTACAGTTTGCAGAATTTCACACACAACCCAAATCCATTATTTCAGCTAGACATTATATTAGACATACTTTCAACAAAATGACATTTGATAATTCACTGCTTCCTTTAGTGTAGATGCCCAGAGTATTGAGTCAGCAGTTTGTCAGTGCAGACATGCTACTAAAGATGACATATCATTTCCAATGCGTTTATTCTCCTACACACAAACGTTTTTTAATTGTATGAATTCAAAGTGAATTCATACAATTAAAAAAATGAAGAAAAAGGCAATAAAAATAGAAAAGTCATTTAGAAATGTTTTAGTAATAATATATTACTTAGAAACTGTTTAAGATTCTTCACTGTGCCAAGGTAAAAAAAACAGTAACCCGAAACAAGCATTTTCACAGTGCAAAAATATATACTCGTGAAGGTCTATCTACAAGATGGCTTCTCTGATTATTCATTCTGTGTCTTAAAATAATTGTACCAAGTGCTAAGAAAACCCACACATTTAATGTAAGTACAGTGCATCTCAAGATCTCAATTTAAATGAAAACACCACACTGTCTAGAATTTGGTTTCTTTCAGACAGCTGTTTATTGTAATTTGAAAAATACTTCAAATGTATTGTAGAGATTTGAAGCAGAAAGTATTTTGTAGATAATGGTCTATAGCACAGCATGCACTCACTGACACTGGTAAAATATTGATGTTTATTCTTTGTTTTCTTGCAGTCAGGTTTTTGAGTCTATACAGGGTAAGTCAGAATAGGATAGCAAAGGTCATCCTTAATTTAAAAAAGCATAAATCTAAGATGAGCAAACTATTATCACTCCTGGGAAATGAAAGGGAGATTTATAATGTCATCCTCTGGTAAAATAAATATCAATAAAATACTATACAGGACCAACTGGCTAGCAGGGCTGGATGTTTTTCAAAAAGAGGCAATGTATTTGAGCCACTACATGTCAATTAAAAGTCCAAAAATGTTATGTATAATTTTTTTAAGTGGCATCCCATCCAGGCTGCATCCTGCCTTGTGCCTGTTGTGTTGCTTGCTGGGATAGGCTCCAGCTCTCCCGCAAACCCTGAATTGGATAAAGTGGTTAGACAATGAATAGATGGATTTTATTAAGTCCTAAAACAGCTTTTTTCAAAATGGTTATACACTACACAGAAAGAAATGTAAGGGGAAGAATGGAAATTTCTTCCCATTGTATATATATATTTTTTACTAAGAACATCTTCATTATAATAGTTTTCATCTGCCATTCTACAAGATGAGTCATACCAATTAGCTCGCCATAATGTCTAGGCTTACAATTAAATTTAGAATTGGTATTTAATATGTGAAGACAAAGCAAGCTGCCCCTGCACAGATTTGGAGTCTTAAACCAAAACTAATGCCAAAGAGGTTGCCAAGAATGTTATTAAACTGGAAAAAAGTGTGGTATGCCTGAGCACACAAATCACTAAAAAAAGTACTATACAAAGACAGTTATTTACTCAATTATCTATAAAAACTAGTGCGTGTTAACCCACTTTGCACTGCACGTAAAGGATGTTTCAGTGTTTATGAGATAAATTACCAAAATAATAATAATAACAACTTTTATTTATAAAGCACCTTTACAAACCCAAGGACAGTGTACATGGTAATAAAATGAAAAGAAAATGTAAAAGAAGAAAACCAAACAAGAACATACAGGATAAAATGCAGGGCACTCAGACACAGGCCCTAGAAAATTGAGATTTGAAAAGAATCAAATAATTTGTCTCAGAGTCAGAGGAAGGGCATTCCATAACAATGCAGTAGCAACAGAAAAGACATGGTTTCCAAAAGTCCGAGATTTAGTCTTAGTTACAGTGAGAAAAGTACAAGCCTCAGCTGAATGTAGCCTTCGGGAGGGAGTGTAAACATGGAGGAGTTCAGAGATGTATGATGGAGCCAGATTACTTAAAGCCTTAAAGGTCAGTAATAAGATAGTGTACTGAATAAGTTATTTCATAGGCATCCAATGCAGATTCTTAGGTGTAGGAGTGATATGCTGCCAAGGTCTGGTGTTCGTTAGAAGTCAAACTGCAGAGTTTGGGAAATATTGCAATTTATAAATGAGAGTGTTAGGGAGCCCACAGAAAGTTTAAAAAAAATCAAGCCTTGATGTGATAAATGCAAGAATTAGGCACTCAGGATTGGACATAGAAATGCTGCCACATTAGGCAATTTCTGCCTAAGGTGGAAAAAAGATTCATGTAGGTGCTGTAAAGTTTGACTCTCAAAATCCTGATTACGGCTGATGAGTGAATGGAGAAGCTATCCTTGATTACTGTGAAGCTTTCCAGCTGACATTTGCTGCCCACCAGTAAAACTGCTGTTTTGTCAGTGTTCACCGTTGACATAACAAATCTGTCCTGCCTGCTGACAAGTGACAAGTATACATCAATGCTGTGTTTGTCCAAGTTCAAAGGCGATAAGCATTTTCACCAGCCTTGTCAGAGTGCACAAGTGCCATAATCCTTTCTGCATTGTTAATACTTTCTCTCAGTCCTTGTTCACATAGGCTCTTACTTCTTTTAGGGCTAGCATCAGTACATCTGTTGTCAAAGGGATACTTTATGCCGTCTATGGGCAGTAGCCAAGGAGGCAGTTCAAGTTGTCTTCTAGGGCTATATAATTCCTAATTTAAAAAGTTAACTTTTCTTTACACTAGTATCTATCTTTAGTAGATCTGAACATTTATGTTTTTTTAAAGATACTAAAGATGTCTAATGACTGACATAACTAAAACCTGTACAGTAGGATGAAAAGAATTAGAATTGGATTTCTGATCTGTTTGGATTCTGATTAAACCAACATACTAATTCACTACCAAGTTTAAGGAACACATTTACTCAGCTTTTGTACAGGATTTTCTAGCTTTTACCCAATGCAGCATTTTTAAGACAGTAGCCCATATCCTATTTCTACATTTCTTAAATATTTATGAAGTATTGACTTCATTTCAACTAGTATTAATAGTGATTTACATACAGCAATTAATGAATGCAAAAGTAAAACTGTTACCCTTTGAGAAATTCTAAAATGTATGCAATGACATTTATGCAGATCACAAAACTCTGAAAATGTACTAGCATTTAAAAACTAAAAATCATAATTCATTGGTGGGTCTGTAGGAATGAAAAGAAGTGCAATTACAATTATAGGTCTGTGATGAAAGAGGATTTTAAAGATTTCCGACAGCATAAAGCAGGGATTACAAGGTTCTTAAATACAGAGGTACACAGTGCAGAAAACATCCGCTTAGCAGCATTACAGAACTTTAAATTATTCCATTGCTCTTTCAAATTGAGTTTAAAAAGACAGAAGGGATGGTTTTAAATTCATGTTATAGCTGCTTATTTTATTGTCTCATAAGAAAGCTATGCACTGTAACATAGCTTTCTTATGAGACAATAAAATAAGCAGTTATATCACTGTAAAATACAGTGCTTGTAAAAAATACCAACTGGACCAAAAAATATCACCTTTGTCCATTTTATGCTTAAAAACACCACATTTGTAAATAGCAAAGGAACATTTGTGGTTGATACAAGAAGAAATTATTTCAAGGGCTACTATAGTATAAACATGAAAGTTGATTACTATCCATAGGGATATTGAACATGAACGTGTCCCATCATGTTAGTTTGATTAATGACGGCGTATTCAGCCACTTCTCGAAGGATCCCAGGAATCCATTTCAGAAACATGGCAGGGCACAATGTTCCAGACATGTTCCATAATGCTCCAGCTTTCTCATCTTGGATGTTGAACTTGATAAGAAACAATAAGGTTTTTCTCGAGAAAGGAAATTCTTTTATCTTAAGAGTGTTAGCAGGCCTGGTAAAGAGGCAAAAAGACCTTTATGCCTACAAATTAAAGATACCTCAAATTCTTAAATATCCAGAGTGAAAAAAATATATTTACAAAATAATTTTGCAGACATGTTTGGGTTCTTCATAAGCTGAGCAACATCACTGCGGATGTACTGTTTTTCCAAGAATGCTTTGGCTCTTTTTCACAATACAGTATCCATTATATCTCCCTATGACACCTGCAGCTGCAATATTTAATTTTAGCTATGAAACCATATTGAGACCATTTCTGATAACCTTTTAATTACAGTACACGTCTGTTGGAAATGTGAAGGATGGAAAACGGGAAGAAAATTTGACTTCGAAGCTGCTGAAATGGAAGCAGAGGAGTGACAATTAGCTATGACCTCATTCCCCCAAGTCTGCACACTGACAGAGATCTAACGGAAGACTATTTTATCCTTTAATTGTCTCTCTTATCTCAAAAGCCAGCTTCTTATCAGTCGAGATGTTTTATACTTGGAGTTTTGGGAATTGGGGTCAGTTGTGAACGTGACTGCTGATAAATCACCTGGAAAAATATTTGGACCTATAACATGAAATGTGTCCTTATTAACTTTTTTTTTCTGTGATTTAAAGGGAAATGCTACCACTTAAAGAAAGAAGGATATGGTGGGCTACCAAAAGTAGTTTAACAAATTCACTCCATTTTGCAATATTTTTAAGTGGGATAGCTTCAGGTTGGGGAAAAGGACAGTAAATAGGCTGATGCCAAACATTAAGTGACAATCACTGTGTAAGGAGCATGCCGAATTGCAATATTTAAAAACAATATGCGTGTTTGAACACACTGTGTTTACCTTGCTTATACAGATCACGTATGACTTCAGATGCTTCTTAAACTGATGTATGTTTGTTTATAACAATAACCTCCTTGAACATCATCCATTTGTCTTGAAGACAGGATATTTTGTAGCTGCAAGCTATACTCTTTGAAGATATTATACCTTTCCACTCAGCTACCACTTATCAATTTAGACAGACTTTACCAGGAGGTGGTTCTGCGTGATTCAAACGTATTGGGGAATTATGACCAGTGTTTAGAGTGCAATCACCATTGTTGTTCATAAATGGCTGTTTCATGCTTACAGTCACCAATTAACTTTTCACGGGCTTCCATGGGAGAATCCTTCCCTAGGTTTGCAGAAAATCCCAGACTCATAAATTACATATAGCAGGGCCACTGTACAGCCCATGAGGCCTATTTCTAGGATAGGACATGCTAAACTACAGATTGACACAGGATGACCAATTCAATTCCAAAACCCTGGCAAAAACCCACCACAAGATTTTGCTTTTTGTGTAGATGAAGATGGAGATCTGCTCTTTCTTCTGAAATAAGGCTTAACATTTAATTTGAATAATCCACATTTACAGTTATATCCCCTTTTGGAGGGGCAGTCAGAAGATTTGGAAGCTTTCATAGTACTGACATTCTAAATATTCTAGATGCTTACAATCACTCCAATGCAAGATGTATTTCATGTATGATTACATCTCCACCTTCCCAAGAAAATTAGCAATTTACTGAATAAATCTTTCTCAAGTTTTCATATCTAAATCTTCAGATGGGAACCTTAGAAGCAACAAGGGATGTCCCATGTGCACACATCTATATAGTGCAACTAAATATTCAATTTCTATGGCAGATGAACTATTGTTTTGACTGAAATAGCTATAAAATGTAATCATTGTTGTTAAAAACTAACCAAGGTCATTCAGATTGTTTTAACTGTGCATAATACATGCATATTATGAGCATCCGTATTCTCAAAGCTACCACTAGTACTTTATACTCTGGTTTGGATAAGAAGAACCCAACCATGTCACTTATCCATCTTTAATTCATATTGATCTGAATCATCAAATACCTGATAAAGTTAAATAAGCAGCCAGCATGAAGCATTGTAGCAGTTTATCCATCACAGCTATTAATCAAATCTGAAATTTGAGATTGTGTTATTAGCCAGGGCTGTCTGGAATTGCTCATTAAGATCTTGTATTTGTCACAACAACTACATAAAGCTAAAATGTTGCTTTTTGAGCTGTTAAAACAGCTTTGTCAAAACACATAGAATTGTGTTTCTGAATATGGAAGGAAAACAAAAAGTGAAAAGATATCCAAAAGATGTGAACATTTTGCACAGTAGTTCTGTTCTGTACTTTTAATTCCAAGGGCTTCTTTCATGTTATTATTACTGGTATGAATTCCTACCATAAACTGGAAAAGTCAATCGTGGTATAAAGTGATCTTTTGCTATTGAAATGTGGCAAAATCCCTCAACACACCATGAAAATCTTTCACTTTGGTGGAAAAACTCATTTTACCGACTGTTGTGCTACAGTAAAATCCCTTTATTATACTGAAAAAAATAAATGACTCTCGAGAGCAGTGCTTTACTTAGAACACCATTTGCTACTCTGAGAAATCACTAGCTCATGATGAAAAAATGGAACTGCTCATGCAGCAGATCAAATCCAATTATTTCCAAAATTCATGACATTTGTGTAATTTACTTTTTTGGTGATAAATACATACTGATTGCTTTAATCACTTGCAATGTAACTTTCTAGACATTTGTGAAAATGTGTCAAGAATAAGGCTAGTCTGTCAATAAAAATAATATAATCACAAATTAACTTAAAACTGATTTAATAATTTGTACAACTTTGCCCTAGCTTGGAATTGTTTTACAAGCAGTAAAATCAATATATAAAATGCATCACTAAAGCACTGCTGAAAGAACATCCTTCCTCTTTTTAGATTTTTAAAATTCTACAAACTGCTGAAATTTTAAAAACAAAAATTCTGAATTTGATAAAATAGAACCACTCACCCCACAAAGTTCAACAACATTACAAACATTTTGCAGTGCCTTACATGCCTGTCTTTCAATTCCCACACCTGCTGCCAAAAGTAAAATGATGATTAACAAAACTGTGATTTAAGAAAAATCACTATTCCTAAAACTTGTGCTTTCTGAACAATATTTATTTTATCTGTTTAAATCAAACAAATAACACAATGACACTCTAAATTTCATAATATTTAATGTTTCAATGGAACCAGTCATATGTTTTGTTTAGGCTTCTCATGGGCCTTATCTTTAAAAATACATATTTACCAACACATTGCCATTATCAGGGTGTGAACATTCTGAGATCACTGCTACAGCAGGAACACGACACCCACATACAGAGGAAAACATTAACACAGTAACTACTATTTCAAATGAGAAGGTCACAGACGGAGTCGGATTCTTTCTAAATGTTCTTTTTTCGTAGATGTACAGCAGGGCTTTGGCAGTGAGCAAGGGGAATTAATCCGAGCTGACGTGTTCCATTAATCTCCTTTTAATTAGACCATTTACACTCAGATCAAAGATACCACTTCCCCATTATGGAATTCCTACTGTCTTCACGACACTTAGTGAGTCAAATAGAAAACTAAATAACCAAACAGAAGCCACAGTGGTTCCTTGTACATTTGATCCTTCAGTTAAAGAAAAAAAAAAGCCCCGCAGAACTTTTCATAAAGAAATACCAAATTAACTTTCTACTTTCAAAGATTTTAATTTTTTTTAATAAACTCATTCATTGCTTATAAATAGTGCGGTAGATGTATGCGATTCTAATAAAACATTTTCAACCGAATTTAAGGCAAAAAATACAGCTACATATGAGGTTAAATGGAAAAAATGCCTTTTTTCCCCATAGAAGAAAAGCTGGTACATTATGTTAAAAATAAATGGGCTAGAGTTTTAGAATTCAAATTCCATTGAAGTCAACAGTCAAACTTATCAGTCTGCTATTTTCTGAGATTCTGAAAGCCCAAAATATTTTCAGTACTTTTACTTACAGATTAAACCACGCAGCAAGAGGTGATAGACTTACAGACTACTTAGGTGGTCTCAATTTAGCTATCAGGTGAAGCAGAAGTGACTGAGACATTCTTAAATAGACTGTCATTCACAGACAGAACACTGGAATCTGCTCTGCCTGTTATTATGGCCCATCAGCAAAGGTTTTCGAGGAAGCAAAACATTCAGCACTTAAAAGCAACAGTCTTAATTGCCCAATTTACAATTTATAGAATTATACTACAAAATCTCAGTTTAACTATGACAAGAACAATTCCAGCAAAATTGTATAACTTCACACCAAAATACAAAGTAGTTATTAGGGTAATTATTTTATATTACAAAATGAGGCAAATTCACAAATGCACATTTAAAAAAAGGGTAGCATTAGATCTCAGGGCTTTGGCAGTAATCATCTACTCAAGACAGTTATTTGTATTTTGACTCAAAATTTAGCATTCAGACTACTTGCAGAGTAGTTGAACCTTATCTGAGGAATACTGTAAAAAGCATGGGTGCCTCTGCCATGAAAAAAATTAAAATTAGGTGCTCTGTCTGCCAAATTGCTAATGTAGTTGGAAATCTGTGCTATTCTGGAGTTCTGTATAGTATGCCAAGCACCCATGTTTAATTAACATGCCACAATAATGCTTTGAAATCTTAATATGGATATGGACTTGGTTGATTACACCTTATGATTCAAGTATTTCAGGTTGTTACCCAAATAAAACTGAAAAGCTTTTAAAGAGTGAGAAGTAAAGAAATGTATTATTCAGAATTCACCTCCTACCTATTACAGTATATCCAGCAGGCAGAATTTAGATGTTCCAAATACAGTAGATCAGCTGATGTTGCAAGTTTACAGTGAGTTCCTTTAAACAGATTTGACCAAAGAACTCTTTGAAGCTACAACATATGAAGCTCCTTTGTGTTGCAATATTGACCATATTGCTTTATAATACAAGTAAAGTGCAATTGTTATTCATGTCAAGAAACCTCTCAATTATTGTAAATAAATGCAACAGCTAAACTATACACTTTATTTAAACTGTATTTTAATTCTTTATAATTATTCATTATTTCTCTACGAAGAAATAACCAAATGTTTTATTTGGTAAAACCATCAAATGATTTTACTGCAAATCATACAATAGTTTCATTAAAACCTTAAGCCCTGTGCAAACCCAAAATGACAATCATCCTGCCTACATGCTTACTCGATTCACTCTTGTTCACTGTCTAAAAGCATGTACTTCACTAACTGAAAAAAAAGATCTTGTAGGTATCTAGTACAGCGTGTATATGCAATGTTGTAGCTGAATAAAGCTGCGCGGATGGTAATTTGTCAGAACTCAAGCACAAGAGATGAGAGTGAAAAGTAAAAGGAAGTGGTAATGAAATAATTGATTACTGGCCAGCAGGGCTTAATCAGCCCAGACCGGTCAGTAATGGAAAAGAAATGGAGAGGCACATCGGTCCCAGGAGAAGCTGGCTAACTGCATCCCTGGCAAAAAGAGGCTGCTAAACACAGTCGTCAGTCAGAAAAAGGGAGTCTCGTGTACCGAAAAAAAACGAATAGCGAGAGCCCTGAAAAGGGAACTGAATGGGCATTGAAGGGCAGCCCTCAGGAGAGCCAGGGATGCAGTTTGGCAAGTTTGAGTGTTGACACAGTGACCAGTGAAAAGAATAAGTGCAGAATAGAGAGCAGGCCTGAGGCCGCTGAGACTGCTACGCAGAGCGAAGGCTGGCTTGAAGCCGAAATTGCTCCAAAAGTCGGAAACAGGGAGCCTTGGGTATGGTAGAAACCAAATAGCGAGCCCTCTTGAAAAAGGGGACCAAATCAGTTTGCAGGGGAGACTTGGGGCTGCAACTTCTGTGCAGTGTGGAGCGTCTTGCTCAGCAGAGATAGGTAGAGAGTGAAAACAGTACAGACAGTGAAGAAAACCCAGGATGAAGTGAACAATGATCATCAAAGCAGTGCCCAGCTTTAAATAGAACACCAGGAACTGAATAAGTAGGAAGTTGCCAATTAACATGGATCGCAAAAAGGGGATCCGGTCAGAGCAGGAAACCCTTGAAAACTGTGAGCTCTCCTGAGAATGCGACTGTTTCCCAGGGCAACCGCTACCCGAAGGATGCTGTAGGATGGCTGTCATGACAGTATATGGGCAGATACCCAACAGAAGGAGCAAATTATCAATGACTAAGATCTGTAGCAAAATCATGATCTTCAAACAAATCAAAACAAAAAGATACTAAAGGGCTGGGCTACCTCTGTGATAAATTTTAAATTTAAAAAGTGTTTTAGTCAAAATGCCTGCCACAACTCAGATCTATAAATGAGTTCTCTGAGCTACAAATACTTCTCAATTTAGTTTAAGAATTTACCCTGCTAGTTTTTTTTTATGTCAAAAACTTTGCTAGAAACCTATAATTTCTGTAGGTTGTGAGACATGAATCTTAAAAGCACAATAAAAACGATTGCAAAAACATTAAGAGGAAATTATTGCAGTCTATTTCTCCCAAAAACCACATCTAAGTACAGTAATTTTTTAAAAACATTTTCCTAAGAGGAGGATCCTTCCATGATAATTAAAAGGTACATAGGCCTTGAAGAAAAATAAGATTTCGAAGCACTTTTGACAATGTGGGTCTGCCTGTTGGATCGTGTCCAGTAGATGTGGCCAAGAATTATATTAGCTCTTTTCTGTCAGATTTAAGGCACACAAAAAATAAATAAAAAAAATAAAAAATAATGGTAATCAATAATCAATAATAGATTTACACTATTATTCTTAGTAAACTATTTTTCATTACTAGAAACTTTGATATCTGTTGTGGATCATTTGTCCTTCACTCTTATTTCTTGTAAACCCAATATATCAAAACAGTATCAGAAAGTATTGGATTTTTTTACCTATTGTATTCATTTTTTGACTTACTGGGTATTTGTGTCTTATCTTTTAAGTCCACCTGTTTATAAAAAATCTCCAGATTGCTGTTTAAGTGGGCTAATCTGGCAATCAATTTTGCTGCCAAGAAAAAGGATTCATATTTCCTAGCCGTTTCTTCATTTCAAGCTTTGACAAGTGATTAAAGACGGCACCAAAGCAAAATTGCATCTGCATGAAGTAGAACCATCATACCCTCCATTACACTGAATACTACTCTTACTCTTAACATTTAATTCAATATTATACCATTTGCACAAATTCTCCTTATATTACTTATATTTAGCATTTTGCAGAAAATATAAATTTGAAATCTCTCAATAAGGTGTTAAAAGATAATTATAGAAATACAAATACAGCCTGCCTACAACAATTGTTTATTTTTTTTCCTTTATATCTATTGTAGAGTGTGAAGCAGCTGAAACTGTGTCCCTTAAAAGCCATTCCATGGCAGTAATCTAGTGCAACCAACACCTGAACTGTTATATTGACTCTGCTATTTATCAAAGAGCATGGGCTGATTGCACTTTTGCAATGAAGTGAATTGGAAGGGTCCCAGTCTGAAAAGCTTAAGCAAAGAGTGTATACAATCACTTTAAAACCCTGTGGTTTGAATTCTTACCATAGCATCTCATTAGTTCAGCTTTCACTTCCATTAACTTATGGAGACATAAATATCCCTATATGACAAACAAAATGTCCACCTACCTTCTAAATATTTTCAGTGGCTTTCACAGAAATCTAAACTTGCCTACAAGATGAACGTGATGCTACTTTTTGAAATGCCTTGCTAATGTATCACATAATACAATTATCGCTTATCGTCCACTGAATCACTTACAGTACATGGTGAAAAAGTTCTTGCTTTCTATACTGTAATAGAAAGATAATCTAATATCAACAATACAAAATAATCAAACTAAATTAAGGAAGGTTTTTTGCTTTTTAATTATTAATAGCCCACAATGGGACTGATCATTGAAGTTAGAGGAATTACTCTGCATTTTACTCATTTTTTCCTATTTTTGGAATTTTATTGAATTTTTTCCCCAAAAAAGTAGAAGTTAGCAGATGCTACTTTTGAATTTTTTTTTAATTTGCAAAGCAAATAAACTATTTATAAATATTTTACTTTTTAAAGATAAAAGGGAAATTAACATTAGAAAATCAAACATTAGTAGACTTTAAAGGGTATTCTCAGCACATTGGGGTAAAGTTTAATTTATCAGGGGAATCTCTTAGCCGAAATTAACTTACAAGTGAAAATTCTCACAGCATCTGCTATGGTTTCTGTGAAGACTCAAAAGCAACCCAGCAACTGTTTTATGTGAATCAATGGGAAAAATAATCCATTTAATCATTACCAAAAAACTGATCAATTCTGATATTCAGTAAGGACTGACAAGATAGTACTACTTCACAAAACTGTGACACTGACTGAACTAAGTCAACAAAATGCCGTCACCATGATTGCAGCCCTTACCTGTAAATAGGGTCCTGCATCACCATCATCTTACTCTCATCCCATGTCCATTCTTTTTTCTGTGAAAACATAGAAAGCTACAAGGATTAGACCAATGTGAATATAACCCAAAAGGACAACACCAAACAAAAACCTTAACTCCATTTTTGTGGTGAAGAAATTGTTCAAATATTTGTTTCCTCTAAACCACTAATATTTTCTACAATTGGAGTTTTCTGAAATTTAGGCTCTCAAGAAGGTTTTAGTCCTTTTTAAAGGAAGCATTATAAATAACTACTATTATTAAATCATTTTAAATTATTGGGGATTAGAAAACTAATACAATTAATAAATTGAGGAATATAAATGCTTTGCAAACACTGGCATCAAGTCTGTTCAGCTCACAAAATCAATACAATTGTCAGCTTGTTTTAAGCAGTACCACTAGAAACTTTACACAACATTTCTACATCTACAAGTAACATGGTAAATAAACCCAATACTGTGAGATAAGGTCTGAGAGGACATCCTTCTCTGAAATTGTGCTTTACCCCCAATCTACTCAGTTTATAAAAGTCTTAGGGGGTATTGATTCCCTGCCTAACCTGAACTCCATCATCGGACCTTATCTGGTCAAGAAGGTTTACTTTAATGGGAGTGCAAGAATGAATTCAATTACAAGAATGTATTTGGATAGGAATATAATTGAACACACTAAAAAAACAAAGAATACTGGCAGATTTGAAATGTCAATCTGAATAATATTATAGAAAGTTTAACTGTATTCTGCTTTTTGGGATGCATTTAAATGCTATAATTGTTAAATAGACATGGTTGACATATTATAAATATTTCAGGTGGGTAGTATGCCTAGTTATGACTAGGCAAATTCAAACTCTTCTATAAATACTGATAAGAGTTTTCCCCCACAATCCATAGTTAAACAGAAAATGAGTAGATGGCATTAGATGACAGACAAAACATCTACATTTCAGACACACACAAATAAAAAGCTTCCCCATGAGAAATGTTGCCTTATCTAAAATGCTGAAGACTGCTAAGCACAACTCATATTAAATTCTATGCAAATGAAGTCCATAGAATTGGTTTGTTGATCTGTATTGTGTCCTAAGTATTCCTGACAAAGGGTGAATTAAAGCTTTGATGCAACACATTTATTGATAACATTTCAATTTTGTACTTAAATTAAAGCTTCTATTAAAAGCTAGAAATGATCACAATGTAATAAAGAGATTGGTTTAGTAGAAAAAAAAAGAGAACTACTTAATGAATCTGCAAGGACGATCCAACAGACAGTTTCTAAAACTGAATATAGCAAGGTCATTTAGCTATATAGCACTATATATAAAACTATATAGCAAGGACAGGAATTCATTCGAATAAGGTAAAGTGGTCAACACTTTGTCCCTTTAGCCTTATCATTAACATGAAATAGAGATTTCCATACTTGATGTGTGCCATCTTAATTGTTTAATACTTCTGAGGCACTTAATTAGAACTTATGTCCTTGGGCTTCATCCAGGGATATTACTAGTCTTCCTCTTCAAAAAGAGTTAAATTAAATGTCAAAACACATTACTGCTAAATGGCATCTAAAGTTGAAAGAAACTGTCCAGTCCTTAAAAACTTAAAGTTCAAGGAGATAACCGTTTTTTCTATTGTATAGCCTTGGAATGGCAACATACTTCTGTATGCAGGTACACATTCTTGGTCTATTGAAAAGCAACACCTCATATTCATGTGCACCTTATTATTAGACATCAGAAGGGAATAAAATCATAAAGTTCATTTTCACTTAATTGTATTTCAGATTACGGTTTTCTTAAGCCACAACAATCACAATAAACTTTAAGCTTTAACATGTCGAACTTTGACTTTCGGTCTTACATCCCTTAATTTCAGATGGTTGCTTCTAAGCTACATAAACTAAGAACAGTCATCCAATTCCAATATTCCCCTTCCCGTTTGGTTACAATATTGCTGGAGATAAATATGTCAGCTTTAATCAAACCAGAGGCTCTAACATCTTCCTCACCGGATATTTAAAAGGAAGACAATGGGAGCAGAGGTCACATATTGAATATGTGAGGTCTCTCCAAAACAATATACCTCCAAGTAAATTGTTTTCAAATGTGTGCAAGCAGAACATAAAGACGTCAAGCATTAGAGGGAAACTGCCCTGACTTGCCAGCAAAGTTTTACTTTCCAGTCCTAATAGACACTAATTATTTTTTACTATCTAAAAGTAACAAAAAATATTAAGAGACTCACCTTTTTCTTTTTTCGCAGAACAACCTTGACCCCATCCACAGACACCATTATATTTACTTTTTTCTTCTTAATGTTCTTTACTTTGAATTCATACTAAAACAAGGAAAGAAAAAGTCGACTCAACAAGGAAACTTAACACTTTGTTGCAAATGCTAGAAAACTGTTTGGAACTTCTAAAGAGTTTGTCAGTTTACATTTCTTTGAAAAGCTAATTTTTATGTTTGGAAAAATAACACGCTTGAAATTTGTAATTATCCTCTCACAAAAACAACCATATTACAATTTCCTTCACAGAACAAAAAGGCATAAGTGCTAATTAACCAAGCTGGTGAGAACACGTATTAAGTAATGAATCACTTGGACAAAGGAATAAAAGGACAAAAGTGCATATACTGATGTACAAAGGAACCAGGCCATGCAGGTCTAACGGACTTAATCAAATATTTTGAACACAGACATTGAACAAAAATCATAGTTAAAAGAATCAAGGTACATTTTCATTATGAGACTTGACACAGTCAGATTGATAGCTTTTCAAAAGCGGGTAGTGAGTCTGACCTCCCTGACCATTAATTCAGATAATACTGATGTACAGACCCAATCACCCTCTGGGTAGATAATGTAGAGGGTTCTGAAATTTTCTTCCGTTTTGAAATACATCAAAGAGTTAGCCCCACAGTTATATAGGAATGAAGCAGAAAAAACAGCCCTGGGCTCAAGAAGCAACACATTGATAAAAACATTGATGCACACTGAAAATGTAACAGTTTGTCAGGTGCAGTATGTGTATTTGCAAAACAAAAAGCTCTGAACACAAATCAGTGAAACCTGATTTAGATAAAAATACATCTAAAATATATATAGTTTTACAAAATGTTACTGAAAATTAATGTCCTTCTGCAAATTTACTGGACACTTTCCAAATTAATTTCAGCCATGCATATCAGACTTCATTGCCTTTTTTAAAATTAAAAAATGGTCTTGGTTATATCTTGTCTACACAGATTATCATTTTTCAAAAAAGAACCTTAATCTCTAGACATCTCCCTGGGTAAATGATTCAGGAACTTGTTTAATGCAAGCTTGACTGCCTTGGAGACTTAAACAGGCCAGTCCCAAAGCCTGACATGATAAGCGTATTTCTTAAGAGCTTTTTCTGTGAAATGACTGCCAGCCGTGCCCAGCTGGGCAGCAGAATCCTAGCTCTTGTAAACAAGAATCCACGAGAGACAGTGTGTGAAACAGCACAGTCTCAGATAACACAGTTGTGTATTTCCTCATAAACTATTTAAGACTTGCAGTGATTCACAGATTTTTTTACAACCCATCTATTTACATCTTAACAAAGCAGCCCTGGATCAATTATGGGAATATCAAACAAATATGACAATTTAACAATTTGTGCTAAATAATTACTCATCAAGAAGAAATGAAAAGCATTAAAAAATGCAAAAAAAACTTTAGTTTCTTAACTTTACTTAACATACTTAGATGCACCACCTCAACATGACTGTCCACTGTCGTTTTTTTCACACCCACAGTCAGTGATAATGAGTTCCTGTTTTTTCTTGCCACTAATTGCTTGACCACCGCTCCAGTCTATTATATCACAGCAGGAAACCAGGAACCAGTGACGCACTGACAAAGCACAGAAGGCTGTAAAGGTGGAAAGCTTGAGGCCTTACCAAATAAACTTTATTAGGGTCCACAATACTGTATTGTATGTGACTTTGATGCAACAAGCCACATTACACTCAAGATGGGAACAAAATATATACATTAAATGCTGGCAAGCATTAAAAATACATCAAAAAAAGAGAACCAATAGCACTTACTATGTGTATTTTTAGTGTTGCTCATGCACTTTCTGCACAGCAAGGGTACTAGTTTGAATAGACACTTTGGGCCTTTTTTCAAAACCTATTCATTTAAAATGTTGCTTTTTGCATCTATCCATATTACCATTTAGAGCTGAGTAATAAGTCCAAAGTTTTTTACAATTTTCCCCCTCCATTCAACTGTGCTGCAAAATGTATATGTTCATTATTCCTAGAACTGAAGGAAGAAGCTCGTGAGTAGTATATAGGGAAAAGCTGGAATCCTGGATGCATTCCTGCACAAAGGAATGTACAGATGAGAATATTGTGATACCGAGACAGAAATGCTTATCACTGCAGAACATCAGTTCTTATTTAATGGCATCCAGACATCTGTCACCATTGCCATTAGAATACAAAATCAAATACAACAAGAAACACAACAGAAGGCAAATGAAAATATTTTCAGCATACGGTACGGTGGAACAGAAAAGGCACTGTGGAAGCTTCTTTCCGAGAATGATCCCCTAATGAAAACTAGAATGTGGCAAGATCAATGAGACCTTGAATATCCATCAGAAAGTTTTGTCTCCCAGGACGCATTTCTTTTAATTTTTAAGGAACTCCAATGCAATACTGAGTATTTAAATCTCTTTCCAAAAAGACATTTTCATTACTAAAAAGTTCAAGTAGGTAGCTGTGTCAGCATGCATAGGCTGTAAAGGAACAAATAAAAAGGTTTATTCCATGCTGAAAAGAGCCTTCTTCGGGTGTGAGCAAGAGAGGAAAGTCAGCTGTTAATAAAGCAACCAAGCTGCTCCCATACTTTATTAGCTGCAGACTTTCCTCTTTTCTCACACCCAAAGTTTTACTTCACTTTTCAACATAGAATAAACCTTTTCTTGTTCTTTCATTACTAAATGTCATGGTTCGCCAATGCAAATGATATGTACAGTACCATCCATGCAAATTCATAGCCACTCCATCCTCTGGGTTACTGTGAGCTAAAGCGTAACCTGGCATACTGTTTCACAACAGGGCATAGTGTTTCACACAGGGTAAACACACAGTCATTTAGAGACACCAATTAACACAGCCAGCATGTCTGGAAGGTGAAAAGAAACCGGAGCACCCAGATAAACAACAAATATCTGGGAGAACAAAATCCATCTCAATCTTTTCTTCTGCAAAGAGCCGACATGCTTTAATTTCTCTGAATTCAGTCATACAGTCAATAGGTTTAACCACCCCACTTCAAAAGTTAAAAGATTGCTACAGGGTTTTGAGGAATAAAGTAAACAATTCGGATATTAAACGTATCCCAATAAGAACAGAAACTATCTTATGTAAAGGAAGTGTAGCCTTAAACAGCTGTGGTTCTTTAGTGAAAAATGAATACATTTTCCTGGTTTCCTTCCACTTGGAATCCGGTTTCTATGGACAATGGTTAAAACAAACTGTGTTTGTCATCTTCCTGTGGGTCAGTGAGCTACCTCTACAGGGTTCAATATCATTATATGCATCAACTTACAAACAATGGCCAGCAAAATATTTGACAGTTCTTTTTATAAAGGTATTGTTGTCCTTTACATCCGCTAAAGCATCTTACAAAATCCATGTTTTTGCTCATTGCCTTTTTATCCGAAATGAGCCGCACAATTGTAAAATTAACTACAGATGTAGAAATCTTAGATCGAATAATTTTCTACTTGATAACACACTAATTGCCCAATTAAACTATAGAAACAAATACACCTCTTTTGCCACTAGAACACGTCGTCACTAATTGTATTAGTGGTAATGAAGATGCTTGTCCTAATTTCTTGCTCTTTAGCATATAAGAACATTTCTAGAAGTGTGGTCCTGCAAATGTATCTGAGTCATTGACTTACAATACACAGTCTGTAAAATCATTATTGCCACCTGAATTTTACCCCAAATATGCAGGGGTGGCACTGTAAAAGAGCTAATCCAGACAGGAATATTAGGGAGGAAGGGAAATATTGCTCCTCATGGAAATTCCAATTATTACAATAGCCTGTCTGTGGGGAAAAAACAAAAAGTGTGAAGAAAACCTATACAAACCCTGGGATACCTGCCAATTCAACACAGAAGTGTCCCAGTGCACAATAGAAGCCTAAACCCTAGGCTAGCATCTCTGAACACCATACCATCATGTCACGTTACACTACAGTGTGATATTTTAATAATAATGTAATAATGTTTCTTTATTAGCCCTATACAATTTCTTGCATTAGGAATTCGTCTTTTCGCATACCCCAGCTTTTCTCCATGGAGACACAGACACACAGACAGGGAGAGAAGCTTGGGGTCAGAGCGCAGGGTCAGCCATTGTATGGCGCCCCTGGAGCAGTTAGGGTTAAGGGCCTTGCTCAGGGGCCCAACGGAGTAGGATTCCTCTGCCGGCCGCGGGATTTGAACTGGCAACCTTCCAGTCACAGGCACAGACCCTTAGCCACAGAGCCACCGCTCCGCCCCAGAGATAAGATGATGATTCTATTAGACTGCGATGGACTGGCACCCCATCCAGGGTGTACCCTGCCTTGCGCTTGTTGCTTGCCAGGTAGGCTCTGGCTTCCTGTGACACCGTATTGGTATAAAGCGGTTTGGTGAATGGCACGACATGATTCTATTAGATGGGCACAGCACCAAAATGCTTCACTGAGAAAATGTTCTATGCCAAGCTCTCATTTTGCGTTTTTGTTTTGTAAACAGCCAAATAAAGATTATATCAGCAATTTATTCACATTCTCATTTGGACTGTATTTAGCATTGCTTACTTAAAACAAAGTCACATTTCTAGCCTTTAATAAAGTCTCAGTCATATGACTAGTTCAAATGTTTATGTAGACAAAAATATACATCAAAATACAACAAAGGTTCTATATACCAGCCTCAAGAAAAAATAAATTGTGCAAGTGACTTAACTGAAATGAAAAATATTAAAGCACCTGCTCACACACCTTGAGAAAATTAGTCTTTCTAACTTTTTAGTTTCAGCCTGTTATCTAACAGATTCTGCACTCAGATAATTTAATGTCCAGCAGTTCTATTAAAGGTTCATTACCGACCTGTTCCAGCGGGAAAGTAATGATTCAAATCAAAACTAAACTATTCAATAAGAGGCCTTCTTCATGTGTGAGGCCAAAGCAAAGGCACTGTTTCTGTACACACCAGATTAGAGTTCTCCTCCCTTTTAATAAAAATGTAGCTGATTTTTTTCAGAAGCATCATTATTAGAAGTGGACAAACATTGTTCAATATATTGTACACTGTGTTAAACCCAGATTTGAATGCTTCTGTAGGTCAGTTTATAAAAGGAGACTGCAGGGTGACAGTTTACATTCATATAGTTAAGCTCCAGCTTCTCTGCCATTATCATTGCAGCTCTATGACCTTGCCATGATTCGCTTCAAACATCTGACAGTATTGCCTTAAATTAATCAGATTCAATTTACTCCCTTCTGGCAGGCAATCATTTAGTGCCCAAGATGGCACAACTTCTCATGTAAGACCAGGTCACACGTCTATAAATCTTTCACTTGCACTGCTGACTAGTTTTGTCTTTGTAGTCTAAGGCACTCTTTTTAGATCATAGTGAATCATGGAGCAGACATACCATGAAACAAAAAGTAATTAAAGGGGCCATTTAAAAAAAATAAATGACCCATGATTGCTGATCATAGGCACCCACACAGCTCTAAAAACAAAATATCACTGTTTTGAGATTGGACTATGATATTAAATATTCCAAGCTTTAAACAAGAAAAACAAGCACAGTTAAGACTTTTAGAAAGAATCAGACTGTTTCCACATACACATTCTTCACATCAAGAATGCAGGAAGATATAAAATAAGCAAGGTCTTGTCATTCATGAAGTTACTTTATTCCACAGAGATAAAACATACAATGTACAGTAGCATTGGTGAAATATGGTGAAACATTACCAGACTTTATTTTGTAAAGGTCGTCTTGCTATCTTGTTTCAAATCTCACATGATAGCAGTATTGTGTTTGACAACTTAATTGCCTGTACAAAGAAAACACTGTGTCACAAGCCAAGAATGCAGATAGGTATTGGTAAAATACTGAACATCACATTAATAGGATTGGTTGCAACAGTTACATAATACTCAAAATTGAAGCCAATAACCTATCTTAAGGTATATTCATGGAAAAACAACGGGAACATTATTCTTCCGTGTTTGTAATCGGGGAAGATTTTTTTCAGATAAGGGCACTCTGTGATCTAAATTATCATTCAGTATCATTAGTCTGTGGCCATGGCTACTGAAGACTCTGTAGCCTGAAGTGTTTCCATAGCAACACAGACGACGTTCTTATACATACCTTCCACAAGTATTCATGTGGGCCAAAAAATTTAGTGTGCTGCTAAGACTAAAAAGATTTTATTTTTGACAGTCTTAGAGTAAATCACTCTACAAGAAGCAGTAGAGTATAGACGACCCTATAAAATCTCATTCTTAGGCTAATAATACAACAGTTTCATCTACTGTATGATAAAAAAGACTATTTTTTTAAGTCTTACCCGAGTCCAAAGTATTTATTTCACTGTCAGATTAACCTGAGATATTAGCATGCAGATGTAATTTCAATGAGGCTGACTGTGAAGAACAGGTTTTAAATTAAAATTTAAAGGAACTAATAATGTAGATTTTTTAAAATGTTATGACGTATTCCTTTTTAAACACCCTTTAGTTAAATGAACATTATTTAACTGACATTTTAAAAGAAAGGTCCATCAAAAGCAAACTAATGTTTAGATTAGAAGACTGTGACCCGAAATTAAAGTTACCCAAAATGTAATTGTTGTGTAAAAGAAAAAAAAAAGAGACCCTGACTAAGCAAATATTGAATTTCTAATACCATCAATAAAAATATGCAAGAACAGTCATGTGGACAACAGCAAGTACTCTAAAATGCAATGAGGCTTAAAGGAACATCACACAACATCAGTAACTCCTAGTGTTCTTAAATGTCATTTTTGGGGGTTTGTCCGGCAAAAGCTGGTGTTTCAAAATAAATTATAAAGATACAAAACCATTCAATGGTTCCAATAATTTGCATTATACAGTACTAAAGAGTACCTACATTTTATGATGATGAAACGTTATGGGGAGTCAAAAAAGGAATGATCACATGATCCATTTTCTTTCATAAGCACAAGCTATTAGAAAAACACATAAAACATTTCAGGGACAGTGGTAAGGTTTTTATGTGAAGCGGAAGACAAACTAATCTAAATCACCAATAAATCAAACTGCAACACAGTAGGGCGACAAGCATCCTCTTTGCCGATTTGCCTTGGTTACAAAATACACAACCTTTTCAATATCTAATTTTGTGGATAATAAAAATGTCATTCTCCTTGTTTCCATTTATTTCTTTTCAGTAGTCCCTTTGGGGTGTTCAACTAAATAGAATGTAAATATTCTGAGTAAATATAGTCAAAATGCATAGACTCTGAAAGTGGATTAGCAAACACTGTTAAAGGAAAAAAAATTAAACTGGGCAAAACACGTGCCAAAACAGACAAAAGTATTATATGCAGGTAGCAAGAATGTGAATTAGAAAAATAAAATGGGGAACACTGGACATGAAGAAATGACTGTATAACCAAAATAATTGGTTGTTTTAAGCTGACATTTATATCTCCAGAAGCGCAGTGAAATAATGAAAAATTTGTGGTCAAACGTATGAGATCCCATCCTACAGATCATGGGAAACTCTCGTTACTTTGACTTTTACTGGTACTTATTAATACTAGATTGGTCATGCTAAAAAAGCATGGCGACTACTGGAATGCAAACTACCAGAAGTGCAACGGAGCACAACTAACAGTTACAGGAATATGGGCATTACAATCTCTCCTGTGATACAACAAGCCTCTTTGGTCTACAGTCCGTTGTGGTCTAGGCAATTCACTACTCACTTTAAACCGTACACTCCCTCTTTTTTCATTTTTTATGTGGCTTCATCAGTTTTGGAATGCTGGCTGAAAAATGAGTAGTGAGCCTAGTATGAGAAGGCAAACAAAAGAAAAAATCTAGATACTTTATTGTCCACTACTGTGTAAGTTTATCTTTGGCTTCTCCCATAAAAGTACCAAACACACAAGCAAAACATAAAAGTAAAATCACAACAACTATGATCAGCTTGTGGCACATAAAAGTTACATTTGGAGGCTTTCTAGGACCAAGACTGGAAACCTGCAGTTAAAAAAAAAAGGCAGTTGCATAGGTTTAATCAAAATCAACTTTTAAATGAAAGGCTTTTATGATATTTTTACTTTAAATTTCCACTTTCCAGTGTGTATTGTTAAGCCAATGACTTTAAAATAACACTTATCTAAATCAATATGAAAGTACCTTCCACTGCTGTAAGATTCTATTTCTTCACCACAGGACTGTCGTGTCTTTTGTTATACAATTTATTTTCTTAGTACAGAAAAATGCTTAATGTCATAGCTTTTAAATTGTACTCTGAGTAGTTTATTAAATTTCCATCTCAACGTGTTGTTGCATCAGATGTAAAAGATGATGCCTAAATTAGCACTAGCTTTGGCTTTTCCATATATTCCAGAATTAAGCACAATAGAGACTATTTTTTGGAACAAATGACTAAATCCAACAAGAATTCTGAAATTCAAGTGGGAGAGAATTCATTCATACTCAATGGAATAAATTATATTACATTGATGCGATTGATGTATTTGAAGACATAAGGAATTGCAGGAGTATATTTAATGCAAGCCTAACTAGATTCTAATTATCATGAATGACTTTTATAATAAATCTTTTAATATGAACTATTGGCAGGTAAGACTAATTCTTTTCTCTAGGTACACAAAAACATCACTGTATGACAAGAAATAATGTATAGTAAGTTTAGAATTCTTTAGGAAGAGCCAAACTGAGCTACAGATAAGTGACAGAAAGAAAAATCTTTATAGAAAATTGTTGTTGCAAAGGCTTGCTCTGCAAAACACCATGTGCCAATACTGAGAGGACAATAATTTTAAAGTTTGATATTGGCTTTTTGATAACAGTTATGTGTTGATTGAGAAACATTTTAAATACGCAATCTTACTTGAAGTCAAAATGTGCTGTTCTTTACATAACCTGCTTGTCCATGCTGTTTGAAAACTACAGCCTCCAGCAAGGGAACCATTTAAAATGTTATTCATTAAAGTATTCTTACGTGAGGGACAACAGACATTAAAAGAAGTGATCAATGTTATTTCTGTGCAGTTGCAGATTTGTATCAACGCTTTCAGAGAGTGATGTTGACCAGATTTGTAAATGGATCTTTGAAGTCACAGAGTCCCCTTGCATTTATCTTGCTTAGTTGTGCACCACACCTCAGTGACACTTCTGTCAGTTGAAACATTCCTTTGCTGTATATCACATACATCATGTTCAGGGTCTTTTACTCAGACCTCACCCATAGGTTATCATCAAATGGGTCTGGAGCCCAGAGACCACAGCCAAAATGAGTGCAGTCCACATTACAGAAGTTCATTATATCTTCAGCATACTCCTTTATACATCTTTTCCTGATTATCACCAGAAATTTTGTATAGGATTGGATCATTAATATTACTTTAAATTGTTTTCTCACTGATGAGCAATGTTCTTTGCTACACAGATATGAGTAAAGCACCGAGGTCCATTCTTAGAGTGTACTGTTTAATAGAAGTGTTTTAAATAAATTCTGTTAAACAATTCTCCTCTTATTTAATGAAATTGGGTTTTAAAACTCTACACAGTTGTAATATGTTTTTTTTATTTTAAATCTCTTATTCAGGTTGACTGCAGTTGCAATCTACTTGGGAAGGCACAGTTGTGTCTTGGGTGGTTACATAAATAAGCAGGAGCTTGAGTAATTTACATAAAAATACATTTGTGATAGATGCTTGCTTTGTTGAATGAGTATAGGCTGTTGTGCTATATTCTGCAGAGCTGTTTCCCTGGTCCACTGGTCTGTTCAATTGCTTTTTTCACACTATCTAGGAAATCCTAATATTACCTGTTCCCTAGCTTTTCTTTCTGTATAATTATTTGGTTGCAAAGCTAAATGGCATGTCAACCCATAATGTATATATCTACATATATTGGCTAATCCTTTTACAAACTGTAGAACAAAAATAAAAGAGGAATTTCTTTCCAAAGAGAAAACCTCTGTTCACCCTTTGTTCCAAGCCTAGTCTTATTTCCTTATGTAATGATGTATAAGCACTGCCTTGTCTTGTAATAACTATGAACAGGACTTAAGCATTAATTCTGATTTTTTACAGGATCAATAAATACATCACATGAATAATCAATAAATTAAAAAAACAAAAACAATTGGAAAAACACTTTGTAACCTGAACACCACTGGAGTGTAGTGTCAAAATGCCTTTAACAGAATAAAGAAAAGTTTGATGGAGAAATACACACATGTACTGTAAACTGCCAAACCCTAGCTGAAGAATCGGTGTGGTCCATTTAAATCACACTGAGGGTTATTAAAGTAATTTCTGGAGTTATGCCAAGAATGTGGCAGCGCAAGAAATGCTCTTTAAACAGCAGTACTCCTGTTGCCGAGTCTCAAAAAGAGGAAAATTGTACACAAGCAAAATTAATTTAAGCAGCCTGCGTAATTTTAAGCTGTGCATTGATTACACAGGATGTCTGAGCGGCAATCTTCTACCACATTTCTCAGAGGGAGGTCTCAGATCTTTATTCACCAGTAGTCTGATGCACCACTGTCAGCCTGTGCCTCCTGCCTCCATAAGAACACCATTGTAAAGCCATTTGTCCTTTACAACAACATTTGTGCAACTGCTGGGAAAGATATTTGCATACGTAATGTATGCTTGGACATAAAGCAGGAGAGATCTAAAGTCAAACACTACGTGCGTCTGCTGAAAATTGCCCAAGCCTTCAGAAAGCTGCTTCACAGAGGAATTTTTCCAAGGTTATTCAAGTATATAAACACTGCAATATGAAAGGCATAAACCATAGCTTTCTTGGCTGTCACCCCATATGGAAAATCATAAACTGTACCAGTCATACATTCAGTTTTGTTCAGAATGGGTAGGGGACCATTGGTTAAAGTTTACAAGGTAGTGCAGATATCTGAAGTTCATGATTTAACTTTTTCTTGCCTCACCTATCTAGTGTATATGCTGTGCTACATCTTTTTGAAAGCTAAGTAATGATTGGTAACATCAAAGACTGCTACTGGATAGCAGTATAGCAAAAGAAATACTATATCATACACACCAACATGATATAAAAGTAAAAGCTTGGCAAATTCACAATGGCAGAAAAAGCAGGTTAATAGATGGTCACAAACATACATTGTACTGTAGGACAATTTGACATTAAATATTCCATAGCTCAGGTTTCAGTGTTAGGTCAGGTGTTAGACTCTTAAATGAGTAATGTGTGCAACACAAACTGAGTGGCATACAATCTCATTACTACCAGTGAAGAATTTGTTAAAAACACAGGGTTATTCATGAGATAATGTAGGAAACACTAAACTCTAGGAAGCATTTTTCCTTGAACTTTAGAAAATAAAGATACTGAACGCTGATAAACGAGATGCTTCACCTAAATGAAGACAAAAGATTAGTCATCATAACTATTGGAAATAATGTCCCTTGGTGAAAAGTTTCAAAGCAAACAAATGTAAAAAGTTTAAAGAATCAAATCAAGTCATAAAAAAAAATTCACATGGTACATTCTTCACAACTGATTTAAACATGTTTAGCAATATTAAATATTAATATTGCAGATTATTCAATAGAGAACACAAAAATGATCCTTCTTCTGAAGTACTTAAACAGTTTACTTAAACTTTTAAACTGTTTTTTTCTTGGTCTTTGCATTCTATTGCCAATGGAAAAACACCTCAATTCTTTCCCTGAAGTCGTTTATCAACGTCAATTTCAATCGGTGCCTGAATGTTGAACCATATTGAGCCTCCTTTTCCTTGCAGAAAAATGATACACTTCAATGGCGATATAATGGGCTGACGAAATAAGTAGAATAAGGGAACAACTGTCTTACATCTTGAAACAGTCACCACTTCACAAAAAAGATATTGATGCTCTGGAATCAATCCAGAGAAGAGTGACTAGATACATTCCTGGGCTCAAAGGAATGTCCTAGTCTGTACAGCTAAAAGAAAATGAATCTTTTTAATCTTGAACAGAGAAGGCTATGAGCCTGAGATGACAGAATGGACTTTTTCAGAATCAAGTGTCCTTTGGTTCATATTTTACAAAAGCGAACAAAATGTGGAAATTCTTATTTTTAAAAAGAGGCACATTTTACACAAAAGGATTGTGGGGGTATATACTGTAGCAATCTATATAGCCATGCTACTGAAGTCAACACCCAGATTTATTCCAAGAAATATGATTCTTTGACCAATTTGCAAGCAAATGCACTAGACAGACATGACCTCTTATTTGTAACCTTTTGCTCTTAAGAAACATTACAACTGCTAATTAAGGACAGATAATGTATCTAGGCCAGCCAATTTTAATATTAGCAGAACATTGACAGACATTGACACCATCTGTACAAAGTCTTTGCAATAATGTAGACAACCTAATCATAACTACATTAAAAAACAAAAGCCAGAAAACTATAAATGGAGTCTGATATAGTGCTTCACACTGTTTGTTCATCTGGAATGAATATTTGAACCTGTAACAACCTTAAATGAAATGTATAATGTAAGTTTTCAGGCAACTCCACAGGGAATGCAATATGACATGGATTATCTCTTCAGTTCCTGACATTTTGCGTTTTTTCTCGAGTATAAGCAGATGCATGCAATACGAAGTGATGCTATATGACTGATGTATCATCAATAAATTAGTTTTAAATTCTAACTGTTTTATAACAACATTTATCAGGATTCCATATAGATAACTACCAAATAAGGGTTATGTTCATTTAACTAAATGAACAGAAATGTTCAGAATGTTCAGAACATCCTGAAGACAGGCTATTAAATTTACAGATTACTCCGAAGACTAGATGTGGATGACAGCACTCAACTGAGCTAAATACTTCTAAGCTGGTAGGCAATTAATTTGAGGAAAATACACTTTATAAACTGTTGCATTGAAAGAAGCTTTTCAGTTCAGTGGTTATAAGTAAAAAGATTTTTTTTAAATGATTCTGTAAGCAAAGCATTCATTTTAAACAAGGTTGCCTCCATATCTCACAACTCAGGTCAGTATGACCCAGCATCTCCTTCTATCAAAAAAACCTTCAGGACAGTCTCCAAAATATCCTTCATTTACTTAAATAACTTGAAAACAGTTTTTTTTTTTAAATTTGTATAAGAAACGTTTTCACTTGAAAAGGCAAAAAGCAAAGAAAAAACAGACTACAAATGACAATGCACTACTTAATATTTATGTTTGTTCAATTTCAAACACAGAATCCCTCCCATGCACTAGGTCCTCTCATCAGAAAAAGCCTATTATATCCTGCAAGCACAATTAAATTCCCTATGTCCACCATACAATTTTCAGAATTACAATTCTTTTTCAGAGGGCTTATACTGAAGTTTAGCAAACCTTTTTGTATTTTGTTGCCGGAGTATTTGGGAAAGTACATTTTAGCACAAAAATGTACAGTATGTTTAGAAAATGTTTCGAAAAATAAATTAGATATGCTGTTATAGTGATAGCCTTCACATGGTTAAAGAAAGTGATACTGCATAGATTGTATTTTTGAATGCCATTCATCTTAGAAAGGTAAACATTTCTAAGGCAGTGGTGTAAAATACAAACATAAGTGACCATCACTTGTTACATTTAGCAGTAATGATAGATGACCAGTGAAACTGAACAATGTAGGCTACTATGTCATCGCAGGGAACAACAAAAACTGATGCCTCCGCCCTTAAGAGCCCCACTCAAGTTGCTGGCAGTAAGCCCTGTGCCGTTTAGCACTGCTCCCTTCCTGTTCTCTTCCAGATTAATTCACACTGACAAAGTTCAAAAGGAACCTAATGTAAGTACTGTTACAGACTAGTGGGCAACATCAGTATAAAGGGTACAGATTTATTAACTCCTTTTAATCTGTAATACAACCTCAATAATCTAGTAATAATTATTTACTTGGATATTCACTGCAGTCCCATATCCATCTTTTATAATACCAAAGTAGACAATTATAAAATTTAATAGCTACTTATAATGCTCTTATAAAATGTGATTTGTACTCCTAAAACAAAGTTAAGACTTTGGTTTATATTTTATCAAATGAGAGCAAAGGAAAAGAAAATAGACCAGAGTGTAAACAAATTTTGAATTTTGAATCTTGAAAATTGCAACTTCTAGTTTTCTAATACTATTATTGCTTACACTTATATAGCGCTTTTCTGGACACTCCACTCAAAGCACTTTACAGGTAATGGGGACTCCCCTCCACAACCACCAATGTGCAGCATCCACCTGGATGATGCGATGACAGCCATAGTGCGCCAGAACGCTCACCACACATCAACTATCAGTGGGGAGGAGAGCAAAGTAATGAAGCCAATTCATAGATGGGGATTATTAGGAAGCCATGATTGGGCCAATGGGAAATTTGGCCAGGACACCGGGATTACACACCTACTCTTTCCGAGAAACGCCCTGGGATTTTTAATGACCACAGAGAGTCAAGAGCTCGGTTTTACGTCTCATCTGAAGGACGGCGCCTATTTACAGTATAGTGTCCCCATCACTATACTGGGGCATTAGGACCCACATGGACTGCAGGGTGAGCACCCCCTGGTGGCCCCACTAACACCTCTTCCAGCAGCAACCTAATACTGTAGATGAATTAAAAAAACCCACGTTCACTTAAATTACAAGGCCTAATGGCACTTGCAGACACATACTGTATGTATTGAACTCTATAAATAGAAAGTCCAAACACAATTCTACAATACCACAATCCCAGTGCCATTGCCAAAGAGAGGTTCGCAAAAAAATAACCATTTGAAAACACTTAGTTTATTCGGCAACCAGAGATAGTACTACAAAAACATATACTGGGGCTTTGTACACAATGATGCTACCTGTTGTGAGGCTTAAACATGGTAAGGATGAAATCAAAATTTATAGCCTTGGGGATTGTAGTACAATCGCTGTCCAAATTCTTTGTAAGGGAGTCTCTGGAAGTTGCTTTAATAAGTACATTCACAGATTTTGGTCCAAGATACATTCCAGTGACTGTGTGGGGGTATGTCCTGAGTGAGGGGAGCCAGGCTATAGCAGACATCTGATGTCATGACTATGTGAACCTTCTTTAACAAAAATACGCACAAAAAGTGTTGTGATGAAATGGACATGACTGGAAACAAAACACCTGCCCAAAGCAAACAATATGCAGAAGGTAGACTTCCTAAAAAAACTGTAGGGAAAAGAGGAAATAAATCCAACTTGTTTGACAGAATGATCATGTTTTAACACCTCTGCGTGTTATCTGATATTTTTCATTAATGGATTAAATCAGTCTCCAGTCGAAACTGAGGATGTCTCACTTAGAAGTGTATAATTACTAGGATTTCTTCTTTAAGTGCCTCATATATCGAGCTATTAAAACAAGCTAACAAGATTTGCCAATCTCGCACGCAAAACGTAGAAACTAATTTATTGTCTAGACGTTTTTCTGACTTTTGAG
This sequence comes from Lepisosteus oculatus, assembly GCF_040954835.1. Taxonomy (NCBI): domain Eukaryota; kingdom Metazoa; phylum Chordata; class Actinopteri; order Semionotiformes; family Lepisosteidae; genus Lepisosteus; species Lepisosteus oculatus. The sequence continues at coordinate 13,260,983 of NC_090704.1, read as the reverse complement.
TTTTAAACTGCTGTACCTCCTCCATCTCAGAATAAAATTAATTTTCCCCAACTACTTCAGCACATACAGTAAACCAGTTTTATCCATCCATCTAACTCCTTCATCTTATTCAGGGTCACGGGGGAGACAGAGCCTACCGGCCCGGCAAGTTATGGTTACAAGTCGGGTTACACCTTGGGCAGACAGAGATAAACAAAGACACTCACACCAGGGCCAATTTTCCCAGAAGCCAATTAACTTACCAGTATGTCTTTGGACTGTGAGAGAAAACCAGAGCCCCCCTGAAAGATACCTACGTTATGGAAACCCAGGGAAAACATACAAAACTCCACACAGATAGCACCCCAGGTCTGGAATTGAACGTGGGGCCCCAGTGAGGCTGTCAAGATAAAAAAACTGCGCCACCATGCAACCCTAAACCAGTTTCATAATTATCTAGCAGTTGATGCTTTACCTTGTCAAAAACAGCAAAAATATTTTGAGAAGCCCCCACATACATGAATGTAGTTCAGTAGAAAACCAAGCTCCATGTTGTCAATGATCAAATTAGCAAAAACTGTCATGCCAAATGAAACATTTGTAAAAATGAAAAAAATAATATTGAACTTCAGATTGAACAAAATGTGGATGAAGGCTTTGACCGGAAAAGGAAACAAACCAGTGAAAGATGAAATTAGAACACAGAGCAGGTCTTCCTATAGCTTGGGTGATGCTGAGCGCAGTGATCTTTCAAGTGTTGAACTGGCCTTGTTTCATGCCATTTCAGCATATTTCAAACCACTATAACTAACCCAAGTCTCTCAAATCCATAACAACCAATACTTTCTGCTTACCCTAGGTTTCCCAATTTCACATCCACTCATGGAAAAACAAAGCATGGCAATTTTTAAAGCTCAAGTAAGGGTTCTTTGAGAATTTCCTGTTTGTATACATGGCTAAAAATACTTTTAAAAATAATTTATGCTTACTTCATAGCCAATAATTTCAGCTACCACAATGAATCACATTGCATTCAAGGTATGAATTGCCTTTAAAAGCATCTATATTTAGTCCATGAAACCTAACTATATAGTGTATGTAGAGACTACAATACTTTTGAAACACAGATATACGGAAACATGAGGATGAATGCCCTACTTATCTACTTATCCCACTTCCTGTTTTTTTTAAAATAAACTCTCCAAAGGCCTTCAGCTTTGTAACAAAAGATATGCAGAACCTGTTCAACACAATTCTCCAAATTAATGAGTAATAGATTTACTCTCTCTCTCTCTCTCTCTCATTAGGTGAAAGGTTTGTCTCAGGGAAAAAATGGTCTTGAGCTAGTCTTCTGTGAATGACAAAACTCTACTAAATCTACCACTTTTGGAAAACGCATGAAATCAAAGTTACTTAATGAATTTACAAATTTTATTTGTACAACTTAGTGAACAATTTTTATGTAATAATTTTCTATGATAATACATTTCCTCCAAGGAACATGGGTCTAAAGATTTATCCAATTGCACTGAAATAACGGTCTTGCAGGTCTGCTGGAGGTCTTATATCACACTACTGCAACACTGGGAGCTGATATACAGTAAGTGACTCTCAAAACTGTGCACCATGGAACATGCCTGTAAGGTGTAGTACTATACAGTACATATCATTCAATGGTGCACAATTCTCACAATATGGTTGTTTTAACAGACAAACTAAGTACTCTTTACTCAAAGTAAAACAAGTTAAGTTTGACTCTACATACAGAGAGATCTGAACACAGATAAGGAACCGTTTTTTCTATTCGGCAAATATTAATTCTAAACAATCACAAAATAAGGTATTTTGTATTACAAATACCTAAGAGCATATGAAAGGTTAATCTTTTTTTGTAGGACAGAACTACTGTATAATCAATTTCAAACATTTTTTCCAACCTGACTTACAGGAAGACATCATTAATAGGGACTCTGTTTTGCATGTCCCATTAACTTAATCAAAGCATCCCTTTATATAATTTACTGTAAGAGTCTGATGTATGTCATTCTGGCAGAGTTTATAGAATGATGATGATTTAAAGCATAGTAAGATCACAATATTCAGTTCTTGAACATAAGTACAAACAAAGTCTCCATTACAAATTTCAGAGACAATATAAAATGTCTAATAACATTGTTTTGTGTGTTGAGCATTAATACAAGCTCTTGCAAAGGTCCAGAATTTTCTCATTACCACAGTCCTCTGCTGGGACTCATTCTGTCAGGCCAGATTTACACCCCTCTAGTCTCTCCAAGATAATAAGCACATCAACCCTAACCTTTGAAACTCCAGAGCCAAGAAAGGAATTCCGAAATTCTGTACAGTACCATCCCCAATGAATTCCTGAGGCTATGAACCTGAAAAAAGCAGCAAGACAGTTTTCCAGCATTTTACAAAATCCATGTAATTGGCATAGGTCTCAAAGCTAAGTAGTTTCATTTATGAAATGTATTAAATCAGACAGTGATCTCCACTTTATAATGGTACTAAGTCATGCGATAACATCTTTCCACCTCCCATTTGATTCACTTCAATCCCATGGCAAGAAATTATATTTACTGTACTTCATAGGAAGTTAGTTTTTGTGTCTTTCGTCTTCTCCGCTAACCCCGGAACTGCATAACTTTGAATGCATAACTAATTTTTAGACCACCTTTAAATTAAATATATTCTTGTTTTGTTACAGCTGCAACCATACAGTGAATCATAAGATGTTACTATGGCAACCAACAATATTTCTATTGTCATATTGCTGAAAATTAAAATCTTTTGGGGCTTTAATTCACATAATACATTTTTATTGAGTAGCTAAAACCCTTTTCATTGTCATTTTATAATACGTTTTCTCAATTGTCAATAAAGGGATATCTTCTATTTTGATCAACAACAATGGACAAAATAAGTCGCAGATCACAGATCTTTTTCCAAAACAGACACCATTTCTTCAATAGATTATGCACCAAATGAAACAACTGTAGACAAAATATAATATTGTATAGCAGCTATAAGCCCAAGAAACTGGAGATACCCGTTTAGTCTGGAATATAGATGCAGTTTGTATCTAGTTTTATTTCGTACTTTGTTTTCTGAATTTACATAAGTTCTGATGTCATAAAATGTTTTTAACACAATACATCCATAAGGTTATAAAACAGTTTTTCTATGTTGTTTATGTTTCTACATTTTTTTATGATGCTCAGAAAAAGGATCTTAATCTGAATTCCATTTTATTTTCTGCCCAAAGTTTTTGACAAAAAGCTTACACCACATTTTAGTGACAATGGTTGTTTTAATTATTTATTTGATTCTGTTTATGTACAGGTACAGAGATAAAAAACAGGCTATTATTTTTTGTTTATAATGAAACCTTTTTTGAATAGTTACCAAATCTTCACTATTTTGATTCTCAGATTTTGCAGGGTTTTTCCTGTGAAACTTAATTGTAACTTAATTATTTATCACAACCAAGGCATTATAGTTACTTGCTAGCAAGGGGCATTACCTTAGAAATTGAAAGCTATTTAGATTCCTAAAAATAGAAAGTTTTGCACTTCAAACAATCTATGTGAGTTAACTGTTCATGAACTAGAATAAAGAAAATAGTGACATTTAAGAGAAATGGAAAAGTGATTTGGCAGTGATGTAGTTTAGTTTGGGCTGTCTGAAAACTCTTAGGAATCTAATAGGATTTATTTCACAAGATCTAAGTTGCACATTTTTTCAGTTTGAAACCAGATCATTTTTATTTAGTAGACCATCAAACCTCTGACTTCCTCAGTTACTATTTTGCTCTTTTTAAAAATTGTTTAGTTCTTATTTTCTCAGTGGAAAAACTGGGCATAAAATCCATTCCACACTCAAGGAATCACAGAATATGAACCATTTATCCACAGAAAAAAAAAACATATATGGACTAACAAAAAATATCTAAATCCTTTTTGCAATTCCCCAACAATTTTACTTAATATGCTGAGGCTGAATTATATTCTAGCTTTCAATATTTGGATTCCCCATTATTATGCACATTTATATACACCTACCCTAATTAAATATGATTATACAGTAGGCTACAATCAAGAACTTAACCAAGCTAAACTTGATGAATGTGGAATACGTTTTCCTATGGATTTTTGGGATCACTTTTGCCCTGTTTTCATGATCCCAAAGGTTATATGTTTCCTCATTGACAGTGTATGCACTGTAGTAGGGGTACTTCTTGTGCTAGAAAAAAAACAACAACTTTTGTGGCTCAAAAGACTAAACTAAGATGACTTCTCTTAAAAACTGGCACGGTTTATAAATTATGGATGTTTTGCTCACAGAAGAGTAATACATTCTGTACTCTAGTTTTGTATAGTTTATATGGATTTTTGCTTCACACAAGATTTACCCTTACAAGTGTGGTTTCTTGAAAATTCCATGTTTTTCTTTTTCTCTGGTTTGCAAATGTTTTTATTAGGCTCATATTTCTACAGATCGTATTTTCCTTCAAAAGCAATGTGAAGTCGGAGAGAATGAGAACTTGTTTTTATGAGGAGCATACAAGGCTTGTGTGACCTATTTGCTAATCTCTGGGGGATTGCAGGTGAATTGCTAACAAGAAGGAGCTGGAGGAACTGAAACATCTCCAAAGAACTTTAATGAAGCCAGTGAGCAAATGGGTTGAACTTGGCAATTCATAGTCGGGCAGTAGTCAGCTGTCAATTTTTATAAAGATAAATGTATTTTACCTAGTTAGGTCCTTCTTTTTATATGTACCAGTGTACTATTAATAAAAATAATTCCTACAATTGTATAGCTTTTTTCATATACTCTTAAGTGCTTTACAGATAATGGAAACTACCCCATCACCAACGTGGAGCACCCACCTGGATGATCCAACGGCAGCCAAAGTGCACACAGGACACCCGCTATAAGTAGAGAAGAGAACAGAGTAATGGAGCTAATTCAAAGACGAGGATTTCAGGAGGCCATGACTGGTAAAGACCAGGGAAAATTTGGCTATAACACTGGGGTAACACCCCTACTCTTTTCAAGAAACGCCTTAGGATTTTTAATGATCATGGAGAGTCAGAAACTCAGTTTTATGTCCCATCCAGAGGACAGTTTTTTTACAGTATGATTTCCCCATGACTACACTGGGGCATTAGGACCCACACAGACCGTAGGGTGAGCACTCTGTACTGGTCCCACTAACACTTTCTCCAGCAACAACCTTAGCTTTTCCAGGAGGTCTTCCATCCAGGTACTGGCCAGGCTCATACCTACTTAGTTTCAGTGGGTTTCCAGGTGTAAGATGCAGGGTGATCTAGCTGCTGGTTAGAAAAAACCCAACAACTATTCTGTCAGACCAAGCAATACTTTTCCTACAGAGACACAGAAGAGATGTAGACAAATGTATCTAACAGACCATTTCTATCCACACTGCCGGGTTTGTGCATGAGGTTGAAGGTGGCTCTACAAGGTGAATGAACCAGTAAAACATGGAAGCACTAGGCAAATACCTTTTTCACTGTGAGAGCTGCCTCAAATAAATAACCAAAGCCAAGCCTGCAGTGCTCATTTTCCGTACCAAACAAATGAAGACGCCTAAAAAACTACGGCTAATATCATATAGTTGAAACAATGCAATGACGGCAACACTGCAAAATTAAGGAATCAATTAAAAAGCCTATGGTTTTCAGTTAAGAAAACTGAGCCACATAAAAGGCATCCAATTAATGCAACTACTAGCACTTGCTAATGTTAGGTCTTACTATCATCTTTGGTTTGACAGAACCCAAGCTAAACATCTACCTCTCTTTCAATGACAGTTCTAGCTCATCCTGCACAAAGATTGAAACAGGCTCTTAATCTATTGACAGCTGGTGTGTGTTATTAGCTGAAGCTGTCCTGCTTAAAAACTAATTCAAGTGAAGTGGTGGCTTGTTATTCTGCACCCACGTCATCTTCATCATTCACATTATGGATGTAGTAAAATGATGGATGGCCCAAATTCTAACTAATTATAGGTGAAATGTCTTGACCTGATACAAGGTTGTTAAATAACACTATTCTAAAGGACATGACTGCTGAAATGAAGTTACAGAAGCATGCAGGCCTACACAAAATAAATATATTTTATTTTTTGCAGATGGAGAAGGGGTGTTGGCCGACATCTCCATGAATCTTTTTTTTAAGCTAGAGGTCTCAGTAACCTTTTTGTACTGCTATATTAGTTGTCCAGTGATTTTCCGAGAAACAAGTGCAGGAGCTCATACAGTGCGAAATCAGGATCTTCTTGGCTGTGAATGATAGCTCAAAAATCTACCGTGCCCAAATCAGGGGCATTTCCTTCATCAAATAAAAATTGTCACTCAAAAGTATCTGCTACATAATACAATACAGGCTGATTCCATAATACAATGTGTAAAATTCTACTGTATTGTGGTTAATTGGTATTTTAGCACACATTTAATTCTTAATTCTTTTCTTTAACAGAAATATGAATGGAGATTCCTTTCTCCTTCTTATCACATACTGAGAATCACTTCATGAAATCAAATAAGTGCTTTAAAGAACTATTGAGAAAACCCAACTGAACAAAGGACACTGGCTTATCTAAAGCTGTGAAGCCTATTACAGATACAGTCTTGAACAAATATAGAAAATAGGAGTCTAGGTTCGTAGACAGAAATAGCAAACTAAAGGCCAACAGATTTCAAACAAAGTAAGGGAAAATACAATAGACTTTCTAAAACCATATCCTTGGGAGGTTGTCTCCTGTTTTTTGTTTCAAATGAGTAGTTTGGTACTGTACATAATTTCCATAATAACACAAAAATGTTGATATATTAAATGCTGAAGATTTCAGATTATCTAAATATGATATCAATAACTTAGGAAAGCAGTTTTGTAATGCTGAAAAATTAGAACAGACTATTTAGTAAAGGGTTTAGATCACAGAAAAAAATAAGATCAAAAGGTTGAGACCCTAGACTTGGAAGTAAGGACAAGGACTAGGATATTCACACATTAAAAATATTTTAATCTTAATATTTTAATGATATCAATAACTTAGGAAAGCAGTTTTGTAATGCTGAAAAATTAGAACAGACTATTTAGTAAAGGGTTTAGATCACAGAAAAAAATAAGATCAAAAGGTTGAGACCCTAGACTTGGAAGTAAGGACAAGGACTAGGATATTCACACATTAAAAATATTTTAATCTTATAAAATTCTGTACTGATTTATGAAATGATGCTGTACCTGCATATTTCAGAATTTAAGGTACAATTTTACAGGTTTTACCTACTGTAATTAAGATTTAAAAGTCCCTGCCAAGAAACTGAACATTGATCATTTTCATCATTGCACAGTAAATCATACAATGATTCTTTGACTATGCAGGTAGCAAACAATTTCCTACGAGACTGAAAGCAAACAGTACTCAGAGAGACGGCTACATAAATGAGGAGAAATTGAACTGCTCACATTTCAATCTCATTTGGCATCAATCAAGCTGTGAGAAAGTCAGAAAGACTGCTGAAAACGGAGGAAGAAATGCATTCTTGCTTCTGCCAAATGTCTCGTCATTTCCAGAGAAACAATATGCTTTAAGATTATATCTTGGAGGTAACCTTAACAGTATCCTGAAGGCAAAACCCCTACTTCCTTCTAAAATGTAACTAACTTTTGGGTATACAGTATTTTTACTCAAGGTACTACCATTTCAAAATTTAATGTTATCATGTAGCCTGTACTTCACCTGACAGATCATTTACTAGTAAATTTAATATTAATGGAATAATATATAGCATCTGCAACTTCCTCACTTACATAAAACTCAAGTCCAGTGAATTTCTCAGATTGTTGCAACATCGCCTCACATATCAAAGTGTAAACTAAAAACGAACAAATTAATCAAAAAGTAGGGACTTGGACTTAATTTTATAGTTTCAAGCAAGCATATGAGCAAAGAACATGGCTTTGAAAGTGAATGAACTAACTGTGCCTAATGTAGGGCAGACAGAGGCAGAGAAAGACCTGTCAAACTTCAAAAAGAAAGAACTGCCTCACAAGGGATGGTAGAATTAATCACAATAACAGCATATTTGCATAGAGAGAAGTCTAAGAGGAACCTAGAGTTTCTCTCTCCATTATTTTTCTAAACAAACACCAAAATACAAGTACAATTATAGAAGTGAGAAATTCACAAAGTACACATCATTGCCTTATAAAGATCTAAATAAAAATACACAAGCAACCAGCAGTCTACCTTACTCTGTTTTCCTATACAGACCGATTTCAGTTTGTATCTCAAAATAAAAAAAGCTTATCATTAAAGCAGATTAAATCTGAATTGAGGAATATTCCATATGCTTTTTATGTTTCCTATACCTCTTAGTTTCGTTTTAGTACCTCAATATGCATCTTAATGAAAGAAAAATATGAAACCTCAGTCAGCTCTTTACAGAGAGGAAATTAGTTACACTGCTGCTGCTCCTCAGAGAGTTTAAGTCCATCTTATTCCGTATTCTACTTGACTTTGTACTGTAAGTGCAAGGTTCCGGCAGGCTTAATGTGGCCTCTGGGACAGCCTACTAAGTGAGGAAAATCCACTTTAATTCTTCAGAATTTTTTTCCTGGGAAACAGACTGGTAGAACGGGCAAAAGCATAGAATTTTCTTTCAAAAGCATGTTCTCCCCAGTCTCCTCTACAGAACACTTTGGGTATACGTTAAGCTTCAACAGCTGAGTTCTGTGAAACAGGTTTGAGCAATGTAGTTTTGTAGAACTTGCCTTAACACTATTACCATAGGAACAACATATTCATGTTCCCAAAAAATTTTCCAGAATTATATTTTCTACTTATCTAATGCTTTAAAAGGCAAGGATGCGTCGTGTGTATGCGACCATGTAAGAAATCTTAAAATATTTAAACTCCAAGAAAAGGTATCTTAAAATTGCAAACTGTTAATGGTATATAAAATAAGTCTGACTTAAATTCAAGAAGTTGACATATGAAAGGCAGTACCTGACCAGTAATGGGACTAAAATTTCCTAATGAAGACCTAAGCATAGCGACCGAGAATCAGTAGAAGATACCATTAAGCACATGTCGTCACTCGTCATCCTCACTACCAGGTGGATGAAGTGAGTCTTGCCCAAAAGTCTTGCCCAAAGTATAAAATGCACAAAAATATTATCAGATTAAAAGCTCTATAGAACAAAAAAAAAACAGTTATAATAAGGTAATATTATTGAATTAAAATAATGTTTTTAATTAAAAAAACAACTGACCATTGTAGGCCATTTCAACATTTGAGTAAGGTTTTGCATTTTCATTCTGAGTAATGTTTCAAAAAGAGGTCCCTTTGATTATTCCAAGTTCACAAACCCCTTTGAAATGGTAATGATTTTATTTAGATTGTGCCATGACACATATGCCTGCTCTGGATAACACAAACCCCTGAATTTGAGATTTTCTTCCTATGTGCAACAAAGCAAATCACCACAAAGGGTTGCAAACAGATCATTAACAGTTGTTGAAGGTACTGTGTACACTAAAAAAACAAACCTTGCTTGAATTAAAATGCATAGAAATGAAAATGAGGCTAACTGCACTGTTGTAACCTCTTGATTCAATCGTACATTTTAAAATTTCAGAATATGTTGGCGAGGCCTAATTCCCCTGTAACACACATTTTGCAAATTAGACTATTTTAAAAAAGTAAACACCCAAAGAGCAAATTCTCAATGATAAAGAAATGTATGGCTGAAAAGTTACTGTAAATGAATATTGACAAAACAAAAGTGTTCAACATAAAATGGAGCCTTTTAAATAAAACATAAATGGCTTTTGCAAATATTGTCTTAAATCAAGGAGCAGATGGTTTTTAAAATTAAGTATAGTAGTCCAAATCAGCTCACAAAACTGTCTAGACTACCACATTGTATTTAAACTACTTGCCAAATTGTAAATCCATTAATGACCTTGAAGATCTTAAATCAGTTTTATAATCTGCAATTCTGTTACCGTTGATTCAATCTGAAACCACATAATGAGCAATAAGTCTTAGTACAGAAACACAAAAGTCTAATTTACCAACATGTGGAAGAATTTATCCTAGTACAGTGGTTTATTTCAATGTTTAACACTTTACAAAAGCCTTAGAATGAATGCCTCAGCAGTTACTGGAGATCAAATCTACACAAAATACACCAGACAGCTTAAAGTAACAAAAATGAAATTTCATAAATTCTGCAATATAATTCACATAGTATTTAGTGCATTTTCCAGCAGCCATAAGTCAAAAATACAAACATCTTGAACAATCATATAACTATCAAGAGCAGAAGCCTTAAAAAAAGAGAGGTACTAAACAGCACACATACTTTTCTCACTATCTCAGAGATTAAGTCTACCTACATCTCACTTGCACAACACATGCAACACACTACTGGATTTGTCATATACACTATAACAAATGTTTACATTAACAATAGGAATGGAATTGTTAAATGTTTTTTTGTAAATGACAAATGTAGCAGTAAAATAACCTTAGGAAATTGTTTCCTTCTGGTCCCTTAAAATGGTTTCAGAGTGCTTGTACATAAAGTTTAAACATTCATATAATTTCAGAACATCAATATTCACATAGCAGTTCGCTTTAAAAAAGGTCATTAATTGGTACAACTAAAGTGTTTTCAAATTTATTTAATCAATTATTGACATTATTAAACAGATTTTAAGTACTAGTTTACTGAAATTGTAAAATGTGGTAAGATTCTGTAGACAGGCATTAAATCACTATATATGAATGAGTGCTTATGCCCATAAAAAAAAATCTTTGCAGTTGCATCTGTGCTGATCAAAATCATGAATAATAATGTTCATAAATAACTATCCAAGAAGTTAAATGACAGTTTCCTGAAACTTGTATATATACTGTAAATTGCCTGTTGATCAAAAGCAGTACCACATTCAACATCTGATTCACAAACCATATTTTCCATTGTGGATGAAAACATCCCTTTTTTTGTCCCTTTCAGTGTTGACATTGCATATGATGGGCAACAGGGATGCATTACTGGTAAATATGTCATAACACGTTAGCAATATTAGTTTTACAAGCAATGTCTTTACATTCTCAGTATTAATCCACTTCAGAAATTACAGGCACTGATATTAAGTACCACTGAAACGTATTTCATACCGACGTATACTGTCAGGTTCTAAGAGGGGTATCGTTTGGATAGAGGATGGAAACACTTGGATGGAGGTAGTAAACAATGCAAGTGTTGAACCATTTCCCTGGCTTTGCACTGCAGTAATGGGGTGGGGTTGGGAGGCAGCTTGCAGGACTCCACCAGGGCACGTTGTACAGTAGCTGCTTAATGGTGAACTGCAACATTATATTTTTTTATATTTTGGGGTTAGAAAAATTTGACATTGATGTGCGCATTTCAAACCATAATAACAGTTAAATGTACTGTACACAGTAACTTCTAAAACCTCCAATTTTCTTCACAAAATAAGATATTTCCAGGTAGACACAGTGTCACATTCTGCGATTCAGAATAAAGCAACGTCTGGTGATGTGAAGCAGCCATATTACACTGTAAGCAAGTGGGCTTGTGAATACATCTCTTTAATCCAATAGACATCAAGACAGTTTTGCTGACAAATACTATTTAACTCTGCATACAGATTACATTGAAACATTTCTGCAGTGAAATGTCTGCATCACAACCTGTACTTATTTGCTTACATTACATTAGTTATTACAGTGACTAGTGAGCAGAAAGGGGCCGACTCATGTCACTGTTCGCAGGAATTCTTGCTCTCGCCTGTGGCGAGAACCAAGGTTAGCGACAACTTAGCGACTTACAATACTTTCACAAAGTGACTGCAGTTTAAATGCCTAGGGAGCACAATGAGAGCATTTTGGTTCCCTCTTTTCAGTCCCCTCCAAATGACATCCTTGTTCGAATCTCAACCCAAATTACACATAAAGCAGCATATTTCACATGGTAGCTCCGTTGGCCATACTGTATACTCAGAGATACAGTCTCAAGTTTAATCAGGCATTTTTAATAACAGTCATTGAAATAAAATATTTCAGTGAAGATCAGTCTGTTAATATGGAGTATTAACTTCAGCTCTCAGACAAAGTGTCAATTCTTGGATGGCATACACATAAAAACAATAATAGAATTAACCATCTACTGAGTTTTTAGACTGGCCTGAAATTCAACTCCTTCAGTCAACTCCTTATTCCCCAGACACACTTGATTGTTCTTCTTTTTGTTCCTCACTTACCCTCTTCTTTCCTTCACCAGCCCGTTTGTGGATGAAATTCACGCTCTTATCAAAACCTAGACCCCCAAAATATCCGATTTGCATACTTATTTTTTTCCCCACAGTTTAAGAGTTAAATGCCTTCACTACATTCTTACATTTAGAGGAATGTTACTGTATAACATTTTGGCAAGATTGCACATCAACATTAACAAGCACGTTTATGATGTTAATTCAGAATTGTTATATTAAAAACATTTAGTAAAGAACCTCTTCCCACAACTGTTAAGTGAAGCTATGATGCTATGATATACAGTATATACACACACACACAAGCTTAAATGGTTTAATAGTTGATGTATAAAAGTTACAGTAATTATTTTTTCAGAAGGGGAACACATGTAGAAAATTAACATTAATGCACTCAGTATAAATCTTAATTTACCTAGAACAATGAGACTACTGAGAACAGAACTCAGGAATGAAGATTAGAAAAATCCTAATAGTAAGTAACTTCAAACATCCACAATAATAAAGGGACTACTCCTTCATATTTTTACTTCTATGCCATCATTTATTTTACACAAGGACAACTGACTTCTGCTTATTGATGAAAGGTAAGGGAAAAATAATATATATGCATGAAACTGAAAACAAGGAAAAAGGTTTGTTGGAATCTGAATCTGCCCGTCAGCACTCTGCTTCAAAAACAGATTTTTGCTGTTGCTCATGTTAAATCGAAAAGAGCGGCCACAAACAGACATGCTTACAAGTTTTAATTAAAAAGAGAAATTTTAAAAAAAGGAAAACCAAAATTGTCTAACATGAATTATGGAAATTCCACAGTAGAGCGAAAGTGATTTCAATGCTTAGCAAGCCAAGCTTGGAAATGTCTGAAAGCATATTTCCTGTAAATTAAAAAGCTGTACATTTAAATGACTTTTCAAGTATTTAGAAATATTTTTAATGGATTTCATAACTGCCTCATGGTGACTGGATTTTGAAGCGCTTTTATTGTCAGAGCAGGTGTTTAGATTTTTATAGTATATTTTTCTGCCTGTTCAAGTCTTAGTGAAATGAAAACTGTGGTTGTGTTAGTTAATCACTGAAATTAAAAATAAGTTAAGATGTCATAGGGGTGCATGCCTAACATCCTGACCTTTTCTTAAACTTTGTCTATTGGGTACTTAGAGCAACTGTAAATGCACTCCCTACTAAAACAAAAACTTTAAACATAAATTCTATACCTTCCGAAAATCTTAAGTTACAGAAAAGTATTTCTGCATTGCCTTGTACATTCTATGCAAACTTTCCCATACAATATAACACAAACTTATTGACTTCCTAATTAACGACTACTTTCCTCATTTTCAGTGTTTGTTACAATGGCGTAATTATCTTTAAAATGCAATTAATATTTATTGAGACATTACCATCTCCCAGTGTATCTGGGAAAAGTTAAGTTTAAGGCCACATTACATGGTTAAAGATAAAGTCCACAACAGTGTACCACTATTGACAGAATTCTGTGTCCACATATCTGGCCACTAAGCTATAAAATCTCATAGCACTCATCAAAAGGACTAATTTTTATTACTCTTTGTATTTAAATAGGGCTTTTTCAAAAGAAATACATTTTGTTTCTTGCTCCAAGATAGAACAAAAGCTTTTTGGTCTTCATGGCTGCAATTGTTTTTATTAGAATTTTCTGTATTTTCTGAAGTTTTCCAGCAGTATGAAGATAGTCTAAAGTCAAAAGAAGGAAAGAATGCATACATTTCATAATCACTTGATTGGCATCTCAGTGTTTGTCTTTTGCTGACTGGTTTAAGAAGCAAACATCGTACCACACCACATGTGAAAATAGCAGATTACAATTAAACCAGCCAAGCAGTTCACAGAATGTTTCAAAGAGAGGATTAGTTTCTTGAAAAAAAAAAACTACTGTAGTATAACCATAAAAGTAGTAATTACAGTGTGAATTATGGAATAATTTTACCTAAAGAAAAATCAAGATTTGCTTTAACAGCTGAAGTGACTGATCAATTAATGACTGGAAAAAATCAGATCTTTTTGTATTTACAGCCTACTGGACAGAAAGGATAGGACCAAATGATCTGTTGACCCTGTAAGCCACAACTATGATCTCACTGAATGATACAAGTCCCCTGTTAAGTCAACCACCCTAATGTGGCTCCTTGCAAGAGTCACAAACATCTAGGTCAGCTCTGAAATTATCTTTGACAATTATGTCAAGCAGACATCACTTCATTGTATGCTTTAGCATAATTTGACCAAACTGCTCGCATGTCTTTAAGTTAGCAAATAAACACACAACAGAAACCACCATGTTTGAAGCACGATGTTACTTACACTGGCTCAGTTAGGATGTTTAAGATTATATTTCAGCATGCGTAGGAGTATCCATTCCCACTATCGTTAATATCTTGATTTTTTATTTAAATTTCTAAACTTCCCTTGTGGAATACCAATTTAAGAGAAACCCGAATGCTGCTGGGGTTATACAAAGATTTCAGTATTTAATTAGAGGCATAAACAGTGAATTTCCCTGTGCTAAAGAGTGCAACCCAACCCTTTCTTTTTTTGCGCGGTCCTTTAATTTTTTCAGTTTAAAAATGTATCTTGAATAATGTATCAGATGTAACGATAATTATTAAAATTATTTGTGTGTGTTTAAGACAGGTTTTTCGACATAGCCAGTCCGGATGCCTAATTGCTGTTATTTGCTTGCCCAGACAGTACCAGACAATTATTTGTCTGGATAAAAAAAAGTATGCAGGGACTCCAGTCATTCTTTTTTACCATTTCAAGTAAACTCTTTGCACTTGAAAATGTTTCAAAGATTAAATGAGAAATGCAAATCCAATGAGCTGTAACTGATAGGATCCACTGTCTGGCATAACAGTTTACAGTACTTATAATACAACAATTCCAACAATTTACATTGAAACGAGCTTACATTCTCTCCAAGAAACCTTTTAGAAACAGGATGTTAATGTTGTGTAAATCCCATGTTTATGAAATCTATTTAGCGCTGAAAAAGTACATAAGAGCACACATACAGTAGCTTTCAACAGATGCTTCCCACCTCATCGTCCAGCAACAAAATAAATTGTTTCTGGGAAGACATGCCATTTTCTCTGCTTAATGGTCAAATTTAAAGCTTCTCTCTCAAATGAGATATTCACCAATATCATCTTCTGTGAATATAAGATCAAGAGCATTTTATTACTGTTAAGTTTCATTACAAAACTTTGAAGTTTTGAGGTTTTCATTACTGCAACATTATTAAAAGCACTGAACCTTCTTACTGCCAAATCTTCACTGAGGGCAGTCAGGTCAATTAAACAGCCTGCCTTCCTGATTGCTGGAGCTTTCAAACTGCCATGACAGAAAAACCAAGCAACTCAGTAATGATTGTGTCCTATCAGTACCCAGTTTCCTAGCAGATTTCATTAATGTCTTGTTTTAGCCTTCCTCCGGGAACAAGCTAAAGGTAATCTTACCCAGCCCATAGCCAAATAAAAAGACATGTCAAGGTTATGAGGAAGCAAAAGGGAAAACTCAATGTACCGGTTGCCTCTGCACAGCATACTAACAGGCCATGACTCAGTGCCAACATTTAAAAATGACTGGTAAAAATCACAGCTTAGGAACAATAAAAAAGTTTCTAAGAACATAGACATTTGGAAAGAAAATCAGTTAATGTTACCATTACTTTGATAAGACACCTATATAAGCAACAAAAGTGAGCTTCAATTTCAATCATATGACCCCACTTAAAGAACATCTGGCTCAATTGCTTCAGTTTCTGAAAACTGCCTTTGTTGCAACATTTGTCATTTTTATTTCTATCACCATCATTTTTAAGAATGGAAACTAAATTCCAAATACTGTACACACGTTTTGCTTACAGTATACTGCAAGTAATTCTCCAAGTAACAGATGTAACTTGCACAATTAACGCACCTCTGCACAATTAAAGGATCAATCAGAATTGCAAGAAAAACCATCTTTGTTTTCCATTCATGAACTTTATTTTTGCAACTGTGACACTTCATGCAACTCTACCTTTGTCAAAACATTCATGCATATAACTCCAACCCCTGAGTGATGACATTTTTATTATCATTATTATTAACCAATATAATGGGTGTGCGTGTGGGGGTGAGTTAATTTCCATTCCATTCAATTTTGTCACTGCCTTACCAACAATCAATGCACTTGAAGACAAAAAGTGGGAACTACTTGCATTTAAAGTACCTATTGTTCCATGTTTCTTTTTTCAAAGGCTTATGGAAATATATATGGATCAAACTATCCATCCATGCTGTTGAAGCCTGTACTCTGGTTTCTTTCAAGATATAGCTGGGTGAGATAGTTGTATCAATCTCCTACTATCAAACAGGTTACAAATTAAAGGCTATTTTGCCCATCTAGTGGTTAAAAAAATAAATGTCCTTAAAAAAATATTGCTGGTCTGGAAACAGTCCAGAAAAGAACAAACATATATGTACCCAAGTTAAAAACAATTGTCTGCACTGACAGGATATTTAAAAAATATTTGGGTCTTGAACTGAAAAGTCTATGACAGGACATGATCCAGGTTCCAAAGTTCTAAAAAGGCTTCACACAGCCAGCCTGGTGGACTTCAGAAACATGTATCCAATTGGAAGTGAAACTATGTGGAAGTGAATTTTAAACTAAGGACATAATTCTATACACAAAGAGTTGTGGGAGTATGGAAACCAACCGTGTTGAAGCCAAACCCTGGCTTCTTGAAGGAAACGGCTGGATTAGATTAGCCAAATTAACTCCTTTCATTTGTAACTTGTGTCAATATTATACAGCATAATTTCTTCCTTCCTAAGTATTTAAATTTTGAAGATAAAATATACATTACAGGAAAAAATAACCCTTGATGAAAGCTTACTGGATTTTATTATTAAAGCAATGTTATTTTACTGATGTATTAACATTTGTGTACTGCCAAGATGAGGCCAGAAATAGGCACCATGCTTATCGTAATTGGGGAATTCATTATATTAAAAAAATATATTTGTTAACTAGGGGTTTACTCTCATTCTGGCTCTGGTTTTGTAACTAACGTGGTAATATCTTAAAGGATTTTTATTATTGTTGTATCATAAGCTTAGTTTATGAAGTGGGTAATGTAATATAATGCACTAGTAATAAACCAAATAAAGGGAAAATATCCCTTCTATATTCCCGATAGCTGCAGTTTTATGCTCCACTAACTCTTATCAGCTTTGATTTGTATCAGTTTCCGAGCAGTATATTAAAAAAACATTCCAACACTTAAGTCTACTGAAGTAGCCAAGATATTTTCACTCTGCAAAAAGACAGCATTTAGAAAAAGGATCCAAGATTATGTGCTGGATCTTTAACTCAGAATTATGATTTAATTAATGCCTGTCACCAAATAAACAAAAGTCATCCATTATGTTAGGTTTCAATATAATATTAACTTGCGTTACGTGTTGAAGAATTACATTAAAGATAAGTATTGTGAACATACAGTCTGTAAAAAGTAGCACTACAATTCTTATTTTTGCGTTTAGGAAATGAAATATGTTGTTCCTGGGTAGCTGTTTTGCTTGAGTGCAAACACTGTCTCAAGAGGGAATCTTTTCCTTACTCTACAACATAGTCACGACCCCAAACAGAACCTGATAAAAGCATCCGGCACTAAGGTCTATTTCACCTTTTTGTGCACTGAGGAACAATAATGGAGAGGCTCATCTTGCACACAGAGAAAGAATTTCTCTGCATCAGGGACTTTCATTATTATGCATGTCTGTATACAGTATGGACATGATGATTTCACGTCAAATCAAAACAAGCTGATCCTGTAGCATGAGAGAAGGATCAGTTTTACATGAATTTATTGTAATTGTAAGAAACCTAGAATATGCAGTTTTCAATTATTTTTGCTTAAGACTATGGGGAATTAAAAACAAAATAGCTCTGTCTACCACTAAAAACCTACATTTTAAATCAAGGACTTTCTGACATAGTAAATTACTGGAAGAGGGATTTCGTTTTTGTTAACCAATTACATCAGCTGTTCATTTAGAAAGTGCTGTTGACAGACATGATGAAAAAGGGAGAACAAGCAGCTTTGTTCAGGCCAAGTTTCTTGAGGTGACTGATAGGCTGTTAATGAGACCTGTGGAAAGTGACAGGTATACTGAACAAATGCAGCAACCACCATTCTTTCTTACACATACTGTAAGAATTTTCTAAAGCTCTTTATGATTGCACAACAGGTTGATAGAAGGAACTGGGTGTGCTGTTTATCTACTGTACCACACGTGTACCAGTCAAGCTGGAAATGTGACATGAGGTTAAGTCATAAAAATATCATCACCAGGTTTGTCCCTTTCGATTACAAGCCTCACAGCTGACATGGGTTTTTAGAAAAATGGGGCCACATATAGATTCAAAACCTTAGCTTAAAGATTACAATCAATACAAAAAGATTAGGTGAAAAATGCCATAGTAGTTTAAACAAACTATTGGTGGCGACACTTAAAACTATTCATGCTCACTGCAGATCTCTTTCAGGTACATATGAAAACCAGTCTATGGGAATTAAGCAAACACTGCAGTGTACTGTACAGTACATACTATACTGTAAATCTCAGCTGAAACTTTAACCAGAATGCAGGAGACCTCATTAATTATTCTGTAAAGTTATTTCCTACTGCATATTAAAAGGGGAACTTCAACGCTGTTTTCACACTTCAGGGTTATAAAGAATCTGAATTTATGAATTAATTTCAAACCACAGTGAATGTAGAAGTACACGGTAACATTTAAAACCTCCAATTTACATAATGATTTTTAGATACTTTATCTAGACTGCCAAATGAGTGCCATTGAATTTAATTCAACATTCCAACTTTGCCGACAAACACTACCTGTTAGCTCTGCATGCAGATCATGTCGGAATATTTCCATAGTGAAATATAGCACAACCTGTACTTATTTGCTCATACTTCAGGCTGAATCTCGTTGAGAAATTTGTCAATGGGATCAACATCAGTGCCCATGTTTATTACCCATCTCTATATAAGTTGGAAAAGGAACCAGTCTGACTTTTTGCTGATCCGCTCCTCCGTTTTGCATGCAATTAAAACTTTATATTTTGGGGTGAGGACTGGTATTTATATTTTTTATGGTTTTTCAAGTACTGTATACACACAAACATTTCAGAAATCGATATTGACATCATAAGTTTTAATGATGGATTGCTTTAATGTTAAAACATGTATTACTCAAAACTTTAAAAAAAAGGATCTGATTGCTTATATGCATTATTTTTAAATGTTTAATATGGCAGGTAGAAAACAGCAGTTATTCTGCACATGATGACAATGGTTAATGCCTACATTGATTTGCAAAAGCAGCCAGAAATGAAAAAGATTATTAATTTTCATAGTCTGTTCTGAAATTGGTGGATTTCAAAATGGATGCATATTATTCGTCATTTAGCTTAATAAGTCATTTCTTGGCTGCAGCTAGAACATTATTTAAATGATAACAGTAATAAAATGCATTAGATTAACATATTACAAATTCTAAACGGTTCTTGTTTAATATCAATGACTAGCAATGACTTATTCCTCCGTGCTACAGCATGCATGACTAAAACAAGAATGAATTATAACAATACCTTTTTTGCTACATAAGCATTACAAAACAGATACCTCCATAAAGAGGATGTGATGCGATCAACCACTGTGATCTGAGCTAACCAGCTCTTCAGATCACTGTGATGAAAGGCAAAACGTGACATACACTGAATAATGTTTAGCAAGGGTGCCTCACAGGACGGGAAAAAAAAAGACTGATTTAGAGATCCTAGTCATTACGGCAAAATACTGACCAAGAAAGGATGTGTTAGTTTACAGACAGGTTGTCAGTTAACTGTATAATGAGGTCATTATTAAAGAAAAGCATAAAATCTTTCATAGATTCAGAAGTGTTTACTTGCAGGAACAAAATGTAGTACTAGTAAGAAGACTGGCTTCCAAAAAAGGTTTGTAAAAAATCCAAATGATTTGGCTCTTCTGTTGCACTAAACTAGATGAATCAATCTAATAACCTTTTTCTAAAAGGCAAATGTAAAAGTAACAACATCCTTAGGGTGTTTGCATCCAATTTCACTGAATTTCTGAGCTATACACATTGAACTAAAAGATAAATGGTTTTGTCCAGCATGTTAAACAAGATATTGCTGTTGCTTAGGTCAAACTGCAAATTCCACTACCATTAAACGAATGCACCAATTTGAATTTGATAACTGAAATTAATCACACAGCAAGCTGTGCTCAAAACCATAATCACCTCATTCACTAATCAGGGCCATCCCCGTATGGGCCACCATTGTAATGGATCTTGGGGTTTCCGCCCTTGGTGCTCCTTCCCTGCCAGTTCGTCCCTCACTGCCTGGGCACAAACCCGGGTCTCCAGCATCACACAACAGGGAACTTGCCAGCTGAGCTATAGGAGAACTCCCCCAGCCTGGGCAGCTATTATATGCAGGGGTATATTTGTTACACTAGCAACACCGTAAATTATGGATTTTACACAAATAATCTATATAGGTCTTAAAAAGAAAATCTAAAAGTAAAAATACCATTAATGGAAACTTATTTATACTATATCTTTCTTATTAAGAATTGGTTGTTAGACCGAAACCTACAATTACTGTATATGAACTCTCCAGAGTTTACAAAGTATAGAACAGCATTTTATTACCATTTATCAACACACATCTAGGATAACTTTACAAAACAAATATCTACAATACTGTGAAACTGGTAAACTGACTAACATCTAGATAGATAGCTGAGTCTTTAAGAATATTCATTAACCTTTCAAGTATCAAAATTACGGTACACATGATATCACATATCAAATGCATAAAGCACTTTTTTGATTAAAATCAAGGGCACATAAGATTTTAAATCTTGCAGACTATTTCAATATCAGAGGTTTATGGTAGTATGTGCAATATGCAAGATACAAGATTGGACAAACTATGAAAGGGTCTTCTGACTCATAGCATCATCAGGTTAAGAAAGTCTGAAAAGAAGAGCATTAATGATTCATAGGCTCACCTTCATTTGACAGGCGTCTGGAGGATTAGTCGTTAATGTCAATCACTGCATGGCAGGTAAACAGAAGCTACTTTTAATTAAGCCTGAAGATAAAATAAATTACATATATCCCCCTAATATTCAAGCTTTATTATGTTTTTAACACTACTAAATGAAGGTAGGAGTGTTAATTCCAGACAAAAGGATGACAAAGATACAAAATCCTAAAAAAAACAGAGTAATGGTGGAGGCTGACTTTCAGCTGCTATCGCTGAGCTTCAACAACTGCAAAATGCGCTAGACAAGAAAACCATGTTCAGTTTTTTTTATTATCCTTTGATAAGGCCTATTGCACAGCAAACATTAGTCTTACAAGACAGAAACAGCAGGCTTAGCAAACATCTATTTTACTTTATACCAAAGTAAATCATTCCATTTCCTAAAAGGGCAGAAATGGAAAAAATAATTATTTTTAAAACAAGCCGGGTTTATGATTTCCAAAATTCAAAGCCTCAAGAAGAGCTTGTGTGTTCTACATAAGATGGTTGCACCTGAAGGCAATGTAACGAGAAACAATTCAAAATTGTTCTATACCTAAAGAGGGTTCTGCTTGACTTGAAAGTTATACAGGCTACTACACGGTTGCACAGTTATGGCCTTTGTTGATTTTCACATAAAAAGGGAAATTCTGTTTTGCTTATGCATAGGCTAATAGGATATGGATCAGATGGTTGCTGCTGAAATGGTTGTTTTTGTTGACCATGTAATTCACATTTTATACAAATACTTTTTCTCAAACTGGCACCAATGCTGCAATTTAGTCTTTTTAGCAAACTATTTCTTGTCCAAGTGTTCCCCACAAAACAAATCATGCACTGCAGCAGACATTTTGTTATTCAGTTTTTCCAAATTCAGAAACTTTAGACATCTTATTATCCTGCATTAAGGGACAATATAGAAAATCTAATTAAATGTATAGTAAACTTAAAAAAAAAATGACAGTGTTCATATAAACCTGTAATTAAGACTTTCAGAAATCTTGTCTATGCAGGCTTCCACAGATTACAGCTGTGAGTTGCTAAGCAACTGTAACCTCTTTTGGGGGGCGGAATTAAGAAGTAAGAAGGGTTATTATGATGTAAATAAAAACATTTTAATAACATGAATATGCTGCAGTTTAATACATGGCAATGTTAAAAAGCACATGGAGGTGATTACATTTTTTACATTGCTTGAGAATCTTCCATTACAGTGTATGTTTTTCTAAACTTCCACTTCATTCCATCTTACCTATACACACAAAAGCCAGATCAATGTGAGGAATATAAATCAAATGCAATCATCACACATATGAATACAAAAACAAGAATGCCAGTTTTTCAATGGAATAACTGGCTCAGAACTCAAAGGGGAAAATAGATATTATTATTAATAACTTATTGAGTCATATTTAAGAATACATTCTGCACCTGGAGCCTAAATCTCGACATGGAGATGGTACGGTTTTATGCGAGTGCTCTAAGAGAATTGATTACATAATTTGGAGAATTATATAATTAATTAGCCAATCCAGAAGCCATGTTTACTTTATAATATCTATCCCGAGTGTCAGTAACCAATGTTGTAAGGATTTAACCAAAATAAACACCACTGGTACTAATCCATTACATTCAGTCACTATTTGTACAACTACAAACAATTAGTCTGATAAAAGCTTCAACAGCTGTAGTTTTTGACAGTCACTTCCTACTGTACATTGTTTTAAACCTCTCAGTTTTTTTTATTAACTATTTCAGAACTAAAAATCAGGGAAATCTTAATCAAGGATATTTGTTTAATAAACTAATTCCAAGGAAGCACTGCAGTCTAGCTTCCTGGCCTAAACCTGTAATTATGTTAATTGCTAATGTAATTAGGTGAATTGATGAATAAAATAAGCGCATAATACAGATGATCATACAGAGTAACAAACATATGCAGAAAGTGCCATAATGTAGGAAATTCTCCTGGGACACTATCAGTACACCATGTTTTTCTTCGATAGGGAATGTTTAACAATCACTCCCATGCTAGTATTACCAGTGCCTTTCCCATCCCAACAGCTGTTATACCTAGGGAGGATGCTTTTATGCTTCCATTTTAAAGGTTAATGGGAAAATCTGCACTTAGTGTGTACTGGCCAGAAAGAGATCTGGCCTGAGGCAGTCACATATTGATCATTTTAGCTCACTCATGTCCATCTTTAATGCCATCAGCTTAATTACTGTATATGATTTAATAAACAGTTACATCAAAGTGTTAAGCCAGATATGTCAAAATCCTGCAACAGAATACATTTAAAATCAGTATTGGTTATGCCTGAAACAGGCTATTTACTGTATAATCTTAAAACTTCTTGCTGAACACTTTTTCATTGTACTTTTTCCCCTCATCACTGGCTTCACTTTGTCATAAAAACAGATCAGTCAAAATAACTAAAATATATGCTTATCTCTTGAGTTTTCTTTAGCTCTTTATGAGCAGAGTCCCTGCCCTTCAGGTTTTATAGGTTTCTTCATTAAATTTCATTAGGTAAACAGTTTCATCTTGACTAATCCAGAGTGGTTCCAGGGGCCCAGTGTCTCTGGATTTTAATTCCTATTCATCACCCATAACAAGTCAGTTCTTTATTATCTTAATCGAACCAATTTACCAACTTTATCCCAGCTCCTAAGGTGATGATGCTTTAAAGTTGAATTAAACTGAATTATAGCAATGACATCAAATTTGGTGAATTAGAACTCCATTGTAAAGCAGTCAGCAAGATACTAACTGTCCAGCACTGGGGCTAGAGACCTTTATATTGTCACATTTTCTGTCAATTGTAGAAACAGAAAAAGGGAAGAATTTCATTTTTAGTGATTTTTTGTTTTTCATTAATACCATTTTCAGCTTTATCAATCCAGAGCAACATGGGAAAAAAAAAGCTTTGACAAAAGAAAAAAAAACCCAACTCATTGACAAAATGGAATCGTCAAGTCAGGAGTTAATATAGACAAACAGAAATGTCTAAAAAATAAACTACTCAGCAAAAAAGTTTTACAGACTAGATAATTTAATAATAATTGCTTACACTTATATAGTGCTTTTTATGGACACTCCACTCAAAGCACTTTACACGTAATGGGGACTCTCCTCCACCACCACCAATGTGCAGCATCCACCTGGATGATGCGACGGCAGCCATAGTGCGCCAGAACGCTCATCACACATCAGCTACTATCAGTGGGGAGGAGAGCAGAGTAATGAAGCCAATTCGTAGATGGGGATTATTAGGAAGCCATGATTGATAAGGGCCAATGGGAGATTTGGCCAGGACGCTGGGGTTACACCCCTACTCTTTTTTCGAGAAGTGCCCTGGGATTTTTAATGACCACAGAGAGTCAGGACCTTGGTTTTACATCTCATCCGAAGGACGGCGCCTGTTTACAGTATAGTGTCCCCATCACTATACTGAGGCATTAGGACCCACATGGACATCAGGGTGAGCACCCCCCGCTGGCCCCACTAACACCTGTTCCAGCAGCAACCTAATACTGTAGATGAATTCAAAAAACCCACATTCACTTAAATTACAAGGCCTAATGGCACTTGCAGACACATACTGTATGTATTGAACTCTATAAATACTTATGAATAGAACGTCCCAAAAAGATTCTACAATACCACAATCCCAGTGCCGTTGCCAACCTTAGTTTTTCCCAGGAGGTCTCCCATCCAGGTACTGACCGGGCTCACACCTGCTTAGCTTCAGTGGGCTGCCAGTTGTGAGTTGCAGAGTGATATGGCTGCTGGCCCTACCTTGCAAGATAGAGCCCTCAAGGTTTTTCTAATTTAACAGTCAACATAGCCAAGGCAGTCAATGTAACTGCTTTTTTTTCCCCCATAGAATGTCAATAGAGTATAATACCACATCACTTTTGGTTAATATGTGGCACATTACAGGCCTTAATACAAGCACTTGCAGGCCAGTTGGCAATGACATGCGTCTTATCACTGCAGTTTCTTCTCTCTTCGGGGAACAGCCAAAGGTTACTACAGCATATTAACCTTATGGAACAATAGCCACAGTTTATTTGGTGGTCAAACCACTTCATATAATTAGAAGCATCCTAGCTTAGCAAGAGATAAGACTAATAAAAGAATCCCTTTTAACAACTGCCCAATTAGCAGTTTACAGAGAAGAGCTGAAATCCAGAACAACAAATATACAGTAATGTGGCTGCACACTTTAAAGAGTGTAGCTATCTCTGGTGGAATCATACAGGTAAGACAGGTTTATAGGACTCCCTCATGCTTATTCGTTATTCAGTATATAAAGGAAATTGTTTAAATGGACTGGTAATAAGCAATAAAATAAAAATATTCAGATACGTTGAAAATATTTTCAAAGGTAATGGTGCTATATCATTATAGTAGAAAAATGTCACATCCCTTTTTCGTTTTACTTGTCATACAGTACCATCCACCAGCTTTCACTTCCCGTTTGGAATCAGCCAATCAGTTGTGATGACTTAAAAAAGCCCCACACCTCATCACACAGGTAATTCTTATTTAGAATGTTAAATACCACAGGAAGCCCCTTCGTTTCTCTCCAAGATCAAATTTCTAATTTCTCCGTTTTCTCCACATTCAGGGGATGACTTGAAATATTTCTGCTCTCATACCCCAAAAACATAAACATTGTGAACTTCAGTAAACCTATTTCATGAAAGCCACCTTCTAGAGAGATACTGTAAAAATGATAGAGTTGGCCCTTAAAGTACTACTTTCTGTCCGTCTTGTTACTTCCTTTTCAACATCAGAGATGAATGTCTGCAGCACACGTCAGCAAGAAATCACTACATTCAGGCTCTCAAACTCAGTGATAAAGCCGATATACCAGCTCCTCTTCCCATCCCGTTATATGCAAAAAAGCTTCTTGCTGGTCTGTGCAAAGAAGTCAGTTTCTGGGTTACTGATAGAAATGACAGGTAACTGACAGAAATGTTTAATATTGATAGCATTTTACTAAATAAAAAAATCACATTGGATAGTTTCACTCAGCATGACCACTCAAAGAATTATCAATGACCCACTTAATTTGTATTTAACTACAAAAATACAGTTAAATGAAAGTTATAAAAAGTATGGATATTTTCAGGTGCTGTCCCCATAATTTACCATCAGATATACCATTATCAAAAAAGCAGTAACCTTGGTAAGATTAAATGTTTTTTAGTCAACCAAGTCCTCTAATAATGTAATAATATGGCTGTTGTAAACAGCATGCAATAAGATTATTAGTACATTTATATTATATATGTAGTCATCAGTCTTCTAAGAAATTATACCCCGGTGATAGCAAGTACAAAACTGATATACAGTATCTTTACATATGATAGAACATTCTATTCTTTTTTCCATTATTCATTAAGTGTAGTATGGTCTGTAGTGGGTGACAGTACTACAGTACCTCATAACTCCAGGAGCACCTGCCAATGAGGGCAATGGGATGCAATAGGATTTCATACGGGGGATGGGTGCTCCCAGTACTATCTATGGGACTATAGCTGAATTGAACCAGATGAACGTGATGTGCTGAAAGGTGCCCTTTCATCGGAGTTCTGGGTTTAATTAAAGAGAGATACAAATTATTTCAGTGTTTATGTCTACTTAAGGTACACAAAGAAAACTAATTTACAGAAAAGTAAACAGGCACCACCCAAGTGCGACAGCTGGATTGCATTACTGCTAGTCAAGAAACCCCCACACTGACCCTTTAAACTTGAATTGTTTGTTTACAAAAGCCCAGTTGTATCACTTCCAGCTTCTTAAT
Organism: Lepisosteus oculatus; assembly: GCF_040954835.1. Lineage (NCBI taxonomy): Eukaryota > Metazoa > Chordata > Actinopteri > Semionotiformes > Lepisosteidae > Lepisosteus > Lepisosteus oculatus. The sequence goes on along the minus strand of NC_090704.1, from coordinate 13,233,676 downwards.
TCATATCCTATAAGTCAGGGTCAAACAACTCCAGTCCTGGAGGACAGCAGAGTTTGCACATTTTTTTCTACCAAGCTCTTAATCACCTAAATGATCTAATTGTTGGCTTCAAAGGACCTGTTTAAGCCTTTTTCCCCATTCTTTGAGGATTTAAGACCTCCTCCAGGACTGCAATTTTGTACCTCTTGCTCTAGGTGACAAAATAATAGGTCTATTGTAAACTTGTGCTAGGGTACTTGCCAATACTATTGTTACTGTAGGTCTGTGTATTACAGGGCATTGTGAGCTTGGATATCATTTCCATAAAATATCCAACATAGCCTATACGTTTCTGCAGTCCGCTCATTTATGATAGGGATGTTTGCTGAAAGGGGGTTTACTTTGACATGAACCTGTTCTTACACTGCGTAGGTATGTGCTTTCTCAATGACTACAATGTGTCTTTTAAGTTTGTATAAATTTGGTTTAAAGACCACAGAAGCCCTAACTGAAAAATAAACTAAAATAACGCCACTCTTCATTCACTATTACCTGTGAATCCAAACAGACTTTGCCTTGGAAATGTAATCAGCGGCGTAAACATTTCTTACACTTTGCTCTACGTCTTGGAACTCGGCCAGTAACTGATCCTGCCTTCTTTTCTTCTAAGAGAAAACGAAGCCATATCAAGCGTTTTACTTTTGGATAGTCAGCAATCCGTCTTTACGAAACCCAACGAATAACTATGCAAATAGATGCAATATTGAAAGAGAACAGATCAGATCAGATGAACAGATTGTGTATATCAAACGGTGAATAGTTATACAGAAAGAATCGTGCGTTATTAAACGTTCAGGTCAATGTCCATCAGAGAACCTATCACAGGAACACACTAATGAACAAGAACTTACCCTAATTCTTCTCATTGCAGCCACTATCTCTACTCGGCTGTTCGGTCTTGACACATCCAGACTACCAATGTACTAAAAATGAAAAACAGTTGGAAAGAACCTAATAAAACACCCGTAAAGCTTGCGGGCAAAAAGGCATTAAAGATCCAGCATAGCTGCATCATATGGAGTATTTAAAAAGTATGGGTTAATAGGCATTGTGAAAGAAATAAAGTTGAGTTTAAAGGTGTCAAGATGTGAATCTTAAAGAGAAAAGTTTATCAGACATCAATAACTAACTAAAAAAAGGACAAATAATTTTACAACAAAAACAACAAAGACTCTGTTTTTTAACATTCTCTCAGGTTGAGTTGCTACTGGGACTCGTGAAAGGAATTCGAAATATCTTACCTTCGCTTCGAAATTGATTCCATGTTGGAACGCTTCCTCGTTGTGCAGTGGAATCCTCAAATCATGACCATCATCAACTAAATTGTATTTGGTTTTCCCCGGCATGATCACCTTAACGAGTGTATCAGTATTCAGAAATCAAAACGGGAGACTGAACGATAACCGATGCGATTAAGCTGATTCAACTTCCTAACTCCAGCAGTCCATTGCAGTGCGTTTTTGTCCGAAAGGTCACTGTGCTGCTAGTACCCAATAGGTAGCTAATGTAACTTTGAAGCAATTGCAAACACTGAAGTCGACACACTTCCTCAGTTCAACGTAACAGTTCATATGTTTCAATAAGCGATCCGCTTTCCCTACAGTGAGAAAAAGATAACCTAGCAAAAATGCGGAAGTCGAAGAAGGAGTATGGGGAAAAATTACCTTACACCGTGATTTCTGCGTTAAATTACATCAACAAACTAGCTTATGCATTCGCAGTTCACGGCAGCGCCATGTCTGGGATACATACACACTCTCCTACTTGGATAATTCGGGAAGAGACAGTGATTGGTTGTATCTGGGAATTCCACCTGTTTTCATTGGAACAGCGTTGCATCATAGATTAGTAGGAGGGGATATAGACTCCCTTTTTTTCCTCATTCATTTTAAGTTTGGGAAACGGTGTATGGTTCCTAGTGGTACCACAGAAAAAAGGAAATGTGGCAGGCAAATCAGTATCCCTAGTGGCTTAACTGTGTTATTAAGGCAAAAAGAATTGTAGTTTATCTGAGATACTGCTATCTCATCTTGCTATAACACATCAAATAAGAATTAAATTAAAATAATCACTTAAAATCTCTTCACTGAGGCTCAAATTAAAAGGGGACTTTCTAGACTTGCTTATATTTTCTAGCAGTAAAACAGGAGGATTTATGTTTTAAATGATAGACACATACAGGTCAATCCTACTTTATTATCAGATTCCAGAGGTAATGTTAATGATAATATAAATATTGTGATTTGCTGGAGCTCTTGTATTTTTAAATTATTAAATTAGTCAACAAAATATGGTTTCCTTTAAACTAATATCCAGTATTAGTTATGATATAGAATTAACTTAATAATTTTAAGTCTATATTTACAGATGCTTAAAATGTTTGTTTACTGTAATTATTAAAGTTGTTCCAATTAATTTAATTAAAAACGACTGTAACCTTTTTTTGTATGACTTAAAATGTGATTAAATTGTTTGAAAACTACAACTTTGGATAATATTTTGAATAACTCATTTGATACAAATATGACAAGACCTGATTTCCCGTTTTTTTACTAAGTGCTATATTTGTATCGGTTCTACTGTATATTTGCTATAATTGTATCTTATGAATATGCTATATGCAATAGATACAATTCTTCTTAAGTTGTTTTGTTTTTGTTACAAAACTAACTGTCCCAACTATGTTTATTTTTATTGAAAAGTACAATATAGAGTATATACCGTGGCTCAATACACAAAATGAAATGAAATGACAACATTTAATTTAGAAATCTGTTTTTCTAAAGCGCTGCAAGTTCAGGATACACATTTATGTTTTCCATGGTTAACTAACAAAACATATACTCACATACTGTACCAAGCAATACATCTGACGTCCTGTATGCAAAAAAGAAAAATAGTATTTCCCACGAACTACTACAATTACAGATCAAACTCCATTTTTAGCATTAATGACCAATTAATTTAGTTTTCTGATAGGAATAGAGAGCCTTTGAATATAATTTTATTATATTTTACCTAGCCCTTGAGCAGTGATTCTGAAAATCTCGGATTATTTTCACGCAAAAAAGCTCTTTAACTGTTGTAGCGGCAAAAAGATGCGCTTTCTTTCTTGGATATCAGGTTAGCTAAAGCATTCTGCTGTTTTTATTTAACACAGAGTTCTCTCCCGGCCTTATGTTTTAATGGTTTTGTACCGTCACTCCAATGTTTAATATTGAATATTCAGTTTAGACATTATTCACTGCTGAGACAGCAAAGCCAAACGGCCAGAAATCTTAAGTAGATTCACGTGCTTTATGTCATTCTACAGCAAATACTCATTGAAAGACAGACGGTGCTTCACCTAGTGGCTGTAAATTAAGCTTCTATCTTAAAAGTCGGCTCTGTCATTCCCACATATCGGTGATAACATCGTACTGTACGATGCACTGTCAGCATGACTATTATTCTGCATAATATTAGTAGCGCATTAATATTGGGTATTTTAGACATTTACAGTACTTCACCTTGCCTTTTTAGTTTTTGATTATTTAAAAGAATAAAAACTGACTGTTGCAAATCATCATAGCACATTTATAAGAATGCTGGACTAAAGATACTCAGAAAATGTATGTTATGACTATACAAAGAGAAATAACAAGGATTTAACCTTGTACGATAAGAGATCAATATCTAAAAGCTCAATTAAAATGTTTTTGAAGCATATTTCACGCCACCCCTACAAGCGTCTGCGGTATGAAAACCACGTCCTTTCCTCCTTTAATGTATATATGCATAAGTTATTCTATAATATTGTCAAAAACTGTATGACTGTTTTTGGAAGACAAGACTACCTGCTAGTGGTCACAGCTTATAACACCATTTTCCAAATATGTATACTTTTTTAAAACATTGATATTTACTGTGAATTTCAAACATATGCAGTCAATTATACAAATAATGATGCAAAGGACTTCATTATTATAATTTTGTAACATTATGAAATATACTACCTGTTCAAATAGCATTGTTTAATAACACTCTTTTTGATCAAAAAAGCATTTACCACATTACAGTAAAGTGCATATCAAGTTGCAAATAATATTTCAATGCTGTGATTACTCAAAGCTGCTTTCAGCAGAATAGTCCGTTAAAACTAAGACGTTTACTGAAGAGTTTTTACGGGCAGATACAAAGCATACAATATATGGAAAACTATTTTTTATGACACAGTACATTCTGAGTAATCTCAAATCTTGTACTTGTAAAAATATTCATATTTATTACCCACCTGTCCCTTTGTAGGTAGTGGCACACTAAATAATAAAAAGAGTAAAGAATAAGGAGATACAGTACAGTGACAATGCTTCCTCTATGAAGCTCTCAAGAAAACAAGAGTCAATTACACAGGTAAAAAAAGAACTAACAAACATAAACAATATTGTGATAGTTATCTTTTCTTTTTTAAGGCTTTTCAAAGTTCAGATCTGTAAGCATGCCATGTTGGTAACATGAAATACATCTATTGATGTGAGATGAATGAAAATTTGTGCAGCTCTAATTCATTTCTTGTCTTGAGGAGCTTAAGGCAGAAATGTAATTCAGGTCACAGGTGCTATATACTGTACTTGGATAGGGTTTATTGTTTGCGGGCTTGGTATTTCTATTTTTATATCCAGTTGAAGTGACTCACAGAAAAAAATTCTATTAATTAAGAGTCACATTTATTAAGATGCACTTTTGGGAGACTTGTCACATTATCAAGAATTTCCTGAAGGAAAATAGTCATTCAGTATTAATAATAAATATAAAGCATCATCATCACTTTAACATTATGCAGTCATATAGCCCTCAATTCATCCATGGTAGTTCTGTACTGGCTAGACTCTTCTGCCAGAGTAATCACTCTTGAATCTTCACTTCAATTGGTTTGTTGTACACAACAATTAGCATATTGCTATAAAGTGTACAGTACATACTGTAGCACCACAATCACTATGAGTAAACATAATGCTACAAGAAAATAAAACATGAAAAAGGTTTATGTGTTTGATTGTCTTTGATAGTTATGTTTATTATTGCAGTAATTCTTAGTTGGTCTTCCCCATCAATATCTTTATCTTTTAATATCTAATATCTTTCTTGTCCAAAGGAGAACTACAGTATTTCTCTCTCAAGGGTATCCAAACATATCACATTAATCTGATTGTTTTCAAAGGAATCATGTTAACTCGACAACTTGTAAACCTGTAAGTGCTTATTCTAGTTAATTGCTTATACAGGGAACAACACAATTGATACTGTATGTATACCATGAGTTTAATATAGCATATCCATATACCAAAAAGCGGTAAACACCGACTACTATTTTCTGTAAGTAAGCTACTGTATTTCTATACCAGTGAGCTGTTACAGAAGGTTGAAAACATATTGAAAAATGTCTTAGTGAGCAATGGATCCTTCCTCTCCAAAAGTAATGATATTGAGCATTTTTGAAATGTGCAAAAATCTGTATTTAGTTGTTCCAGTTAGGGTTAGTAATATTTAAAAATATATAATTGGTAATATTTCAACAGTTAAATTACCCCAACCCATTTTCTGTCCACATTATCATCCATCTCTTCTCATTCATGGAAAACATCTGTAATCTTACTTTTAATTTCCATGCTGTGCCCTCCAATTCATAAAAGACAATTGTTATCCAACCTGACCATCTGCTGCTGTCACGCTGTGATAAATCTTCTTAAAAATGTTCATAGCCAAGGCATTTTTGTTTCTGCAATCTGGAAAGCAAGTTGTGGCACTTTAGTGCCAATCAGAGAACAGATAACACAGCTCTTACTGATAATGTTCAGCCTCACTACTGTCCCACAATGAACACAGAAAACTGCTAAAATAAGAATGCCTGATCCAATACGATCAAAAGATAGTATAACTTTAATTTTAATTAGCAGTCAACCAGCTGCAAGAATAATGCTGCCTCAAGGAAGGAACTAATTTACATTCTCTGACATTCTCTTAAAAGTTAATTTGCATTCATATATTTTGAATGTAATTCTCCGTAATGAGTCACTCATGTTACAACGTTTTTTGAGAAATGCTGATGATATCTTACATGTATGTACAATCAGCTGGTAAGTATTACATTGCCTTTTTACTTTCTAAACACAGTGCTTTTTACATAAAAAGCACTGGCACTGATAACTGTTTTAATTTAACGTGAAAGTAGTTGAAAGCCAGATAACTGGATGGCTGATTTTTATCATTGGTACTGCACATTTGTTTTTTAATAAAGCTGCTGTGATCCTTCTCCATGACTTGGGTTTATGACGTTAGTCTATGCTTGGCATAATGCACTGCAATTAATCATAACTGCAACAACCTACACAGCTGTTATTTGCAATGCCATCATTAGAATGGTGGTTAACAAAACAAAGCAGCACAGTGAAAGTGCCGCTCTCTGTTACGTATATGAGGATGTGCTCCAGCATATCATTTTCTAAGAAGAGACATTATGAATGATTCACATAAACATGTTTTTATAATACCTATGGTATTAAGTCTAATTTCTAGTTGACAGCCTTTTACCACATCATGCTTTCACTCGAATTAATAATGATAAATGTCCTGGAAGGTTTTCCAACTTTAGGCCTACATCAAACATCTGTCCTAAACATCTAGTTGATTCTCATGTTAATGTTACTTTTTTACCATCTGGATTGTGTATGAGTGTTTGTGAATATGTAGAATTATCATCCTTTTTGTGTCACCTAAGATTATATCTACTGTAAAGTGTGAGGTTTCCATTGGTGAAATAACATAATAAATCAAAGCTAATTTTGGTGTTGCTACTTAATGTTTTAAACCCATTGACAACCTGTTACTTGTGGATTACTTGTACCTTAATACCTCGAAAAGAGAGCAATTCTCTCTAGGAAGCAAAATCAGAACAAAATATTTATTTTCCATACTAGAGAAGTTTTTCAAAATATTTTAGCTTTATTTCTCTTAATAGTTCATGTATAGTCCTTTGTTTGTAGTGCCTGATTCCCTAAAGACTGTTTCAGGACCATACTGCACAGTACATGTTCTCAGTGTCTTACATTGTCCATATCGTTTTTATATGTTTACAAATTACAAGTATAGTACACAAAAACAGAAAAGTCTGCTCCCAAAAATAAAAGAAACATGAGCTTAGTGTTTTGTACATCAAACATAAAAAAAGAAAACTCAGCTCCTGAAGTCTTCTTCATTCTCTGGAAGAATCAAGCCTGGAGATCTCTGGAGTTACCCAACTTATTAGAATTTGACATTTCGTTTTTAGTTCTCTTGATCATCCAAGATGTCCAATTCAGAAGACCAAGATGGTCTGTAAAGTCCACACCTCCAAGCTAATCTTTATCATGATTGCAATATGAAGTATCACTGAAAATGAATCAAGATATCTATACTGATCTGTTTATTCATCATCCTTTCTTTGAGATAAGTGCAGTGTTTAAAGTATCCAGAAGAGGGCGTCAGTGCTATCTATACAACACCTCAAAACGAATGACGTGTGACAGGAACCACTTGCTTTTCCAGACAGGTGGGTAGCTGCGTCAGCGTGCGTAGTCTGCAAAGAAAGAAGTAATAGGTTTATTCCATGCTGAAAAGAGAAGAGGAAAAACAACGTTTCGCCTGAAGAATGCTTCACGGCACGGAATAAACCTATTACTTGTTCCTTAATGCAAAAGTGATACGATAATCACTATAGACAGATCAACATGTATTTCTGTTAATAAGATACAGTGAATTGCAAGATTTTTTTAATTTGCTCTAAACAATGGAAGTAGGCATTCATGGCAACTGTATATCGTGTCCAGGTTGTGTCCTGCTTTACATAAGCATATACGTAACTGAATCTCAAATATATTTTGTATAATAGAACATTAAGTATTGTAGCATAAAAATGATAATAATAATAATAATAATAATAATAATAATAATAATAATAATAATAATAATAATATAAGGTCGTTTTTGAGATAATAAACCATTTGTTTCTTAAAATACAAACTTTTTAATGTTTCAGAATATGTTTGATGTACACAATTACTCCCCTACATACTGTAATGTGAAAAGTGGATTATGAGTTTCCTGAAAACCATACTGATACAATAAGCATGCAAGATAAAAGACAAAACTATATATATATAAATCTATTACTATATATGCGTGATGCACCATCAGTTCTGTTCTGATACACCATCACAGCTGTCTTGTCAGCATGCTGCAGGCTTTTCAACCCACAGTCTTATGCAGAATAAAGCAAGAATAAAGCAGGTCTCCTAGCAACAAATACCTGGATTCTAGACATTCAAAGAGACAGCGGAATTGTTGCTTTCATGTTGTGGAACATGCTAGCCCTGCTGTTTTGCAATAGGATTTTTAGGAGCTTCTTTTGAGAAAAGAAGAGAAATGTACAGTGCTGAAAACAAAAAAGAAATGGAAATTTAATTAAACTACCTAGAGTATTTTAAGAACAGAAATTATGTTATGATCTTATAGCTAACATAAAACAACAAAAACTAATAGCAATACAAAATATTCACTAATTGTACTAATTTAACTAATTAAATTAAACAAATTCATCTAAGATTAAATCTTAGCATATATTTCAGAAAAACACATTGAGGAAAATGAAAAGGAAAAAATTATAACTTGAAAGGTGAAGTACAGTATATATAACTCCTTGTTCTTCTTTGATGCAGATGTTTTTCTTCTTTTAGAAGTGGCGCTCCTGAAGATTTCCTTTAATAATATGGAACAGAAGTTTCAGATCTCATGATTTGGAAGCCTCAATAATTTTTTAATATTTCCACAGATAAATATGTATTTTAATGTTGAATAAGATCATAACAGGAACAGGTGTAAATTCTCAAACAAACAAAACAATTACTGTATACAGTGATATTTTCTTGAGCCACAAGATGTCACTGAAGTTGCATAGATTTTGTTCGACAAAAAAATAAATATACATGAAAATACTCCTCGGTGTCACACGTGCATGTTTTAATTTGGGGTATCACCATCATCCAGAAAATTCTGTAATAAAATAAAATCTGCTTAACCTTGAGACAAAGTGTCTCTCATCTCCTACACATTATACCAATGGCCGGTTTATCTGGAGATCTCAAAAAAAGCTGAACTTTGTTTCACAGATCTTGATCCAGCTGTAATCCATTGTGTGTGAGTATGGGCAATATGTACATTGGCTAAAGGGTATATTTTTACCCTGCTTTTACTGTTTCTAAAGAAAAGGATATAGAATTATTCATTTACAATGAAATTCTTTTAAAAGCAGACCAAAGGAAATTGTTACTTTGCAACCTTGTTCAAGTGCAAAAAATGAAGTTGCAGACAAATGTCATAGTTCAATAAATATTGTTTAATAAACTTGAACATGGATTTATGTTAGTAACTGGTAGAAAAAGATTACAGAAGAGATAGCTGATCTCAGAGTAGGGGTTGCAGTGCTTGTGTTTGGACCTCAAAGAGCTGCGGATACAGGTGGGGACTCACTCCATCCATCACTAATGTTCAATGCCTATATGAATGATGCTTGCATTGGTAATTCTTAGTAAGATTATGGCCCACTGCAGAACAGATCACATAGAAATGAATTAAGGGAGAATTTGTATCTTTAGTCCTAGAAGATGCAGTTTTAGGGCAATAGAAATGATATTGAAATATCTTGAGAAACAAAAAATATCAATGATATGATTTTTGGGGATTGTGTAATATTTCTATACTTTAATTGCAATTCAGAATGTTAATGTATGAATTAATAATATATTCCATAATATTGTTCCCATTGGATCCACATTTATACATTGAATACAAATATGTAATGGTAAAAAAAAATGTTTTTAATATTCCTGCGTGGCAGTATTTTGAACCTAGATAAGAAATAAATCTGTCTGGGAATCTGTTTTCTAAACTGTAGGAATCTGTAGTTGGCCAAGCTGTCTGAATATGGTACTTATGTCATGAAGTGTTCTTCCAGGACCCTATGCAGACAGCACAATCCCGAGAGGAGTAAGGAAAACACAGGGAAAAAGCATGCAAAGGGGCTGGAAGGAAAACAGGGGGCATATCCAAGGTGCGCTGGTGTTCAGGGGGGTGTGTTCAAGGCCAACAAGTCCAAGGGAGTCCGTAGCAAATCCAAGAATGATACAATGTCCAAAACCGGGAGATCCATCCAGACACAGACAGATTTAAAAGCCGGAGTGGGATCCGGCAAAAGGTCGGACAATAAAAGGGGGTAACGGGACCAAACACTCCAGTCCCGGACCCAGATGGTCAGGACGCCGTTGTGAAGCAGATGTCATTGAGTCGCTCCTGGACTCATGGGTAGGCGGGCTTTCGGGCGTCCATCTTCCAAAGCTGAGCCCAGATTGGCAGGAGCGTCTGGCTTTTATAGGACAGGGGGCAGGAACAGGCGGCAGGTGCAGGAGATAAGTACAAAACTAGGAAGGGCTGGAGCGTCCTTAAGAGGAGGGGTTTATGAGCATGACAGCTTGACAATAATATGAATTTGGATGTGCAGGGACTAACAGACAGTCAAAGAGATCATGGATTTGAAGGAGTACTAATTGCATTGGCTCAGTTACTAAGCACTGTGGGGAAATGGGATGCTGAATTATTAATGTAAAAATAGTTGCACTTGTATTTGCTTACTGATTGCATTTTGGTGTTTCCTGTATCTGCCTGCCTAGTACAGTACTGTATGTGTGCATTAATAGTATCTGATGTCAATTCACATTGCTTGTATTAATTGCTCTGCTCGGGTTTGCTGTTTTGTGTCCTTAACACTGTCACTCCATCTGTTCCTTGGTCTTGTAAGGGACAGAGAATTTACACCTAGAGTTAAAATTGCATTAATTTCAAAAGGGCTGTGATTATTCTTTAAAGATGTTCTAAATTTCTTTCTCTATTAATGTTTCCTTTACCAGCTGAGGTTTTATCTGAATAATACTGTTAAAATCCTATTATGTCACACAGCCTTCAAAAAACAGTTTTTTGTATTTAAATCCAAAGGTTATATTTTTTTATTCTGGCAAATTTGTTCTTGCAGATACCCTAAGGACATATCTGTAAATGTAATAAAAGACAAAAATGGTGGCTATGGGCCACTACTGTTTTTTTTTAAAGCTCCATTCAGAGCATGCCAGTAAGATGAGTAAATTAAAATAGAATATTACTTTGCAGAGCCTTTTACAATCCCAACTCACTGATAATTAGTTTTTTGTTTAATATTGTATCTAATGAAGATTCTTATTATAAAATAAGGTTTGATCTTTACAAAGATCATGTACAATCAACATGAAATGCCTTCAAACAATACAAAAAGTAATAATTGTGGAATTCTGAAGAATGCTAGTTTTTTAGAATGAGAATATAGATGGCATATTTTGGAAATAATTTCTTACATTTTTGGTCTGAAAGTGAAACATGTTTCATTTATCAAACCTGCTGAAAAGCTGAATGCTGAAATGTGTGTTGCAAGCTTAACAAATAGAGTAACAGCTCAATTACTCAATTACTTTTGAACAAGAGCAAACACTATATACAATGTCCTATTTCCTTATTAGAGCAGATTTATAGAGTTTGACTTAATTTACAACAGACAATGTCACTATGTAAACAAGAGAAAGATCAATATTCAATGACATCATAAAACAGCTAAAATCAGACTTCAGCTGATTACTGCAAAGCCTTGCACAGGTCCATCTAAGTCCAGGCACGTCCAACAAACAGAAAGAGAACATCCAAACTGTGGTCTCACACTAAGAAAGTCTGAACGTCTGTGCATGAATTTCATATCAATATGACCAAGCAGATAAGTAGCTGTTAAAATATGCTTTGCTTATAACAATATTTCTCTGCAAATGAAATAACAAATAAAAAAGTCAACCATGTCATCATTTTTTTGTAAAAAAATATCAGGAACATGAATGGAGTGCAATTTGGAAAATTAACTGTGAGAAATTTAGTTGCAATCTTGATAAAATCAGTTTCCGATAAATTTGTAAAGGAGGTTCATGTATATGCATTATCCATGTTTCAAAAAAGCATCTTTTGGTGTTTGAACTGTATTGTGCAGTGAAGAGGAAGCTTTCCTGAAGCAGGTTATTACTGTTGGCTGCACAGGGACTTGGTACTGTATGTTAAAATGACCTTGGTGTTCTCAGTGCTTGGGATATACAGCTAGCTGAATATGCTCACTTGACCAAAACATCCCCTACTGAGCAGCAACCAGTGAGATCAAGAAAAGGTCATCTTGTTGTTCTCAATTCAGTACATTCTCAACATCCAAAAGTTCACTTGAATGCACTGACTGGAATGTGTTTAAAGAGGCAGCCACACAGGGATCATACACCGACATACAGGAATATGCATCGTCAGTCACTAGCTACATCAGGAAATGTGCTGACGATGTCACACTCACAAAAGAAATAAGAACCTTTCCTAACCAGAAACCATGGATAAACAGTGAGGTTCGCAACCTAATCAAAGCAAGGGATGCAGCATTCAAATCGGCAATAAATCAGAACTAAGGTCAGCCAGGATCAATCTTAACAATGGTATTAAACATGCAAAAAACAAGCTCAAACAGGAATTAGAGGAACACTTCACCACTAATGACCCAAGGCGCATGTGGCAAGGTATACAGGCCCTCACAGACTACAAGAGGAAGAACATCTGTGCACCTGCCCATGATGCCTCCATGCCTAACGAGCTCAACACCTTCTATGCTCGGTTTGAAGCCAACAACACAGAACCAGTCATCAGAACTGCACCCTCCGAAGCTGACCAGCTGCTCTCACTGTCTGCAGACGAGGTGAGGAGATCTCTGCTAAAAGTGAACACATGCAAGGCTGCAGGACCCGACGGCATACCCAGTCGTGTCCTCAGAGCCTGCGCCAATCAACTTTTGGGTGTATTCACAGACATTTTCAACATGTCTCTGGCCCAAGCCGTAGTCCCCACCTGCTTCAAGACAACCACCATCATCCCAATACCAAGGAAAACCACAGTGACATGTCTTAATGACTACCGACCAGTGGCACTAACACCTGTCATCATGAAATGCTTCGAGAGGCTGGTCATGAAGCACATTAAGGACACCATCCCAAACACAGTGGACCCGTGCCAGTTTGCCTACTGGTCCAACAGATCCACAGATGACGCAATCTCCATTGCCACACACACGGCACTTTCCCATCTGGACAAAAAGAACACATACACAAGACTACTATTCATTGACTTCAGCTCAGTGCACTGGGTCTCAACACCACCCTCTGCAACTGGATTTGGGATTTTCTGACAGGCAGACCTCAGGATGTCAGGCTTGGAAACCACACCTCCGGCACACTAACTCTGAATACTGGGGTCCCCCAGGGCGTGTGCTTAGTCCATTGCTCTACTCCCTCTATACCCACGACTGTAAGGCCAAACACAACACCAACTCCATCATCAAGTTTGCCAATAACACCACAGTTGTAGGTCTGATCACAGACAATGATGAGAGGGCCTACAGGGAGAAGGTCAATCTCCTTACAACATGGTGTGATCACAACAACCTCACCCTCAACGTCAGCAAAACCAAGGAGCTGATCGTTGATTTCAGGAAACTGCAAACCAAACATGCCCCTATCCACATCAATGGGACTGAAGTGGAAAGGGTCAGTAACTTTAAATTCCTTGGTATCCATATCACCGAGGACCTCACATGGTCTCTCAACACCACCTGTCTGATCAACAAAGTGCAACAGCGCCTGTACTTCCTAAGACTTGAAGAAGGCTAAGATATGTCCCCAAATCCTTACTAACTTTTACAGATGCACTGCAGAAAGCACACTGACAGGCTGCATCACAGTGTGGTATGGCAACTGCAGTGCTGCTGGCCGCAAAGCCCTACAGTGGGTGGTGAAAACTGCCCAGTCCATCACTGGGGTTACCCTCCCATCTATACAAGACATTTATGACAGACGGTGCTTGAGGAAAGCTCTAATCAAAGACCCCACACACCCCAGCTACAGACTTTATGATCTGCTACTATCTGGAAAACGGTACCGGAGCATTCGGGCCCGGACTACCAGACTCAGAGACAGTTTTTACCCCCGCACTATCAAACTGTTAAATTCCCAGCCTCTCACTCTCACTCTCACTCTCACCTCACCTCTCACCTATGATCTGAACCTCACAGTGCCTTCTTCCTTTCTTTCTTTCTTACCAAAAACCCAAACACACATTGAAAATCTACCTCTACCATACATGTCAAAAGCTCACTCCCCATTATTTCTATCCCTTTATTTTATACTGTTGATGCATATTTTTGCACATAACCTATTACCTTTTTGTTGTTTTGCACATTGCCTGTTGTTGTTTTTTGCACATTGCCTGTTGTTGTTTTTTTGCGCATCATCTGTTGTTGTTTTTTGCACACTGCCTGTTGTCTCTGTCTTTCTTTTGCTACACAATTGTATTGTTGTTGTTGTTTTATTTTTCTCTTTGTACTGCTTATGTCTGAGAGCTAGCTAAATAGCATTTCGTTATACCATATACCATGCATATGAGTGTAATGACAATAAACTTGAACCTGAACTTCACTAAGAGATGAAGAACTTGTAGACATAACAGAAGCAGAAGATGTTCATTACCATTAATTAAACGGATGAAGCAATTTCCTACCCCTCTTCCTGGTCTGATAGGTACCCGGGCTGCTGACATTGAATGGCTGCTCTGTAAGTCTGAGCTGAATGATGCTCTTCAGTGGTAGATGTGGTAGGTCCCTTCCTATATGTAAAGCTCTCCGGGATCCTTTAGAATGGAAATTGGTCTACAAATGCAATTATTAAGAATAATTAAGATGCCCTTAAGATCGGTCTTATTTACAGGGTGCAGCAAAGATTGATTGTTGTTTTTCAAAGTGTGGAACACAAATAAAACACTGGAAATAAAAGTGTGTTGATTTGATGCTTAGATGTCTCCTACACTGAAGGCAGATATATTGACGGTTGACATTGATTACCACAGGTGCTGATGAAACAGTAATTATGAGCACAGAATGGATTTCGACAAGGCATGTGCTTTAATCTAGTAGCTTCCGCAACAGTTATCTAATAGTTCACTTCACTTGAAATCAAAACATTGCGAAAGCTTAGGCTTGAGTGGACTCACATCTTGCTTTTGCAATACAAGGGAAGGTTAGCGAGTACATTTTTGTTCAGTTTTTAATCAATCTGAAGCAAATTGTTACGCACTTTAAAAAAATAATTTAGACAGGAAGAGTGAGTTATACATCACAGGCAAATTAATATATAACAAAAAGACCTCAGTGACAAACAATCCAAGGTGGTGTTATATGCAAACATGTAAAACAAGCAGACAATAAGGTAGAGAAGAAAATAATATGCTAACATTATAGGATAAATAATAAAACTTAAATTCCTGCACAGGAATACTGGTAGATGATTTTTTATCTCAATTGAATGGGGCTATTTTTTTTTATGTTAGTGACTGGACTGGACTGGAGTTAGTGATAAGACTGGAGGACAGAATGACAGAATATGTAACAAGATAAATCAATAGTACTCAGAAAGATGGATGATGGATGGTGTTAAAATTTGGAATTGCCATTTTGTAGCACAGGCTTGTATTTTTATTTTATCTATTAATCTAAACTAAGGACTAAGAGATACACCAGAAAGGAAAGAGTTGTGCTGAGTTTCTAGAATTAAGAGTGACACCAAGATATTTAAATGAAATCCCTACAGTATTTGGTTTGTAGTTAATAATTAATGGGGTTCTGAAAGGTTCATAAGGAGGTCTAAAACACATATGTTTAATTTGTATGTGTTGCTTAGGGAAACGTGTTTTGGGTTTAACCCATATTCAGTTCAACTGAAATCAGTGATAAACCTATTATTACTGTATGTGCATGGAAGAAGGTGAGGTATAAATCACAATATCACTTGCATAGAGAGAAGACAATGAAAATGCACATCTGCTAGAACATTTGAAAAAGGAGAGGGCGGATGATACCATCCATGTGGTATGCCACATCACATATCTGCTTATTTTAACAGCTTGGGTTCAGCTGCCAAGATAGTGTTGGGTAAAGAATAAATCTCAAAGATTTGAGTATGCTAACAGTTTGAAAAGGTTTATGCAGATCAATAAACACTGCTCGGTTATTTTATTTTAATTTGAGCAGTGATCACTGACATTGGCAATGATGTAGATTTATTTGTGTAAAACCTACTGTACAGTGATTCTCTAATGAAAGATTTTGAGTTTCGTAAGTAGTAAAAAAAATATGAGGGTGTGTTTTCTTCTATTATTTTGGAAAAATGAATAAGATGAATAAGGGCAGATAATTAGCGATGACAGTTCAAAATCAGATTTATTGATTCATATAATTAAGGCTTTTTTGCTCTGGGATAGTCAAGTGTTGTGTAGGGTGCAAACGTGGTGATAATTTGCAGGAAATGTGATGGGACTTGGTGAATTTGATGACCATTCCATAATTCTCTACAGACTGACCCTTGTTGAAAGAAGGGGTGGCTTTAAAGATAATTTTCAGATTTAAAATAAATTAATTTCATAAAGCAAGATATCATAAAATATCTACATAAAATCATTAAGTAGAGAAGGAACTTCACAAGTGTTTTGATTAAGTGAATGCAGTTTACTGTATTTATTAATCTTTGTAAGATGTCCTTCGATATTAAGTTTCACTTCCTTAGAAGCTTTGGAAGGTTTCCTAGAGATTTTAGGATTATGAGATACAGTACTGTACTGCAGATACATAGACCAAGCAAACAATGGGAGCAGTGAAGTACTGTACCAGGAAGGAGACAACCCCACCTCCCTTGCAAAAGGGGAAGTGAGAAATAGTAAAAGATAGTGTTATCTGGGGAAATCTAGGTTTAACCATGAGCTACAAAATCAATAAAGAGTGCAGTGTTTGAAGAATGAAAAGCTAACAAGGAGAGCAATAAGGTACACAAAGCACAGGAAGACAGTCGAATAACCAAAGAAAGGCAAAATATAAAATTCAAATTATGCATTAAGAAGTTAGAAAGTGCAAGGCATTGTATAAGACACCTACTGACAGGTCAGCAGGAATTGGACACGTACAGTACTCATTTAGCAAAAGAGATCTGCTTTAATAAAAATGTGATCAAGCACACGTCCCTTTTATATTCTTATACAGCACGGAAGAACACAATCAAATATTCACTCCTACAATTTGCATCCATATAGCTAAAAACAATGGACTGGTGTTTACCTGGCAACTGATATGGATTACAATTACAATTCTAGTCTTTGTTTATTCTGTTTAATCAGGGTTGTACTACTAAAAAGACACTGCTTCAAAATGCTGAGATGCACTCTGTGTGTTTTGAGCTTTAATGATGACCCCAATTCTAAGAAAAGAACAGAGAGTCCAGAGGTGTCTATACAAAATGCTGTCAATAATAGTTTCCTTACAGGAATGTTGTGCATTCAAATGAGCTGTTAAAATAATACAAAAGAAGCACTAATTAAAGTTTTCAGTCTATGGTGATGACAGCATTAGAAAAAAATCTAAAATTTGAAATAGTATGCTTTTAAAAATGTCTATAATATTTGAAGGAGCTACGTCTGACAATACAGTACTTGTTTAAATAACTATCATTACATGGAACAAAATGTACCATTTACAGCCTTCTATTTGACAATGCCAGCACTGTCCTTTTATTTTAATAAATATATTTTTCAGGGGCACTTTTCCTATAAATTACTCCTCAATGAACCAGACCTTATGTTTTACACCTCTCTACAAGGGGGCTTGTCTTGAATCCAATCAGTTTCTCAGCATGTCTTGGTAATGTGTTGATTGATTTCAGTTTTCAGATGTACTGTAATCAAAGTAACTATATCTTTTCTTTACAAGAACTTTCCAAAAGCTACCATGGTGCAAATTCGTACTTCCTTCCATGCATTCTGTTTTATTCAACACATGGTTGCAGGGTAGGTGGAGCCTATCCCAGCAAGCAGTGGGAGCAAAACAGGATACACCCTGGATGGGACATCACAGGGCACACACAGACACACATTCACACCAGGGCCAGACTTCTCAAAAGCCAATTAACCTACTAGTATGTTTTTGGACTGTGGGAGGAAACTGACACACCTGGAAAACACCATGTGAATATTGGGAGAACATACAAATGCCACACAGATACCACCCTAAGGAATTGAACCCCACACTCCAGCACTGCTAGGCAGCAATGCTAAGCACTGTGCTATCATGCTGCCCTTGTCCAGTCTTTATTTTTTATCAGTAAACTGTATATTGTGAACGTATTTGTGGACTACTTGGTGCAGTAAGTAGTATTAAAAAAGAAATAATACAACATCAATGTAATAAGACAGGAGACAACATCATGCAATGTTACAGGAAGCATACTTCCCAGATAGAGCACCCCAAAAATCATTGCAGTTTTGTTCCAACTCCTATTCAGGAAAAAGTGAACTTGAATTTTATAGTGGGCAATGTGGAATTCTTGAAATGGGTTTAGTGACCAGATATGACTTACAAGATCATAAGCATCAGCTATTTTTTCCAAAAGACAAATACATGGTGTGAAAGCTTTTTATTCGCTTTAAATATTAAATATCTGGATACACATTTCTATTTTCAAAATAAATTTCAGTTAAGCCTTTTTTAGCCCAACATTAGGTGAACTGTTTGCAAAACATTTGTCTTAGATGAAAGCCAAGTGCTTGGCGACATCTGGTCTGATAAGTATCTGTACTTGAGTGCTGTAGTGCACGTAGCCTAGGGTATTCATTTTACCTTTATTCAATTTATGTTTCGAGATTGCAGAGTAATGTACAATTAACCCCCATCTCACCCTCCTTTTGTTCAAGATCATTTGATAAGAAAAAGCAAGCATACTCTATGTGTTTATTTATTTATTGCTTCATTTAGAACTACTGCACTTGATCTTAGCCAAAAGGCAGAGAAGCAGTATAACTGACTTCAGAAAGACAAATATTTTTTGGAAAGTTCTCCAGTTTTGAATGTTCTCTTCTTGGCTCAATAAATCATTATGTAACATGTAAAGGATTCTTTGTGGTAAATGAATGTAACAGTGGGGCATTTTTATTGAAACTGCCAAACATGGTGGAGTAAAGATAAAGAACAGGATTGAAAGACAGATTATTAACGTTTTTCCAAAGTACCAGAATGATGCTCTTCCACTGTTATAAATCTGCCCTGGAGAACCTGAAACAATGATCACACTTGCGTGGTGTACTTGTGAGTAGGCGTCATGAAAGTGAGAAAAGAAAGGATGTGAGGCTGTTGATAAAACGCAAGAAACTTCGGAACATTTTTCCTTATCCACTTGGTGTTGATTCAACATTATTGAATTAACATGAATTGCCAATCAAATTATTAAATATTTATTAATAAAACAAATATATCAAAGTAATGAATATATAAAATAAACAATTAAAGCATGAGTAGACAATCCGTAGAATAGGAATACTCAGAAATACTGTTCAAAAAGTATCTTTTTATCTAGATACTGTAACTACGTATGTCTACAGCATTACGAATTATTTTTAAAATTTACAATAAATGCACCCAGAAGACATTACTGGAATAATAGTGAACGGGTGAGATCTCTGATATCATTTGCTTTAATCAGAGTACATCCATGTTAACTGATGGTGCTGTTGCTGTACCTGTATAACTGTTTCAGTTGGAGCCGGATTGCCAGTGCGGTGATGTCACCGCCCTTCCCTGTGAATAGCAGGGACCTCAGCCGACACGCTGACGGGAGATCTCCCTTTAGCTCAACTGGCTGGTTCTCTGTTGAATGATGCCGGAGGCCCAGGTCAGAGTCCCCAGTGGTGGGGGGCCAACCTGAGGCGGTAGCGGTGAGGGTGAAACCCGAAAGCGCTACAATAACAACCTACTACTAAATTAGAAATTGACTTGTAATGCTTATTAAATAACTAATGCAGTTGTGCATTGTGAATTGTAAGAAATACACCAACAGAAAGCTCTTTAATTTAAAATTGCTGTTACTTTCTTTAGTTTATTAAGTTGCTATTTGTGTGTTTTAAATAAAAAAACAAAGCAGTCAGAGGAAGGTTTTCTCATAACAAATAATGTTGAACTTCAGTTCTCATATAAGAACCAAGTCAACCCAGATCTCATAACAAGATCATGTTCACACATGTTCCTTTGCAGTATATCAATACAAGAGTATATAGATATAGTTTAGCATTACCTATTGTTATATGTTTATAAATAGTATGAATAAAGACAATTATTTGTATTCAGTCCAAATAATCAGGCTACCTAACAACTTAATCAGAAATCACTGAAAAATAAATTCTGACATTTTTATGAAATGCTTGATAAAGACATCATTAAGTATTTGAAATACATTTATTGATCAATTTTGTTTGGCTTTTAAGAGCTTTAAAGGTAGAATAAGACTGAAAGGCTGAATAAAAAATCTTCAAAATTTACTTTAGAAAAAGTTTGAAGCTGGCTTTACAATAGTAACATTTTAAATTTGACATCTTCCTACTCCCTTTTCAGATAACTGAAGAAAACCACTATTTCCAGTTAGTAAGACTGTACCATCTAAGGAATATTAGCTTGTGATTAACAGGTTTAGAGAGATTAACCACATTGTTTTTCAGTTTACCGTTATGATAGTATGTGAAATACTTACAATACCACACTGCTCCACATAATAAACACCACAAAAGTTAAAGGAGAATGAATAGTGGCATGATTGATTAAGCAGTATTTAAGCTACAGTATATAGGTGTTGTTAATTGCATGACAAATGTACAATGTGATTCTAAGATTTAGAGATTGACATAGTGAGACAAATATACAGTTCCTAGAACTGTACTACTGGTAATTTGTTTTATTTTGGCAGTAAATGTAACTGTGTTAGAGCAACAGACCTGAAGAATCAATACTGACTTGCTTTTCTACATTAGGAGCAAAGATCTATATATGTTGGACAGTTATTCCTGTTGTTTTTAAAAGAAAAACTACAAATCATTTGTTCTCCAAAGGCAGTACTTTGAAAACCATTAATCAAAATAGTTCATTACTTCAGAGAAAATGTAATCTCAGGACGATCATTTGTCAAATCAGCCATTACATCAGAGTGTGCATATGACTTTTTTTACGTAGATGTAGACAGGAAGTGTCTGACCATAAATATTTCTGACATTTTAATGTGGTCTTTTATCTTCCTATTTTTTTCACAAGATTTTCTTTATTCCTTGCCATAATAAACTCTTTTGCTTTACGGTTTAGTTCATGCTTATTGTTTGTTTTAGCAGATAGCGCAATGTCTTCTTTTCACCAATGTAACTTATAGAATTTTCAACATGTTGTTGTAGGTTCTTTTTGTTAGTTCTTAATACTTACGTACAGTATGTGATATTTTGCATATAGAAAATGTGTGATTACTAAAACATAAAGGTTTTGATAATGTTTTGTATATATTAGACCAAAGAATTAAAGATCATATTCTGTTCAGAATACACCAATACCCGCAATTATTGTTTTCCCTAATTATCTCTAGCACAGACAAAAACATACAGTAGGTTATCCTTATATCAATAAAACCTATTATACTTTAGTCCTAATAGTATTTGTTTTTTTCACTTATGAGAAAAAAGGATATTGAACAATATCGGTCATTATTTTCTGATGGGACTTAGCAAACAGTCACCATACCGGCACTGAGCTAACAAAATAAAATATTAAACATTGGTGTTCCTTTGATGTAACATTGTCTTCCCATGTTAAAAAAGTTGAAAGATATTGTGTTGTTTCTGTTTATCACAAGTTCTTTTTTATTGCTACACTGCTGGAAATTTAATATACATTTCTTGCATAAAAGCAGGATGGTATAACAGAATGCAAAGCACCTAATGCAATTAAAGAACATACTGTAGAATGTAATGTATTGTTTTATCACAAAACTGTATTACATGTTACCCTGGCCAGCTTGCATTTTTATTTACATTTAATTCAATATACTGTTTTTAAACAACATTTTCTATATCACAATGTTGAGGATATTAAATTGATTTACTTTGATTCTTATGAGTGCTAATTTTATTCTTTACAATTTTACTGAATGTTTATTTGAACATAATGCACTCATTCTGAAATGTCCTTGACAAAATGTACCTCTTCTTTTGACCCAGCTTCAAAAAATGTTTGGCTGTTCATTAGAGAAAATGACACACTTATCTTAAGGTAACTCTTAATGTCAGTAGTTCCCTTAACATCCTCATCCAGAATCTGTACATCAGAAATTAAATTGTGTCACTTCAAATATTATAAACAAACAAGATTATGTTTCTGCAGTGAAAGCACTTATATGTATATCTATATCTATGTAATCTAGAACTTCATAAGCAATTAGATTTAGTTTGACAGTACATATCAAATACACAGTATGAGTTGTAAACATATTTTCCAGAGAACAGAAGTTTATGATTCAAAGTGTCACAGTAGATGATGATATTATTGACAATTTTGATTCTTCCCTTAAAGAGGGATCATACTGCAGCAATAACTTCATTTAATCCACCATGTCTTCCATTTTCCCAACTTTATACTGTATCTCTGTTTTTAAGGACTCTTTTCAGAGGTCTTTGTACTGTACATCATTACAGGTAGTTGGTGAGGAGTTTCATTAGCAAAACAAAAAGATGATCCTGTTTCATATATAAAGTATGACATGGTGCCGAGGTCTAAGAAATGTTGTTTGGTAAGTTCTTCTGTAAGATCAAAAAGGCTCCTGTTTTTAAATACAGTTCAGAACAAAAGTTCATAGGGGATCACAACAGTCAAGTTCAATCATCCTTAGCTGTCCTAAATTGGAATTAGAAATGAGATATTAGAGGTCCCTTCTCTCCCACACATTTGTCTTTTGCTTCCCATTCCCCCCTAACTCCACCTTTGCAGCTACCTCTTGGTTGGAGTGAACTACCTCTCACTCCAATAGGGATCCTAGTCTCCTTGTCCTATGGCCAGGTGGCTAGCCCTCAGCCAAGTGGATGAAGACAAACATTTGACTAAGACAATAAACATTCTTGGGCATTGTTATTACTTGTGAATTGCTTGTTTTCAAACAGTGGAAACTGTAGTCTGCTTGATCGATAGTTTTTTTAATCAAAGGAAACTGTAACAAAGGGCACTGTTTATTGTATGAAACCTGTTTTGCTGTATGGGAAAGAATACATGATAAGATGGCATTTGACCACGTGAGATCATTCTGACAGCATGCTTGAATTATTTATTGCTTGCACATTTCTAAAAACAGTGGACTAAAGGTCATTTTCATCTTCACAGCCTCTATGACGAGATAAGGTACCCAACTATATTATTTAACCCCAGATGGTTGAAACCAATTCCTTTGGATGTTTTGCAATGTTATACAATTAAGGTTAATCAGGTAGGGAGAAATTACATAAACGAAGTTCACAGTGCTGTTCCTGCTGGTCTCGTTTCTCCCTGCTGAATCCACTGAAGACATATGATATCTTAAATTGTGTTTGTGGCTGCCCTATGAAAGGATATTCTAGTGCCTGGAAATTATTTCTTTCATTGTAATGTTTTTGCATGCTGTTACTCTTGACAGCAGTAGGCCAACAGACATACATGTATGCACCCTGCCTCTCTGAAATCAGGACTAATGTGTGGGTGTTATGCAGAACAATCAAATGTAGGCAACTTGGTATTTTGATTGCTATTGTTCTGGAGTTTATAAACATTTGGCACATTGTGTGTGCTTTCCTGTAGCTTTTCAGTGATAAGATTCAGTACGTGCACAGTTGGCTTTTTACAGCCTGATGGGCAGGCATGAGTGATTACATATTCTGCCAAAGAAGCCCAAAGAACAAGTTGTTAGAACATGTATTTTTATGTCAATAACTTACAGTATGAAATATTCACTTTCTAGTTGGTATTTTTGTTCAATGTATTATTTATAGAAATATACTTTGAAGTTCATATCAATAATACATGATAAAAGCCGTGGGCTGAGTTTGTAAATCGTCTTTCAAAAACCTTTTGGGAGGAATGTGTTTTTCTTTTGCAGCCTTTAACCAAAGGATATCTGGATTGTTCATTTCACAAGCAAACCTCTGAAAAAAACAAGCTGAACATCTTTTATGAGCCTTACAGAAAAACTGAGTAGCTTGTTGTAAAGGATTTTGCAGTGCCGTAAACCTCAATAAATCTATTAGCCTATGCATGTTCATTTTGTTGACTTGAGCTCACTAAGAAAAATTGGCAGACTTGGGCCAAGCCAAAAAACACAGTGACTCAAGTGGTCAAGTAGCATAAAGATTTTACCTTCTCCAAAATGTTTTTTTTTAAACTTTTTTGGTACTTTTTCAACCATATGTTATGTGAAAATAGATCCATTGCAACTGCATTGAATGACTTCTGTCTTTAGCTTTTTATCTTCCCAGTGACATTTAATCAAATTCAATTATGTTTATTATGTTCTTGAACCTCAAAACACATCTAGGACTGCCATTTCTCTTGTTGGCACGGCCTGATTTCATTATTTTGGTTCAATTTTCTGCAAGCCACTGTTCTAAGAACATTAAGATCCTGTGCTGTTTTGTTATTGCAACTATAATGTGCCCCTGCCACCTAACTGAGTTTGAATCAATCACGTACTGCCATTTCTTGATTTTGCTCATTCACAAACAATATTCCATTAATTAAATCATCTTTCTTTGCTTATATATGCACCATATAAAGCGTGTACCATTATGACAGTATTGATTTTTTAAAACAGTCAAAAAATCAAATGTTAGCGAGCAGATAAATCTTACCTTACTGCTTGCCATCACAGCATTTGATTAGGCACTGTATTTCTGCATTAGCATTACCATCAAGTACCCTTTAATTTAATTAGGCCTCAGAAGCTGAGCAAGGTTGTTCTTAGTCAGTACTCAGAGTGGAAACCTCTATAAAACTTACTTTTGTAAGTAGCATTTGTACATATACAAGTATGTAAAGCTCCTTCTACTTGATAAGAATTTCTCAACCAATGCCCTGGTACTGTATGGTGACCAGAGAACATGTCCTGCATTTCTGGTGATGAGTAAGCATAGGGGTTACTGTATGTTCCATTCCAGGCTTGGATAATCTGGCTCATCTAGCAATTTCTCTACTTTGTCTTGGTCTATGGCACAATTTACACTTTATTGGTAGATAAAGTGGGTCCTATACCTAAGGTATTTTGGGATCCTTTAATGTGAAAAGAACTTTAGAAATGCAAGGGATGTTTATCATAATTCATGTGTGTCAATCCAAATCAAACTTAGGGCAGGAGCTGACTTGCTGGACTAAACAAAAATCACCATCTGTGATTTTTGGTATTCAATTGAAACACTGCTATTCAAATACAAAGGAAATAATAGATAAGTTTTTGTTATTTATTTTTGTATGTATTTCATTTCAGGTATTATGTTTCATTATTATATGTACAGTATATGAAATGCAATTCTGTAATAACTGCTCTAATACATACTCCAATAAATAAAAATAAACATAACTTAAAAAAGTCACACCCATCAGTCTTAGACTCAACTCAGTTGATAAGAATGCAATATATTCTGGATTGCATAGCATTGGGTTAAAGTGATTCTCACAAAGAAGGTTCTAAATAATCCTTGTGAATGCTACCAATACCAAACATTTTAAATGTATGTATAAAGTATGTATAAATTATCTTTCACTATTTATAACAACATTATAAATATATATGTACAATTATTCATATGTATGTACCATGGGGAATTAAAATAAAACTGCTAAAAAATTAATTACAGCTCTGTAATACAGTTAAAAGCAATCTGCTTAAAACTGTAATAAAAGTAAAGTGGATTCCTAGCTGACTCTTTCTCACATATTTTAAAAGAATTATTAGCCTTAAATTGTATTTGTTGTCATCTTAATTAGCTGTACCAAAGAAGAAATGTAGATGCAATTTAGTCCACCCATTACTGCACTCAGTGATTCAATAATTGACTGAACTATGCCTTTTAAAAATATCTTTTTTAAAATTGGAACCATACAGTCAGCTACACACACATCATGATCCACATTTCAATTTTGTCCCTATAAAAGTGATTTACTGGCTAAAATGGAAATATGAATCTTCACTGTTAAAGGCAGGATGAAAAAATATGACTCATGATATAAAAAAGCTTAATACTGTATATGAATTGATGGACTATAAACATTGCCCTTTGCCCTGCTCTACATCAGACATTAGGCAATGGCTCAGTGACATTATCTGTCAGAATAGACTACAGTAGTATTTCAGATGACAACGTCCAGGCTGTATCCAGTTACAGTATTATCAATTATCGCATGACAGTTATTACTACATTATTACTACAGCTTAATGTCATAGGAGGATGACATTTATTTGAAGGGACACTTATATTTTTGACAATAAAATGGATTTTGTGTTTGATTTATAACAATAACAAAAACATTAATATATTAGTGAAAACTGAACGTCTTGTTACAAATGGAGGGTTACAAAAATGAAGAATAAGCAGGAATTGACCAAACAGTTTTGTCAATGAGCAAAATAAATATTCATAACTCCCAACTTGTAAGCAGTTTTTCCAGGATATATCTGTCATAGATGTCGGAAGGGACGGACCGTGGAATGGCAGGAGAGCAAAAAAGACCCTATGTGTAGGGGCGAGATGGGGGTTAGCCTGGGCTCAGCTATTCAGGAAATGCCGTATAGAAATCTATGCCCTCAGGCCATGGACAGGAGCGACCTGGAGCTAAGCGGGTCTCAGGACATCTGAACCTCAATGCTGAGCCAGGAGCAGAGCAGAAACAGAAAGTAAATAGGCTACACAACAAGACACATCAGAAAGATGTGAATAATCACAGGAAACTAGGAACAGGACAGAAGTAGAGTGCCCTCTAGGTGTACTGGGCGTGACAGTATCATCCCCTTCAAGGGCGGCTCTTTACACCCAGAAAAGAGCTGCACAGCACTGGAGGGAGGAAAAACCTTAATTAACTGAAAGGAAACCTCTGGGAGCCCATGGCTGAGAGCTACCCCCTCCTCCGGGGTAAAAAAGCTTTATTAATTAGAGGAAGGGGGGGCCAGGCTGGGATCCGGAGGAGCAAGACAAAAAAACAGACCGAACAAGCAAAAAATCATGAACAACAAAAATAAGCCCCGACGGAACAGGGGAACAAACCACACATAAGGGCATGGAAGCCCAGACCAGAGGGCATGGAAGCCCAGAGCCAGGGAGACCAGAGGGCATGGGAGCCCGGAACATGGAAGCAACAGCTGGGTTGGGAGACCGGTACAGAGACAAAACATGCAACAAATATAAACCCTTACTGAACAGGGGAACAAACAACACGTATAAGACATAACCCACAACAGATATGGAAGAGCAGGAGGCATGGAAGCCCAGAACCAGGAGTAATGACATTTTTTTTCCAAAAGCCAGGAAACAAAAACAAATAAAAACCCGCTTGCGGGGTCTAGAGTAGACTCAGCATTCTGTCACGTATGTTCGAAGGGACGAACTGTGGAATGACAGGATAGCGGAAAAAGACCCTATGCGTAGAGGCAGGAATGGGGTTAGCCAGAGCTCAGCAGTTCAGGAGTCATATAGAAACCAATGACCTAAGGCAGCGGACATGGAATGAACTGGTGCTAGGCGGGTCTCAAGACATCCGAACGTCAGTGCTGAGTAAAGGGGAATGAGTGACCCGGAAATATATAGCCCCAGAGAGAGAGACACTGGAAGGACAGCAAAGCAGAGGAAACTAGGGATAGGACAGAGTGGGAGTGCCCTCTGGCTGCAGAGGGCGTGACAGTACCCCCCCTTCATGGGCGGCTATTGACACCCATACAAATAAAAGAGCTGCACAGCTCTGGGGTGAGGAAAAACCTCATTTAACTGAAAGGAATTCTCTGCGAGTCCACAGCTGAGAGCTGCCCCCTCCTCCAGGGTATAAACCTTTATTGGGTAGAGGAAGGGGGGTTCAGGTAGAGCTCTGGAGACTTAAAACCAAAAAAAGTCATGTACTCAAGCACAAAGCACAACAAAAATAAACCTGGAAAACCAGGGAAACAAACCACAAAAAATATATAGGAACCATAAGTTCAGAGACACAGGGAACAGGGGAACCAGAGAGAAGGGGAAACCAGGAAGTAAAAAAATCAAAATATCAAGCAAAAAACAAAAAATGAAAACACAAAAACCCGGGAAAAATTCAGCAGACTGGGCAATAGCCACATTCAACATTCTATCACTGATATCAGAGTGGACAACCCGAGGAAAGCCAGGCATGAAACCAGTTCACAGGCACGGATGTCAGGAAGGTGATATCCAGGAATGAGAATGGAAGAGGAAAAAAGGCTCACCACCCTATCGCGGGTATCGGAGTGGACAACCCGAGGAAAGCCAGGCACAAGCCCCACTCACAGGCATGGATGACCAGAGTGATATCCAGCAATGAGGATAGGAGGGCCAGCTCAACATTCAATCATGGATGCCGGAATGACAACCTCACAGGCACGGATGTCAGGAGAAGCATCCTGCGATTAGAATAGGAGAGCTGAGAAAAAAAAGCCCAGAAAGAGAAAAAAAACAAAAAGCGCCGCTCGCGGGGTAAGTAGGAGGCTCAGCTTTCTGTCACGGATGTCAGAAGGGATGAACCGTGGAATGGCATGAGAGCAAAAAAGACCCTGTTCATAGAGGCGAGACGGGGGTTAGCCCAGGCTCAGCTGTTCAGGAAATGCCGCATAGAAACCTATGCTCCCAGGCCATGGACATGAGCAACCTGGTGCTAGGCGAGTCTCAGGACATCCGAACCTCAATGCTGAGCCAGGAGCAGAGCAGAAACATGAAGTAAATAGGCTACACCACTCACCCTGAGCACTGGAACCCCACAAGGCTGCTGTCTGAGTCCAAGGTTGTACTCCCTATTTACTCACGACTGCACAGCAAGACACAGCAACAACCGCATCATTAAGTTTGCCGATGACACCACTATAATAGGACTGATCAGTGATGATGACGAGTCCACTGAAGTTGTACAGTTGCAGGTGGTGTCATAGAAATAACCTGGACTTGAACATAAAGAAAACAAAAGAGATAATAGTGGACTTTCGGAGACACAGGCCATACACTCACAGCCCACTCAGTATTGATGGAACGGAAGTGGAAACAGTCACCAGCTTAAGGTTTTTGGGAACTCACATCTCTAAAGATCTAACCTGGACTGTGAACACTGACTCTATCATGAAGAAGGCTCAGCAGCGCCTTTATTTCTTGAGGTGCCTCAAGCGATGGGGGATGCCAATACATGTGTTGGTGAACTTCTACCGCTGCACCATAGAGAGCGTTCTCACCAACGGTATCACCGTGTGGTATGGCAACACCTCTTTGCGAGAAAGAAAAGCACTGCAGAGAATGGTCAATATGGCTCAGAAGATCATCGGCTGCGGTCTCACCGAGATTAAACAGCTCTATGAGGACTGCTGCCGTGGTAGAATTCTGGCCATCACAGAGGACAGTCACCACCCCGGGCATGAGCTCTTCACCCCACTGCCCTCAGGCAAGAGATATAAGAGCATACGGACACTTACCACTAGATTCTTCAATAGCTTCTATCCACAAGCAGTGAGACTGGCGAACACATTTAGCCGTCCCCCTCGGACCACACCTACACCATCACCATCTCTTTATGATTTCTTTTCTATTGCACATCTCCAATCATTGTTTACACATCTGTATTGTTTACATTCAAACTGTCTACATGTTTACTTGCACATTGTCTATTGTTTGTTTGTACATTGTCTTGATGCACTGTTTGCACTTTGTCTTGTTTTTTACACTTGTTTTACAATCGAGAGACTTTCTGTAAGTAATAATTCCATTGTACCAGTACCAGTTACATATGGCAATAAAGTTCAAGTTCAAGCTACACAACAAGACACACCAGAAAGGCATGAATAATCACAGGGAACTAGGAACAGGACAGAAGTTGAGCACCCTCTAGGTGTACTCGGCGTGACAAAATTCAAATGGCTGGAATAGTAAGAAGCACATGAATTCTTTATTCTCTGGCACAGCTTTGGTAAAAAGTAGTAATCTAGGCACACTTGGTTAAATAATATTTATTTAAAATGAATGTGACACTACACACAACATAAACATACAAGTTACTATACTGTATTTACAATATGTACAGACAAGCGATCCAGAGGCCTAATGTCCTAATCACCCAGAAAACCCTAGACTGATACTAAGTATTTGACTCCTAAATAATGCCTACAGCAACCAAAATAAAAGATAAGCTGCCCTCTAAACTAAATATAATACAACCTGAAATTAAATCTCTTTCTTTTCAAATCCAGATGCCCCAAAATAAATGGGAGTCTATCTCCCTATTCTAAAAATGTACCCCCAAGCAGGAAAGGCTGTCTTTAACTGGCTTTACTCAGGAAACCCAAGTTCCTTAAAAACACAGAATAGCAAGCTTTCTCTAGCAAGGTTCAAATACTTATCACCATTTGGGTTTTGTCTGGATGTAGGGGCTCTCCCTTGGCCCAAGCTTCAAATTCCAGCTCCTTCTCTCCTCCCTCTCTTGTGGTCTGACCTTCTTTCTCTTCTTTTCCTATTCTTCTCCCCTTTTACCTCCTGATCTGATCTTATATAGTGTGTTTCTGTACTGTTGATTGACACTTAATCATTTACCCAGAAAACATCCCCTCTGATCTGAAGCTGGAAATGTCTCACTTCCAGGTGTCACACAATTAGAGACAGTTTCCAGTTACCTATGGCTGTAATAGTATGTTAGCAAACAAAGAATCTGGTGTAAAAATTTGTATTCGTATTAGTCATCATTAAAGGCATACCATTGGTGCCAAGACATTTTACATCAGCAGCATTATTATCAAAACCAAAATACACCAAAAGGGAAGTATAAATACAGTACATGCTATTCATTATATTAACAAGAGAAATAAACAACAAAATCCTAGTACAATCACTGCAACATCAAATAATGCATCTACAGTATATCTTGTATTCTCACACTTTTCCCTTCTCTATAAATTACTTTTAGGTTGATAGACTTATTTTTTTGAGGTTATGCAGTTTATCCTGGTAGATTTGATCATTTTGTATTTTAAAGCTTTGTAGAATTTTAGCGTTTTACTTATTTTCTTTCTATATGCAAATTACTGTAATTTGCATATAATCTGTTCAAAGTAATGAATAAGATTCCCAAGTCTGATTTTGTAGAACACAATGTAAGTTTGCCAGTTTTCAATATGTCAATGTCTGCATTTAGCAATAAACATTGTCAGCCTTGAGAGATTCCATTGCTGCATGACTTGAACTGCATTTTGCTAAGATTTGCACCTTGGTAGATTTCAAAGCTTAGCTCATGTTGGAGTCAACAAAGGGTTTGCCATTATCTTGATTTTTAATGCTTTTGAGTGCTGTAAATTATTTAATTACCAATAAATGTGTTACAGAACTAAAACCACCCCATCATCAGCCAATGAACATGTATGGAGAATCATAGTCTGCATATTTATTAAGGCACATGGGAAGAGTGGATTTAATTTAACATTTCATTAATCGTAAATACATCGTCAATGCTGTTTGCAGAAGATTTTACATGTGGGTAGGAAGGACATATTCACTAGTGTCAGTGTTATTTATCTAGCATTAAAGGTATGATCATGAACTCCTATGGATAGGTCATGTTGCCTAGATGTTCAGGGTAGAAAAGAAAAGTCCTCTTCTCCCAGGTTAAACAAGTGAATTTATTTGTCTATTTGGCAGAAAATAATCTGAGTTTAATGTGCCATTCTCTTAGAAAGCAGTGTGTTACAATTATCAGTCAAGACTATATCTATTTTATTTACTGATATAAAAAATGGATTAATGCAAACAGATCATAAGAGAATCTGGATTTATCATTAAATTCATTGAACAATCTTATTGAAATTCAGCTTGTTTTCCTGTACATAATATGTTGCTAGCAGGTGCGTCATTCAAGGAGCAATGTTATCTTATAGCCTAATCTAAAGTGTTAAAGTGTATGCTTGTATCTTTTCATCGCTGCAATTATTCTCAAAAGGTCTGAAAAGGTGAGAAATGAAGAAAAGCAAAATATAGGGGAAATGAAGCATAAAAGCTACATTTGTAGTGATGATAGTGTTGATAAACTTTCAGTACCCATGCCTTTCATAAGTAATTTTCTGTCTTCTTGAATCACTCATTGCTGTACAATAGTAGACCCATTAAAGCCGTATAGAACATCTCATGGTCTTAATAACTAACAGCACTTACATATGCCATCCCCCTTGTAGTAAGTGATTTTAAAATATTATATCTATTATGTAAATTTTGCTTTTTAATATTTGAAATGACATGCCCACCACCTCAGGGAGAGTTAAATTGTTGAATATTTTATTTGTGACTTGGAATCTTCAATAATGGACTAAATCCAAATATTGTGCAGCATTATGGAATATCCACCCAATCAATTTCTAACCTTTTTATTCAGTACAAGGTTGTGTGAGGTGATGGAGCCTATCCCAGAAAGCAATGGGCACAAGACAGGATACACCCTGGACAGCATGCCAGTCCATTGCAGAACACACACAGACACAAACATGCACACACTCCCACCAAGATCAATTTTCTCAGAAACCAATTAACCAGCAGTATGTTGTGAGACTGTGAGAGGAAAGCAAAGTGCCAAGAAGAATTGTGTGTATTTTACTAAAGGTTAATGTTGTCTTTTTGGTCCATGCTTTCATTGTTAGTTGGACATGGACAGAGAGAGCTGGTACATACTGTAATGTACTGTATATATATGAGTGGTGGCACTGTGGCTAAGGATCTGTGCCTGTGGCTGGCAAATTGCTGGTTCAAATCCTGTGTCTGGCAGAGGAATCCTACTCCGTTGGGCCCATAAGCAAGGCCCTAACCCCCAGTTGCTCCAAGGGCGCTGTATAAATGGCTGACTGTGCGCTTTGACCCCAAGCTTCTCTCCCTGTCTGTGTGTCTCAGAGAGAGCAAGCTGGGGTATGTGAAAAGACAAAGTTCTAATGCAAGAACTTGTACTGTATATGGCTAATAATGTGATCTGATCTATATATCAAATGAAGCCCAATAAATGTTAGCAAATCAACATCTAGTTGCATTTTCCAGTGCTTTTCGTATTATTTTTTTCTTTTTTGTTAGTTCAGAAATACTCCTAAATTAAATTATATTCCATAGACTATTAGAGCTGTAAGCTTTCTTTTTTAAACTAAATGTGAGGATACATTGTGCGATATCATAATTTAAAATGATTAATCTAATATGTTCAGAAAATTGCCTGTCTCCACAAGCACACAGAAAATTTATTATAATATGCGGGTGTGATCTTCACATCATAAATACTCTATAGAAGAACATGGTGCTTCAGTATTATAGTACAGAATAGCTATCCCAGTGGTGATTAACTGTCAAGATACATATTTCTAGCTGATTTATTTTCTAGTATGTTATTATAAAGGTGGCCTAGTAAATACAGATGGTAATATTGTATATAACAAGTGCCTAAATGAAAAAGAGTAGGCATGTAGAAATGTGAAAGTTTAGATTTAAAAAATAAGTAATTATGCCAATTTTCAAACAGGCAGAATTGTTTTTTCCACTTCCGAGTCATTTAGGACATAATCACCATCACTTTATTTAGAAGTTTACATAACAGTTTTGCCCTTAGGAAAAGGAGAAGGCTCATGTTTTATGTTACCAGTGTATGAAGCATTAGATCTTTGTGGAATGCATAAAAGTTCATACATATTCAATACCACACAAAGCCATGTTTATAGTAAGTCCAGGCCAATTTATTAATGTAAAAATCCTTGCATGATAATCTGATTTATTTGGTAATATTCCAGATATAGTCAGCAGCTACAGTATATCACCCTGCAGCTCTCAACTGGCTACTCACTGAACCTAAGCAGGGTTGAGCCTGATCAGTACCTGGAGGGGAGTCCTCCTGGGAAGCTATGGTTGCTGCTGGAAGTGGTGTTAGTAGGACCAGCTGGGGGCGCCCACCCTGCGGTCTGTGTGGGTCCTAATGCCCCAGTATAGTGGTGGGGACACTATACTGTAATGGGCACCGTTTTTCAGATGAGATGTTAAACCAAGGTCCTAAGATCTTAGAGGTCATTAAAGATCCCCAGGCATTTCTCGATAAGAGTAGGGAGTTACCCCGGTGTAATTGTCCCCCCTCTGCCTTTACTGTGGCCTCCAAATTCTCCCCATGTATGATTGGCTTGCACTCGCCCTGGGATAGACTGGCGTCCCGTCCAGGGTGTACCCTGCCTTGCGCTCGTTGCTTGCCGGGTAGGCTCTGGCTTCCCACGACACCATATGGTATTAAGCGGTTTTGTAATGACATGACATTCCAGGTGTACTGGCAGGGCTATGAGATGTGCTGTAATCTGCTTGTTTAGGAGAAGGAGTGACTAGGATTAATGTCAGAGTGCTTAGCTACTGGATGTACAGTATTTTCTACATGTTTTTCTTATTTAATTAGTTGTCCTATGTCAGGATGAGCCAAGACATTTAAATGTTAATTGCATTGAGCTGAAATATATTTCTAAATTTATATTGTAGTTGTATTCCTTTTTTTGCCTTCAGTGATTCTCTAAAGAGTGGAAAAGGAAGAAGCTAGAATCAGGTTGCAAAGCTCATGGGGTTTATTGCCTTTAATCTCTTACAGTTGTGTTATGATAGTCAGGGATAGGAGACAGAGTGTAGCATTCACTCACACGCCATGTGGTGTTAGAAAGGTGAACATGTGTGGAGGGAAAAAATAAGGGGATTCATTCCTGCAGTCCAGCTTCTGGGTTTGGAATAATACAAAATTTAATACATATACAGTATAACAATATGATATCACAGATCAACAACGATGAGACAATCTAATATTTTATATTTATCCACAGCAAGTCAGTCCTAGTTACTTGATACAATCCTGACTGTATATTTAAATATACAAAGTGAAAGTGTATATATTTATAATATTTCATCTACTGGTCTTTTTTCAGCTTAAAAGAGCAGAAAGTGAAGTAAGCCTATGTTGTATAAGGCTATAAGCTCTTACACAAATACAACACTGTACATACAGTGCTGTGAGAGTCTTAGCCACTTTATACTGTATACGGTTAAGAGCCTATGTTGTATAAGGCTATAAGCTCTTACACAAATACAACACTGTACATACAGTGGTGTGAGAGTCTTAGCCGAAAATTTCAGCAGAGGGTGAATCTGGAGGCATTGTAATGATAAATCTCCTTTCCATTTGCTATTCACCTGAGGAATATAACTTAAACCAGTAATTATTTCTGATCAAGATTAGGATAATCTATATGCACATACTGTATACAAAAAGTAGAAGTATATTTAGAGACAATAACAAAGGACCCAGATTGGTTCCCTCTAGAGCACCACATGTATTATTAGTCATTTCTGGTACAAACTTTTCAAAAAGAAGAAAATATTGTCTCTTTTGTAAATATGAACTAAAGTCTTTTTTCATCTTAAAAGAGCAGAAAGTGAAGTAAGCCTATGTTGTATAAGGCTATAACCTCTTACACAAATACAACACTGTACATACAGTGCTGTGAGAGTCTTAGCCACTTTATACTGTATACTGTTAAGAGCATCAGCAATTTAGTGAAAGAGAGTACATTGTAGACATCCATAGAACTAAAAGGCAAGTTTATGTACTACAAAAACAGATCTGTCAAACTTAACATCTAATGCAAAGCAAAATGGTTACGTTTATAGCGGAATATTACCAGAGAATTGTGTTTTTGCATTAAAAATGAAAAACACTGAGTGAAAAGAGTAGAACAATGCAAACTACAGACTATTTATATTGTATATAAATATTCCATGACAGGTTTTGACATATTGAAATGTCAAACATATTGACAAATAGTGCCTTTGGCAAATAGAAAAGAGTTACATCACATTCTGTTAATGAAAACAACTGAGGTATTAGAAGCACTGATACACAATGAATCATACTTTCCAAAATATTCAGTTCTTAAATTCAGTTGGTGTTTAATATTTTTTTTCAAGTAAAGATATATGAGTCAAGATTTTTTTAATCTTATTATTTCAGAGTAACGTTTATATAATATATAAATATGAAAAATAAAAAATATAAATATGAACGATTATACACATGATAAAATCTACTGTACTTTGTATTTTGTAAACAGTATTTTGTATTTAGATCATTAGATCTTCTGATTATTCTTATATTAATTTAATATTCAATCAAATTAAATCCGACGTTTTTAGATTTCTAAAGAAAAATATTATTTTGTCTTCACTACAGAGTAAATTATTACAGAGGAATTATTACAATAAAAAATGACATTTTAAAAAGTCCCATTGTGGAAAAGAAAGGAAACATAATAGAGGTACATAATAGAATTAAAAAGAGCACAAACTGTAATCCTTTGTTAACAAGTTCAGGGACACTTCAACTATATTTCTGCTAATCTGCTATCTAGGGACAAGTAATCAGTGATGAAAATAAAAACAAAAGCAGATGGTGATGGTGACAATGTCCATGGCCTCTTGTACAGTAGTGATATATACTGTACAGTAAATAACAATAATCTTTATTTAGAAATTTAGCTTTTCATGACAAAACAACCTAAACACTTTACAGAAAACTAAAAGAAACATACACATAGAATGTACAAAAACTTAATAAAACACATAAAACAAATAGAAAATATAAAGTACAACTAAAACTTAATTCAAAATGTTTTTAAATGAGATTTAAAAATTTCAGCAGAGGGTGAATCTGGAGGCATTGTAATGATAAATCTCCTTTCCATTTGCTATTCACCTGAGGAATATAACTTAAACCAGTAATTATTTCCTGATCAAGATTAGGATAATCTATATGCACATACTGTATACAAAAAGTAGAAGTATATTTAGAGACAATAACAAAGGACCCAGATTGGTTCCCTCTAGAGCACCACATGTATTATTAGTCATTTCTGGTACAAACTTTTCAAAAAGAAGAAAATATTGTCCCTTTTGTAAATATGAACTTAATCAGCTCAGAACAGTTTAACAATGTCTAAGTCACTTAAAAAGTCCTGAACTGGACTAATGTATTACTTTGACTTCCACATACTGTATTTTGTTTATTTTTTACTTAAACTGTAGCTGTTGAAATGCTACCTTTTCAACTAAGTGGAAAGCTTTAAATAGACCTGATGTTAATTGGAACTGAACTCTTGCCAGTTTAAAAAACTGCTGGAATCATGTCTGTTGAGAGAGGACTATTAATGCTGGCCAGGAGAACACTGTAGAGACTATAGAAAGTGTCTCCCAAAAAGTGAATGAATTATTATTTTATTGTTCTTCTTTTGCTTCCTTTGGTATGACTTTTACCAGGTTTGATATTCAATCAGTTAAATCACCTCATCACCTGTGCCTGATTAACTCTCTCACTGATTAGATGATTTATTCCTTGTGTAACAAAGTCACCTAAGTGTATCATGGTCAGTCATTAATAATTAATTAATTCAAATGAGACCAAAACATTTAGACACTATCCAAAATGCCTATCCATAGCAATACAGGTGTTGATACAGAGTAGTGATTAGGACTTAAGACTCCTGAGTAGACAGTTCAAGTGTTCAAATCCCAAGTGAGATGCTTCATCTACACTTTAAAACAGGGTACTCCAACAAATGCCCTGCTGTACACAGACATTCAGGTCACCACTGTAAATGAAAGCTTGTTCTCAACTGATGTACATGGTTAAATAAATTAATAATTTACAATAGAGTGGGGTGCCATGGTGAGGCAGTAGGTAGCATTGTTACCTCCTAGCCCTGATGGTTGTTCATTGCCATGGATATTGAAGACTCTGTGAAACATCTCTATTATGAAAATGTCAGCGCATCACAAATTTCTAACTCATTAGGAAACTGTGTTATATCGTCAAGAATGACAGTAGTTTATGGGATACCAATATTTGACAGCATAATAATAATAATAATAATAATAATAATAATAATAATAATAATAATAATAATAATAATAATAATTGCTTACACTTATATAGCGCTTTTCTGGACACTCCACTCAAAGCGCTTTAAAGGTAATGGGGACTCCCCTCCACCACCACCAATGTGCAGCATCCACCTGGATGTGTGTATCGTGTTCACAACTGGTAACTTGAAGATGGCTGGAAGAGGCAAAGGCGGAAAGGGACTCGGGAAAGGAGGCGCTAAGCGTCACCGCAAGGTTCTCCGAGACAACATCCAGGGAATCACCAAGCCCGCCATTCGCCGCCTGGCTCACAGTGGTGGAGTGAAGCGGATCTCCAGGCTTATCTACGAGGAGACCTGTGGGGTGCTGAAAGTGTTCCTGGAGAACGTTATCCGCGACGCCGTCACCTACACCGAGCATGCCAAGAGGAAGACCATCACTGCCATGGACGTGGTGTATGCGCTGAAGCGCCAGGGCCGCACCCTGTACGGCTTCGGAGGCTAAACAGGAGCGGAGCTTCACTGCCGGACCAGACCCCGACGTATAAACCCAAAACTTGACTTCTTCAAGTTACCAGTTGTGGACACGACACGGTATAATTTCTCTTAACCTCATGAAAACGTTTGTGCTACAAACTTTGTGCACCACAAAATCTTAAATGCTTGTAATGGTGAAATGAAAAATTAAGCTCATATTTGCTTCTGTTAGCCAGTAAAAAACCTGCAATTTCTATAACTGGAATCTTCAAGTCCACTATTTACAATAATATAATAAAGAACAATAATAAGGACCCATTGTTAAATCCATTTAAAAAAAAAGCACAGTACACCCTTCGTTAACGCTGTTTATGCTGTTTATTATACGTTTACGCTGTTTATTATTATAACACTGTTAATTAGAAGAGCTTGGATTCAAAATGTGAATTTATTAGTTTCTAAGAAGAACATTTTAATTGTTATCCCGGGTTTCATCAGTGCCCTTGCAGTATAAAAACTCAATATGCTGTCTGCTGCAGCAAATAATGTGGAAATATCCAAAGCCAAGGGAGGTCATTACGTTTCCTGGCTAATACAGACAAGTGCTGTGATTCAGCATTTAAAGTATATGCTACTAACGTGCCTGTTAATACCTTGTAATGAATCAAAACAACACAGTGGAACATTGGAACTTCAGAAACAAAAGCAAAATCTGGTCACAGCTGCTGCTTGTTAGTAATTCAGGTTTTCTATTTGTCATGTCCCGGGTTGAAAATGTTCCCTAAGGAAATGCTTGTTGATCCTCATTTAGTGTGCTGATCAGTACCCACTGCTGAGTCACTAGTGGATATCTAGGCCACACTTTGTTTCACACAATTCAACTTGTTTATTTATCAAATTGAAGTTCAAT
The DNA here is from genome assembly GCF_040954835.1 of Lepisosteus oculatus. Classification (NCBI taxonomy): domain Eukaryota; kingdom Metazoa; phylum Chordata; class Actinopteri; order Semionotiformes; family Lepisosteidae; genus Lepisosteus; species Lepisosteus oculatus. The sequence continues at coordinate 13,194,040 of NC_090704.1, read as the reverse complement.
TCCATTGAACTATAAAATATCAGAAATTAAAATATGCTCATTAGCTGTAAAAACTCAATTGTATAAGTCAGTCTGATTAATATGTTGCAAACTTTAAATACTTTTATTATGTTTTGCATATTTACAATAAATAAAACAAAATAGTTGTCTCATGCATAAAGATTAAATGCATTTAAAAAAGAATGAGATATATGTAGATATTTACTAATTATTAGTAATGCTCTAATACACTTCTACGTATATCAGTGTTGTTATACACAAGACTTTACTTTCTCTTAGCAAAAAGGATGGGCAATTTCCCTAATTAAATTCCTGTAGTACCGAGTGGACAATTTGTCTATTGTTTTTCCTACAGGAGAACAGCCTATTGATTTTTACTGGTTTTAGCATGAATTTTGGATTTGATATATGCTTCTTGATTTGATTTTTGCATCAATTTACATAACCGATCCACTCTGTCTGTCATGCCCTCTACTCAGCACATTCTCGCAAACGCAGCCGCACTAATTACACTCCAGCCCTGGGCACTTCTGCCAAACGACACCGCCCCTGCAAATCGGCCAACCACGACACTTCTTCAATCAACGCACCTTCTTCCTTGCACAGTACTTAAACGTACTCTGAACCCTCTGATCTTAGCCTGGTATTGGTTGTTCTTTTGTATACCTAACTTGCCTCAGTTTTTGTTTCCTTCTTGCTCTTTGTTACCTAGCTTGGCTTTGGCTCACCTTTGGCTACGTCTACTGTCTTGTCCCTTTGGATTTGGAAGCCTTCTTGATTGACCTTCACCTTTTGATCACGGAACTGCCTTTTCGACTACGACGTCACCCTTGCCCTCTTTTGGATTGGAAACCTACTCTGCTACCTTTTTCTACGAACTTCGGCTCTCGACTCGGACTTAGTCTCTCGCCTAGTCCCTTAGGTACTGCATAGGATTCATCCTCCCATTTCTTCAGTGGGTCATTCGTGACTGTCATACTTATTAGTGTGCATGAAATAAACTGTTAGAATCTAGGAAATGAAGCAGCTACTGAGCTCCAAGATAATTGGATAATATGGACAGGTCAGGCTTTTTCAACATGCTCTCAATTAAAAAAAAATAATAATTCTACCACACTTCGATAGCTGTCTGATTTTGTCATTTAATATCTTCTCAGATATTTGTAATTGGTAGATCTGTACTCAATTATGTTGTTCTATCACAGCCTATGCAGAAATACCTTAGCTCAATTCACCTAGTGGGAAGATTCCAGTTGTCTTGTCAGACAACAGCCAGACTCTTGTTTCCTCACCCAGGTATCTCAATACCACTCAGCACTAGAGAGTTAGTCTGATTCTATTAAAGTTCTGATGGCCAGAGTTGATGTCAGCCAATGGGTCAAAGAAATTAATAAGAAATTCTCACAATCTGTGCTCATTGTTATGATTTATGAGACTGTGGCTGAGGATAAAGGAATTTTACCTGTCTCAGAACAATTTTGAATTATGAAGCCATTTGGCATTCTAGTTGAGCTCACTAGTTAATATATTTCCAGTGTCTTTATTCTTCTAAAAATGGCCTTCTTTATTCTTCATGGCCAGACTTTGCAGTATCTTCTAAGACAATACTTAATCCTAACACAAAACATTTAGATCAACTGCAATCCCAGTACTTGTCACAAAAGGTCAAAATTGATCCCATGATATTGTTACATCAAACAGCTGTATTTCATGAAAGGGATATCTAAGCAGAGCTGACCTATATTATTTGTAATGTTATTCTCTGTAGGTTAAATGTACAGTATGTGTGTTGGAAAAAGTACACTATTAGAGCACTATCACAAATATGTGGTAGACTACCCTATTCTTTGCTCATTTTATAACTCAGTGGAAATCTTAGTTTAAGAACATGAACAAAACAGGAACACAGGGAGTAATTTTAAGCAAATACTGATGTGACATGCTGCTTCTGTTTGACCCATGTTTTCATCAAATGACAGATGCTTGTAAATTAATTTAATTTCAGAACAAAAATTCAAATTGACCATCTAATGAACAAATAAGTACAAATTTGATTTATAGTCCAATGGAAATGGTTGATAAGTAATTGTGTAAACAATTAATACTGCATATTATTTTCTAGTGAAATATCAGAGACTGTACTACACATAAAATAAAAAAACAAGATACTACAAGATGTGATCTGATTTAATACTGAATTGATGTTGTTTAACTAAAAAAGTAAGTCGCTTAAGATTTGAAAAAAATATTTTTTTCTGAAGAGTTATCACCTACAACAGGCATACCTGACTTCTATTTTTTCAAATAAATCTGTTCATTTTCCAACCACTTTACCCAGTACAGGGTTGTAGGAGAGCTGCAGCATAACCGGGCAAGCAATGAGTGCAAACCTGGATATAGCCTGGATTACATTTCAGTCTGTTGTAGGGCACACACAGACACTAACAGGCACACTCACCACAGGGCCAGTTTTACAGAAATCAATTAAATTACTAGCATGGCTTTGGATTCTGAAAGGAAACTGGAGCACCTTGAGAAAACGTTTGCAAATATGTGGAAAATATAAATTCTATGCATGTAGTTATCAACGGTATGTAAGGCTATGTGCATGGAGTGAAAACTAATTTTAAGGGTGCCTTAAAAATAAAAAAAAAGTTGCCATAATGGTATTATTCTAACTAAAATGGTCATGTAAAACAATAAATAAGGTTTAGTTGGGCTTAACTGCTAGCTTCGTGAACAGGGCACTACCTTCTTTCTGTCATCTTTAGGCTGTTAACTTTTTATCGATCCTTTGGGAACAATTTTCCTCTTTAGCTTCTGGTTTCACTAGTTGTCACAGAAAAAAAAATACAACAGATCAAACAGATTGTCCTGTTGTCATCTATGGTGTATGGTCTAAACACAAGACAGCTGTGCTTTGTTAAGTTGGGTATATTATTTTATTTCATTTTTTCTATCCTTTGCAGTCTTCCCAACTGCAGGCAGCAGACAGCTGTTTAAAGAGAACACTGATGATTGGCTGGCCATCTGACCCCAGAGACTACAGAGCTATAAAACCTAAACTGGCAGAGGGAAGTGCAGTTAAGCATTGAGAGACACCCTGCTCAGCAGTACGCAAGAGAAGGCAAAGATTAACGTTCATTCCTCTTTTCTGCTGGAATTGTAACCCAAAGTCAAAATGTGCAAGGGACTTGCAGCGCTTCCTGCAACATGTTTGAAAAGGTATGAAAATTTAATTGTCATAAAATACGTTTTTTTTAGCTAGCATCTCTAATGGAATTGAATACCATTGATACAATTTAGACTGTAAAATATATTTTTCAAACATTGTCATTCTGAGTTTACAGTACTATATGTGAAAAAAAGTACTGAACAATTTATTGTACTTTAAAGAAGTATTTTCTCCTTGAAATACTTGTGAAATTGAAAATAACTGTACCTCATTTAAGAGACTGATGATGAGAGGTAAGCTAATTATGAATATTTGTGTAAGAACTTAACAACTTTAAAATGCTTTGTTTTATTTAAAGAACACATACATGTTGCAACCTTTTGAAAAGATCTGCCATTATGCATTAACCCTGTAGATTGCTGTGGTGTTCAATGGAATATTGATTTAATGATTTAGAGTTAAGAACACTGTTTAAATGTTTTGCATGCTGTTATCTGAAATTGGTTGTCTTTGTACTGACCAAGTTTATGAATATATAAGCAGAGATAGAAAACAAAAATTAAATGTACCTCATTGTTCTGAAAGTTAATATTCCATACTCAAAAAAGAACAAAATACTGCAATGCAGTATAGTGTGATTAAATCTGAATACAAATATAAGTACAGATTTGAAGAAATGGTTCTCAATTGTGAATAAATGCCATGCTTTCTTGATTTTAACTTAGTAGTAGTACCTTTCACATTATATAATATATATATAATTTTCACATCTCCATGTGAAACCTTGGATGTGTTTTCAGGCATTATATCATTTTTTTTTCTCCAGTGCAAAAGATATGAAGCATCGTTTCGGATTTCTTCTTCAGAAGCCCGACTTGATGCCTGATCAGAATAATGCTAACCACAAAAAGGAGAAATCCTTTGGACCAAAGAAGTGAGTATATTAAAAAATCCAGTAAACGAAAAAAGGAGCACAATCCATTATCATAAAAGAAAAAAAACATTCATTGTAGTTCTCCTGAGGTGCAATAAACCTCCTTAAGACAGATGGTTTCATAGCACAAACAATATACATTATATATAATAAAATTTCCCTGCTCTTCTTCCTGCCTTCCTGTCCCTACACGTTTTATTAATACCTTGCAAGTGGCAGGTTGTATCACTGGTGTTATCTGCAATACATTTTATAGGAACCAGAAAAGCAACATAAATACTGTACAACTCCGCATTGAAATTTCAATGAGATAAATAGCAGTTAAAAACATAAATTGAATACAGAAAATTTTAGTCAATATGTATGCCACTATGTAACTATGTAAGGACCATAAAGATATGATTACTCTTATCGATTTAAGGTACATTAAAACACAATGATGTTTTACACTATAATTTTTCAATTCCTTCAGGATCAAAATTCTAAATATTGTTAGGAAGATCAGGTACAACATTAGAGACAGTATATCAGATTTAGGTAATTGGGTGAAAAGTAGATGGAATACTTATAAACACAATATTGAACATCTTTTACAGAATCTGTCCAGGGGATGCCAAGAAATGGGGAGAATCCTTAGAATCTTTAGTGAATAATGAAGGTGAGTAGTTTGAACAAAGTGAAAAGAAGAGTAATTCAGACTGTATCCATTTATCCACTGTATAGTCTGATGGCAGCGTTATTACCTCCTGGCCTGATCTTGTCAGCTCTTAGAAGCTTTACAAGGATGGAGTGGGATACTTCAAACTGATGTCACTGGACTTGTAGGTGGCAACTTTGCTGCCCGATAAATTGTCCAAACCAATGACAGGGACACAGTAGTAGGTAATATTCATTGGATATGGCCTTACAACAAGGTCCTGGCTACTTAGACATTGAAGATTAGAAGATTTAATACCAGAGTAGAGGTGTTAGACCCAGTGTCCTGGCTAAATTCCACTTTTGGCTTGCACAATTAGGCCTACCTAATTAATACAATAATACCTAAGATTAATACAATCTCTAAAACAATTTTTCACTCCTTCTTCTGATCTGCTGTGTGGGTTTGCTGGTACACAGTGACAGCCAAACCTCCGACAGGGGGATGTGGCACTTCAGTGGTAGATGAGGATGAGGATGGAAAATGGTTAATAAATGTAAGGGACTCTTATGATAATGATAAAAACTGAAATCATAGGTCTCTATTGCTACTTTCTCATTTTTTACTACTTTTATCCATATAGTGCACTGCATTTAGCACTACATTTGCTTAAAAATCGAATTGTTTATTATTGTAAAATGACAAACTCTTCATTCTACCCAGACAGTGTGTTATCTATTTATGCAGTAAGAGTGCCTAAACCTGTAAGAGTATAAGTTACTTATAAGTGTATAAGTGAGGTATGAAGCTATCAGCTTTGATACAACAGGAAAAGAACCCCCATCTATATTATTATTATTGCAGCTTAAGGTCTTACCTTTCCCACCTGCCTGGTTTTAGTGCAAAATGAATAAGAAATCTACCATTGTAAATGTGGCATGTTAATTCTGCTTTAATTTTTGCATAACAGAATGCAAATTCTTAGATATTATCCTATTTTCCATGATTGAAGTCTCAGCATAATATATATTATATACTGGCTCATGTTTTGAATTTTGAATCTCTTTTAGCCTATTAGGCATATAAAATGCACATTAAAAAAAATGTATTGTCCATATAACATGGTAAGAGCAAGAGAGTGACCTGATCGAGCATGACTGTGGACCTAATAAAGCTGTGGCATAGCAGGACTCTTAATATTTCCTCTGTGATATTCTTAATTTAGGGTAATGACTGTAATGTCTGCGTGTTAGGATATCAAGGCAATATTATAAATCAATTTCCTGTAGCTCATTTCTCACTGTGGATCCTCTTAACTAAGTACTGTATGTGCTCAGTTCTCATGGTTTCAACGTGTTGTACGTGTACTACAGCAGCCTTGGGTGGCCCCAGAAGGAGTACTTAGTTTATTTTGGCAACATTACAGATATAAGCCCTGTGGTGCTGCTGTTAAGGAACATCGACCTCCTGAGAAAAAGTCACATGCTGACCTTCCTTTTGCACAGTATCTTGCCGTGATCTGATGACCTCCTTTCACTTAAGAAAAAACAAGAAGCACAGTACATCGATTTTGGTTTAAGTGATTTTGATTGTTTTTTAACCCAATGGTGCTTTTTAAAAAGCAGCTACAGTATTGTAATTCTCAAAAATGTAAACTTTAAATATTAATTTTCCACCCAAAACAAAACGTGGATATTGCAGTATTTATGCTTTCCTAAGAGCAAAGATGTTATATTGCAGCCTTCTACATTTCATATTAATGGAAAGCATAAATAGGATAATGTTAACAAAGCAGGATAAACACAAGTAAAATAGCTAAAGAAATTCTAAATAAAATTGAAGAAAATTCTTTTTTTTTCCAGATGGCCTGGCAGCTTTTACTACATTCCTCAAATCTGAATTCAGTGATGAAAACATAGAGTTCTGGATGGCCTGCGAGGAATATAAGAAAACAACATCCCAAATAAAGCTGGCTAGTAAAGCTAAGAAGATTTATGACCTATATATTGCTGTTGAATCTGAAAAAGAGGTGTGTGTCCAACTGAAAAACCAAAGCAATCTGGCTTTATTATACAGTGATTGCACAATCCGGAATAGTCCATTGCTTACCAAAAGTCTTTGGAAACAAGGAATCATTAATCAACTGTTACCTTAATTCTGCAGTGAAATATTAACTATAGTAATTTAAAGACAAAGATTAAAAAGGAAATTGCTGTATCATCATGCTTAAATATAGTGAGAATCCTAAATAAATGTGTGTTTTGTGTTTGCTAATCCTGATATATTATTTTTGGTTGTGATAAAAAATAACAGCAGATTTACATATACCATGGTCAATTGTGTTAGGTTCCTGATGCAATATATGTCCCATTATTCTTTTTTTTCAGGTTAACTTGGATTCTTCCACAAGAGAAGAGACTAGAAAAAATATTGAGGATCCCAACATTACTTGCTTTGATGAAGCTCAAAAGAAGATCTTCCTTCTAATGGAAAAAGATTCATACAGGCGTTTCTTGAAGTCAAAGTACTACCAGGACCTTATTCAGCAGACTAGAACCATTACTTCTTGTGGCATGGAAAAGAAAGGGAAAAATCATATTCCTGATTTCAGTCTGTTTCTTCCACAATGTGCTTAAATACCTGGGCTTGAAACACCTGAAACAGATTTTCTGTACCTTTCATAGCTATGTCATTGGGCACTTCACTGTGGGGATGGGGTTCCTAAGCTGACATTCAACAAGCGATAAAGTTAACTTCTAAAACAGACCAGATTGTTTTTTTTCTTCCACTGCGTTATCAGGAATATAAACTAAATGTTAAAGTTTGAGGAAAGTTTGGAACATCAGTCACTCATGATAAAAGTTGGTGTTAAGTTAAAACTTTACAGTTTTTGAGATTTTTTTTTGAAACATTAGGGCAATTAACGGACTACAAGGTTAAACTACTTTTTACATTTTTTTTTAAATTTTAAATACTCAATTTGGAGACAGTATACATACTGGGCAGTTTGACAAGAACTTTTGTCAAGAAGGGATTTTTAAGTTCAGCTCAGGAACCCTAATGTAACTCCTTACCATTGTTGCTTTCATGTGGTGTTAGAACCGATTTTGCTTGAACAACAAGTGAGTTTTAGACTTTTAGAAGATCTTCTGTATGTTGCACAGTTTGTTTATGTGGAAAACAAACACAAAAGGTTAGAACAACTTATCTCAAAACATTGCTGGGAAGAGACCTTGTATGGTCCTCTATATAACTACTGTACTGCGTTTTAGTTTTAATGTACTTGATATACGGTTGGTACTCTTTTCATGAGACTGTATTTCCTTCTTGTCTGTCTGTTTAAACATTCTGGTCTGTGCAGGTACTTAGTTTAAGTACCAAGAGGCACTAAAATCACATCAAATGAATACAACCAAGAACACTTTTTTTGCATTTTTAAAACCTCTGAGTATAGATTGGAAGAAGTGTCTAATTGTATGCAGATGTTTTGATCTAGACAATTGAAACAGTGCTACATTTTGGAGATTTCAGACAAACAGGAATGTCCCATATTATTATTTGCAAGGTTCAATAAATATTTTACAAGATGTGATTTAGGTCAAATAAAAACAATTTAGCATTAAATGTCATTTGCGTTATCAATTTCTTATTCAAGAAGCAAAATTAACCTGAAATATGATGATGATTGCTTTCTTGCAAGAGTTATTATTGTAATGGTGGAATGAAACTGGTGGTTACTGTTTTGGAAAAATATATATTTCTATTGTTTTACTTAAAATTGGGTGTACTTCAATTTTTAGAAAAATCCAAATGCTAAATAAAATGTCATGTCTATTTACCTTGCATGTCTTAGATAACATTATATAAGCCTTGATGTGAAATTATTGAATTTATAGTAGTAATTTCACATACATTGTCAGACATATGAAATTGAATGTCAGGTTACAATGAACTAGTTGTTCTTCATGTTTTTAAAATTTTACATTTATAGTATGTTTTGTCTTACAAAAAATATTTAATAACTTATTTCATCATTTGATTGATGTTGTCAGCTTTATAGTATATATTATTTTTTTATAAAGTTTGATAAAGCAAAGGTTCACTACTACTTTTGTTGTTTAAAACTTGTTTTACATGATGTAGTGAAATGATTTTAATGTACTTGCAGCAGTGACAGTGGTATGAACTTCTTCAACTACCGTGAAGTTGTTTGGGTTGCATAAATGCTAGAGTTTAAATGTATGTGTTTACTTCTTTATAGGTACATTTTAAAAAGCAGATACTCTACTATTAAGGCTTTTAGAGATACTGTATAGTGAGTAGAGTAATTTATGAGCCTGCCCCTGAGGAGTTAGACATAATGTAGGAGCAAGACACTGAAACATTTACAGAACCTATAAAAACGAAAATTAATTCCTCCTTCTTTTAATGTCATAGAGCCTCAATGTCCTTCCGGCAAAAACTGCTATAACAAATTTAAAAAAAATCCAAGCAAAGGTCCGAATTTCAGAAAATCATATACCCATACTTATCGTTTTTCTGACCTGTAAGTAACAGTATGTAAAATTATTGTTTTTCAGTTTTTTTAAATCCAACCTCCACTTCCCACTTTCTTCTTTTCTTTAAAATCCTTTCTTTTCACATATCCAGGTCTTTGTCTCTTTCCCCAGATCTTTACTCACTACCATGAACATGTACAGTAGATCATGCAGCTTCTCAGCCCTACCCTGATTAGCAACAGGTGTGAATTGTCTTCCAGCCACGGCACACCATTTCTGTCTATAAAACAAAAGAAACCAAGTTTGTTTCATATAGTTTTTGTGGTCTTCATTTTAACTATCCCTAGACACTGTATGGTGCTACTGTATATTTAATTATTTTTCATTTTTGCTTCTAATGGCAATATTGATCCTACTCTTGAAAATCTGAAAATAAACTCTTCTGAATCAGGATATTTAGTGAGTTTGCAGAGTTTTTTCCTAACTTAGCTTGACTTAACTTTGCTCACTGTTGACCTAATCGAACCATTCTGTGTTTACAATTTGAGCAATATACTGCACCTTGCTGAAAAGTACAATAACAGCATCTCACCCATGAATTGAACCCCCAACCTTATAGACCGCAGTCTAAACCCCTAATCATTTTGCCAGACTGCTGTTCCTAAGATATGGACTGTTATTATGTTTTAAAGATTATTTTTATTTACTCTTTTTAAATGTATTATGTTGTAATTTAGGAAGAGTGTTCATATCTTGTTAAAAAACAAAACCAAAAAAAAGTATGATCTTTTTGTTAAGTCTGGCTTTTCCAATGTTTATTTTATTCCACTGATGAGAATAAACAAAGCAGCCCACTAATCTAAACAGTTACTGTATACAGTATATCAAAGTATGCTTTAAGAAAACTAACAATTACAGTTAAATAAAACAATTACGTATGAGAAGCATCTAGAAGCCTAGCATCTTGATGGTATACTTCTCATCACTGCATTTAGCAGTGGGAGGACATCTATTGTAAGATGTGCAGAATGAGAAGAAGGCAATCTGACTTCTGGATGAACGCTTGTGTCTTTCAGTTTGAAAAAGAGTCTGTGTCAGAAAAAAAAACACATGAAAGTTATTTCTATTCCTGTAACAGCAGCTGCAAGGTTAATTTAGTTGTGAATGCATCTTTCCAATACAAAGTGCACACATTTATGCTGTAACTACTACTTACTGTAGTTTTGTTGATAAGCATTCAACTGTGCTATTAAAAACGTTTAACCTTGACAGTTGTTCTTATTTGTTGCATTAAAACTATTACAGTATGTCAAATCCTTATAATTTAAAACAAGGTGACATGGTGGTGTAGTTTGGATGTTCTCCTTGTGCCCACAAGGGTTTCCACCAAGTGCTCTGTTTTCCTCCCACTGTCCAAAGACCTACTGGCAGGTTAGTTGGCTTCTGGAAAGAGTTAGTTGACCCTGGTATGAGTTGTGTTTGAGTCTGCGGGTGCTTTGAGATGGACTGGCATCCCGTCCAGGGTGTAACATGCCTTGTACAAGTTGCTTGATGGGTTAAGCATTGGTTCCCCTGCAACATCTATTGGATACGCTGGTCAGATAATGGATGGATGGATGGATAATTTATAACAAAGTTAAACATAATTTCTTTTTGCCATGACGAGTGCCACGCTCTGAGGAAATGAGGCTTTACTGTAGGCTTTACAAACCCAAGAACAGTCAAGATGGAGTGAACAACTGTATGTACTTCGAGCAGAGACAACAAGGGCAATACTGTCCACTAAAGTCTGCTGACTGGTCCGGAAACAAGGGACTCCGTTCTCACCAGGATTTGAGCTGGTTCCTGTGGCTATGTTCCCAGGGAAAAGTGGCTACAAGGGTGCTTCAGACCTGGAGACACCCAGGCTTCAGGCAGACTAGAGAAAACAGGTACAGGACGTGAATGAGCCACTAAAGTCCAGAATTGTGCTTCGTCCAGTAGGCATCTCAGTGCGGAGGGGTCCGATCTTTCAGGGTGGGCAAGAAACTCCAGTTTGGTCCGAACAAAGGGCACAGGAGAGGACCAATTCAAGGCTCATGCCCTCAGGGTGGTCTTTTCCACAGACCAGGCCAGGTGTGCCCTGTCAGCAGATTCTCCTGGAAGGCAGTCTTCCAGGGAAACGCCTCGAAGAGGTTGGAACCAATTTCCCAGGTGCCACCTGGACCAACAGAGACATCTGTTGCAGTTGGGTTCCAGCTTCAGACCCAACCTCCAGTCCTCTCTCAGACACTGGAATCTTCTGGACAGCACAGCTGAAGCAAGCAGAACTCCCAGACGGAGCCTTAAGGAACTGGAAACCAGGAATAAGAAAGGCTCCACTGGGGCGCTGGATGGTGACCCATCAATGCCAGACTGTCGAGGATAAACAGTGCAGGGACTAAATATCTTCAGAGCACCCACTCCAGTGAGAACTCTAACTACAGTCAGGTGTTCTGCATCACTTGTCTCCAAGGCAGGGCAGAACTGTGGCCACCAGCCACCTCAACTGCAACATATATGACACAATATACGGTAGCACAAAATGGCAGGTGTAGCACCTCCCCACTGAGCCAAGCAGGGCTAACCATTTTTTATATGCAATATACTTTATAACCACATTCCATGGCTAATATTGCATTGACAAACAGGGGGGATGTGCAGACACCAGTTGGCTCTGTTTGGTGAAAATAAGGAAAGATAGAAGTGTAACAATATTAGCACAACAGAGATTATCTATTTTCACGAAAGGCTTAGACGTAGTTAGGGTAGAAAATAAAAGAAAGATGACTCATATTTTAGGCTTAATCTGATTATAGGATACTGGAGTTTTATTCAGGAAATCATTTTGGTCTGTTTGCAAGTTAAACCAAAGAGCCTCTGTTAGGAAATGATTAGTGCTCTTAGTGCCCTAGTTAACCATTAGTGGTTTAGATTGGTATTGCCAAAGCCTACATGTTTTTTGCCTTTCTAAGTTGACTAAGTGACTGTTGTAAATATTCTTCACTTTTTAAAAGTCCCGTTTTGTTTGTATTTTGTCCTATTATCAATTGTCAAATCAAAATAAATTTACATTTGCTTATGGATGTCAGAAGAGGCTGATACCACTGCTTCTATAACTTATTACTGTTTATTATCTAATTTTCCAACATCTTTCTATACATATAAAAAGACAACAATTTTTGTTTTCTATCAAATGTTGCTCATGGCGATAAAGAATGGTATACATTTTCATGTTGGAGAGTGATTCTCTGAGGGTTTACAGACAATGACCAGGGAACAAGTATAGTCAAAGGTGAAGAACGTTTTTTTTTATCAGTTGTAGTCCCATTTCTTAACTGAAATCTGAAACTAGATTATGATTAAAATACCACTTAATATTTAAAAAAAATATTTAAATGTTTCAATAATATTATCTCACCAAGGTAATATGACTACTTAGCCACTAGAGGCTCTGACTAGAAGTCTCCCAGCTGCTCTAAAAATAATTTTAAAACATTATTAATAACATGAGGTTCAGAGGCCTACCTCTGGTTCCAATGAAAATGAGGTAAAGGTTAAGAGCAGGAATCCAAAAGGTCTGACAGTTGGAGTTGTAAGGTGTTCTGTTTACAAAATCGCAGTTGTTATAAAAAACAGTTAAAAAAGAATTAGCACATAATTAAAGATGACGACATAATGCACGTCCACAGTTGTATGTGATATAGTTAATGTAATTAAGAATTCAATAGTTTAATTTAAGTGAGAGAATTTCATATTTACAACAGGGAGACTGTTACCATTTATATAATAAAACATTAAGTGGAGCAATTTGAATTAATTACTTTTTGCTGAGGGTTAGGTGTTTGAATCTGTGACCCTCATGTTCAAAGCTCTAGCCACGACTTCACATTGTCATATGTAAAGAAAGCTTGAAGGAAATGAAATTCTGTGTGTGGAACCCATGAGCCAAACCCACTTTGGAAGGATATATCATATTTATAGTCTTTAAGTTCATGTGCTGCCTAAGAACATCCTTTATGGAGTACTCCAATAATGCTTTTCTTTCTGTAAAACTGAATACAGCACAGATAATTTGTGGAACAATCACCACCCAGTTTACTATCCTGTTATCAGAACAATAGCAGGCTCGGGACTGACAGTTGCCTCTCATGCTACTGCCCTGTCTGATGACAGTATGGGAGTCATCAGAGTCTTCACACTGTGCCCCTGGGTCTGGGTCTACTGTTTTTCCGGCAAGGAATGCATGTTGTCCAATCTCAGATGTGGTAAACTTGTAGTGCTTCATAAGGACTGGATGGCACTATATGAGGAATAGGCTTCTCTTCTAGGGAAACAAAGCCTGAAGTGCTGTATGGTGGAGAGGACCCCATAGACCCCACACCAATAGCTAATCTGAAGTAAGGTGGCCATTTCTGATCAGCTGTCTTTGTTGTGAAGGGCAGTTAGGACTGAGTGATGGGAAAGGTACAGTAGTCTGGTCAGGATTCAGGGACAGTGTGGTGGCTCTGTGACTAAGGATCTACACCTGTGGCTGGAAGGCTGCTGGTTCGTACCCTGCAGCCAGCAGAGGAATCTCACTCAGCTGGGCCCCTGACCAAGGCTTTTAACCCCAACTGTGCCATATAAATGGCTGACCCTGCGTTCTGACCCCAAGCTTCTCTCCCTGTCTGTGTGTCTCATGGAGACAAATTCCTAATATAAGAAATTGTTACATGGCCAATAAAGTGATCTTATTTATGGAATATGGAGACTCTTGAGAATGATTAATTTGTATGGTGGTTAACATGGCTGCCTTGCAGTGCTGGGGCCTTGCGTTCAATTTCAGCGGTAATACCTACATGTTTGTATGTTCTCTCCATGTTTGTGTGGGTTTACTCCAGGAGCACTGGTTTCCTTCAATTCACACAAGCCTCTAAATGTAAGCAAATATTTAAAAAGTATATTGCAATACACTTGATAACAACATTAATAACCTAAACATTTGGCTACAGTGAAGGAAAATAAAAAAAATGTAATTTAGTGTAAATAACATTTACTTTGTTAGGTGTACCACAATTATTATTTATTGTTTTTTTAAACATCAATTACCTACTTGTAGACGAAAAGTACAATGAATAAACAAAATGTTTCTTTGATCTGCCAAGCTGTGTTGGCACAAGGAGAGGTGTCTTCAGCCTCTTCAGAGAAGATGTTAAACACATGAGCGGAAAATTTAATGAATTTGTGAATAGAAGCGTAGTTTTACTTGCTGTTCTTTGCTTTACAGGTTTTTAAGTCTTTGCTAGAATATGATTCTGCATAGGATACTAAGGCCCAGAATTATTTGGCTACTATATGAACATGCAGCCTAGTTTAATCTTGCTACAGCTGTAATCACCATTTTCCAAACACCCAGCTATAGATAAAATATGACAGGCATTGCTCCTGAACAAAATCACAGCTCTATAAACAAAATGACTTTAAAAATAAAAATATTATCAAAGCAAAAATAAATATTAGCTTCAATAAATGACACGTCAATTTCTTCATTGTCCAACAGCTATTATCAGCAACATGCTCATAGATAATGTCTGAAGCTTAATGTGTATATGTCTTGTCATTTAATTTGTTTTTTTAATGTTACACATTTTACTTAAGGCAAACTACATTATTTTACCTAATAGCTTCAGGAAAATGTGGGACTAAGTAAATGCATGCAAACAAGACACTTTAAATTGTGCCTTATAATGTTACCTAAAAATGTTAGCAATACATTACTTGAGGGCACTTTTAACGCTAAAATAAAATTTTGGACAAAATCACAGATGTGCTATTTGGTTAAAAAAAAAATATACCCCCAGGTGTTTTCATATCTATCATACACACTGGAAGAAATGTTACATTGTGCTGTGAATATTAATTCCACCCAGAGTGTTTCCAAAAGCAACTACTACTAATAGTATTCATTAAACACAGGACATCTGTGGCTGATTTGAATCAATATAAGGGTTTTTAATATATTAAAAATTATCAGGCAACTGAAATAATGGCAATTCAGATTCTTTATATACTTTAACTAAAAACATTTTAAAATTGTGAATGCTTTTAATTCTTCACTGTGATAGGTGGTATTAATTTCACCACCATTGCTTTCTGTTTATAAACTACGAGCAAGCTATTTCAAAACAAAAAGGTATTTTAATGAGTTAAGTTTTCCCATATGTATCCATGCTCTTCAACTACAAGTTCCAGTGCAAGTGTGTTGGTTTTTGTTTGTCAAAATATAATGTAAAGATTACAATAAATACAAATTCAAGATAGAAGAAATACATGTGAGCATTTATTTTATATTAAATTAATCATTCTTAATTATTTGTAATTAATTACCAATTATGATATGATGGCTTACTAAACTGTGCCTAAGACAATGGTTCATTAGTTTCTTGAAAAAGGATACCTTAATCATACTAATTAATATAAATATTTTCTGTTGCCATTAAGCAATTATTTATAAATGGAAACATAGATAAATAAATAGATTAAAATACAAAGCACAGTTAAAATAGAGGACAATATATTGGCTTTTATATTCTTACAATATCCCTGTAAGGCATAAGAGCAGACCAATTTATTTTTCATTCAGTAGATTTTAACACACTTCAGATCCTAAAATCTAAAGTGGTCCAGAAAATAGAATATTTGGGGGATTTACTTTTCACATAAATGGCAATGACAATTCAAATGAAAATTGTAATTGTAATTAAAGAGAAACATGTACAGTAGGTTACAAAATACTATTATAACTGAGATATCAGATCTTTCTACACCGTCATTCCAAACAATGACGGTCTTACAGCCCTCAAGCACACGCTGGACAAACACACAGGGCTCGATCCACCCAACGGATCACACCCATTTTGTCTTGCGGAATTGGTACTCACACTCAATGCCTTCTAATTCAATAACCTTTTTTACCAGAAGGTTAGTAGATATGCCCCGAGCACCAGAATGGGACCCAGCTATGCCAATATTTTTTGTTGGTTGGGTAGAAGAATGCTTCTTCACTTCCAACACTGGCTTTATCCCTTACCTCTACAAGCGATACATTGATGACTGCGTCGGTACTGCCACATGCTCTAATGACCAGTCACTTCACCAACAGTTAACATATCTTCTACTACTCTTCCATTTTTAGACATAAACCAATCCATTAACCATCCATACAATGAACAGTTTGTTTGCTAGTCTGAATTGAAAAGGTACTCTGCCTCTACCTGTTGACACAGGTAGTGTCTACCTGTGGTAACCACAGTGAAACGTTGATTTAACCAACCAATATCTTGAGTGGTAAATAGTGAAAATATTTAAAAAAACACAGTATGTCACATTTATTCATCTAAATATTTTACAGATGTTTTGTGTTCTTCTTTCTTATGTGAGATTTTTTCATATTGAATTCCTTCACTAAGAATCTTTACATAGAATGAAAGTGTTAGGCTGATATGAAAGAAGGGTGTTCTTTTTTCATTAGCTTTATACAGTAAATTAAAAAGTTTAAAAAATGGAAAACTTGTGTGTTTCATGAAGGGATATTTTTATCGCAAATGTGTGTTAGAACAAAACTACACAAATTCAGAATAATGATAAACTTTGGTTGTGAGCGTTCTGATAATAGATTTAATTATCTATGCGGGCAGATGGAAGAACAATGTATTTGATACACAAAAAATATTACAGTTTAAACTTTTTAATTTACTTCCCCCCCCCCCCCCCCCCCGTACCTCGTTTATTCTGGATTCCCCTTCTGCCTTTTCGACTTTGCACCTCGCCTCTCGCCTCGGACTGTCTGCTACCGGATAACTTCCTGGATTACGACTTGCCTTTCGCCTTTTGACAACGACCTTGCCTCTCGTTTTGGTTTGTTCGCCTGCCTCATCTATCACCCGTGTCTGCGTCTGCACAGGATCCGTGTATCTTCCCACCAGGGATTCCTAACACAAGCTCGGTATCAGCAAAATGTACTACAGCAAAATCTTTCAATGATTTTTCTCTGCATTTTGCTATTTAAAAAAAATACTGACGTAGGAGGCCTGCTTCTACATAAATAAAAAGTTCATCAAAGTTCTTAAAGGGTAGCTTGGTGAGAAATATTTCATAGCAAATCTGTCTGTATGTCTTTTATAAGTGATACATTAAAATATAAAATGTATTTTGCCCATATTAATTTTGTTTAATAGAATTTGACCAAACATTTTCTGAATAGAAAAATAGAAACACTTTGGTGAAACATGAAATTATTTTGGATGTCTTTTTTTTTACAATAAATAGTATGTATAGTTATCATTTTTTTAAGCAAAGAATACCGAATTCTCGCCTTTATGTACTGTGTTTTCCTATAACCACCAATTCTGAAGGCTTTACATAAACCTACAAGTTCAGTTTCCAATGGTATTTGCGGCTTATCCTCATTTTAGGATTTGTTTTTCTTTGGTAATTATATTCTTTAAAACATTTACAGGAAAAATGCCATTATGACTCGCTGGAATTCAAGAGTATCCTCATTTCTTAATTCTAGGGTGTACCAAATTTGAAGGAAGCATATACTGTATTTGCAATTAATTACCTTGCAACTCACAACTGACAACCCACTGAAGCTAAGCAGGTGTGAGCCTGGTCAGTACCTGGATGTGAGACCTCCTGGGAAAAACTAAGGTTGCTGCTGGAAGAGGAGTTAGTGGGGCCAGCAGGGGGCGCTCACCCTGCAGTCCATGTGGGTCCTAATGCCCCAGTATAGTGATGGGGACACTATTCTGTAAACAGGTGCCGTCCTTCGGATGAGACGTAAAACCGAGGTCCTGACTCTCTGTGGTCATTAAAAATCCAAGGGCGTTTCTCGAAAAGAGTAGGGATTTGGCCCCTGTGTCCTGGCCACATTTTCCATTGGCCCTTACCAATCATGGCCTCCTAATAATCCCCATCTATGAATTGGCTTAATTACTCTGTTCTCCTCCCCACTGATAGCTGATGTGTGGTGAGTGTTCTGGCGCACTATATCATCCAGGTGGATGTTGCACATTGGTGGTGGTGGAGGGGAGTCCCCATTACCTGTAAAGCGCTTTGAGAGGAGTGTACAGAAAAACGCTATATAAGTGTAAGCAATTATTATAATTATTGTTATCATGCAATCCAAGAGGATAATGATCAAAATACAAGAAGCAAATAAGAAACTTTTTTTTCAGAACAAAAGAATAACCAATAACAAATGCAAATGACGAAACATTGATATACTGTAATTTCCTTTATCTCTATTGTGCTATTGTACTGCTGATGTCCTCTTTCCTGCTTTAAGAGAAGCAGTTCTTGCTCCTGTGTTATTATAAGAATAATTTAAATAAGTCATGGTAAACAATATTTACAACTATAAAAAATACATCTTGAAGAACTGAATGTATTGATGCATTTTTATATTGTTGACTACAAAAGTTACATGCACATATGAAGTCATATACTGTATGAAATGTGTAGTATTTATTCAATATGTCCTTATTTACAATTTTTCTCATTTTGGGCACAAACAATTTCAGAACAAAAAATGAAATGTGTTCAATCTTAGACATTTTAGGTTGAAATCTGTAAGTTTTCTGTTTCACAATTAGCATAATATCTGATACCTAATACCCGAAATAATGTTATATTCTTAGTAATTATATTGGTATTCTAAGGGTGTCACAGATCTTTTTTTTAATTTTGAACAAATGAGGGTTTGTGAAGTTTAAGGGTTAAGATAATAACTGCAATGATAGGCTTCTATTGAGCAGTATCTAATTTAATTTGTTGTTTTTTTTACCAGCAAATAAGGACATTATTGATGACAATACTACAGTATATATATTAAGTATAATAAAATCAATAACTAATAATTAAAAACATGCATATCAAATTAAATTTCATACATATAGCAGGTTAACATACAGTACAATTATATGTGGTTAATATTATAACATGGATATAGATTTTAAAACAACAGGACAGATTTAAGACCATTATATATAATTGTAAAGGGTACAGATTGTGAATATGTGAATTAAGTAAATCATATTATAACTGTATCTGAGGTGAACTATGAAAGGATCAATCAATGCAACAGTGTAAAAGTAGACAAGACAAATATGTTTGCACTTTCTTTTGAAAATGTATGTTTAGATAATCTGTGCAATAGGTAAGACATTAAATGTAAGGTAGAAGCAACAATGAATCCTACCCTGCTAATTTCCATTTTTTTTATTGTTTCAATATAATGGTGAGCAATACAGTAATATATTTCTATGTAGCAAGTATGTGTTGTCAAAATGATTCACTACAAGGTTGATTCTAACAATTGTAGGAACGTAGTGGGAGTTGTCATAGCTAAATCTAGACAGAACAATTTTAGATTCATCCTTATTTGGATAAACCATCCTTCTGAAAAACAAATACTTCTTACAGTTTTATTTAGTTCCACTCATTTTCATTATTCCCATCATATCAACTTGCTCTGCAGTGATGTTGTTGTACGAAAACCACTTAAACCCACTTTATATACAGTATATATCTATAATGTTCCCAGGCGTTGTATCCTATCACATGACAAATTTCCAGTTTAAGATGTTGTGCTGGAGTGTTCCTACTAATTTAGATGTTTATTGTTTTGCTTTCTTACATTTTAAGACTGTTATGATTTTCCAAGAGATTGCTCATATTTTTAAGGTCATTGTGATTAAAGAATTATTGTTGGATTCAGTTTAGGTCAAAATAGGTCAGTTTTCCTGCATCCTACACGCTGATTCTCACATGAGTTTTTTGTTGTATATTTTAAAAATATGAACTGGAATGTATTTTGCAACAACTGCCGTATTTCCATTTTATTGAAATAAAAAAAATGCACAAATCCAAAATGTAGGGATGCATGTATAATACAGGCTCAACAAACATTAATTGCTTTTTAACTGGGAAACGTTTTGCATAAATTTTCAGGGTAAAAATGTGAAAAGGGGAATCGCTTTCAAATAATACTAATGCTTCAATAGAGTAATATATAAAAGGCACATATTACACCAGTTTACTACATAACATAAAAGGGAAGAAAAACTACAGTGGAGACAAAATTTAAACTGAACTGACAGCTTTACAGTTGGTGCATTGGCATATTTGAGGCTGTGCAAAGCTATTTTGGAAACAATAATATTTAATAGAATAATGTTGGAAATTATTACTAAGACCGACAAATGTTTACAATAGCATGGATGGAGATACACCATTAAATGAGGGATGAACTGCAAATGTTTGTTACAATAACATCTAAAATGGAAATTTTGATTTATTTTTGTCATCTCCAATTGAAAAATTACTGAATTGTTTTGTAAAAAATATCATTTTATCTTAGCAAATGTTACAATATAATTGATGGTGTATAACAGTGTATCTTTACTTTCATGTGACCCTGATGTTTATGGTTTTTAGAATGTATGGACAGTATAACTAATGTCCATACCGTACATAAAAACCTAGCACATGTTAAACTTCCTCATCCTAAATGAAGAGCTTGATAGAAAAATTGCAATTGACACAGTGTGACACACAAAGAAGCAAATGAATTACTGTGCTCCTGTTAAGTTACTTTACTGTAAATAAAGGATTTGAAGATGCTTCATCAGAACATATTGGATCGTGCTATTATAGTAACCAGAATGCTTTGCACAGCCTCTTCCCACAGTTACTTGATCAGTTCTTGATATTGCTCTGACCGCAAAAACCTGGCAAACGAGTCCTTCTCCATCAGAGCATGGATCCTTTTCTGGGCAAGATCAAAAGCAGAAGGAGATACTTCCACGAGATTCTTCATAGTCACCTCTTTGGTGAAGTGGTCAATGTTAACCTATTGACAAGAAGGTGATGAATAAACTTTGGAATTAGTTTTGCTTTGCTTGATAAGAAGCCAAAAAAACTGGGTGTACTAACATGCCACAGATGAGCTTAGCTTCTCCAAAAAAGTGTCAGCTTCGTGTGGCATAAAGTCCTTTCTATCTCTAAGAACATAAGAATAATATGAGATCAGACGTGTTACAAACAATTTGAAAATATTTGACCTATCAAGCTCATTTCTTGAAAGAAACCAGGATATCTGCTTCAATAACATGGATTGGTACAGTAGATTGTTCCATTCTTCCACAACCCTCTGGGGAAGGAAGTGCCTGATGTTCTCAGGATTTAAATGCACTTTTAAATAATTAGCAGGTCTGCTAGCTAGTTAAATAGTTAACACATAGTACTGTACATCATCTTAAAATGATACATAGCAAAGTATCCTCATTTCAAATCACAAACCTCTTTAGGAGCTTCTGTTTGAATGAACTCCTCATAGATCTTTTTAGCTTTGGTGGCAAGCTTAGTAGGGGATTTGGTCTTCTTGAAGTCCTCACATGCCATCCAGAATTCAATATTCTCCTCACTGAATTCAGACCTCAAGAAGCTCCTGAAAGTGACCAGACCATCTGAAATAAAAACACATGTCAAAACTTTCTGAGTTCATAATAAAGGAGTGAAGAATCAGATGGGAAGAATTAAATCTCCCAATTACAATTTATGAAGAATCTCATCTTTTCCATATGTTGAAGCTACAGTATGTTACTGCAATGGAATCATGCCATTAAAGACAAGGTCTTCTAGATTTCTAGACAGTGGTCTTGCATCTGTTGCAGGTTCATGCATTTTCTATTAAAGGTAATGAGTTAAAAAAAGTCAAGAAGTATTAACAGTTTCTATTAATAATGTATGAAAATTGATGTAACCCTTAACTGACTCTAAAGTACAGTATGTGCTGACAGTAAAGGATTTATAAATAAATATTGGATACTATAAACATATATAAAGTTTCTTCAAAGTTACTTCTGTTTCTTTTTCTTTAAAAATTGAATTGCTCATCAAGTTGCCTAAAAGCCCCACTTTATTGGCAAATTAAAGCATTTTATTTCAATCCATTAACCAAATAAGGAGTTTGATCATTTCGTTGTATATAATGTCAAATGAAATGTATTGGGTGTTTGCAGATGTTTTCCTCAAGGCAAATTATATTGCGAATTAAATATGGCTGCTTTCTGCTGCCAGAGGCATATTGCATCTAACAAGTAGAATGCAGCATCAAGTGCTACATTAAGAATTCATGACTTGAAGAAATTTGAAGTTCTGGTTCAATTTAGGCCATGGTAGTTAATCAACTAATTTAGACACACAAAGTATAATGAAATGCAATATAATGAGAATTGAGCAATGAGCCATGTTGTGCCCATGACTCTTGACGGAAGAATAATAGCTCTCCAAATTTCAACCTTGTGCTAAGGATCATGGTTAGAATTGTTAGTGTAGGGAGAGACTAATTAACCTACCAGTAACCCACCTACAGTCTGTGGATTATGGAAGGAAACAGGTAGTAACCAACACAAACATTGGGAAAACATATAACTTTAAATCCACATTTAACAGTTAATCCAACATGAAATTGAATTATCTCAAGACTCCTCTGGAGCTCAAGAGAATTTTCATGTATTCTTTAACCACATAGCACTTTTCCAGACCAGCTGAGCTTCAATGAGTCTTGCTTTGAATCAAAATAGCAGTGTTTAAACTTTCATGATAACACTTCCTTCCACATTCATTAAACACATTTAAAGAAGTTCTTGCTGCTGGTATGAACTCAATGTTTTCAAATATACATATTATCCTATATACATGCAGAATGGAGCATTGAGAAGCTTGAGGTAATCAGTAAGTCTGAAAAATGCAGATAACATTTTAAAGCCACAAAATTACTTGCAAACAAGAAGGACCAAAAACTAATGCAATTCAAAATTTAGCGTTACTAGCATGACAACTAAGAAAGCTCCATATAATTCTATGAAGGCTTGTAAGGAAGATCACTGATTTCTAGTACATATGTGATGTTTGCTACTGCTCACATGTATCATATGTACATTGCAGGTAACTGTATACTGTATACTGTACTCATTTGGGTACGTTGGGTGATAAACGTTTAAATTAAATGAATAGCATTACATAGGATGCACAATCTTCACTAGGCACAATATAATCATTCTTTACTACAACCAGCTATTATGATTTTATGCTTTTTTCTCAGTGATTTTGCAACTAAAATAAATATGCAGTAAATGTACTTAGAATCTCAGAATATAGTGTAATGATATTATAATAAAACAAACTGATTGTAAATGTACTCAATTACCGTGCTCTTCAGATTTATAGCCCAATGTAATAGGAACAAAAAACAAGACATACTGAACACAAAGATTCATGATCTGGGCGGTATCTCTCTTAAAAAAATTAAAATTCTATACTGCAATGTTGATAGGATTTCACAGAATGAACTCATAATTTTCATAAAGTACAGTTTTGTAAATAAATGTCAGAGGAAGATTTAAAAAATACTGACTATTGGAGTGTGAGATTAAACATGACTGTCGTGTTTTCTGGAATTCAAGTGCTTATTATAAATATTACTTTGTTCTGCGCACTGCTAGTATGACTACAGTATAATATTTTTAGATTTAAGTAGAACACATTAACCATTCCACAAATCAGATTGTTATGTAATGATTCCTGTAACATCAATGGTATGAATAAATATGGAGGGTACTGTATACAGTATATACATATTCTCCTAATATTCTAAAATCCTTAGAGGTTTAAATGGTCTGTTTGTTTTACAGAAAATGTACACAGACTAGATAGTTTGCACACATAAAGAAAGAGCCATTGATCTACCTGATTTTACATTCCCAGGATTTCCCAAACAGCTATAAACAAAATTGTTATTTAGGTTAAAAGAGCATTACCCTTTTAGGAACTATGCTGGTCAAGCAAAATATTTTTAAAAGCAGGCTCTCAGTACCATATGTTTATCAAAGTAGGTGTATTAAGTTTCACATTTTCCACTGAATACAGAGAGGCATTGAAGTTTCATATGCATTATACTCAACACTAGAAATCTAAGTGATCTTCGTTAGATCAGTTAGACATAAATCTAATTGGCTTAAATTACATTTAATCTAAAGCATGTTTTATGAATCCTGTACATCTAAATATGTTCTTGATATTTTAACTTACAGCTGTTAGACAAAACTTTGTCCAAGGATTCACGCCACTGTACTGCTTCTTCAGGGGATGGCCTACAAAATAAGTCAAAACTGTAAAAATCGTGTACAAATCTGTGCTTCGAGACATTCTGTTTGGAACAGAAGCCTGTCCCACGTTAGTGGAAATTGAGGACAGAGTCAATGCTATACTGTAACTGAACAATATCGCTCATACTCATTCGAAGTTATTAACATGCAAAGGAACACCTAAAGGTAAATTCCACACAAAAAAGTAGAAATAACACAACATTTTGGCTGTGAAACCTCACCAAGTGCAATTATTACAACATACGTTGTTTCCTAACTTTTTTTTGCTTTCTGAAACTTGTGATGGAGTAAACCTGGTAATGATTGTTGTAATCATAAGTTTTGCTAGGTCTTTTTAAGGTCTACAAAACCAGATCTGTTTCTTCATCACCTTGCTAAAAACAGAAGGTAAAGGTATTAATAGCAGGATGAGGGTCCACAGGATAGGTAAATTTGATTGACTGCATGTAGAAAACAAGAATGTGTCTGAAAGATTAATTCTCCACTACACTGCCTCATAGAGTTATGATGTTAGATGTTAAATTTAACTTCTAACAGGATACAATATCCCTATTTGGACAATCCTGCAGTCTGTTTATGAATTACACACACACAGTCTCATTTTTTATTTTGTATTTATTTTTAAAAATAATTTATTTCTTCGTTTATTTGGTGTTAGATATAATTTACCAGTTGGTTATAAAAAACAATTATTTGATTTTGTAAAAGCCAAGTGAAAATGAATGTACAGTTGCTTCCATTTAATAAATTGTGATTTGGCACTAATTATTTGTGTGATCAGGGCAATAGTCAATCACAACAGTGTAGAACTGGTATAATTGGTTTACCAGGCCATCTGTTCTACTTTAATTTGACTGTGTCTTTAATCCAAATAGAATTATGCTTTTAAAGACAAGTCTACTCAAAAGATGGACAAACAGCCTTGAGTGATAAACAGTGCATTAAAATAGGCAGGATGAAGGGCTCTGTGACCCTTAGATTAATTTATGTCAGTTGTCATTTACATGAGAGGAGGCAGTATTATTTTGTTCTTTATTGTAAGTGAAACACAGTGTTCCTATTTGAAAATCTACCTGTTGCTTTGAAGATTATCAATAATTTAGTACTAGCAAAATATAATAGAATACTCTGTTTGAAAAATTTCCTTAAAATCTATACAAATATTGTCAAATGTGAAAAAAGCATTATTTTGTTACTTTATTAAATTGTCCTAAAATTAAAAGACTTGCACTGTAACTTTACAGTTGCAATATATACAGTGTGGTGAAAAAGTAAGAACACTCCCTTAAGATTTTATAGTTTAACATATTTATACAGTACATACAGTACTGTTTCTGACTGTTACATAGACCTCATTAGCTAATAGTAGATACAACTAAACTAATTTGACAAATAGCATGGAACATTCTAATTTGTCATTATTTATTTAAAAAAATCAGCCTGCAATCAATAACTTTGGGTGAAAAGTGATCTTGTGGTTCTCCCCTTAGCAGGAGTAACTTGAATTATTAAAAATTATTAAGTTGATCAGTGGAGAAGGAATTCTGCTCCACTCTTCCTTACAGAACAACTTTAACTCTGAGTTGTCTGAACTCTTTCTTGTAAGCACATTTCTAGATCCTGCCACAGCATTTCTATGGAGTTTGGGTCTGGAATTTGACAGAGGCGAGGTGAAGTCAGCAGGAGAGGGTGTAGCAGAGCTTGTTCGAATACGGTGACATCATCGCCCTCACTGCACATAACAGGGACCTCAGCTGCCTGGGCAGGGGGAGGTCTCCTTTAGCTCCTGCGGCTGGTTCCCTGTTGCATTATACTGGAGACCCAGGTTCTCGCCCCAAGTGTTGCGAGACG
Source organism: Lepisosteus oculatus (assembly GCF_040954835.1). Lineage (NCBI taxonomy): Eukaryota > Metazoa > Chordata > Actinopteri > Semionotiformes > Lepisosteidae > Lepisosteus > Lepisosteus oculatus. Next base: position 13,167,711 of record NC_090704.1, on the reverse strand, counting down.
AAATGGGCAGCGGCGGTCACGAGCCTCCGCGGAACTGCGGCGGTCACAATAGCCGTTCCAAAATCCCAATTTTTTTCTTTTTGAACCATTTTATCGTAGATTTCCTTGTGCATCCACTTTTGGTTCAGCTTTAACTATCAGACAGAATGTCTCAGTTTTATTTAGAGAATATTCTATATTAGTGTGGAATTCATGGTATACTCAATGACAGCAGGGTGTCAGGGTCCTGAGGCAGAAAAGCAGGTCCACACCATCACCCTGCCAAGATTGTGCTTGATAATTGGTATGAGTTTCTCCTGGTCAAAGGCATTTTTGGTTTTTGACCAAAATGACATTTTTCATTATGGCCTAACAACTCCACTTTTGACTCACCTATCCAGAGCACATTCTTCCAGAAGTCCTGTTTCTCATTCCAATGCTGTGTTGCAAACTTAAGCTATGCAGAAATGGTCTTCTTGAAGAGCAGGGCTCTCCTCCAGTCTATCCTTCCATGAAAACCATTTTTAATCAGTCCATTACTGATAGTGAACTCATGAACTCTGACATTTACCATAGCAAGAGAGGCCTGTTAAACCTTAAAGTCCTTAGGGCTTTTTGAGACTTCTAATAGCATCATTCAGTTGATCTTGAAGAGAATTTGTTAGGATGAACACTTCTGGGTATATTGGCAGTGGGCTTGAATTTTCTTTCTTACCCTGGAATAATGGACTTCATATTGTTAGGCAATGGCTTTGTAACCCTTCTCAGACTGATAAGCAGAAACAGTTCTTGGAACCTGAATTAATAGGCCCCTACATTATTCCATTTCAGCCACCAAAACAATGTTATTCTCTTACACAGACCAAAGTGAGCCTACTCTAGCTTTTCTTTTAAATGCAAGGTCTGCAATTTACAAAGGAAATGAACCACTCCACCAAGTTCCTAGAGGAATGTGCAACATTTATTGGCTATTGTATCTATTTTCCAGTTGACATGAAAACCTTTGCTTTTTTCTGTTCCTCTCTGGCACACATGTGTTTATGTCTATATCTTCTATTCCCCCAGGTCACTATGAGGATGTGTATGCTTCATAATGATGGATTAAACAAACAGGAAAGACAAATGTTTTGACAGAGTAAAAGTATTCAGTAGGAAAAAAAGGTCATTAAAACCGTGTAAAATTTTGCGTGAATATAGAGTGACAAAATGCTGGTTACTATTTGTATAGTTGGTAGACTGGAGCAAAATGTCTTGCTTAATCATTTTTTCTTGATTAAGCATTAAGGTTAAGCATAGCAGGAACCTACACCTACAATTATTTAGTGAGTTACATGTGCTTTCTTCCCATGAATGGCAGAATTAATTTATTATGACTCTAATCAATTCATTATGTTACAATATATTAAATCTAAAAATGTATAGATTATAACAATCACAATTTTTATATTAATGTGGTACCTTCTTTGTCGTAGAGTGAAATGCAAGAACCAGGTCACACCTTCAGAAGGCTCAACAGCTGAAATGTTGAGCTCCTCCCTTATTTTTTCCAGCATGGAATCAACCTTTACTTATTCCTTTGCAACCGATACATGCAGATACATCATCGTACTTGAAAAACATTCACTCTATTTTTAAATGGAAATAATAAACTCCCATAGATGATACACATTGCCTGTGGCTGCCATGGTATTTCTGTACAACCTAATCCTTTTTACTTAAACACTCTTTATTTGATTTTTTCTAAAAACATTACACATCTTAATGACTTACTTTTGAGGCTTATCCGGCTTCTTCTCTGGCTTTTCCGGGTAGGGGATAATAAGGTCAATAGCATTCTCTGGCTTTTGAAGCAGAGTTCCCAATTTAATCTTGATCTCCTTAGCCCTTAAAAAAGATTTACATTATTTACATTATTTACTTTTATTGCAAGAAAACATATTTTAAGTGTAATAGAAGCTTTGAAATACACTTAGTTAATAACTTTTGCTTGTCCTTTCCTTGTTTGCAAGTGCTTTAAAATACTCTACATTATTTTTCTGTGAGTGTGCTTAAAGGAATTTTTTGGGAACAAAAATGAATTAAGGCACAGTCTTGAGACAGAATATGAATTGGTGAAATGTAATCTAAATTGTAAATGAATTATTACAAAAAGTGCCTAACATGGTTTAGAATTTTCAAATAAAAAACACTGGGAGAATGTACATAATTTAACAGAATTATTGTTCTTATACACACAGTGTCATGACATTTGGTTTAATAAGACTATAACAAGACTACTACTAAATAAGTAAAAAATAGGTTTTTATATAATTTTCTAAGATTTAGAATAGACAACTTCTTTAAATGTTTTGCTTAGGTACCTTCTTCTGGAAAGTATTGAATTGACCTCTTAAAGGCAAAATATCCAGTAGGCCTTTTCCTTATATGTACAATACAAAACATAATGCCATGCATGTAAAATGTTAACAAAATATCAGCCAACATCTGTGGAAAGCAGAGAGGTGGAAGGAATTCACACTATGAAATGATGTATTTGAAAGGATAAAGAAAGATAAAAAGTATATAAAAACCCAAATAAAGACATTTCTTAATCATTCTTAAATCTTAAATCATTTATAATTTAAATCAAATGCTAACAACGTACTTTTCGTCTTTTAAACATCTAACTGAGCAGCAACATATTGATTAACACTACAGATTGCTACTTCTGTAATATGCTGCTTTTTTCATATGTCAGATAGCATTTTTTGGGCTTTTGTCATCATGACCGGAATTAAAAATAGCTTTTTGGCAAGGATCTTGCGATTTAAGCAGACAAAGATTGATGATGTGCCATTGAGTCCCATACCAGTACTGTATATATACACTTCTAACTGAATTTCTTGTCTGGTGGTTTCTGACCTAATGACATACAGTACTGCTTGATGCATTTGTGCTATAGGGCTTTAGCCCTCTGTGAGATGAATTAATTATAAATGCACCATGCAAAGAATGACAGCTGAAATGCAACTGACAACAAAAAATAAGCAACAGGCTTACAAAGCCTTTAGCAGGTATAACATGGAAACAAAAGGTGTGAATAAATGATGTGATTACATAAGAGAAAAACTGTCATTACATTGTCAGTATGCTTAAGACAAATGTATACCCGTATGGCTTTCATTGTAGGGACCATTTGTTGTTGAGTTATGAGGAGAAACATGGTGAAGTGCAAAAATAATATTAATGAACAGTTGTCTGAGAGGTTTAAAACAAAAAAAAAAGTGAAGACAGATTTTCAAGTAAAGGCCAATGATCCTTTTGTATGAAACTTACAGAGCTGTCTAGAGAAAAAGCAATTTTTTAAAAGTGCTATGTGCTGTACATGTAAATAAGGCCTGAAAACGTTGAAACATAATGTCACCTCTCTAAACATCTGAGTTACACATAGGTTTTTGATAGGTTTTTGAGATTTTACTGAACACAGGTACAGTATATTAATATTATCAGTTCTATGTTCAATCACCTTAGTTTTAGTCAAAGCAGATGAATACTTTTGATCCATTGAAGTTACAAAAACATTCCAACCAAACATAAATCATTTCTCAAAATGCACATTTGCATAAAAAGAAGCCATGTTAAATTGTATGTGACATTAAATATTAAAAACAAAATCATATTTTATTGTCCATTTATGGAAAGATAAGTGTACATCTCCCTTCTGCTTATTTCACTCTCATTCTGGTAAAAGGTGAATGAGAATAATGAGTGATACAAGATGTACAGTACTTCAAAATACACAGTTAAATTTTTTGTTGCTGAGAATATTCCATTTAATTTTGTTATTTATGCAAAGCAGATTAGAAACAATAGTAATGAACATCATTAGGTTTATCCAAGATTACAAGACAAAATATATATTTGACAACTATTATTTTCTTATTGAATTGCTAGTTGTTCTATGCACAAGTTCCCAGAAGTATGGTTATGGATTAATCTATTTCTAGATTTGCCATTTTTATCCATATTGCCATGGATGTGCACAATTTATAGTTTAGAAAGAGAAAGTATTCACTGAATCTCAGTCTATGATAAACAACATCCCTATCAATGAAAGAAGAAAAAATATAGAGAAAGATAAATAAATGTACATTTAATATTGATGCTAACTTTTATTGTGATGTCCTGGGTAGTGTTTTATAATATAAGTAAGACATTTGTGCATAGACAAGTAATCACAAGTGAAATTATATTAAAAAAAAAAACAGTAAAAAAAGTTAATTTATTTCTCACCTCTCCAGACATGTTTGGGGCAAGGCTGCTAATCCTTTACACATTTTCTTAAGTTTTCACCTTTGGTAGTTACAAGGTCTGTCCACAACTATTACTCCTAGAACAGCCTTTTCTTTTTTGCTGTTGTCTTTCAGCACTTGAGTTTTATACAGCTAGCTTGCTGGCCCAAGGCCAGGGCCTCAGCCAATCATATTGACTCATTTAATTACAGACAAAGGAACACATACATACTTAGGAAAGATTAGGTCTGCAAGCGTCAGATCACTGACATCATCGCAGATGCTTTCCAACACTGTTTCAACATTAGAGACCACTCTTACTCTAGTCATTTGTTCTTTGACCCCTGTAACTAATGAACTTCCAAACCATTTACACTTGCAGTTCTTTTTTGTTTTTATTTTTTTTCACATACCTTTAAGAGAGTATAGAAATTGACCACGTTTGGATTGAAGAACCTAATAGTTCTGTATTACATGTGTTTCTTTATGTGTAACATATGTTCAAGTGCACTTAAACCAGACATTGTTAAGGCTTAATATAGTATATAGTCTTTTACTGTATTTGTATACTTGAAACATAATGTTGCCTGTGTCTTGCTGATCATCATAGCAATGATAGCAATGATGATAGATACAATTGTAAACCCAGTATTTATTTATAATAAAGGTATTTATTGTGGATTTATATCAGTGGGTAATGCCTCTGACTCCAGCACCTAGCTGACAGATTGGAAGGTAAAGTGGAAAATAAATAAATTGTTATCATAGGTTGCACAGCACAGTTTGAAAAAGAGGTGGTCCTTTGTTTAGGCTTAAAACGTACATTATAATGAATGGTGCGCTAACACAAATACTGTTTTGGAATGAGTGGTAAAGAGGACATACTTTATTTGCGGTATCTTTATACAGAGAAAGCACATCTGTTTGCATTTCAGAATCTGTCTTCTGACACACTAAGGAAATGTTCGGAAACAGAATATTTGGAAGCGTACACAAAGTTATATATAATACAATATAAACGGAGAAAGTCTTAGGGTGCAATATGTGTCTATAATCTGTATGAGTTGTCATCATCACAGTCAGCACATACTAAGTGTAACATCTGTACATCTTTAGACTGTGATGTTGATGTACGCAAGCTCTTCTCAGGGGAGAAATACCATCTGTTGTTTAATAGAAGTGGAAACACACCATATATATATATCGGAATTCTAATAAAACAATTCTGGAATGTAAGTATAAACGATAATATGTCCTAATAAAGTAATTACATCAGGAGCTCAGTAATTTAATTTTCCTTACTTTCATACCTCCATACGTTTATAAAATTGTTCATTCCTTTTCTAATTTAGTTTTCTATTAATAACAAACTTAGGACTTTTTTTCTAAAATATTTACTGAACTCTTTGTGTATTACCTGTTTACTAAGATGTACTACTGTTTGTACAAATAAGAATAACTAAATATACCACTGACCAATAATGGGTTAATAATTAAGAAGTTTAAAACCACTGGAACAGTGATAAATATGTCTCGTAATGGATCAAAGTGTACAGTATCTTGTCCCCATGCACAGTAAGGACAATGGTTTGTGAGACACAAATAATCCAAGAACAACAGCTGGAGAATTACAAAACCTGGTTGCACCTTGGGGGTCACCAAGTCTCCAAACCTACAATTAAATACCACCTCCTTGCTAACAGGATATTTGGAAAAGATTCCAGAAATGAACCTTTACTGAGAGCTACTGCCAAACATAAGTGCTTGGAGTTTGCTGAGGGGCATTGTCACTTGGATTGTAACTGAGTGTTGTGGTCAGATGAGACAAAAGTATATTGACCATGCACACTTCTTTGGTCCTGAAAGAAAGCTGCTTATGCAGAAAAGGAACATCATACATACTGTAACATATAGTGGTGGATCTTTCATGTTATGGGGTAGTTTTGCTTCCACTGATCCCAGGGCCTTTGTTAAGCTCATTGGCATCATGAACTCTACTACTTACCAGGATATTTTGTGTCGAAAACTTGGCTGAAGTGGATATTCTGGCAACACAGTGACCCAAAGCAAACATCCCAATCAACAAAGAAATGGTTAATTCAACATCATTTAATTGATATAAACATTTTGCAATTACCATTTCAGTATCCACACTTAAACTCCATTGAGAACCTGTGGTGTTTTAATGAAGAGGGCAGTCAATAAGTGCAGCCTGAAGGCTATCAAAGATCTGGAAAGATTCTGTATGGAGTGATGGTATAATATCCCTCCCAATGTGTTCTCCAGTCTTATAAAACATTATAGAAAAAGGTTCAGTGCTGTTATCCTTTCAAGGAGAGGGTGCACAACATACAAAAACAGGGGTGCCAATAATTGGGGCACTTAATTTCTTTGGAAATAAGTTTATAATTTGTGAAATGTGTGGTTGATTCTATTGAATAATCATTAATAAAGTAACATACAGTTTACTCCACATGTTGTAAAATTACACTATACTGTAGCTCATTACTGTGCTGTTTGTATTATACAGCTTTTTTTGCTTTTTATTAAGGGTGCCAATAATTTGTGAGGTGACTGTAAATACAAATGCACTAAACATGGATAAGTACAAAAGAAGACAGTTTACTTGTTTTTAGTTTCACTTAGAGACAGGGGCACAAATTAGATAGGGCTGCTTGAAATGAGCAGTGATACCTAAGAGCATGAGTTTCCCATGTGCTTCTAAGTGGGCGCATGTAGAATGTCATGACATAGAGTTCAGTTTCGTTATCCTCATTAAACCATGATCTTTATTACGTAAGTGATTCCGAGAAAAGGAACTAGTGGCTGGACAAAAAAGCTTTGATGACAGTTTCTCTGTATGTTTGAAGCATAAGGGAAAATAAATTACTAGGCACTTACAGTAAAACTGATTGAAAAAAGATTTTATAAACATTTTATATCATATTCAATGTCTCGAACAATAGCAGTAATCTTTTTGTAATAACCACAGTTTGTAATCACTATGTTGTCTAATGTTTGAAATTTGTCTTGCACAAACACCATAGAAGATGATTGCTTTATCTATAGTTAAATTACTTAAAATGTTTAATTCATGATTATAATTTATTTTATTAACAAGTGGTTAAAGTGTCGGCACACTTCTTTGACTTTGGTTACAATGTTTAAAATGCATAATCATTGTGAAGTTGCATTTAAAATGACTTTTGTTAAAATAAGAAGATTCAAAAGAATCACACAAAGTAAATTACATGAAGGATTGTACACAATATTTGAGAGCAATATGCTGTGGTAAGATTGGATTACAAGAGAGCAGAATGTGAGGCCTAATCAGCAGGAACAATCTTTTGTTATCTTTGCTTTCCATAATGCTAGTTCCCTCATCTTGTCCTTCTCTCTTGTTCTTGTCTGTCACTGTTGTTAAATAACTCAAACAAAAACTATCACGTTTGTGTCTGATCAAAAGTAAAAAAAAAAAGATTCCAAGTTTGTTGCTTTGCACAAGCATATTTAACAATAAATAAATATATTCAATATTTTTTCTGAGCAAGGTGGTCTGCAGTCTGATGAGAAAGATATTTTTTAATATTTTGAAGAAATACTGGACTTTGGCCATGTATTTCTCCAGAATAGCGCAGGTATTATTGTACATCAATTATACTATTACTAAAATATTGTTAACCCAATCAGAGTGTAGTTATTACATATACAGTAACAAGTCTTATTATGTTGTATGGAATGTTTTTTTCACAAACGTTTAATGCAAGATCGTTTTTATACAGTACATTCAGGAATTGTGTGTAATGCTTCCTACTCTGTTTCTGTCTTAAAACAATATGTGGTATGAGATAACTCAGAATTCTTTACAAACTACAGTATGTCCTCACCAAAACAACTGCACATTTCCTGGATATTTTCTATTTCCTGGGCTTTTGAGGAGTACTGCAGATAACCGGAAGTAGTTTTTCATCATGCCAAAGTACAACTCATTTAGGTTTAAACAGTAACACATGTACTGAACCTCTAGAATTTCTGCATTTCTACACAGTTGCTCCAGGTGTGAGTATCTTTTAATCACATTGGATGAAATGTGGATTGGTTTTTCACATTTAAAGCACAAACTATTCCAACCAAAACTTAACATAAAATATTTTGGGTAAACCACGGCACATTCATTTTAGGAAAAGAAAATATAAAGTATAAAATATAGATACAGTATATAATGTATATTGGCTCATCTCTCATGTTGAAGTGTTTATTATTAGGAAACAAATGTTGAGTCAAAACCTTTCATTTTGGAATGTCATTTTGATACCTCCCATTCATCGAAAACAATCCCGGAACAGCTACTGTAGATAAAGAAAAAAAAAAGCAAACTACCTACAAGAGAAACAGCCTATTCCTTTTGTTCTGTTTTTACATTTCTGTACTGTACAGTACTGTACCGTAAATTGAAAACATTGCATTGAAAAGCCTTTTGATTTTATTGGAGCTTTTGTGCAATCATAAAACATTTAAGCTCGGAAGACAGAATGCAGATGCAGTATTAATAGAAAGAGCTTCATGCAAAGCACCAACAGCAGACTAAACTTAAATGTATTGTGAAAAGATGTTTACTTAAGAAACCCGGTGATGGCTTACATAATGTAAATAAAATAAAATAACTCAGTAAATTGCATGCTGAAAGCACGGTTTAAAATGGTTCAAGATTCAAGCAATTATTACATGACAATGTGTTCTATAAGGACTAAGGGCAAAGTCACTTTTTCATTTTGTTTTTGTTAGGTCCTAGGAGTGTGGTACACCAAAATAAAAGATGTTTAAGTAGTACAAGATGAGAGAATGGTGGGATTGAATTTTGTAAGGTGAATAAAAATAAGAACAGAACATGAGAAAGTTTTCAGGATTGGACCGTTGTACTTGGTTGCTAAGACATAATTGATCTGAGTCTGCTATCCAGCTCTTTTTAAGCAGACCCTGGAAATTGTTTCAGTGACATGTCTCAATAACATGCTCCACAACCTTACAGTTATTTTGCTAAAGAAGTGACTTTGTTTTTCAGTCTTTAATGCAGTTCCTCTTAAAAACAAAATATCTCCTTTGATCTATGTTTCACCACTGAAGTGAAAAGTAAAACATACAGTAGATACTTCTAAAATTGTTGTTGTATATTGGTGTAAATGTAGAAGCTAAAACATTCAAATTTACAATACATGTCAACAGTTACAGAAAATTATAACTGATATAATATCTGTTATCAGATAATATATATCTGATCAAGTCAAAATTATAATTAATACTGTATATACAATAGATGTCTATAGATATACAGTACAGTAAATAACTAAACTGAGAGGCTAAACTGTAGGCTACCTAATAATGTGTTCATTTCTTATCATAAAGTCACTATGACTAAACTCATCTGTTCATGTTTAATTTGTGTTTAATTAATGTGAATAAATGTAGACATCATAAAAGCATGCTGGTTTCAATATTAAATTAACAGAGTCCGTTAGTGTTATTTAATTCCTATTTGCAAATTATTTCACCTTATGCCACCTTATTACAGTACATACCCAAAAGTACTCATTTGTTTGGTGGGCAGCTGTGTAAATATTTGGTGGATATTAGTCCAATGAGAAATGACTTTTCACAGCTTCCATTGTATGATTTATCATTATGTATATCATATAATGCTCCTAAACATCTTAATTATTGTTAAATTTCATAGTATAATTATCTTTGTTATGTATATAATGAGTATATACAATATGTACCACAGAGTTTTGTTATTTATTCTGATAACTTGTAACTGTTTTATTTTAAATGTTAAACTTTTGGAAGGAACTTGTGTTTATTATTTTGAAAGGTGACATTTAGGCATTATCATAATCTATATCTCTATGTTGCAGTTACACTATGATTTGCACATTGTAATACCATTAATATGTAATAAGTACTGGTCTTTCATGTAATTACCCTTTCCTCATGGGTATAAAAAGAGATGGCAGCATATCAGGATATTTTTGCCAAACAGGAAAGGGACAAGCCATTGTAATTTAGCTACATAACACAAAACCTGTCAATGATCCCTAACTGCTCTAATCAAAGCTTTTGGCTTGATGCCACTGTTGCTTTTATTTTACGGAACAATCTTTCAACAGTTTATGATTTCCTCTTCTACAGAAAAGGAACAAAAACTTAATCATAGTAATGGGCAAAGAATGCTACATATATATGGCTATACCACAACAATAGGTAATGATAATAAATATTTGAAAAATTAGGGCTGAAAAACAAGAGAATTTCTGTTGTCTTGGAGCACGTACAGTACAATACTATTGCAAGTAATAATCTGATTTTTCTAAAAAAGCTGAATAACTCCTCATCCATTTTAATTGAAGCATAAATGTGAACACTTACACATTAGGAGAATGTTTTGGAAAGTTTTAGAAAAATTCATACTCCTCTTCAACACATGGAGATGAGACCTTTCCACTTTTTATCAACACAGTGTGCTAAGCAACATGGAAATTATTGATATACACAAACAAATTAAAATTAATTATTTCAGGTCATTAACATCACATTACCATTATTTGTGGTACTGTGAACACACATTTGATTAATACTTACTGTATAAGCACAATCACCCTCAAAAACTTTAAACAATTTTTTTCACTAAGAAAAAATAATTGTTTACTGGCAAAGAAAAAAATGATAAAACCTTTTACTTGGTCAATTTCTTATGTAGTCTAATATACCAATATTTTCTTTAAACTAGGATATGTGAAGTTACTATACATTTTTGGTTAGTAACAGGGACCTAAACATCTTAAAAACTATTTTTATAGTGAGTTAATTTCTCTAACCCTCCACATATGGTACAGTAAGTGTTGACATGCATTCTTATTTTCTTATTTAAAAATTCTATCATTAATCATTAGAGTGCATTATTGTAGCACAGCGGACAACATTTTCACTTATTTTTTTAATTTTTATGTTTTTTCTTATAATAGTTTTGAAGCAAAGTGTCATGGTTATTGAGTTTTGAAGAATTCTGCTGGATTCCAAAAATAAATCGCTAAATGATGCTTAACACCTAATAAATGTATAGTTGTCTGCAACATTAAAAAAACATTACCTCACAATAAAAAAGACATAGAAGCCCAAAGGAATGCAATCTGTTTGTAGTCTTTTGAGGAGTAATTATCTGTGAAAACCTTTATAGTCGCTTGGAAACCATGTGTTCCAGATAAAGTGTTCTCTCTTAAGCAACCTTATTATTGTTTTGCACTTCACATTAGCTCCCATATTGGAACACTTTACCTCATCAGCAGACAATTTCACTTTTTTAAACATACCAGTTGAGAACACGTACTGTTTTTATTTATCTGCTCATAAAGTAAAAATAACTTATTGAAATAGTTTTCAAAGAGGAAAGATATGTTTTCAGAATTTAAAAAAGTTCCATTATATTTTATTTGGATTTTGTTGACTTTTTGTCTCCATTCTGTGAAAATCTACCTTTATTAAGGTATAGGAACTGAAAATTATAAATGTTTACCAAACCAAACCAAACAAAAATGTTGTGTATTTTAAATTAATTTAAATTGACTTGATTACTGGCAGTTGTTGTAGGAATTTTTCCGGAGTTGACTATATTAAAAACCTTACTATACACAAATTAAAATAATTTGCATTGTAATCTTGACTGTATCACAGTTTTAAATTTAACTTCCAGAAAGTTTGTTTTTCATTGTAAATGACTCACTAAATGATTCTTTTTAGCGAGAATAGTTGAGGAAGCAAACTAAATAGGCCAGAATGGAATCTGGTAATGCAAAAGCCAAAAAAAGAGAAATACCTAAAATGTCTTAATGACAGTTACAGTTAATATAATTTAAAACTTATTAATTTATGACTCAGTTTACAAGATGCTAATCCTTTTACTAGATTGCATCATTGGCTGGCTGCAGGAAACAAGGGTGGTGTGTCTGCATTTTAAAATGAAACAGAACTTTTAGCTTTAGAATTGGAAATTATACTGCATATACTGTATGTATAACAAACAAGTTGTTAAAACAAACATCCTTTAAAGAAACATGTTTAATTGAGAATGATCTGACTCTTGCTTATAACAGTTATGTTTTTGTCTCAGTTAGCTTATTAACAGTCTCCTTCACTAACTGTATAAATAATTTCTAAATTAAAGTTTGCAGTATCTGTGATACTGAAAATTTTGTAATACACTTTATTAAAAAGAAGTAGAAAACTTGGTCAAATGTGTATGCTGGACTTACAGTGTGTTGTTGAAAACAGTATTCAACATCTATGGTACAATGGTCATAACCACTATCAACTGTGAAGCTGACTTAAGTCAGATATACAGTATAAAGGTGATATAGTATAGTCTTTCCCACAGAATCTTGAATTTCTTACATAATGTCTAGTTATATATGAATATGTACAAATAGTTTTCTAAAATGAATGTTTTAATAACACAAGACCAAATTATATGTACTTATTAGCTTTCTTTCAAAATAACAGGACATTATCTGATTTTATTGCTAAGAATAACAGAATCAATTATTATTATTGTTGTTGTTCTTGTTGTTGCTGTTGTTAGAAAAAGTATATCGACCATACCATTGGTCCATCCATTTTCTAACCACATCTTTCAATTCAGGGTTGCTGTGGAACTCGCGGTTTAGTTGAATGGTGAAAAAAGCAAACATAATTAAAGCCCATTAAAATTTCCTATTTCAGTTGTATCTAAGCAATTTATTCAAAATATGTTGTTCTTTGCTTGGCAATGACATTTTATCAGCATTTTAACCATTCCTTTTTTAACAGGGGTCACAGCTGTTAGCAGTGATATGCTTGGCTCCCACTTACTGTTAAAAAATCAACAAATAACACTGAATTTATATAATCTGAATGTGATTTTCTATAATAAATCAACGTGAGAATAAAGGGGAAAGTGAACTGCTTTTCATTTTAAATGTAGATATATGTAGAGAAAGGTCTTTACTGTTACCATATACAGTATTTGGTGTTAAAAATATGGCATCAGAAAGTAGCTTCTGTTTATTCATCTTTCAAATAAAAGTGCTGAACAAGTTAAAGTTTGTCATGAAGCTGTTTCAAGTAGTTTAATAAAAAAACAGCATTCTAAATCTTCAAATTTCTTGTTGAACGTTCCAAGAAATCTCAGAATGGAGAATGTTTCAGGGAAATTTGATTGAAATCTTCACAATCCTGAGAGGGGTCAACAAAATAATGTATAGTAATTACTTCAGATTTTCCAGTGATATCTAGACTAGACTAGTACTGTATCTGTGAATGAAGTGAAAACGGCTTGAGAAGGAGAGATAAGAGGTACTGTACTGTATATTTTTCAAAAAGTGAATTGTTATGCTAAACCATTTTGGAACTTTTATTATTCTTTTGAGAGTTCTTAGCCTTTAGACTTACTAACTCTTCACTATGTTTTGTTGATGGTAATACATAGTTTGTAATCAGTTTGTGTCTCTATTTCCAGGGCCTTAATCAATGTAATTTTACTGCATATGCTAATATGTATATACTGTACTTTTGCTGTTTATGCCTGTCTGAAGTAATGATTATTGTGATAATCACTTATCAATAAATGTTAAGTATTCTAAGTTATCATAAACAGTAAAAAGTTCATTATAACTAAGAAAGTATTAAGTTAGAGATGACTTATGTAAAAGATCTTTAGGCCTGTTTTGTAACTGTAACACATTAATTTGATATATGATTCCTAGTCTCTGTTGTTTAGTCTTAGGCTAGATTTTGAGCTGTGTTGGAAGTTTCCAATAAATGTAAGATGATCTTATTTGTGATAGCCTCAAGTGAAGGAGACTGTGGGAAATATAAATATTTAGTACCCTGCAGGCCTTAATCTGGTATAATCTTCAGGCCAGAGGGAAAAGTCAAATGTGATTTTTGTAATACAAATACATTTAAGTCAAACTGATGTTATTTTTATGACTGTTTTACCAAGTAGTATTGTAGTCTAAAATCTTAATCTCTCCTCTCTCCATCTTGCTTTATCTATTTCGATAGTGGTCTGTCTGATTTTCGTTTATCTCTAATTGTCACTAAATATAGAAGATCGCATAAAACTCAACATATACTATATATATATATCTTCTATGTTTAGTGTGTCAATTAGAAAGAAAATAAACTCTGTATTGTTAAAATTACATAAAAGATGTGCATTTCTGCACACAGACACGAATATGATATAATAGATAATAATAGATACTGAATATGATATAATATCTGGAATATATCAGTGACTTCTTGGTGGACAAGCCTGCTGTAGAATGAGACCTCAAATTGCCAAGGTTGCATTCTGTCAAGAGTTTATAAGCTGTTGTTGAACAGTTTCTCCACAGTAAAAGGTGTGACACACAGACATTGTTCATACGGTAAATCATTTGGGAACCAGCTAATGTCGATAAGAGCAGGGTATTGATGCCAGGAAGCTCCTAGTCATGATCTGGTACAGAAGTGCCAGTTACAAGTGGGTTGTAAAGCCCTTCTGTTGAGTCAAGTGCACATTACAGCAATTATTCTGCTTATCCCTTTTGGAGAGGGAAATAGAAAAGGTAAATACATAAAGTATATATTATAATTTCCAGTTGGATAGTTGCAACTGGAATTATCTTCTTTTTGCAGCCAAAAACACAAAAGAGATGATGAATAGAACATTACTGACTGAATCTGTGGACTGAAAACTTATTCACTCCAGTACGCTGATGATACTGTAGTTTGTGTCTCCTAGCAGTTGTCATTATATTTTCAGAAGCACATGTGAAGATGAGACTTACGCTTAACATTAAGAGGACACAAATTCTCTCTCTTTGAGCTCATGATCAGACACTGATCAGATTCATGACCAGTGTCTGAAGAATGTAGAGCATGTCCTACATCTTCATGGGTATCTTTTCTAGAAGGCTGAACTTTATTAATGATTTCCACTTACAGGGATAAAACATAGACAATGTACAGAGACAATTCTAAGAACTGGGGTTGTATCATCATCTTTGTTCATGGAACAATATTATGTATCACATGTAAGGATAGACACATTGACATCTGTGTTCTCTCCAAAACAGGGTAGAGAAACTATTATCATCTGCCATCTGCTTTATTGGATTGGTCATGTCACCTGGATCACAGCAATCATTAAGAAACACATGCACAATATCAACTCTTGTGGCCCTCCACTAAAACAAATGGAGGAGGAATATATAATGTAGGAGCAGGTCCAGCAGTTTGAGATTCAAAGTGTCAGAACAAGGAATGCAGAGTGAAGTGGTTGAAGAAAGCCATGACTGGATTGGACTGTACAAGACTGGGCCTAAGGATCTCATCCCTCCATTGTTTGAAAAAAGTGACTGATGTGACTGACTGTCTTATGGTAGACTCCTACAATCCATAACATTAACAGAATTTGAACAATATCTGAACAAATGTAGAAGAAAATATTTAGCTAAACAATAGGATTTAAAGTTTAAAGAGTGCAAATGTATCTGTTTAAAATTTGGAAAAAAGAAATTGACATAGTTTTGTGCAACTAATGACGAATCATTGCAAACAAGAACAGTATCTTTGGCAATCATAATGTGCTGGTTATTTCCATAAGCTATGGAAAAATACACATTTAACCTATTTTATTTTATATTCAAAAGAGGCATGCATTTTATAAATCCTGTTTAGGATTAATAAAGGTGGATTCGGAATAAAAATAATATAATAATATACTTAAATCATAGATTGAGAGACGTTTTTGATTTATAATGTATGATTACATCATACATTAGATCAATAGAATGATTTATGGAGGTTCTTTCAAAAGGAAAGCAGTAAGGGATTTTTTTGGTTACATTAAACAAAATTTAGACATTTCTTGTGGTACCTTGATTACAAGGTTTTGTCCATAAAGCTGTTGACACCTTCTGCCTGGCTCTGTAATTAATGAGTTCTTAATCTGTCAAAATTGTGTGTACATGCTATAATCGCTTTAACATTACAGAACAATGTTTTGTATATAATGTATAAGCAAGTTTTATTGGAAGCAACAATAAAATTTTGAAAAAACATTGCCAAGTATGATTTAAACACAAGTTTTGGTTTAGATGTTCTGCTTATACACTAGAAATAGAACACATTTGAAGAGTTCAGCAGGACTTTTTTTGTTTGAATAATTTGTTCTACAAAATCACAACCCCTCTTGTTTTAGAGCTGAGAAAATACAAAACAAAAATGCAGAAAACTACATAAAGTATTTAGAAAAGGTTATCTGCATTTTTTTGGCAGAGACAATCAAAACATCAAAGAAGCATTTGCGATTATTATCATCAAAGGTATATGATTAATAGGAATGCCTTGGGTGCCTCCATGATGACAAATTCAAAACTTGGAAAATGGGAAACAGACTTCACTTGTTGTAAGTACAGGCTATATACTGTAGAAGCTTAAACAAGTTTTGTACATTTTTCTATATTTGTGCAAAAACTACATAAATTAAGGAGATGTGTGTCTGTGTAAGAGCATGGTCTTCATTAGTAAGATAGTCTTTAGTGGAGCCCTGAGACTCATGATAGAATTTATTCCAGTGTCTGTAGTGTTAAGCAGATTGAGTGTGTGACTCCCCACCAGATGAGATGTTTTTTTATCACACAGTTCCCTCCAACAATGCTGAAACCCATTTGTGTAGCTGGGTGGACTGGAGCAATTGGGGTCAAGTACTTCCATCACCAGCAACACGCACCAGCAATTTTTCAGTTAATCATCCAGAGCCTTAACCACTACTTTACACATTCTCTCTGGTTTTGAAGTACAACCATGTTTGGCCTGAAGGCTTCTTCAGAGTGGACCAAGAATGATTCAATGATTGAAACAATATTACAATAATTAGGTGTAAAATCTTTCCTTTTTAAATAAGCAGTAATCCATTTCATTGTTTCATTGCATTCTGCAGCACACTTCTGGTAGGGGTTTTTGACAGTGTTATAAATCTAATTAATAAATACAGTAAAGCAAGATAAATTAAACAATACCCTTTTGGATAAAATAAGTCATTTAAAATCCAACATGAGCTTTTTTTCTGCACCTTTCCCGTTGAGTTGAAACGTGTCTCTTTTGACAAACCTTACATAGACTCTCATAAGAATAATTAGACACTTGCTCATTCTTAATACATTACAAAATGACAATTTACAGCAGGAACTGCTGAAAGGACCTTTTGCTCTTGCAGTGCAGTATTATGAGGTGTATTTTATGCTACATTGCCACATGTATTCCCTTCCACAAGATTTCAGCTGCTTTGAGACCTTAACCTTTGTGTCCTGTGCCATGACACACCAAATGCATCAATGATGTTTTTCAAGTGTAGGAAGATGTAATACAATCAATTGCCATAAACCTGTCCTTCAAAGAGACAGTGTTGTCTCTGTATCAGCTTTAGCTTTGATTAAATGATATTGCAATGTCACTGCTCTTTTATAATACAGACATGCTGCAAGACAATGAGAAAGGCTCAATGACAAGAGTGTTTTCACTTAAGTATCATATTAATCTTAAATCCTGATAGCGCATGCCATTTACTAGTTGAAAGATGTCCATAGAGGGCTATTTCGGAGCCATGAGGAAGAACTGAACATAACAAGGTCCTTGTCAAAAAGAAAAAAAAAAGTAATAGTCTGTTTCAATGAATATGGAAATTGTTGGTTCTTACTTATTTATCACCTGTTCTTTATAGGTCATCCAAAATATGTCATGCATTGGAATCAAAACAAGTGTTAAGACCACATTTTTTGCCATTTTTACACCGAATATATACACCAAAACTTATACATATTTAAGGTAGACTCTATGACTTCAAAGAAACAAATGCGTCTCATGGTGTTATTTGCTAGCTCCTTTAAGGTATGTGAATCACTTTTCTGCACTCTTAAGCATCACGAATAAACAAAAAATGAGTATAGTATCTATGGTGTTTACTAATTTCATTACAGAGATTTGTTGTAATGATGTTAGATAAAGGCTTTACTGCACAGTTGACGACATATACTGTACAACCATAACATGGCTCATGGGCTGATGTACACCTTATTAGTCTTTTGCAAAAATAGAACAGAACTACTCTTTGTTATAATTGAATGGATTAATGCTACACAGCAAATAATATAATTTGTATTCTTCATATACTTTTATTTGTAGTAAATGAAAACTGACAGGTTTCATTTAGTGTGAGAAAATCAAGTCTAGAGAAACAATGGGTTATGCTGGTGGACATTTATTTTGTGTACTGTATGTGCACCCATTTTGTTTAAAATGAAAAGGTAATTATTTTTTAAAACAGAAAATGTCAATGTTTATGAGTGTTGATGTAAAGATAATTGAACAAATTTCAATGAAGCAGAAGAAAACTGACAGGAGATTTAATTAATATCATTGTGTTCATAAATGCAAGCATTTTGTTAGATAGAGAGCAATGGCAGCAGTAGTACAAATACAGTATTTGTGGGTATTTAAAGGTTTAAGCCTTTAATGCATCTACTCGGGCATTTACAGTATGTACCACATTTATGCAATTGCAAAATAGAAAAAGTTAAGAACTGCATTAGTATGTTTCTAAATTAATTGTCCTACATGCTCCCCAGGGATTTTTGTTTCTGCTGCAGCTGTTCTTTTACAGATTTAGAGTGTAATGACACTGCCTAAAGGAATTTAAAAAACATTTATTAATGGACATTTCACTGACCTGCAGCAGATAAGAAGGGGGAAGAGAGATGTCTTCAAGATTTATTTCCACTTCAAATTATTTTCCCATTTAAATTTAAGAAAATGAATAAAAATGTTCAGAAAAGGAAATGGTCAACCCTTCAAATTAGAAAGAGAAGAAATCAAATAATCAAATCAGAAAAGCAGTACAAAACAGCATCTTCTGTGACTTTAACTGCTGTGATAGTATGTACTGTAGCTGTGTATGTACATACAGTATGTTTATGTGTGTATAAATGTTTATGTGGCATCACAGTGCCAATTTGGAAAGGCAAAGGCGATTTGATTTGGTTAATGACTGCTCCAATTACAGGCCGATCCGGCTGCTGTGCCATACAATGATTTTCGAGTGTGTGCTGGACGCACGACTAAGAATCATCATTGATATCTCGTCAAACCAATGCGGCACTGTGAAAAACTGCGTAACAATAGACGCCATACACGCAGCCCGCCTACTGATGGGAAGGCACCACGAGAAGAGGAAAACGATCCACATGGCATTTCTCGACCTGGAAAAGGCAGGGTACCGCACTCATCTGGCTGGCGCTGGGACAGCACCATGTCCCCAAAGCCTATGTCAGCTGGACAAAGCTCTTGTACCAAAAGGCCGCTAGCTCAGTACATTGCACCGCTGGAACCTCAGACACCTTCCCAATCAATGTTGGCATCCACCAAGGCTCAGCCTTGTCTCCTCTGCTATTCATACTTTGCATGGATACAGTGACCAAGGATATCCAATGAGGCATCCATGGACGCTATTGTATGCCGAAGATGTTATGGTAGCAAGTGAAACGCGACACGGCCTCGAACAGCAAGTACGGGAGTGGAAGACGTGCCTTGAACGATTCGGGATGAAATTGAACATCAAGAAGAGGGAGTACCTGGAATGCAGGGTTCAAACCGAAGGCACAATCGCAGCTGGTGGGGTCCAGCTGAACAAAGTGACCAAGTTCAAGTACCTAGGCTCATGTGTCAACTCCGACTGCACTACCCTCCAAGACGCCAAGACGCGAGTCAGTGCCGCTTGGATGAAATGGCGGCAGGTCACTGGAGTACTGTGCGACAAGAAGATCCCTTTGCGCCTAAAATCCAAAGTCTACCGCTCGGTGGTCAGACCAGTGGCCCTATAGGAACTGAATGCTGGCCAACGACAAAGAAACATGAACAGGCACTCCATACGATGGAAATGAAGATGCTGCGATGGACCCTCGGCTTGACAAGACTAGACCATGTTCATGAATGAAGAGGTGCGAAAAACACTCAAAGTCGCCCCAATCACTGGGAAAATGAGGGAATCGCGCCTGGGATGGTATGGACATGTGCTCCGCAGCAATGACACATCAATGGGAAAAACCGCCCTCGAATTGAATGTGGAAGGCCGCCGGCCCCGTGGACGACCATTTATGCGCTGCCTGGACCGGCTGAAAAAAGTCACCTGCTGAGACGCCGCAGACCGAACAAAGTGGAAAAATCGGTGCAAACAGGCAGACCCCACATAAGTGGGAAAAATGCGAAGAAGAAGATGTGTGTATATGTAACAGATTAACATGATCAGTTTGGCAGACTATCATCTTTAAAGGTTTCATGCACTGGTCAAGGTTATATAACTGTTTAGTCAGTCCAGGGCAGAGAAAGTAGAATTCTGACTGGCATTTGCTCATTTTCTGTGACTGGACATACAGTATGAGCTTTCTTACAACAACAATGCTGGTTGCTTTCAGTTCATTTAGATAACATCATGTTTTTAGTAAATGGGTTTCGGGTTGGATACCATTATATCTTGATTAGAGATACAATTTAATCAGGGAAAGACCTCTGAGGTCCCTCTGTCATTCTGAAGTAGAATGAGGGAGCTGTGGATGACATAGATAATGATAAAGAAATCACTTAAATGTGAACTCCTTATTATCATGGGAACAGCAAAATGAAACTCCACCAAGACTACCAAAAACTTTGGTATTATCATTGATGGCAACCTCACATTCACACTCTACATCTAATATGTGAGTCTCTCCTGCAGATTTGTCCTATACAACATCTGGAAGATCCACTCATTTCTAAACACTTACTCAACTCATCTCCTCATCCAGGCAATAGTCATCTCACTGCAACTCTCTTCTAGCAGGACTCCCTGCACGTACCATGAGACCATTCCAGCTCAAACAGATTGCTGCAACCCGCCTAGACTTGAACCTTTTGAAAGACACTCATGTTTCCCTCTCCATGTCACTCTACATTCACTTCCAACCATGGCATGCAGCTAATTCAAAAGCTTGGTGTTAGTCTACATGGCTAAGGGGACTTCCTCAGCATACTTCTAGACCACTGACAGAGATCTTCAACTAGGGCTCAGAGATCCAGTTCTTCAGGCCAACAGGCAATGCCAATGCTGAGGGGCCTGACTGTTTCCTATCCTGCCCCCCCAAAAGTGGTATGATTTACTTGTGTAAGTCAGAACCACAGACTCACCATATTGCCATCTGTTACGACCCCAAGTGTCTAGGGGAAAAGGGGTGTAACATTTAGGATAATTCTTTTGGAAGCAGGGGGGGTTTTGGTGAGGGACTAGGAAGCGTGATAACAAGAGTAAGGAACTAGAGTGGTGCCAAAGGAAAGAAAATAACAAACAAAAATGGAGCTGGCTAGGACAGTGAGGGAAAGCTAATCTGACTACAAAAGAAAACCCGAAACACACGGTCTTCGGCGTCTTCAACACCCTAGCTAACCTGCACTGACTACCCAAAACCATACAAGACAAACGACACTCACCCGTACTAAACTAGTGTACTAATACAAAATCAACTAAGTGTGTAAGTGAACCCAACAACCTAAACTAACCTTATATACAAAAGTTCACACTAAAACACAAGTGAACCAGGAAGACAACTAAAGGAAAACAAGAGTAATAAACAGGAGCAGGTTACAAAAGAACACAAATGTTGAACATGTAACACTGGGGCAAGGTAATGGCAAAACAAGGATGAACACACGAACAAACGAAAGTACAAAGAAACTAACGTAAAACCAACAAAACAACAAAGCCGAAGCTATACGAAAATACACACACACAAAGCAAAACAAACCAACAAACGAAGCCGAAGCAATAACCAGAATCAAAGCAAAGCGATAACCAAAACCAAACGGGACCGAAGTCAAACGAAAGGCCTCTGCTTGCTGAACCTCCATGTTATATGCTGAATAAGATGTGTTCTGATTGGCTGAGGGCTGATTGATGATGACATCATATTGAAACAGTGGTGTGATGGTTGGCCAATGGGGAAGGGAGAACAATCAAGGTTCAGCAGTGTGGACATAACAGAAAAAACACACACGGAACACACACTGGGACGTAACACCATCTACTAGAAGAAACTTCTCTTTACAACGTACCTAACACCAGAGGCCTGAGACTGACCTCAGCTTACTATGCTCTTAGATACTTCTTCTAGTGAGTCAAGCACTGTGCAACATCCTAATTCTTAATTAGATATTTTGAAATCTATTATTTTGTAATTTTGTAATCTACTGTACCTATTTGCTACTGAAACCAGATGATTTACCCTTTATTATGCCTATCTCAGATAAAGGTACTGTACAGTATATACTGTATGCATGTCTGGTACAGTCACTAGTCAATTCTACGGGCAAAAGGCTAGAGAAATGAACAGAGATCCAAACTGGAAGAAAGTGAACAGGTTATTCAACATGGAAAGAATCTGATCTGTTATACACCAGTGGAAGAAGTACAGTATGAAATAGAAGTAATTTATACACATACAGCATAGGGGGAGAAAATATTTCAGTTCTTAATGCATATTTTTAATAGAAATCACAACCTTTTAAACGGGTTATAACAAACCCATTTTTACTTTAATTCCATGTTCTTCCATGAAGTTTCTGGAACTTCTAAAATAACTGCAAACTTTTTTGTTTTAGCAGCAGCTAAAATTCACACATTAAATCCTTTATTGCACATTCTATTTCAGTCAAGTAACACAATAGACAGTTTTTATGAGGTGCTAGAATTTTGGCCACTCTATCCATATACAACACAGAATATTATTATTACAGTGTCTCTAGAAAACTCCAATTTTTACTTTTAGATGATTAAAAACCTAACGGCTTATGTCCAAGAAGTCTGATATCCAAGTACATGGAGAACCGGAGTTAGATCACTGGATAAAGCAGTTTTCGTTTTTCACAAGGGACAGGCAATGAGAAATTTCCCACGGTTTGAAGATTATGCAAAGCTCATACTCCCGTTTCTTGGATGAATGGAATCAGTTTAATTTTAACTTTAAACAATTGTTAGAATACATGAGGATCACTTGGGACTTTAGCAAAGCTGTTGAGATAACAGTTAATAGAGTTTGTTTAAATGTCCATTATTTTAAAAAGTCAAATGGGGATAGGTTGCTGAACGTGAAGCCCTAGTATGAAATATCATCTGAATGGGTCATCGTTGTGTCACCCTGAAATACTGTCCTTGAGTATTTAGCTAATTGTCATCAAGGGAATCTAGCATCACAAACAGTTTGTTCTCAGAAAATTATTCCACAGCCTCTTGTCTCTGAAGAAAAAACCCCATTACATTTAGATTTTTTGGAAGGATTCCATTAATGAACAAACATTCACACTCCTGTTCTGTGTTCTAAATGTATGGCATCTAAATACTATCCTTAAAACTTTTTTGGAGAATGAAAAGGAAAAGCTTGTTTTGACTTAACCATTGATTTTCAATTAACACAAACATTTAAATTAAATAACATTTTTTAGTTTTAATTTGAAAACATTTGTTGTATAACTCGATAGTGGTATTTGTGTTTGGATTGCTTGAGCTTGAGCTTTGGAGAGACACACATCAACAAATAACAAACCAAAACAGAATAATACACTAACAAACCTGTACTGTATGTGCATAATACTAAATACTTTAGAAACCCTGAGCCCTGTTTTGTTTCTCCTGATACAAAGTAAAGAATAGTTTGCCACCTGGTGTTCAATATTATATTTCATATTATACTGTATGTGATCATAAAGTTGTAGCTGACAGAATCCAATTTGGTCTTTCTGATTTGTTTGGTTCCTAGAACCTAATTGAGAATTTCCAATTTAGTTTCTCCTGTCACCTAGACCCCACAACTTGCAAAAGAAAAATGAAGGAAAAAAATGTCTTTTCTTTTTTTGCATATATAGAGATAAAATAATGTAACAAATTGTATACATTAAAAATGAATTTTAAATCACACAGAAGTTGCTGCTGTATACAACTCATAAATAGATAAGGCATTATATTTTTAGATAGAAAGACAATTACTAGCACATTTTCTTTCTTGTTAGAAAATGTGTGATATTTAACAGTCATGTCGGTAGTCTGTACACTATCTTTCTGATGTTATAAATTTTCCTGCAAGTAAAATGCTGGTATTCCTTTGCTTTAGAAATATTGCCTGTGTGCATACACTGCCAGGTGAAAATTTGTGGTAGAAATGTCTCCACCAGATGGTACTGTTCTCTTTCATGAGTGTTTAGTCTTAATCCTGGTCCTGGAGGACAACACTTTTGCTGAGTTTTGGTCTAGCAAGACACAAAAAAAAAATTAGTTTGAACTGTTTGACTATTTTCACCTCTTAAACACATTGGAGGTGGCATTTTTATTATCACATTTAATAAATAAAATAAAACCCCAAACTTTTTCATATAAAAAGGCACCAAATATTCCTGTGAAGCAACTTCTTAGTTTAATTGAGAATTTGATTAAGTAATTAAGATCAGCTGGTATTAAGACCAGCAGATTGGGAGCTCCTGTTCTAGTCAATATTTATTTTAAAGCTAAAAATTATTTAGAATTAGTTTAAAAAATGTGTACACTTTTT
The DNA here is from genome assembly GCF_040954835.1 of Lepisosteus oculatus. Classification (NCBI taxonomy): domain Eukaryota; kingdom Metazoa; phylum Chordata; class Actinopteri; order Semionotiformes; family Lepisosteidae; genus Lepisosteus; species Lepisosteus oculatus. Next base: position 13,142,762 of record NC_090704.1, on the reverse strand, counting down.
GAAAAGATTGTGTTTTATCAGTTCTGTGATAAAGGAAAGGCATCTTCTCGAATTTCAGGAACTTGTAAATCTTTGTTTTGATTATGTAATCTTGGCATTTGTACTACAATTTAATGTGTAATAAGAATTTATAATAGAATATAATTTTATTATATAATTGTATATAATAAAAAATATAAAGATTGTTTTTCAACACGATATGGATGTTTAGTTGTACATATTCATTCACACCCTTTACATCTTTCCAGGCCAAAGTTCTAACAGGATTAATATTGCTTGCTTAGTAATTGAGACTGATATGGTCACGAAATACCCTGTTGCACATCTGTGCATAAGCCAAAAGAATTTCATTATGATTATTGTAGTATTAAATTGTTTACACTTAAAGATAAGCCTTTAGGACTGTTTCCCTTTATGCAGGATGTAATTTCAACATATTGATTCCAATAATTCAGAAGGAAGAGTTGTAGATGGGAAATGCTCAAGATAAAAATGCTCTTAATAATAATGAAGTTCATTTAAGTTAATTAAATATATATATGAAAATAATATATATATATATGAAATGAAAATGTGAAATATTTATGAAATATATATAATGAAAATTAAACAGATATATTTTCTGTTTGTCTTAATGTGCTTTTTAAACACAAAGCTTTCTAGATTTAAGAAAAACAGGGAAATCTTCTTGTAGAATACAGAATACTGAAACAGCCAGGTTTTAATACTCTGCATTTCTTTTTATCTTATTTATCCACTGTTATTTGAAATTCTGAATACTTTATATACTGTATATGACACCTGATACATTCATCAATTGTTTGACTGCTTAAATACTGTATCAATGCACCTATGCACAGACTATAGGTACTATACAGTAGGTACACTATAGGTACAATAATAGTGTTTTAAGATACAGTAAGGCCTTTTATACTAAAGGTACCACAATTAGCTGAATTGCCTCCTCTCCTTTTTAACCTTTCTTGTATTTCCTTTTACATACTGAAGATTTTCAATTAAAAGCCTTTTCTAAAGAATCGGAATATGCACAAGTAAGCATTTGCCTTTTGCAAAATACATGCCATTTACTTTTTAGTGTAGTCTAGTGTAAAATTACATGATGTGTTTGCATATCAGGTAATATCACTGGGCAACTGACTTAAAAAATATGTAATATGTACTATATAAATGAATATTTGTTTCAATCCTATTTAACAATGTTTAAGTGACATGAATAACATTATTAAACCCACTTAAACAATTAGGTGTCATACAGCTTATGACATAGGTATGTGACTGATTATTATTCATTCTTCAAATTACAAAACCAGAATGATATATACAAAATATCCCCTATACAATACATCTGGAAAATTATTATTTTAGAAAAAGATGCAAAGATGTAATAGCAAAAATGTGATAACTCATAGTTTATAGTGTTCCAGATTTCTGTTATGCAGTATGTCTTCAAAGGGACATTTCATTCACCTAGTCACATATAATTATGCTAGCACTGTAACTACAGTATCAACCAGCCTCACAAAAATCGCACAACAAAAGACATGCACGTGAACGTGGAAAAGCTGAAGCTTCTTTTAAATCATAACAATGTTACAAATGAGGGGAAAATTTGAGAACTCCATTTTGACAGTTTCAAGGACATAAAAATGAAATACACATAGACTCATTTGCTTGAATGTGCTTTATTGTATATACATTATGTATATACTGTACTGTATATGCCTACAAATCTGTCTATGTGAAATAAAAGTCGGTATGCAGCATGACTTCAGAGTATGCCACACTACTCAAATATTCTATAAAAAGTCAAGATTTGTCACATACCTATGCAGATGCACAGCATTCACTCTTTTAAATTGCACAGTTTATATAACAACTGTCCTCCTCCACTCCCCTAAAGGTAATAAAATGATGCCATTTTATTACAGTGTTGTGTGGGTTTGGCTGCATAGTCTAAGATGAGCTGTACATTATGACTCATCTGATTTATACTGTAGGCAGAGAACATATGCTGTTCAGAAGAGAAAGGCTCAGGGATTGGTAGCTAATCATGGTTACCATGGTAATCAGTTTATTCTTTGTTGTCCCTTTAAAAAAATCCTTTGGTTTTTCTTATTATTCTAAAATGTCTTTTTCCAGCTGTAGTCTGTCATTAATGTAATGGTTGACAAAAATGACATAAAATCCTTTCTTTTTAATTGCTGTTTGTGACTTCTGCCAATAATACCCATCATCTGGATTATTGCACATTACCACTGCATTACAAATACAAATTACTGTATAAAAAATTACAAACTTCATCTCAGGGATGGAAAAAATAAAATAAACAACATGACCAAATTTACCTGTATAATCATTTTAAAGTTTAAAAAAAAAACACTAGCAGTTTAACTTGACATAAAACAATAAATTGCACATTTGAAAAGCCTTTGACACCTGTTCTTACTCATTAACTACTGACTTACATTGAACTTGAAATACTGCTGGCCAGCCTCTGCTCCTTCATTGTCAGTTTATGGTCTAATGTTTAAATAAGACTTAATGACCTACTCTCTTATCTTCAGTACAATGCTTATCTAGTCATAAACTGACTTTTCCCTCCACACACATTTTCATGTTTTAATTACGTTTGCCAACCCCCTTTGCAGAAAACATGTTTCACACACAAAAACACAATATCCAAGATTTTTTCCATTAAGCTAAAATTTGATTAAAATATATACATAAGAATACTTTTATATTTACTTGAGAAATATGTGAGCATTCTTCACTAAGTCCTTCAGGAAAATAAATGTGTACTGTATATGAAAAACTGCCTTAGTGCATCAAGACAAATGCACTAAATTATTAAACATGAATACTACAGAATGTACATAAATTAGTGGCAATAGAAAAGGCAATTTTAAAACCAAAATGGTTAATTTGAATGGAAGGATAGCATACTGTGAATGAAAAAGTGTTTGTTTTGTTTGGGATATATTGTCATTTTAAGTATCTTAACAGAAAATGCAAACCCAGTGTGTGAGGGATTGTTTTATTCTGAAGGACACTGGTCAGCAAAATATATTTTTTTCCCAATAATAAAGCCTTATACTGTATTTGGTATGCATTAGCATGTAACCCATTGAATGAAACGGGAACCAGAAATTTTCAAGCAATGAAAAACATTTATTTAAATAACATTTCACTAAAAATACAAATTAAGTGCAAAAATCCACATAGGCACAACAATCATTTCAATCTTTTATCAACCAGTTACATTAAAATAAATAAATCAATCAATAAATATAATATAATAACAGTAGTTCCATGTTAAAAGTTTAATATTATTATCAAAAAGCAGTGCATCTCCAGTTGCATAATGTGTTACATAGATGTGCTTTAATCTAACACTTTCTCTTCTTCGCTTCCGTATCTCCATCAGCTTCTTCTTGGAAATATATTCATTACAATCTGGCCACTGAGCCAGACAAGCTTTTGGCAGATACCCAGTTATGTAACTCGGAGTCTGCTATGCCTTGTTCTGTAGTTGACTTTGCAGGCCTCGGGTCTACACTCCTAGCATTATTCACCGGACATTCCTTCAGAGTAAATCCCATCGTTTGTCAACGGAAGATCACACTGTGTTTTCATGTGTGAGATTTCTTGCTGGAAATTTGCTGCTTGGCACTTTTGTATGTGGCCTTTTTGATCAAGTCTTGGTAGAGCGCTGATCTTAGAAAACGGGGGTAAGAGTCTTTCTCCATTAAAGTATAGATTTTATTCTGTGCCAAGTCAAAACACGAAATGGAGGGTTTCACAAGGTTGAACTTTGTGATATTTCTTGTTTCATGATCGATATTGACCTATGGAAAGGACACAAGAAAAAATCATGAGAAAATGTTTTCTTAGAATATGTGTGCAATGTAAATGATGCTTATTAGAATTAATGCTATTTAATATATATATGCTATATAATAATGGGAAAACCTACCTCTCTTGGTGCATCACTTTCAATAAATTCCTCATAAATTTTCTTTGCCATTGCATCCAGCTTTGATGTTGATTTTGGAATCTTGTAGTCTTCACAGGCTAAATAGAAAGCAATGTTTTCTTCACTGAACTCCAATATCAAGAATTTTCTGAAGGTTGCTAAACCATCTATTCAAGAGACAAAAGAACAATTGTTTATTTTTTTAAAATCTAACATTTGAACATTTTTTATTGTTTAACAACATATCAGCAACGAATGTAGAACAAATGCAATAAGTAAAGCCTATTCATTTTTTATCCATGCCACTTCTAATTAACTTTACAGCAAAATAATATATTTCGCCAGACTGCTTGGCCACAAATTCTTGAACTGAATCTGGAGTTCAGAGTTGTGACCTTAGGCCCTCTTTTTCTTCTGATGTTCCCTTTCAGAATTTTTTTAGATGAGCTGAAGTATCTCTTACTATGACGATTTTCATATATTCATATAAGATGGTAATTATGAATGTTTTTCATATTGTTATACAATATACAGTATATTATACATAAAATATGATAGTTTTACTAATAATTTAAAAATGCTGAGGCAAAGAACCATCGGCAAAATCAGAGAACTGAAGAATGTGAATTTTCAATAATGTAGAAGGCAAAATAAATGTTATAGAAAGAAATGTAATACTTACGTTTGTTTTTCAAGAGTGTTTCAAAAGACTCTTTCCATTTTAAAGCTTCGTCAGGAGTAGGCCTAAGGATAAATAAAATATTAGTTACATTTCTCTGAATTAGCTGTATACTTGCTTATACAGGTTATACAAATAAATCTTAATTTCAAAGGTAAGATTTGATTCAATAATTAAGACACTACAGTCACTCCATATTTAGCAATGTTAATTTTCTTTTGAAATACTTGGTATCTTGAATAATGACCTTAAGTATTATTGGCATTTTAAAATTAAGACATTTACAGATTAAGAGTTTGAACTAAAGAGATGTACTGTAGCATTGAGATGTGTAATATGTAATGTGCTATTACTGTATGAATGTCATTACAATTAAAATGATTCTGATACATATTTTAAATCAGATATTGCTTGACATCTTACCTAACTTGATCTGCTTTGTTTGAATATTCAGAATGGCTGGAGTCTGCCTTTTGACAAAAAATGCCCAAACGTGCCCTTAATTCCTTGGCCCTGAAGAACAGAATCAAAGACAAAGGTATATAATTTTATGGTCTTGCTCATGCACAACAATAACAAGCTATTATATATTATACTCTATGTAGTTCAGAAATTCACTGTACCCAATGAAAGTATCAACATTTTCTTATGGTCTTTAACAAACTTTAATTGAATAATTATTAAAATGTAGTTATAATAATAGACCACAATATGCCCAATCATCTACCTACGGTATGAATGACTGTATATCTTTTATATATAAATACATATGCATGAATGCATCTATATACATACACTTACATTAAAATACAGATTTCCTTAACAACAAAAAATACATATTGATAATGGAATAAGTATTACATTATAACGTTACTACTGCATTTTACAAGCTTCATCATTTAAAGAATTTCAAGAAAATATTTTTAAGTAATACCTGGATCATTTTTTAAACATTTCTTATCACTATTTTTACAACATTAGTGCTATAATTACTGTTCTCCCATGCAATTCAAAGCTGGTTACTTGCCATTATGCATAAAAAATAAATTTAAAAGAAAGCTTACCTCTCCAGGCATGTTGTTGGTAGTGATGCAAGCCCTCTGCACATTTTGAATTCAAGGTGAAACAGCTTTTAATCCTTCACAGATGAACAGATGTTACTGTATTTCCTCAGCTGTGTTTCTCAAAGCTGGGAACATGCTCTTATAGGGAAACAAGATTGACATCAGCACTGCATCCAACCAATCAGCAAGACTCTGGGGGAGTGAGCAAGTGAAGCATTTACCAACAGCTGTCAATTGCTCAGTGACTGTATGAATAGCTGTTATTCTCAGTGATTTCCCAAGTCATATCGCTGTGATTTTCCCAGTTAAATCACTTTTTAATATGTTTGTCCTTTGCAATATTTTAACATTTAAGATAAATGCAGGAAATATAAAATCAATATTTAAATACATACAGTAGCTAAATATAATATACTATAGCAGCTAACTTTTTGACCATCTGAAGGAGGGTGAATGTCTTTTTCAGTGTTGTTACAAGGTACTTCTCTGAAATTCAAACCTGGCCAGCAGAAATATAAATTGATAACAAGCTCTTTTTTAGGAATACGTGTTATATTAAGTTTGGGCTTTATTATAGAAGCATCAAAATGCCATTAGGATTATGGCTTGGGAATTATTAATAAAAGTGTCCCTCTAAACTAAAGAATTGAAAAGAACAATCCTTACTTTTCTGTGATTTCTTTTTCCTTAGAGGGCTGAAGTATAATAATAAAACAGTATCCTGTAATTTCTGGTTACATATCAGAGACTAAAAAATAGACCACAAAGAACCTGACCTACTTTGTTCAGATCGTCTATTTTCAAGGACATTGGAATAACATTTAATGTAATAAAGCAAAATGAGGAACTACGTTTGTGAGTGCCCACCAGCACGCCAACGCAATGATGTCAAACCTTTTAAAACGGTAGTCACCTGTCATCCAGATGTTTTTTTATATTAATTGTCTGAAAAGTGAGGGTTTCCTTATGAAATCTCAAACAAAGGTTAGGAAAGCTGTCCTTGGGTACCTAAATCTTACCGATGATGTAAGCCTCTTACTGTCACTCTTTCTGTAGAGAACAATTCATTTTGAAAGAACAGTGGAGTGGGAACATGCATTTTTCAAATTGTTTCACAAACCTTTTTACAGAGAAATGTGTTAGTACATTTTATTTATTACGGAAGTAATCGTTACAGGGTTATCATGACGCATATCAGTCAGCATGAATTGGAACCTATACCATATTCCCAGAAATTAACATGCACTAGCTAGCTTGTGTCCTGTTTCACAGAACAATGAGTTCAGGGAAAGGAGAAAGAAGTATGAGTCTGTGTACACTGCTGAAGGCAGTAAATGTTCTACCAGTTTAACTGGGCATTCAATTCATTTTGACATCTATTTCATCAATCAAAGACACTGTATCTATGAAACCACAAAGTTTCTACATTTATACAAGTATATCTTTTAATTTACAGTACAGGACAGTTGTGTCAGTTGAAATAATTACACACTGTCATTAATATTATCCCTTAAGAAAGGAATTTTGGCAGAAGGATCAGAACAGTAAATACAATTCTATGGATGTGTATAAAATATATATCAGAAAGCAAGCAGGCAAGACATTTCATGTTTGTAAAAAATGTATATAATATACTATAGATAATAACATTGAACCTATCCATTCATTTTCTGACCTCTTTATCCAAGTCAGTGTTGCAGGGCAGTCTCAGCAAGGTGCAAGGCAGGGTACATCCTGCACTGGATGCCAGTCCATTGCAGGGTGTACACAAACACACACATACTCACACCAAGGCCAATTTTCCCAGAAGCAAATTAGCCTACCAGTATGTATTTGGACTGTGAGAGGAAATCGAAGCAAGGAAATCCATGCTAAATCGGGGAGTGCAAACTCCGCGCTGATAGCACCCCAAGTCCAAATAGAGCCCCAGCTCTATACCATCATCCAACCCAGACTAACATTGTACTGTATATCAATCAGATAAAATGTAATTTTTATATATAATGTTAATGTTAAAAGTTATATATCATATCTATTAAAACTTACTTTATTTCCTGCATATTTTTAAGATTGGACACCTTCTAGTCTATGAACTGTATTGTCTTTGCTTGCGTATGCTTGTTCTGCACATATAATTAAACAGATTATCTTCACCAAGCTGTATTTAAAGAGAGAGAGAGAGAGAGAGAGTAGTCACAATTAAGTAAATCATTCAAGTAAATTTGAAAACACCCTATAAGTATAATACCCTCCCTAAAAGGTTCAAATTAAATTCCCCCTTTGGGAATTAATTTGTTGTGATATTCATTGGTATGGCCAGCATGAATGTTTGGAAAACATGTTTTGTACTTTGGTAGAAAATAGGTTGTTATTTTTATGCTTTTTTTCTGAATGCTGTACTTTTTCTTGTGACGTTTTATACAGTTAATCACCAGCATGGGAGAGATGATTCTGCTTAAGCAAGAATGCTGATGGTTTGGGATGCTTCCACAGCAACATGTACTCTACTAGAAAAGCATTTTGCATGTTGTCGTTTTTCTAAGTGTGAACAGTTACAGATCCTGCCTGTATTTTAATTCACTTCTAAGGTACGTACCTGCTTAGTTTAGGAGATTTTTTAATTTAATAATTAGTTTATATTCTAGTTCTATGAGATGCACTGAATTTGTTAACAACTTGATATTCCTTAGATAAGATAAGAAAATATATGTAATATTTAATGTTATTTGTTAAAAATACAATTTACTCATTCCTCTCTATATTATCATTAATTTTTAAGGTATTATTAAAAAAAAAGAAAGAGGAATAAAAAATATGACAACTTCCCTGAAAAATGTGACAAAGAGAATATATAAGACAATATCAATGAATACCTAAGTTGAACAAAAAAAATAACTCTACATAAACAATATTCAATAAATATATTAACCCTACAAAGCCAATTTTATTTCTATATTTCATACAGATCAAAACATATTTATTCTAAAGCATATGCTGTATACCAAATGCTGTATAACTATATATATATTATTTGAACTTTACCTTTAAGAACTACAAATTTTAGAAGTAATGCTTCCTTCTGTGGTAAACATAATGCAGTCATATACCATACATTAGTTTTCTTTTAGAGGTCTCATTTTACAGTAAATGGGTATTATCTATTTATCTATCTATTTCTAACAAGCAGGAGATTGTAAGATACTGTAACAGAGTTACTGATTTAATTATTAGTTATTTTGTTATTATTTGATTTGTCACTTAGTTTGCTTAATTGCAATTTTCTATTCTCTAACTGAAGCCAGTCAAATCAAGAGGGAAATAAGGAATGTCTGCAGACAGGGTGAGTGAGCAAAACAAAAAGAAGATACAGTAACGTTGACCAGGTTTTTAGACTGGTCCACTGGAAGACAAAAATTACTGCACTTTTGCTGGAAGTGTTAATACAGATTTGCTTTAAGAAAGCAAAATTTGGATTTATTTGTGTTTGTGTATACCATGAACCTTCTTCTTTTTTTAATAATTCACGGTAATAAAAAAACGTCCTTTTATCTTTTGATTTTCTTGAGCTGTTAAATATCCTGCTGTGAGTACTCTCATTGTTCATTGGTGCACTGTGTATGCTTGTAGTAAAAATTACAATACCATCTGGAGAAGGCTCCACATCCGAAACATTGTGTCTCTGTTCTTTTACTTTCAGCATGGAATAAACCTTTGCCTGTTCCAAAATTACAATGCTACTGAAGTATGGCTTTCTGTCAGCTCCAAGCTATAGTCATGCCATGCTACAGTATGTTTGATTTCACTATGTTTTCTTTTCGCTCACACCCGAAGAAGGCTCCATAGCCCAAAATGTTGTGTTTCCTTTCTTCTCTTTTCAGCATGGCATAAACTTTTTTTACTTGTTCCTTTGCAGCCTATGCATGCTGACGCAGCTACCTACTTGAACTGCTTTCTTTATGTTGCCTTTCTAGAAACAACTGTCAGTTAGTTTATTGAGAATCATATCTTGCTGACTGGTAATGACATATTTCTTTCACCACAAAGAAGAAATATATTGTGTGTAACTTTAAGTGTACACGGATAGAAACAGGTTTACAACACAGTAAATTTAAACAAAGTCAATAGCATACTGTATTAGGCTGGTGTAGATCCAAGTTTTCAATCTAACTCAGCTCTCACTGTGCTAAAATAGACCAATTTACCAGATTGCCAATTTAACTCGGATCTTCAAAAGTCTCTGTTGTAAAAATACTTAGAAACCCTGCAGATGCTTTGCCCCTTCAGCACCTGAAAAGGAGAGGCCTACTCTGCCTAGACTGCCAAATCAATGTGAAACCTCATTGATTTGGCAATCTGGTATTATACTTTACTTTGGTGGGTGATCATTTTGACTTAATCTACAGTATGTGCTAGGATATTTGGAGAATATTTCAATTTACTATACCTCCCCAGTCCCTCCATCTAAATATTAATTTTACTATTTAAGCTCTAATAATATAGTACAATCTAGTTGCAGTTTCTATTTACAATATTATTAGCAAAAATGGTATTTAGCAAAAATAAATTTGACACATTTTGCAAGTAAGGCAGTTGATAAAACACCAGTCCAAACACATTTGACATGTCTTATACTGTATGCCCAATTGTGCTGCCAGTCTTTGATCTACCAGTCATTCTGTTAATGGCACAGAGTTCCCTAGCAACCCTAGTGGGATGTAGTAGGCTGCACAGCTTGCATTCAAAGTCAGTGTCAGATATGATGCTTTTGAAACACTATAATTTATTACTGGGCATCAGAGTTGAAATTTATCAAAGGCATACAATAAAGCAGCCTGTTCTAGTGGGTAAATTGTCACATGGATCACCAAAGGCAGCACTATTTGGTGAATTATTTTCACAGGTGTAAGATAAGGGGTTTATTTTCATGTCTCTTTCAATATATGATAAGAGAATTGGCAAATTAAATCTCTTTCAAATTGCAATGAGAAAGCAACCAAATGAAAATATTTATTAAATGTAAACATTAAACATTATACTGCTTTATTTTAGCTCAATGTTGATCAACATAAAATTAATAATATAAAAATAATAAGAAAAGACCACTTTCATTGTACATGCTAGCAATTACGTAGAAGAGTATTGAGTTGGCCATTTATGATTTTTAGCCTGTTTTTGAAAACAGTAAGAAAAAAATGAACTTTGAAAGGTGAAACAGTCCCTTGTGTATTCTATAATAAATCCATAATAGATTCCATAGTATTATTGAACTGTCCAATTATACAAGATGCTTTTCAGTAGACTCTTCAATATCTGGAACTATTAGCAGTGATTTCACCAAAGCTCACTAAGATATTAAAAGAAACCTCCAGGGATGTACAGTATGTCTCAGCCTAAAACCTTTAAAAAAAAATACTTCCAAGTAGTACAGTATTTTATTTGGTTCAGTTTTAATGCCATTTTAGTGTCACTACAGTTCTGTAACTTGTCTTAGGTCTTCTTCTGTCTGTTATTAGAGACCAGAACTCGGACTGAAAACCTCATTTGAGAGTAGCATTTCTTTTGCTATTGTCTATAGAGAAACTTGGGGTGCTATTCAAAGCAAATGATACATTTTAGTTAAAAATTTAAAAATAACATCTGGATACATATGGGTATGGGAAATAAAATTGAGGAAAGAAACAATTATTGTATATGTGTAATATATTTAAAAAAATGAAAGTACAGAACAAAGCTATGCTCTCATATAAAAACATAGAGGACAGAAAACCTTTTTATATGATAAATAACACATCAAAATGACAGATATATATATAACATACTTAGTAAAAATGTGGTCATTGGCTGAAATATTATATGTCAATGAACCTGACAGCTTTCTGTGTTGTAGGTAATTCATGCTATCCAGAAATAAATGAAAATGAAAGTTCCTGTATTCAAAGCTTTTGAAAGGTTTTTTAGGGAAACACCACTTGAGAGATGATAAAATCATCTTCCCTGCAACACAAAAAATACCACATCACCAGTCTAAGATGGCCTCATACACTTAGCAAAAAGTGTATCACCTTGCAAGTTAAACATCGTTAACTTATTTTTAAAAATCTCCACCTCATTAGACAATAACAGTACAAGTAAATTGCAACATTATGTTTCCCCATTGTAAACAAGTTCAAGGTTCAAACATTACTGAAGCTGAATTCATATTCATAGATTGTATATTTCTCAGAAAGTGTTATATTGCACACATTTGGTCTGGAGTTGTAACTTAAGATATTATATACTGTACATTTATAATCAGTCTATTTAAACATTGACAGGGGACAGTACTTTAAACAATAAAAAGACAACAATTAGAAATGGTCATGTTTGGAATATGTTTCAGTAAATGTAACTACTCTATAGTTAACAAGCGATTATCCATCCAGCTACAATCAGAAAGCTGCTCATTCAAGATAAGGGTCTGGGCAACCAGGTGCATATCCTGAATCCCTGTAGTGATCAATCCCTGAAGTGATTACTTGGAGTTATGAGGTTCAGAAAAAGGATGAGCCCCATTATCCCACGGTTTTGGTCACACTATTGGCCTTCCACTATCACCAGCTTCCTTGTCCTAGTAGTTCGAGTGCCCTGTGTAGTCTTGTAAAAGTATAGTGTGTTGTTAGTTAATTACCACCCTAACGATGTGTACTGTACGTGTTCTGTCAGTCTCCTCATGTGCGTGTATATCCTGTGTTTGGTTTTGTGTGGTTGTTAACGAATAAAGCTAATGCTTGTTTGTTAATCGCATCTCCACTCGTCCTTTGTTCTGAAAAGAACCTGCAAACGCTACAATATTCTTTAAAGAAGTTCAGGTGGGTAGCTGTGTCAGCATGAATAGACTGCAAAGGAACAAGTAATAACCCGAAGAAGGCTCCACAGCCGAAATGTTGTGTTTTCTTTCTTCTCTTTTCAGCATGGAATAAACCTATTACTTGTTCTTTATTCTTTAAAGGTATTACTACTAAAATTTGAAAATGATGAAATGACAGAGCCTGTCAGAAACTTTAACCACACATTTATGAGTGTGGATCTTGCCTTCAGTGAGTACCACGTGGTAGAGCTGTGGTTTTGCATTTTTAGTCCTCTTTTCTTGCATTTTCCATCAACTTGTGATTCTTGTGATTTGCAAATTCCATATCGTCCTGAACGAACCATGACTTTTTATTTGTTTTAGTTCATATCAGGCAGTCTGTGAGTCTCTCAAAACAATGGAGTTTTGGACTTTTTTTTGTTTTTGACAGTTACTACATCCTTCTTTTTTATGAATAAAGGAGCAACTATGCCCTGATTCTTTGGTAAAACCATTGTGAGTATAAAACGTTCACTCTTCTTAACCACTGCAGCTGCTTCTATGTAAGTGTATGTATACTTTGATTATTAAATAGTAATATATTTATACAAGTAGGGTAAATAAGTGTCAGAACTCATTCATTGTCCTTGATATTTTATGTATTTCTAATGTAAGTAGTGGCTTCAATGTCAAGTATAATAGAATCTTTGTGAATATGAGGTACTGAAGTATATTTCGTTTTTATAAACAGAACTTATCATTGCATGTTTTACATGTTATTACACACACTATTTTTCTAGAAACTACATACTTCCAATAGCTTAACATTCGATTATAAAAATCTTGATAAATGCAGATTTCACCTTTGTAGAAAATTTCATTGAAACCCTACTTTTTCATCTTAATTTTTGCAAAAAGCAGTTCCCTTCCTCTGCACCATTAAGCTCATTGAAAGATCAAAAACTGATATAATCAGTAGTCGAAATAAGTGCACTTACTGGGGTTCATGGGTTGTTTATTTTGTAGGGCTAGCTTTCTGAATTAGCACAATTTTCTATTTCTGAAATATATAGCTCCTGTTACGTTCATCTTTGGAAGTGGTCACCCTGAGCAGACACCTTTTTAAACCAAATGTAAATTTCTTATGATTGTCTCAATTGTGAAAAGATTAATCAATTGAGTCATACCTGTACTTAACTACCAGTTAAATAAGTTTACTGTGGAGTATGGGACAAGACAGAACAGCTAAAAAACTTTATCACTTTGTCATTTGACAAAAACTATTGGGGTGCTTGAGCTGTTACCAATAATGGAACTGTATAGTATATTATTGACTGAGGATTCTAACTTGAATAGATATTTGAAAACAATGTTTCCTATCCATAGGTCTTGACCGCCTCCCTTTCCTTGATCAGATCTCCCTCTTCCTCAGGTTTCAAAGATACAGTATTGGTCAGTGATTGTTTGGGCCATAAACAGTTCTTGTGGCGATGAAGGCACCATGGTGTAACGATCAGTTCTTTTCGGACCCTATGCGGACGACACAATCCGGAATAGTGAGGAAACACTGGGGAAAAAGCCATGCAGGAAACGGGGATCAAAACAGGGGGGGCGTGTCCTTGGTGCGCTGATGTTCAGGGGAGTGAGTCCGGGGCAAACAATCCAGTAGAAATCCAAAGGGGGAATCCAAACACAAGCAAAGTCCAAAGCCAGGGGGTCCATCCAAAAACAGACAAGATAAAAACTAGAAACGGGTTGGAACCGGCAGAACGGGTGCGGGAACAGAGAATAAAACCTTAACGGGACCAGGCACTTCCAGGTCCCGGACTCGCACGATACAGAGATCAGGTGCAGAGCCCGGATTAACGTCAGCACCTGGCTTTTAAGGTGGACTGGGAACAGGTGCAGGGAATGAGGCAAACAAGGAGGAGCCGGAGTACCCTTAAGGAGGAGGGACTACAATCGAGACACATGGATATCGTTTTGTTTATTGGAACCAAAATTTCCTTTGTTATCTGTGTTCAATGCTGTACCAGTTTATCATGTCAGTTTATCAAGCCGGTTCTGGCTCCCGTGAAGTGTATTATTAAAGACCCTATGCAGATGGTACTGTATAATCCAGAAATGACTGGAGAAGGACAACTGAGGAAGGTGGAGCAGGGTTAGGACAGGTTGACAGATTGGGGGCAGTGACTGTAGTGATCTGGTGCATGGGTGGAAATCCTGAAGCAACCGAGTCCAGGTAAGTCCAAAATGGGAAGTTGGGGCGCAGTCCATAGTCCAAAGGCTGGGAGATCCATTCAAGACAAAACAGTTAAAAACTGTAAGCAGGTTGGAACCGGAACAGGAACAGAACTAAAAGCATAACGGGACCAGGCGCTCTGAGCCCCGCACACAGACAGTCAGGATGCCGGGGAATAACGGGCTACCCGCGAGCTCGGGGAAAAGGCAAGCCTTGTGGCGTCCATCTTCTAATACTGAGCCAGGAACTGCAGAGACGCTCGGCTTTTAACCAGATTTCAAACGAGATGCACCAGGAAATAATAAAAACGAATCATAACAGAAAGGGGTAGGAGCGCCCTCTAGAGGAGGGATGTGGAACATAACAGTACCCCCCCCCTTTTTGAGGGCAGCTCCTGAGGTCCTAAAATGAGGAGGGAAAACCTCCCCAAAAAAACTGTCAAAGAAAGAACGATGAACAGAAGGTTACCTACCATATAGAAAAAAGGCACAGTTCTTTGGGAATCCCAAAAGGGTACCTTCGGGGATGAGACAGAGAGAGTAGATGGGGTTCCGAGTTTCTTATTGAAGGCTTAATATTTTGTCACCAAAGCCGGTTTTGACTCCAGTGAAGTGTGTTATTAAAGACCTTATGCAGACGGTATAATCTATAAATGACTGGAGAAGGACAACTGAGGAAGGTACAGAAGGGTTAAGACGAGTTGACAGACAGGGGGGCGGTGACTATAGTGATCTGGTGCACGGGGGAAAACTAATCTTAACAGAAAGGGATAGGAGCGCCCCCTAGAGGAGGGATGTGGAATGTAACAGAACCTCTACCTTTCTTCTATGTAGAATTTGGATTGCTGTTCCATGCACAGAAAATACTGTGCTACTGATCAGTAACCTGAGAATTTGGTTGACCTTTGGTATGGAACTTTACCGTGGTTTCATCATCTTAATCTAAAATAGGGACATATGCAAAAATCATGGAGGCACATTGATTCGCTGTTAATTTGGGGTGAATCATCATGGGACACTTTTTAAATCTTATAGTGAATTCATTAAGGTACTTAATTTCTTTCTTGATGACAAAGACTTTTGCTCTGATTTTCCTTTCCAGAAGAAAAGTATTGCCAATTCAATATTCCTTGAGTTTCCCTTCTCTGGCTTGTTGGGTTTCACCTCAGTGAAGAGGAGACGATGTCATATCTCTGGAATTCTCCAGAATTCATGGGCAAAAATGCAGTGTGTTTTTGTTTGGTCATTGTATGGACAGTACATAGCGGTCCTGATGTTCCAGACTCTTAATTGTAATACTCTCTTTCTTTATTTTTCAACCACAGAAAGGTGATGTCTCTGGAGGTAGTTATCCAGTGAAATGATGAGGCAGACTATGTTTATGGCTACTTTTCTCCCTTACTCCCCAAAATGGGTGAAAAAAGTCAAATCTAAAATGGATGCTCAGTCAGTTAGAGCTGTTCAAATGCATTGGTTTCTCATTTGTTTAATGACAATCTTATAATAGCTGCTTCCATAGCAGATCATAACTAGGAGCATCCAGACATTACCATCCTGCTCAGGTCACCATTAGCACATCATCAAAAGGACCTTCAGAATGCTGGATATACAGGAGAAGATGCCTGTGTTTGACATCTTTTATTGTGAATAAACCTTTGCACACAAGATTCCACATGTGACCTTGAATCATTGGAATGGAGACCAAGAAAATTGGAGATCTCATTGTGCTGCAGCCTTAATCAACCAAAATAGCAGATGAGAAATTATTGGTGGTTTATCTCATTCAGTCTGATTGAAGACTAGATTGCTACAGTCCTGTTTTGTAAGTCTGCAGGATACTGGGATCCTAATGAAGCATAACTGAAGCACTTCATCGGTTAATATTGACCCTACATTACTCATTTCACAAACAGGCGGGTGGACTTTGGAACTCATTTTTACATAAACGTACAAAAATAGCAGACTGTGTAAGCATAGATACACAATGTTGTAGGAATTACACCGCTTGTGTGTGTCTCTGTAAACACAGTGACAAGTCAAATGCCTAGTGTTACAGCCTTATCACTACTTGATTGAAAATGTATTTATAATATGAATAATTTCTGTGAAAAGAGCAATTCATCTTTGAGATAATTAATTATTTTATCACACTGTAACCTAGTATCTTTTGTTCTGTTTGGGAAATGGGAGATTTTATGGTCTACCCAAACTGTGAACTTGGGAATTTCCCTTGACTACCAGAGTTACATTAACTAATTGACATTATTCTCTTTCCTTCTAGATTGTAATAACATGATTAGATCTTTCTTGACTAAAACTTTGCGTAGTTCATTAAGTAATGCATGAAAATATTTTTATTTCCTCTAAAGCATTGCAAAGCATCTTTTGGCTTAAGGAATGACATTAATTTGATTATGAATGAGCAACGTTTTTCTAAAATTAAATTCAAAAGTCCTAAGTAAAAAAAGTAAGGGATAACAAAGCTAATTGTGTTTGTAAGTCGTGTATGATATGAAGGTTGGCACGTGTTGTTAGAGGCATGGTTGTAGTTGTGATTAGATTATTCATAACAAAGCAATCTCAATTTCAGTGGCATCATTAAACTGTACAAAAGTAAAAAATAAAAAAAATAAAACATTATCAGCTATTAGCAGTTTTTCCTCACAAAGAACTTTGGTATTTTTCATCTTGTTCTCCCAATGTCACCTTCATCTAAAAAGTTAAAAAGTAACAGTTTTGGTGATGTAAAATTGCATTACTATTTGCTTTTTGACTCCTTTTAAGTCTCAATATAAGGCTCGTATGAAACTGTACATGAGTCTTAAGGTTTCTGTGTCATGCCTGGGCTGGGTGTCTGTGGTTGTCCTGGGTGACCTCAGCCTTCCCATGAGAGCCCACGTTCCACCAGAGCCTGTAATGACCAGGTCGGGCTGTTATGGATTCGGTAAGAGGGACCAAAACCAGTGAGTGAACCCACTTGCGGGAGCTGACAAAGCCTAGCCATGATCCAAAGAAAGCCGTAGTCGAAGGAGTGAGCCGAGAGTCCAGGGGAAGCCAGAGATTCAAAGGGAACGAGTTACCGAAGCCGAAGCGTAATCCGAAATCGTAGACAGTAGAGCAATCTGATAGTCCAGGGGTAGCCAGTGATCCAAAACAGAGCGTAAGTAACGAAGCCAAGACGTGATCCGAAAAGCCGTAGTCAAAAGGGAAAAAACCGTAAACCGAAAGCCAAGACAAACACAGGGTAGAAGTAGGAGTAGCGCAACCAGGAAGCTCGAAAGGAAAACCAATACTGAGCAAAGAGGTAGGGAAAGACAGGTGTTTAAGTAGGATGAGACGGGGGTGTGGTGGTGAATAGGAAAACTGATAGGTGAACTGATGGATTGGGGTTACGCCTACTTCTGCCTCTTCCGTTGCCGGGAGGCAGGGATCGTAACACGGGCTGCCTGTCTGTGCATCTGTCTCCCTTTTATGCAGGGACCTAATCTTCCAATCAACCCTCCATTTAGACAAGTTCCAAATCTCCACTGAATCAGTTCTCTGACATTGAGTTACAATATGCTCTTATAATGAGTGCAATTTCCTGCCTGCTTAAGAAACCTGGCTTTGCAAGATTATGAATCCTAGAAACTCCGTCTTCTTTGACATCCTGACTTTCACCAACAGTCAACATTGATTCCAGAAGCATGTCTATCCTGTCTGCCTCACTGTGCTAGGCTTTCCTATGAGCCTTAGCTTTCTTTCCCGGTCAGCCCTTTTACGCCAATTTTCCCTATCAGCCTAAATTCCCCAGGCTTCTCGGTCAGGCTTAACTCTCCAGGCTTTCCTGTCAGCCTCACCATGCTGGGTTTTCCCAGTAAGTCTCAACTAACCAGGCTTTCCTGTCTGCCTCTCTGTGCCAGGATTTTCTGTCTGTCTGCCAGCATCAACTGGCTCTGCTTTTCTCACCCTTCAGATTTCAGAAGTTTCTCGATTCAACCTGGGTCCTGCATTTAGATCTTGCCTTGTCCTTGTGACGGTGGCTGTGCACAATTACAGGTCATAGTGTAATATTCTGTACCAGAAATGATATTGCTACTTTTTCTTACTTTTTAAACTTTTCTATTAACATGTCTATATAGACATACTTCATTCTAATGAAATGTATTGGAAAATAAATTAACAGATGTAATAAGAACAGTATTTGTAATATTTCTTTATGAAACACACAAATATACAACTGAGAAACATTTGTAATAACTAAAACATATACTGTAGGTTGTGCTTGATTACCAGACTATACACACCCAGTATGGGAAAGCAACAATGCTTTTATTCAATTTTTCATCTTTAGGTTACACAAGGACAAACATATACTGAAAAATATATTGTGTATTTATTGGACTACCTTCTAATTACATCTTCTTTGAGAATGCATCTGGTTCAGTAAATATATGTAGATGTTTGATCTCAGAAAACGTGGATAGGAATCCTTTTCCATCAGGCTGTATACTCTTGCGTGGGCCATACTGATCACATGAGTAGGTTGGTTCCAGAAGGTTTTTCCTAGTTATCTCTCTAGTTTGATAGTCAATGTTCACCTGTGGAAGAAGTGATGACCTAATTTCATCATCTGCAAACATCATTATGTTCAACATCATATCACTGTTCAACATATGAAGAAATTCACAATTTATTTTAATTACAAATGTATTTATTTGAAAGTAATTATGTACACCAGTTTCACAAGAAGATTGCATAAGATATTGACTCATGTAACTACTGTTGGATTCATAACTACTGCTGCCTCTTGTGCTAATCATTGACTGCCTACTTTTAAATATCTGAGATTAGTTCTCTCCAGAAATTTGATGTAAGTATCAATCATAGGGTCAAGATGCACTAAGATATAGAACATCAAAATCGTATTAGATAGTATCAGCGAGAATTTACACGGTGAGAAATCCCCTCAATAGATTGTACAAAATGGTCCATTTCCTCTTAACATACTGTTACCTGACCCCAGTTGTTTTCTGAATAAAAGTCACAGATAAACATGTGATTTTCAGCATACATTTCAGCATACAGTATTTCAATCTTTTCTGGTTTAACGCCTGTGTTCCACTGAAAACAGAATATACTGTATCAAATATCCCATATAAAAAAGATTAACAGTTTCGACAGTTCACATTCTCATATATTTAGGACCTGTTCACAAATATCTTAAAATATTAATATTTATTTTAACAATATAATATATAGATTAATAACACATTAAAATATAGTAAAGCAATTAAGATAACCAGTTCAAATGTAAAATAGAAAACCACCACTTTTCAACTATTTCAGTTTTCATGTTTTATTTTTTGAAACGTTTAATGTTTAACTAAATGACGTCTGTTAGTTACCTGTGGTCAAGAATGATTGACTTCCATGTGCATAAATATGACTAATAAGGCCAATACAGAATGTGAACAGTGTCTGGCTGGCTAAGCACATTACATGTTGTCTCAGGAGATCTGTACTGTAGTTGCATACTGCACAATTGTCCCTCCATCCGGTACAGTCAAAGGCCATGAGTATTTGAGAGCTGGTTGTATTTTTTTAAAGTTTAATTAAACTCTTATCAAAAAGAATGATAATTAGGGGGCCTCCCAAGTGACTCAACCATTAAACCAGCATTTGCCTGGCTGTACAGGCTGAGCTCTATGATCCAGGCAACTTGTGTTTGAACTCGTGTCATGTCACTGAGTTGACTGTGACCAAGATTCCCAATGCAGCAGCGCACAATTGGCTGAGTGCTGCTAAGTATAGTGTTGGAATTAGTCAACCAGGGCTATTTTAGTTCTGTATTACAGAGAGTGACCCCTGCAGTCTCCTGAATGCTTGCAGGTATGAAATGCTGTTGGCACCAAATCTCCAGTACAGGGCTGTGTTGCCTGTAATGTGTTAATTATACCCAGAAGTATACTTATTCCCTCCTGTTTGATTCATGGGATTTGTAAAAAAACACAAGTGATGATGCCAAAATTGCACAGATATATCCCCAAAATTGAGATTCTAGTTTTTAAAATGCTGTTGACTGGTAAAATTACCTCTCTAGGTGCTTGAAAATCTATAAACTCCTCATAGATTTTTGGGGCTTTGTTGATCAGTTTTGTGGCAGACTTGGTTTGTTTGTAGTCCTCACAGGCCATGCAGAACTCAATATTTTCCTCACTGAACTCAGTTTTGAGGAATGCTCTGAATGCAGCCAAGCCATCTAGAAAGTTAACAGAAACGTAATTAGTAATGTGTTGTAATAGGTAACTGCCGTCAAACCTTTTAAGTTTAAACATAGCTCAGAAACGGGCACAAAAGATTAAAGTTCAATTTATAAAAAACACTTTATTCTCAACACACTCTGAACCTTCTTGAATTTAACATGGACAATTATCCAACTCCTAAAGAATGAAATCTTACCCTAGCATTACAACAAATGATTATGATTTGTGCAAGTATAACATCAAAAGGTCCACATTTCGAAATTTTCAGATTTCCAGACCAATTGCAGATCTTTTTTTGGTAACAGACTGAAATACATCATGGGACTGTCCCTTGTTTCCTCTCATCCCTCAGAGGACTTCTTGACTGTCATTTTGTCTTTGCTTATGTTATGCAGCTGCTGTTTTTCAGGAACACAATTTGACGGAATGTTTTGTGAGACTGGAAAACACATTTAAAATAAATGTTCCAGAGGAAGGACAAGTCTCTGACCCCTTCTATTAATTTGGCAAGACTACATTTTCAAGTAATCTTTTTCTGTGGCATTTTTAATTAAGACAACAGTATCAATCAACTCAAAACTATGGTTCCATTGAGAAAAATATATTTTTTCTGAAAATAAATCTTTTATAAGCGAAAAAATATAAATTATAATACCAATAACAAGGAACACAATTTGCATTGTTACTGCAAGTCTATGTAAAATATAGAAAATTTTATTGTTAAACCTGAAATAATATATTTCATTTTTTATGGTGATGTACAGGAGGGCACCACAAAAATAGATTCAGTTGTTTTCTGTGAAAATATTCCTTTTTTTAAAATTCAAAATCCATCTGTAGTACCCATAAAACTGTCACGCAAGTTTGTCTATTTAAAATAAATTCACCAACCATTAACTAACAATACAGTATATGAAAAAGACAAGTTCAGTCAATGCTTTTGTATAGTCACAATTTGTTATTTGCAAAGAATTTAATGATTCTCTTAGAAAAGGAGCCTAGGCTATTTTACAGAGACGAGAGAGTAAAGCAAATTCATGTAATTTAAAGTTACTGTAAGATAATAGAGTTCTTTTTTGCAGGTCAATACAAGAAAAATTGGGATAGCTGAAAGTATAGTCATTGTGTTTGTTCTCCTTTGGGAACGAACAGTACAAATTTGATATATACCATTCATGTGTTCTAATGTGTGGTACTGTGTATGGTATACACATTTAGTGTTCTTTTGGTCAAAGAAGAAAACAAAGCTTTCTGCACAGGCACAATATTCTTTTCTAGAAGACAACTGTTTTTTTTTCATCCATTTTGTTTTCTTAAGATTGAAACCACAATCAACTCTTCCACCAATTAGAAGTGGCCTACAGTTATTTTATTTATTACTCTTAATACTAAATAAAACATTACAGAGATTTTTAAAAGAATATGCACTTTCAAGTTCTACTGAAATTAAGAAATAAAGTATCTTTCTCCACAGTATAAAATACTTTGTACAGTATAGTGTTTATATGTTTTAAATTTAAATCATATCACAAATGACCGGCAGTGGGTCTGACTGATTTTGTGTCTGTAATATACCTTTATATGTCTTTAAAAAAAGCTATAGCTTGTTAAAAATAATTTGAACAATGATCACAAGAACGGAGCAAAAACAGCTATAAACATGTACGTGCATATATATTTCAAATTTATTTTGAGAAATATTTCTTTTTCATTCTTACCGAATAGCCCACTTACAGTACATTTATGGGAAAGAAGTGTATTGAATGATTCAGCCCATCTTATGACTTCTTCTGTTGAAAATCTGACAAGTAGAAACAATACAGGCAAAACTGAAAAGATGTTACACAGTACTTATAATGAGAAATTAAACAATTGCAATAACTAAACAGACAAGAAAGAAGTATCACAGAGGTACACTGTAGGTTATACAGTATAACTTGATTCCCTAGAACTCTCTTGACTTATGCAAATTTGGGTAAAATCACTGTAGATTAATTTAACAAATTGAGCTTCGCCTATTATTATAGATATTTACAGTATATACAGTAACTATGGCTATGTCTAATCCATGAGCTATTTTTTTCATTTCCTTGCAGAATACAGTGTATTCATTACATTACAGAATGTCTTTACAGTATGTGAGTTATGCAGTATACAGTATACTGTAGAATAGGATAAAACCGAACCTACAGTAGTATCACCTTTAATACCAAGTGTAAAACAGTTATCCTGCACATGGCTCAAGAGTGAAATCAGAGTCTTTTTAGAGATCTAAACCCCTTAAAGACTGCAAATTGTACAGTAGAGCCTGAGAAGTGTCTAACTGAGATAAGGTTCAGTTACTGAGATAAGGTTCATTTAAGAGGAGTAACATTAATTGACTTTAGGGATAAGTTAAGGATAATCAGATTAAATAGTTATCTTTGTCTGGTAACTTGGCAGACTGCTGCATAAGAATGGCTGACTTTTCCTACTTTTCCCATTCTAAGATATAAATGTCCAGAACCCGATCTTTGAATCATATGCAATATATTATAGTGGTAGCCAAATGTCAGGCGAGAAGACATCCTGGGGATGTTATATCTTCAGTAGAGGCAGGCGGGGGAGGGGGAATCGTGTGGTTGCCAAGGAAACAAAGGGACGCTGAAGGAAACAGAGCTGACCTGCGAGTAAGAAGTCTGTCCTGCACTCCTTTCTTTTATTTTTGAGTTAAAGTTCAGTTTGGGAACAGCCCTTTCTGTACATGAAAAAGGCATTAAAAGTTCTTTCTTTGTACTTCAAAGTGTCAGCCTCAGTCGCTCACTTTACAATATCAATACAAACTGAAAATATATTTTCAGTGCCTCATTCTAACACGAATATGTAAGCAGCATACTTACTTCATGCATTTGGTCTTTGGGGAAAGAAAGGCAGTAAAATCGCTGTAAGAATCAGATTTATTGGATAGGCAGCCCAGTCTTGTTTTCATGGTTTTGGCTCTAAAATAGACAAAAGTTGTGTGTACATAAAATTATAAATGTACATCATCCTCCTACTTGGAATGCCACCAACTCATTTAGCTTACTCATTCAATCAACTTCTATATATTGAGATACGTACGTAGCTGTATCATTAGTTTTAATGTAGCCACACTGTTTATCATGATTTATTGAAATTAGGGTGTTTTACGGTCTGGAATATAAAGATTATTTTTTCAATTGTCAGATTCTAAATGGTTTTCTCACAGTATTGTTATTAAGTATCGAAGTGACTTCAAAGGCAACTGAATTTTAAGACACTTAACCAAACCCTGCATTATGCAAATACAGTACATTGTGATTCATTACTGTATATCATGTTCACTGCTTTGTATTTACGTCCATCCGTTTTCTCACTGCTTCATCCAGTTCAGGGTCACGGGGGAGTCAGAGCCTATCTTGGCAAGCAACAGCCTCAGGGGAGAATACACCCTGGATGGAATGCCAGTCCATCCCAGGGCACACAACCACACTCAGACCAGGGCCAACTAGGCTACCAGAGTGTATTTGGACTGTGGGAGGAAACCAGAGCAGCCAGCAAAAATGTATAATTGTGACTGAACAAATAATTGTGAATACAGGGAGAACACACAAACTCCATGCTAATAGCACCCAAGGACCAGGAATAAATTCAGGCACAAATGCTAACCACTGTACTACCTTGTCAATCAGGCTTTGTATCTCAGCTAATGAATAGCAAAGGCCATTTATGGTAATCAGATATTTTCACACCTTTAAAGCTCTTAATATTTTATGGGCAAAAAAAATTGGTCAACACCACAGGACCTGATTGTAACTGACAACTACAGTAACACCAATTGCAAGAACAGTGCATCTCTCACTGCAAGCTTGGAGGCATGTGGCAGGTACTAGGAGTTGCATTTCTGCAAGGAAATCCTGAACAAATGAAGCTGAACCAACCTTGGTTCCTTGAGCACTTCTGCCCGGGTAATCCCAGGATCCAACAAAGTCATTATTTATTGCAAGTGCAACAGCTGCATTATGCAAATATATTGTGGCTCATTTCCTTATACTACTTTAAAACCCCAGGCTTTAACTAGTGATGACTGGACAACAATTAAGCATGTACCGCATACAGTATATTGGTTGAACTTCTAATACTTTGCATTATAATTATCAAACAATGTATTATACTAACTGATGATGTATTATACTATACTAAATATTATATTTTGTAAGACACAAAAAGCTAGACTTCTATTTTGGAATACAGTGAGAAGAAAAATGACTTTTGTACTGAAAATGTTTTTGGTTTAAATAGATTATTAGTCTGTCTGATACAAAAGCCTCTGGCTCCACAGTGCTATATTTATATAACCATCGGTTCCAACCAAATTCAAAGTGCCTGGAATCATCAACATCAACCAAGTTTGGAAACGAACCTATAGGCGATATTGTGTTTGCTTATTGGAGCATAGCTTTTTCATTTTTGAAATCCACATGGCATATTGACATCATAAAAGCAATACCCTTTATAATAAAAGAAGAATAAAAGGATACAGGAATCATGTAGTAGCATAAGTGATGGGATCAAGAATTAAGCATGCTGACATATTATTAATAGTAGTAACTCCAATGAAGTAAATCATTGCATGTTTCGACTATACAATCTTCGATAAATGGATTACTTATATTGAAAATCATCTGATAAGCTGTCAGACAACACACAGTACTGTAAATAGTGTTCTTTATGAAACTACAGGAGTTTTCCTTAACCATTACAACTACATATCCTTACTACAATACACTGCAGTTTCACTACATTTTAGTTACTATATGTGGATTTCAAAGTGTTTTTTAAATAATTTATATTACACTTTAACTTTAATGTCAGTTTTGCCACTATCACCTAACTTACCTACTTACTTTCTGCAGCTTCTACCACTGCTTCAGGCAGACACGCTCTGCATCCAGATAATGTTCTTGCAGGATTATGAGGGATCTTGATCTATGAGGGAGAAAAAGATATATGAATATATATTTTTTTGATATTCCCTCCTATTTTAAATAGATACTGACTACCTAACCTTTCTGTGTAAACAATTTGGAGTGTTTGTGTGAACAATTTGACTTTCAATTGCTTTTTCTGTGCCTCTTAATAGAGCAAACGCAAACTTTCTAAAGAATGATTTATTGCCAGCATCAAAGCGAGGACACTTTTGTGCATGCTCAGCCTAAGCTGTGGTTGATATTGCTTTATAAAAGTACATTAAGTAAAATAAAGCACAAAAACACACGCTCAGTGGTTTGTTTTTAAATCTGTCCTTAATTGATGACATTAAACAAAATGTTTCTTCAGTTTGCAAAAAATACATTTAAGTCTTTTTATCTTAGATGATTACCAACAAATTCTGTTAATATGTACAATTTTTAGGGATAGAAAAGTACACAATGTTACTGGGTCAAATACAGAAAGTGGTAAACAGTTCTCAAGTGGTATGCTGTGGTTACTATAGGCAACAGAGGAGTAGTAACCCTCTTTTTACAGTATATTTAGCTATCAACATATATTTGTTATATGAGTATTGGTCTTTACGCTTTACAATTTACCTTTCATTTTTTTTTCTCATTTCAGCCTTGCAAAATATATTTAAGATGTATATTGTGGAAATGTTGCCATTGAAATAAATGCAATCTACAGTCTACTGCATGAAATTTTTATGTCATGTCTGTGTCCCACTCAACATATAGTATTTTGTTCTTTAGACCTATTTGTGATTCACTACAAGGTTTTTATTCTGTGATATGACTAATATTCTTTGGTAAACATCACATTCATGGTTCTTTGTGTTCAACTTAACAATTTCAAGTGAGCTGTATGTTTTGGGTCACTTCCGTGCTACAAGGTGAAGCACCAATGTTCACCAGTGTTGAAGCACTAACCATCATTGTGCTTCAACAATGATGACATTATTGTTCTTTTAGGTCACATATATGTATATTACCTTTAATTAACTTTTTATGTTGGGTACATGCAAAAAGTAATTTTTCAAAACTTGTCTACAAAATGTGTCTACATTGTTTTTTATTTCAAATAGAGACAAAAGTAAATACAGTATAACTTGATAACTTATATGATCTTATATTTAATCCATTACATCCAGTTCACTCTGCAACTCACAACTGGCAACCCACTAAAGCTAAGCAGGTGTGAGCCTGGTCAGTACCTGGATGGGAGACCTCCTGGGAAAAACTAAGGTTGCTGCTGGAAGAGATACTGTACACTATACTGTAAACAGGCGCCGTCCTTTGGATGAGACGTAAAACTGAGGTCCTGACTCTCTGTGGTCATCAAAAATCCCAAGGCGTTTCTCGAAGAGAGTAGGGGGTGTAACCCTGGTGTCCTGGCCAAAATTCCCCATGGCCTTTACCAATCATGGCCTCCTAATAATCCCCATCTATGAGTTGGCTTCATTACTCTGTTCTCCTCCCCACTGATAGCTGATGTGTGGTGAGCGTTCTGGCACACTATGGTTGCTGTCGCATCATCCTGGTGGATGCTGCACATTGGTGGTGGTGGAGGGTCCCCATTACCTGTAAAGCGCTTTGAGTGGAGTGTCCAGAAAAGTGCTATATGTAAGTATACACAATAAGTGTAAGCAGTTATTATTATTATATTTGACATTACCATTACTTCTACTAAGAAAATAATAAATATTTATTCTTGAACAATCTTTACAATACAATTTACTTTAGACAGATACTTTGAAAACAGTATACAGAAGTAAATCTTGGTCAGAAAGATGTGGGATTTATATTTAATCATTGAAAATGATGACTGTAACAGCCATGAGCAATTTCAACTTTATGCTCATATAAGAGATATCTTTAGTGACACCAAGTGGATAACTGTCAGAAACACACATACAATACAGTATCTGGAAGATGTGAATAATAGGAAATGGGTTAAATTAATCCATTTTGACCAAGTTTAAATGTGTCATAAAATGCTAAATGCACAAACACCTGTCTTCGGATTTATTTGGTATAATGTTTTCCTTCTAAAACATAGTAAAAACTGAAGCAGAAATTCAAATGTGAAGTAATGTTTTTATTGTTAATAATAATATAAATATTCACATGTGCTATTCAATATTTTGACTATGATTTACAACTTACAGCTTGCCTCGTCTCAATTTCTTCTGTTCTCTATGAAAAGCAACAGCTATATGCATTTACCAGTGCTAAATGCTTAGAGAGAGAGTCAGATCCTAGGAATCTCTAGGGGCACGCTATGCACCATCTCTATACTGAATTGTGAGAGCTTTTAAAAGCATTACTACTATATTGTTTTGCTCTTGCTGATACTTAGAAAAAATAAATAATTTTAACTCATTATGAAGAGGCTAGAATGGAGGCTGTATCAACATTCAGTTTTCAAAGTAACAAGCAAAGGTCAATTCCTTGCTGAAAGTAAAAAGCGTGTGGTTTTGCTTCAGCTATGTTCTTCTCTTTATCTACTGTTCAGCTTGGAATTAACCTGTAAAAAAATGCATTATGCCAAGTGATGCATGTTGTGCATGCCTTCTGCAGAGAGAAAAGGAATGCCCATTATATACCTACATTCAGAGATGGTTTTGAACATTTCATATCAGTAGATGAAAGGAAGGATCATGTTGGCAATGCTTTAAGTCATTCTTTTCATTTGAATTCTGTTCGCATTCTTTTGGGCTTACCAAATACCTTCAGGTATTTCAACATAGTAGAAGAAGCCTGATGTGGCACATAATATGATTTTCAGTGAGACCAGAACCTGCATGAATGTGAATTGCTTTGTAAGATGCAATAGAGATATACTATTAACATCTTCAAATGCTCCTTTGAAGATCTGAAAGAATTGAAACTCAACTCTGCAAAGAAAAAGAAATACTACCAATATTACATTTTACATAGGCAGTAAACCTGATAAAACAACGCACAAACTATAAGAGATTTTTGTATACTTTGATTTTTGGTATGTTTAAATCACATGAAAAAGGGGTACAATACCCTTAACTAGTATCATGAAATAAAGAAAGGGTGTCAATAAACAACTTTCCACTAAAATAGAATTTCATCTTTTCAAACACACAGATGCCAGAATCAAACCTAGGACCTTGGAGCTATGAAGCAGCACTGTTAACCACCATGTCAGCTTGGCACTGCACAGGTTCATGAAGATATACACAAAAAAGTACTTTTTTATTCAAATTAGATGTAAAAAATGACACTAAAGCAAAAATAATATTGCCTACCAAACAAATAATTCATGCAATGGACAAATAGAAATACAATACATGAACTGTTTACAGAATTTAAATTTCATTTACTGTAATTATTTAATTCAGGGATTCTAGTGGAACACAATATTGTCTTAGACTTACTGAGCATTATTTCACATTTATAAATGAAATTATATGATCATATTTCTATCATCTTTGATCATATGCAGGTATGCTTTAGTGACTGTGGTAAAACAGAAAAACAGCTTGAATATTTGGAACTTAAATGCCTAGATATACCTTTTCATATTACTGTTCTTACCCCTTTGGTATCCAGATACTGTGACAAGGAGTTCAATGTAATGTTCTTAAACTGAAGTAGAACATTTTTGCAAAACAGGCTTGAATTGTTCATTTATAACAGCAAATATCAGTCCAGCATCTGTTTCTTAATCACATGGCGCTCAACAATAAATATCGCTTGCTAATAAAGTGTCCATTATATGTATTAATCAATTTAAGAAGGAATACAATGAGTCAATAATACTGCAATGCTTATAGGATTAAAAGCATGGACATTGGCTTTTGTCTGATGATAAATGGTTTTTGTAAGAGCATACGCTATATACAAATCAAATTACATGCTTTTAGGAAGGGGATCTCACAAAAGAGATGATGTAAAAAATCCACCTACACAGTTTACCAAGGACAATCACCTTTGTCAGTATTGGTATTTGAAAGTCTTAATGAATGCATTAGGAGCCTTTTTAGACCTACAGCCCAACACTTAAGCTGGTGATTAATATAATTTTAAACGTCATTAGCATCGGGACATTTCACTTCACAACTTACACTTTTTCGTTTAATAACCACTTTTTAGCTGTTTCAAATATTGTTATTTAAAAAACCATAATGTTCATTAGATTAATTTGTACTTTAAAATCTACAAAGTACCAGAGTGAGTGGGTACATTTATTTCTGGTAAATAACATTAACAAATAAAAAAAATGAATTAATAATTACAGCATACGAAAAGAAACATTGCTCGGGTGAGATATTACATTCTTTACCTCTTACATTCCTAATGAAAGTACAGTAATCTTGCATAATGAAAAATAAATGAATCCTAATTATTCCTCTGAATGAGGAGGCTTACTCCCTATATAGTTCATTGAATGTAGTAATGCACATGTCTAAGCTATGGCATAAGCAAAGATTTGAAAAAATCCTTGAAAGAAGCTTCCACAAGAAGCGATGACACACTGCTTTAATTACCAAGGTTAAGCATAGAGATTGCACTGAACTGTAAATAAAGGCACTAGTGTGTTTTTCAGATCTCACAGTTGTGTGTTTTTTAACCTGGACACACCTATTTTAAAGATCCTATTATGGCACGCACAATAGGATGAAACAATATTGACTATATATATATAGCAGGATTTCCTCTTTCCTTTTAGGATTTGCCAACATTTTTATCCATTTGTGTTCCCATCAGTACTGACAAGCTTCCCAGTTCCTGCTGATGAAAACATAATTCTGACACCAGCATGCTTGACATTAGGGATGGTGTTGACTGAATTGTGCATTATATTGAGTTTGTCTCAGAAGTAACTATCTTGTCTGTCCACACAAACCTTTGCCACATGCTTGAAGTATCTCTTACAGTAAGTACTTTGTTGCAAATTCAATGTGGGATTTTAGATATTTTAATTTTCAGTTTCATACATAAAAACTCTCTGACCAGGGATTTGTTACCCATGAACATTTTCTCCCATCTCAGACATTGAACTCTATAGCTCTTTCCAAGTCACCTGTTATGATAATAATAATAATTGCTTACACTTATATAGCGCTTTTCTGGACACTCCACTCAAAGCGCTTTACAGGAAATGGGGACTCCCCTCCACCACCACCAACATGATGTGTTGGTCAGGACCCTATGCAGATGGTATAATACAGAAGTGAGTAGAGTAGGACAACGGGGAGGAGGAAAAAAGGATCAGGGCAGGTTGCCTGACAGGGGGTGTGACAACAGTGAACTGGTGCTCGGGGGGCAAGGCCATGGAAACAAGTCCAAGGGAGTCCAGGGGGACATCCGGGGCAAAGTCCAGGGTCCAAATCTGTTAGATCCATCCATAATGCAAACAAGACACAGTTAAAAACTTGAACGGGACCTGGTACAGGGACAGGGAATAAAAACAGGATCCCGAGGTCAGGTGCTCTGAGCCCCGGACTCAGCAGGGTCAGGACACCAATAGGAGGCCTATGCCCTCAAGCCGTGGATGTAGGGAAACTTGATGGTAGGCAGGCCTCTGGGCATCTGCCTTCCAATGCAGATCCAGGAGTAACAAGAGCGCCCACCTTAAAAAAGGAGGAGCAGGATTGGAGGCAGGTGCACATGATCACCTAAAATGTGAAAGAGCCGGAGTGCCCTTAAGAGGAGGGATTACAATTGTGACATCACCATTGGCCTCATTCCTAACTAGTTTCCTACTGCCCAGCATCTTAATCTGGAGGGACAGCTTAATCGTGGCAGTGACTAGGTGCCTTCCTCAATGATTAAGTAGATAGTGACACTTTCACTATACTCAAAGTTATATTAAAGGTCCTTGAAATATTTTATACCCTTTTCCTGGTCTCTGCCTTGATATAACATTATCCCTGAGTTCTTTTGAAAGTTCCTTGATCTTCATAGTTGAATCTGTTCTTGAAAATCACTAACTCACTGATCAACTCTACAGAGATACAGTAGATGTATTTATTTTGAAATCATGGGCATAACTATTACAGAGGCCACTTGGTGTGTGATGTTAAGGTGATTTTGAACAATTAAATTAATTATAAGAATTTTTTTAGTTATACAAATGTTTTTTTGGGACACTCCACTCAAAGCGCCTTACAGGTAATGAGGACTCCCCTCCACCACCACCAATGTGCAGCATCCACCAGGATGATGCGACAGCAGCCAAAGTTTGCACAGTATGTTCATCACACATCAACTATCCATGGGGAGGAAAACAGAGTGATGAAGCCAATTCATAGATGGGGAATATAAGGAGGCCATTATTGGTAAAGGCCAATGGGACATTTGGCTAGAATGCCAGGGTAACATCCTTACTCTTTTTGAGAAATGCTCTGGGATCTTTTAATGAACACAGAGAATCAGGACCTTGGTTTTACGTCTCATCAGAAGGAAAGAGCCTATTTTACAGTATAGTGTCCCCATCACTATACTGGAGCATTAGGACCCACACAGTGAAAGTGGGTAAGTGCCCTCTACTGGCCCCACTAACACCGCTTCAAGCAGCAACCTTAGTTTTTCTCTCATCCAGGTAGTGACCAGGCTCTGCTTAGCTTCAGTGGGTTGTCAGTTATGAGCTGCAGGCTGGTATGGCTGCTGGCTAACTGGTTTGCTACAGCAAAGAGTTTAAATTCTAATGCAGTCATGACCTTTCCAGTTTTCCATATTAATTATGTACTGTATTGCTTCTATATAATACTATCAATTTTTATATTGTATATCCTTTAAATATGTTGAAAAGGTTGTGTATATAACAGATATTAATTGCTACTTCACATTTAATTTCAAAAGTAATATGGAATGTTAGGAAAAGGCTAAAATACAAGAATTGATATTGATGTAAATCTGAGGTTTATGTCAAGTCTTTTATGTGTTATCTACAGATGACTCAGAGAGAACTTTTTTACTAGCTGATGAAGTTCTTTGGTAGTTATGTCATATTGTTCCAGCCTTGCTCTGTCTGTCCAGCACAGTATTTTTATAGAACTTTCTTGCTGCTCAGGTGTAGTCTTTGAATTCTGAAACTGTCTTTCAGATAATAGTTATTGAAACTAGAAAATTATGTGATGACCTGATAACGGCATAAACAGGTATCACTGCAACCTGTGAAATGCAAACATTTCAATCAACCTGGCTCACTGGTTTGTAAATATAGGTGTTACAATGTATGGCTGATGTGGAGAGTGCTGTGACCCCTGAAATTGTGTGTGACAGACTGAGGAATCCATTTGCTAGGTCCCGGTGAAGATGAGCTGGGCGATGAGAGCTGGGAGGCACTGGGAAGAGTAGCAGAGCAGGTGATGAGCTGGCAGGCTGACAGAAGGCAGATGGAACAGGGAATGCACTGTGCAGTGAGACAGAACAGAATTGGGAAGGAACAGCACAGAAAAGCTACTGTACATTGTCCGCCAGGTCTGGTTGGTTGCCAAGACATACAGTATACTGTAGTAACTATGAGATAGATAGAGATCTGATTGGTTGTTAGGTTCTGTCTTGAAATTGGGGTCAGGGAGTTAGACTGATTCTGGTGGTGTTTAGTTTTAACAGTAAGTGCAAAGAGCATTTCCATAAACAAGTAGGAAACTCAATGACAGAGCGTCTGACTGTGGAAAGGGCGGCGCTTAAGTATCTTGGAGCTGATGAGGTAATTATTACCTGTTAATGGGGGGCAGGTGGCATGGACAGAGTCCAAACGAATGTGTCCAGCTGACATGGAGATCAATGGCTGTGATCTCTGGTATGCCTGGGCGTAACATTTTTTTACTTTACAGAAATAAATGGTAATTCAGGCAGTCTTGATTTACAATTCACTCCCATATTGCAACATTTATATTGTATAATTACAAAAATATTGTCCACCAAAAGTGGAGTTAATTGGTGTTTTTGCACAGAAACAGTTTGACATGTAAGAGATGTATAAGCAAAAAGTATGATAAAATATGATATATGAAGGAATCCTATTTTGCTATGTTGTAATAGCATTGTTTTTACAACAATACCAACCACAGAGTTTGTGCTTGTGAAATGCATATAGGTATTCATACAGTACATACAATGATTACCAGTTTTTACTGGTGGTTGGAAGCCATGTTTTGTTTTAAATTAATTTGAATATATTTATATTATTAGAAATGGTGACAGAGCTTCAGAGGCATACCCAATATGCTGACCCTTAACAAGTCATTCACATGACCTCATTATACAATGCCAGCAGCCATATCAACCTGCAACTCACAACTGGCAACCCACTGAAGCTAAGCAGGTGTGAGCCTGGTCAGTACCTGGATTGGAGACCTCCTGGGAAAAACTAAGGTTGCTGCTGTAAGAGGTGTTAGTGGGGCCAACAGAGGGCACTCACCCTGCAGCCCATGTGGGTCCTAATGCCCCAGTGTAGTGACGGGGACACTATACTGTCAACAGGCGCCGTCCTTCGGATGAGAGGTCCGAGGTCCTGACTCTCTGTGGTCATTAAAAAAATCCCAGGGTGTTTCTCGAAAAGAGTAGGGGTCTAACCCTGGTGTCCTGGTCAAATTTCCCATTGGAAAATGGCCTCCTAATAATCCTCCTCTATTACTCTGCTCTCCTCCCCACTGATAGCTGATGTGTGGTGAGCGATCTGGTGCACTATGGCTGCCGTCGCATCATCCAGGTGGATGCTGCACATTGGTGGTGGTGGAGGGGAGTCCCCATTACCTGTAAAGCGCTTTGAGTCGAGTGTTCAGAAAAGTGCTATATAAGTGTAAGGAATTGTTATATTATTATTATTATGAGTTAAGACTGTGGACCAAGTTACATGTCTGTAGCGTATTTATTTTAAATGAAGTACAGTTTTGACAATTCTCTAAATTTTATTAAAAGACCTATGGAAAATATTAATCACAGTTTCATTCAGACATAATTTCCTGTAGGCAATGGCAAAAGCACTGTCATGTGCTGCTGTTTGTATTTTGGGTCTTTCTGTGCTAGGAGCTCAGTCGTACATGAAATGCCACACATTCTCAAAAACAAATTTAACAGGCTTTACAAATCTGTTCATCTCAGAATCACATCTCAGGGCCATGTGATTCTGTGCTAAACAACTTACTGTATGACTTTGACATTGAATTCTGTAGATATCTAAGCAGACATACCGAGAGGAGTGGAACAAGCTATCAAACCTCTATTTTGAACTCACATTGTTTTGAAAAAATTGAATTTGAGCTGCTCAGGCAAGGTTCAAGCTCATCATTCTTCACCTTAAATTATTGTAGTTATGGTATCCTGTTTTCATATAGCAATGCCCACAGACTCAAGTGGTGGTTAAAAACAAATAACTTTCCAATTCAATAAACAGATTAATGCTGACAGCATGTTAGGAATTAGTAGTGAGGACCCTATGCAGAAAACTATGGGAAACTCCAAAAGGCATAGTCAAAAGAACAATCTAAGGTCCGAAAGCCAAAGGTAAACTAGCTGGTGCAAAAGTACAAATAACCAGAAGCGGAGCTGTAAACCGTGTGGAAGCCGAGAGTCAAAACCAGAACGAGAGCAAAAGTACCAAAACCAAAACCAGGAGACATAGACGAAGAACAAACCATGGTCAGGAAGCCAAAAACCAAGTAATAAATATCAATAAGAATGGGAGGAGCTCTAGCCAGGAAAACCCTAATACTGAGCACAGGGAAGAGTGTGAGGCAGCATTAAATAGGCTGGGGAAAAGGGCTAATTGGGAACTGTGCTGGAATGTAAGGTGGAATGCCGATTCCTCCAGGGGTGTGGTGTAACACAGCACAGTTTGTTAAAAAAAACAACTGATTAATGACATTGAATTAATTTGAAAATAATGTATATTGCTATCTATAAAGTACTGCAAAATGCAATACATTTAAAACAGAAAATTGTTTTAATACCATTCACAATATTTCTCTTTTTGACTGCTGTGATTTTTTTTGTTTTTAAAGATAGAACCGAATGAAATTATTAACATATACAGTAGTTCTTCAATTAATTTATTTCTAACGGAATTATTAGACTATCCATTTGAGTGTCTACACAGCACTTCTATAACAAAATTTATACAAGAGATGGAATATTTGTGCCATATACGTTATTACTTACTGTATGCCAAATCTTATCATTTTCCATTGAAATGTTCATACATATTTCATGTCTGAAATGTCACAAGTTCCATTCTTATCATCATAACTCATTCTTTCAATAATTATGGTGAGTTGATATATGCATAACTAGTTTTAGATATCAGTTGAGAATGAACCTTCATCTTGAATCTTTCATCTGAAATGATCATGTTTTGACAAATTAGAATTCTAATTTAAGATGAGTTGGGGACAGAATGACATACAATAGGTCATATTTTTCCTCACTGTTATAATCATTATTAAGATAATGCATTATTAAAAGAACAAGTCAATAATTTAATTAAGGATGCTTGGTAGAATATGTATGCTTATACATACTATATTAGCTACTGTATAGATACTAAGTATTAGAATAGGCTGGTGTGCCTATTGTAGTTAACACTGAAATTGAGTTTTTATGGTAAATTTTGTAGTATTCTGTTGAAACAGTGCTAAAACAGGATAAACATCACAACTAGTAATCTGCTGCTACTTTCAAAACTAACCGCAACAGTAAAAAAAAGCTTTTTCTAAAAACTAAGTTATGTACTGTGTTTATTTTTATAAAGGCTACCTATCAATCAAAAGAAGGTATTACATAGGTTTCCAAATGAACCTCAATTTGTCTTTCCAAGCTAAAAACTATGCATTCCATATAATTTGTTTTGACCCCAGAAGTACCTGTCGTTATTGGAACCTCATTCTTATCTCTTGGCTTGAACAGTGTTACTCTTTTATGTCTCATACTGTATACTGTATCAGAGGTGGCACATTTTTCATTGAACTTCATAGAATAAGAACTGTATCCTGGCAACTACTTGAATATTACCATACCTGTAGTACCAATACAGGTATGAATATTGCATATTTGGCAATAAACACATTTTTTTAATTCACAACAAATAAAAATATTAAATTTAAAAACAGTTTGTTTAAACTGATGTTTTTAATACAGTATTTCAGAATAGGAGACACTAACATAGAACATAGAACACAGAATAGCATTAGTTATGTATTAATAACATAATGGCCTTAACTTGTTTGACAGCCTCGGATGACTAATTAGTTGTTACATTTTGTCAGTAATAAAATCTATTGTTCTTAGTTCATTATTAATATATAGTACATACTATAGTAACATAGTAACAGCCTTACAGTAATAAACTTTGTATATTATTAATAAAGAATGTGTTAGACATTTGCTGGAACTTCTCCTGTTCTTAGGTATTACTAAAACTTACAGTAAAAGTGTAAAATGACAAAAAAAACAAAGGATTAAACCTTATTCACAATATATTTTAAATAGAATTATTGAATCACGCTTAAAAAGGATATACATACAGTACATAACAATGTTTACATGGAGAAATGTGATTAAAATGGTTAAAGTTAACTAACCCTAACCCTACAATGACTGTCTTCTAGGAAAGATTCCTAAAGTTATGGAAAAATCAGATTTGGCACTAAAATTGGGAAAAATACCGAGGCCATGTTCTTATGAATTTGTGTAGTGATTGGGAAATGCAAGAAAGAAGATATTCCTTTTGCCACAATACTGTACCTCAGCAGCCACCTTGAATAAAGGCTCACACCTGAAGAAGGCTCCACAGCCGAAATGTTGTGTTTTGTTTCTTCTCTTTTCATCATGGAAAAAACCTATTACTACAGGTTGAAAATCCTTTATCCGAAATTCCCAAATCTGAAAACCTCTAAAATCTGAAAGTTTTTTTTAATGCTGTTGTTGTTGAAAAAACCTGACAGTGGTGTAAGTGTGAAGCGTCTGACTTAGGAGTTTGGTGTTGGAACAACTGCTATCTATGACCTGAAGAAACAAAAGAACAAACTGTTAAAGTTCTATGCTGAAAGTGATGAACAAAAGTTAATGAAAAAGAGAAAAACTTTACATAGAGTGAAAAATGAAGATCTCATAGGTTGATACTGATAACGAACTTTCCAGCTCACAGTGATGTCATCGATGATGTACCCTCTCCCTCAAGTTTCTCGGACCTGATGTAGTTGTAATGTCTGGGGCTGCATTTATCTTCAAGTTTGTCAGCAGTGATCATTGTGTTTTATTTTGTTTTTTTGCACAGTAAGTACAAAACGTTATTTTTACGTGAGATCTGAATTTCACCTCCATGTATGAGTGTAACTAGCATCATTACTTGTACATTACTTTAAAAATAAAATGCTGACTTTTTTCAGCTTTCATTTTATTTACCTGTAATCATATTCAATGCATTGTTTTTATATCTTACATAAAACTTAATACCTGTATAGTAAAAAATAAAATACAAATGGCATACATGTACTGTAACCTTTAAATCAAAACATGACATTGTAGGTGGAGACTGATATCCTACCTTTCTGATGGTATTATGTTTAAAAAATATTTAAAATGTATATAAAACTTCATTCAGGGTATATGTATAAGCTATATTACGAAATGTAAATGGATATCATGTTTAGACTTGCGTCCCATCCCAGCTGTCCCATTTTATAGATGCAAATATAAAAATCCTAAATCCACAACACTTTCGGTCCCAGGAATTATAAGGGATTCTCAACCTATAGTTCATTTGCAGCCCACGCATGCTGATGCAGCTACCCACCTGAACTACTGAAGGCTGTTATACTGACAAATAAAGTACTATTATTCATGCTATTAAATCTTTATAAATGTAATCACAGGGCTGCCAAATAATTGGATAAACAACCAAACCAAGACAGCCTTTTTGGGAGGTAGCAAGAAACTGCAGCTCAAGGCACAAATAGACACAAATATAATGAGAACAGACAGATACCATCAATATATATATATCTATATCATCCCATTTTCATTATTATTTCTTTAGTTATTATTGGCTCTTAGCCTATATCGAGAAAATATAATATGCTGGAATATTTATTTTTATTTTCTCATGAAAAAGTCTGTTTTAAGTACAAAAAAACATTTTTAACTACCTTGCTATATGGTGACAAATAATGAGTAAAAAAATCTGCTTACTCGAAGACACTTGAATCACTTAATGGTCTCTATGATATTTCCAAAAATAGTTTGGTTTTGTCATACATTTTCTGTGAAATGAACAGGCCCTGCAAACTTACTGATCTAAAAAGCCAGATGTGTTCATGGAAAAAACAAATCCAGTACAGAGCTTAAATGTTTTGATATTTAAAGCTTTCAATCACTGCAAACCATTTGTGCTACTGAGGATACTAATTTACAGCATCATTCCCTACTGTTCTGTGAGAACGTACTGTGAGAACGATATAAAAAGCTTTCCTGGTGTACAAGCTATTTTAATGTCAAGTTCCAAGAAGCACAGCAGTTTGTCTTTATTACTCATGTTTTTAAAGCAATAAGGAATTATTTCCACTGAAATGATGTTTGTTTTTTATTTATTTCTTTTACAAGCAGAAGTGACACAGAAAGAAAGATGGAAAATCCTAAATCATATGAATTACATTTTATTGTTTTGCCTCATATGGAAGTATCAGGACATGAAATTCATGAAATATTTTTACTACAAACATACAGTAGATGACGTTTCATGTATCCCAGTCTATCTATCCATCCATTGATTTTTCTGAATGCTTTATCAAAAACAGGGTTGTGGAAAAGCTGAAGCCTATCCCGGCATGCAATGGGTACAAGGCAGGTTACACCCTGGATGGGAGGCCTGTACACTGAAGTGCACACAGACATAAACACTCACAGTGTATATCGTATGCTTTCCCCAGAAACCAATTAACCTACCAGCTAAAGCCTTTGTCACACTACAGAACTCGACATGACACGACTCGGAGAGCATGTCAAATTTAACTACTGCAATTGCTGAATCTCGCTGCCTTTTCTGTCCTAGAGGGTGTCAAATTATATGACTTGGAATTGCAGGGGGTGACTAATTACACGATTCTCTCATGACTTTTCATCACGGTTTGAAATCTCATATTGCGCCTCGAAAGTACTGCAAGGTCACCTCATTTTGGCAGCCAAACAATTTCGAGCACACAGGAATAAGAGGAGAAGCACCGCTCGGAAGTAAACACACAACAAGCACGAAACGACAAACACGAAACATCGAACAGACATCTATGTTGGCTCCAAAGGTCTATGAGCCTATCTTCCATTTGCACAGTCCAAAACACTTGCTTTCCTTCTTCCCTTGCCTTGCAGCCGCATTGTATGCATTGTACTTCCAGTTAAGTGCTCACTGGCTGTTGACTGTCGCAGACACAAGAGCCCACCCCTACGACCAGTTTGATTTTATCATAGCGAGTCGCAGAGAGTCGTAGTGGCTGTTAAGAGTGCTATGACTAAATCGCTGAGGGTGTCACACTATACAACTGCCCTGATTATGTAAATGAAGGCTACGACTGAAAATCCTAGGAAAAGTCGTGTAGTGTGAAGCCGTCTTAAGTGGAGCACCTGGAGGAAACCCATGCAAACATGGAAAGAATATACAAACTCCACATGGAAGGCACTCCAGGGTTTGAACCCAGAACCCCAGTGCTGTGAAGCAGCAATGCTAACCACTATGCCGCCAATGTAGTTAAAGTCAATAATTTATGCTCCTTACAATGGGTATATTATCAGATACAGTATGCTTTCATGAAAATACCATATAGTCTATAAGATTTATTTATTTCATAGGAACAATTAATCCA
This sequence comes from Lepisosteus oculatus, assembly GCF_040954835.1. NCBI lineage: Eukaryota > Metazoa > Chordata > Actinopteri > Semionotiformes > Lepisosteidae > Lepisosteus > Lepisosteus oculatus. The sequence continues at coordinate 13,101,885 of NC_090704.1, read as the reverse complement.
GGCATTAGGGAAAAAAATTGTCATGTATTAGAGTAAGTACTGTATCTTAAATATTATAAAAGTAACAACAGTAATATTATCCTTTTAAATCAATAACATGCATACAATTGTATTTGATATAATTACAAGTTACTGGCTTTGTAAACCTTTGCCAGGCTGATTTGGGGAAAAAATGTTCCAACACTTATTTTGTTATAATGTAATGAAAAAAGAAGATGATAAAATAAAAAGGTTTCCATATGTTAATATAATTATTAATGATAAAGTGTGTGGGAAAAAAAAAAGTTTGAGCAGCCTCTGGTGACCATTTGAAGAAATTACAGTTCTCTGTGATCACAATGTTTTCAATCACAAAATGAACTGCAAAATCAAATATTAGTTCTAGTCTGAGAAACAAATGAGGTTAGCATTCTTTGGTTAAAAATAATATACTTGAGGAAAATATACTGATAAAACTGTGAAACCAAATGTCATTGAATAACTGTAATCACGAAAAGACTATTTTCTGATTAAAAGAAACTCTGTACTTTCACATTTAATACATATCCAGGTAATACATATCCACTATCCAGGTATAGTGGTATTTCTTTGACTAATTGTATCACCAGTGATATTTTCTTCTGCCATCCTGCATTTCACATAAAACACAGAGTAGATTCCTCTGGTAAGGAAAACCAAAGCAACAGCTGCAAAATATGTGCCATAGACGAAATACTGAAAAATAAATAAACAAAGGTAAAAACAAGTCTGTTATGTATTAGATTATAAAAATAATCTTGAAAAGTAATTTTTTATTATTACTGTACATCATGCAGATATAAAATGGAACATTAATTAGTTATGAAAATCAGATTGAAGAAATATTACTGTGAAAACCAAACCAAAATCTCTAATTAAACACATTGAATTGGAATAATCAAAACACAAATATCTGTATAGATTTAAAATTGTATCTTATTTTGGTTAACTAAAATAAATTACGTTTATTTTACTTTAATGATTATGCTTTAATCATGCCTTTTAATTACACAAAGAAGTGCTGTCATATAACAAGAGAGTTAATGCATGTTTGCCTTAATTAATTTAATGTGAGTTTCCATAATATCTAAAATATTATATTGTTATGTTTACTTAATTTAATTGACTTACCTGAGAAGTGATGGTTAAATGGAGGCTTTTTGTATTGATCACAATTGCAGTGAGTATGGATTGGAGGGTCACTGCTACAAAGGTGTTGATCCCAAACATTAAGGCATAACGTTCCTTACTGAGAGTCTTTGCAATCTGAAAACTAAAATGTGAATTTTCAGTACATTTAATCTATTTAGAGCTATCTCTGAATAATTTTAGATATTAATGTCAACTTTAAAATTAATAAGAATAATTTGACATTATCAAGTTAATGATATTTGAACATTTCAAACTTTAAAATAAAACGTTATCTGTTTTGAATTAATATTAATGAAATATCTTTATCTAAAACAAAATCTATTAGTTATTTTGGGATGTCTCAAAATGCAATGGGCATACCACAGTATGAACAGGATGTGTCTCCAGGGGGTTTTAAAATGAATTTGAGGTATCCTACTGTATAATGAGTTTCATATGAAATATTTTATTAAATTCTTTGTTTGTCTAATTGAAAATGAAGCTATTGTACATATATTAAAATCATATTATTTAGTATTAAAAGTCAAAAGTCTTTTTACATGAATCTGAAACATGCAACTAAATACTGTTCTGTAATTTACTAAGTAATAAAGTGAAGATTAAAATCTTTTATGCCTCGTATGTTTTGGAGCTGGATCTCATTTTAAAGACTTGTAGCTAAAAGTTTATTTAAAAATCATTAACTACTTTTAACAAAAACATTTTAAAACAGAATTCTTCTCTGTTCACATTGACACAGATCACCATTCTGATAGTTGTATTGCAATTTATACAGTATGTTTTCATTATTTATAAGCCACTGATAATATTACTTAGTACACACTAAGGCAGATAATGTCCGAATTTTGCACATTAACTATTTCTTAAAGGTCTTGGAAGCAAAAAGGCACCGTTCACAAGACATGTTAACTTGGAAAATATAAACAATCCCTTAGTGAGGTACATAACACTATTAATTCATAATGTTATCTTACGTGCAAATTGTTATTAGCTGCATGTATGATGATTTAAACACCACATAACAAGTATAGCAAACCCAGATGTCTGCAGTAAGATCCATCAGGTAAACCGCACCGGCACTCACAGCTGAAAATAAGCCCAACATGAGCTCTCCCCAAATGGACCAACTAAAACTTATATGACCAACTGCAAGGGAGGCTGCAGCACCTGTGAGTTGAAAGAAAACAGCAAACTTATTTTCAGTAAAATAAAAAATATGAATATGAACCCCACACTCAGCCTGCTTTTAGAAATCAGTTGTACAGTAGTACGTATCCACAGATCTCTAAATAAATGGATAGGACTTCACTTTCTAACAAAAAAACTGCCATGTGACTCCCTAGGGTCTTTTCAGTCTAATGCAAAGCAGAAATGCTTCTTTGATCATTTAATGCATAGCCAGTTTTTATTGCCTACATAAATCAAAAAATATTACATATCACAAAATATGTTATGGACATACAGCATTCAATATATTGTCCTAGTTCAGTTGAGAATAAATTAATAGAATGATTACAATGAGATTATTCAAAGTACAAAATAAAGTACAGTATTATCAAGATCTAAGAACTTTAACATACTATATGGATTTTTAGATTTAAAATTTAGGGGCACCAATGATGTCTTAATATATTGCTTTAATTTTTATTAGAACTACATCACTAAAAACATATACTTTTTTATTATTTTAAAACTTTATCCATTCATTTTGTAGCCGTGTAATCCATATTAGGGCTGCAGGGGAGGGTTAAGGCACAAGGCAGGGTATACACTGGCGGGACTTCTGTCCATCACAGGGCAGACAGACATAAACAGACATGCACACAATCACACCAGGGTCAGTTTTCTAACAAGTCAATTAACTCTCTAGTATGTTTGTGGGCTGTGGGAGGAAACCTACATTAACATGGGGAGAACATACAATATAAACTCCATGCAGATAGCACCCTAGAAATGAACTCAGGGGCCCACCTTGCTGCCTTTTTAATTTTTTTAATATTTAAATTTATTAAAATACAAATACAAATATTTTTTTTATTAAGAAACTTTGAAAGATCTTTCTGCCCTCATATTTCTTTATATTTAAATTACATTTATTACATTTCAGGAAACAAATCAAAAGGCTATTTTATGTTCAACTAGACTATTTGTTTAAGGATCTCATAGACTAGTAACAATTCAGATACCTTGGAAATTGTTTACGTTTTCACAGTTTCTGTATATTTCTGTATGTTTTCACATATTCTGTATGCAGCTCTTTTGTAATAAAATAAAATTGATTTTGTTCTCTTAGCAAAAAGCAATTACTTACCTGAAAATGTAGCAAATGCATCAACACCACCATTGTAAATGGTAAAATTCTTTGATGGCTGTTTGAGGGACCAGAGAACTTGCACATAACTTATAACTTGAAAATAACCACATGTTCCCATAGCCCACCATAAGGAGAAGGGAATGAGCTTTGTTGATGAATAGCATTCTTTACAATCCACCCATAGCTGATAAATTCCATTCAAAAAGCTGCTTCTATCTCTCTTCCTTTCATCAGAGATTATACAGCTGGATGAAACATTCCCAGAGTCTAAGGGGACAGCTGGCACAATATCGATGCTGTGGTTGGTTGCAAGATGGTTTTCATGAAAAAGTAAACTTCGCTGAGGCATAGGCAGCAGAAAAGAGATAAAGAATGCTATAGCAAGTGAAATTACAGTGATGACGTTCAGACAATAGAAGGACACATTTCCTAAGGAAACGAGCAGCTGACCTAAAACTGATCCCACAGCATAACCCACTAGTGTTGTGCTTCTGCAGTAACTGGTTACTTTCTGGTAATGCTCCAAGCTGACAACACTGTATATGTAGGAGAAATATCCCACTTCCGATGCTGTTGCAATGCCATAGCTGAACACTGCAAACTGGGCGGCTTCAACTCCTGGTCCAAATAAAAGCAAAAGCCAGCACACCACATACCCCAGTCCTTGTAAAACAATAACAGGCTTGTATCTTAGGTAGTCTGTCATCAAGAAAATGGGGATCAACAGCAGGAAGTTGGTGTAGGTCCATACTGGGTATACTTGTCTGGAAACCTAGAGATGAAATTAAATAAATTTAATGTTTAGCAATAAAATAATGAACATCTGCAAAATCAGTTTTTGCGAGAAAAAAAATTGAGAAAGTTTTGAAAAAACGAAGCTTAATGTATGTAGGTGTACATCTTATTTTCAATTTTGTGTTGAATATTTTCAAAAGAAGTAAAACAAAATATAATATATAATAATATAATATATAACTGCATAGAATATATACATTTTAATATTTATACAGAACATATTTGAATATAAGTAAACAAACCAGGAGCCTCCAGATGGCTTTATAAATATATAAATAAGTCCTACTCCTCTAGACAGATGATTTTTTTTAAGATTGGCAACTTACAGTATCCTTACTGCTCCTGGATATGCTACATTACTTTTAAAAACAACAAAAGCTACGCTTATTGGAGAACATATGAATTAGAATCTGCGGGAAAAATGGTAGTCAGATGAACGGAACAACATCCCTTTGAGATAAAAAGCATAGCAACATCTAATGTTTGTAGTACAGTACAATTGTTAAAAAACAGATGGCTGGGTTTTGAAAACCAACATCTGTGCATGTTTGTGATATCATGAATATATATTTATACTGTATCAATAGAAAACCTAGCATTTTAGCATTGTGGATCAATAATTTCAGAGAAACCAGATGAGACTGTTTTTTTTAATTAGTTTTGTAATGTTTATTTTCAATTTTTAACATCTTACTGTACTGTGTGGGGCAATACCAGATCCTGAAGGAAAGGGAGATGGGTGGGCATTAATAATATATGCTGATTTAATGTAATGAAACATTTTACAAAACAGAAGAAATAAAACAAAACATTGAAATCATTACAACACCAAGGGATCATAAAAAATTCAAACATTTGATTTGAAAAAATTGCTGCATTAACTACAAAAAGGGCTAAATAAATGAACTCCCCTTGTTTCAGTCTTTTCTATGTTTTTATTTCAGTCTGTGTTTCTCTTGTGAGAACATTTTATTAGAACCCTAGAACCAATAATGCACAATGCAAAACTGGAAAATGTTGTTACACAATAACAGCCTAAACACTCCTTTGACATTTACAAATTTTGTATTACTTTTGCTAAAGTCAATTCTGTAAATAGGTAAACTCTGCAAGCAACACTATACTGACATTATAAAAACTAAATGAAATTAAGAAAGCAAGTTTAATTATTTAATTATTCGAAATGAAGCACTTTCTTATAAAAGGAAGTTTTCAGATTTTCTAGTAGCACTTATGAACTTATATGAACATACCTGTTGAATTGTCAGGTTTTTCGATGGTCCAATTAGATATGGTGTAAGGAAGGGTTCTCCTGGTCTCATCATAGTAAAAAATCCATATACACAGAGGACCAAAGTGGGGTAAGCCCACCCACTTATTTGTAAATTATTCCAGCAATTCATTTTTTCTGAAGCCTCTGGGATGATTTAGATGTTTGGAGAAAATATTTTCATGGCAATGCTATTCCATCCACTCTATAACAGAGCTTTTTCTTTCAAGTGGTCACGTTATAATAGCCTCTGATTATGTTTGGAAAGTGGAGATAAGTTCAAGGAGGAATTTAAGGTCTTTAGTTCATAAATATAATGATAGTCTATCTACCTGTTTTTCCATCAAATGCATGGATAAAAGCCCCTTTATTTCATTTGATTTAGATACACAGGAATACATTTGTTAGGTACAAAATATTTATTAGAAAATGCAGATTTCTTTTATGTTTTGGAATTCCTAAGTGCAAGTCTTTAATCTTTCAGATTTATAATGCAACTACAGTATGTTAGAATTATCTTATGACATTAGATTATCCTTCATTAAGAACGTATAATATTGCCTTTCAAAGTCAACTTAAAGATGATAAAAAAATGTAATTACTTGTAAATCAATTTGAACTATTTCATAGTTTGGATCTGACTTCTTCTGGTCAGGAAACAAATTACTAAAAGTTGTAAAAGCAGTGAATAGCCCGGAGGACAAATGTTTGTTTTGTTTTTTTGCCAATACTGAGTGTTCTGAGTGACACTATCACATTATAATCTCAAGATAAGGGTGCACTGGGCAAATGGCTGTCGCTGAGTCTACCTTGTTCCCTTTTTTACTCATGGTAGGTGTAAGAAAAAACATGTTTATGATTTATAATTATAGTTTTTGAGAGTACATATGTGTGCATTTATCATTCACATCTGACATTACACATAATAATGTACAGTACTGTGATTTGATTTAAAATACTATGGCAAACAATACGAATTGTTGTGCTGTAACTATCTATGACATTCCACATGGAGATGGAATATGACATGACCTTCATCTCTCTCTCTCATCCTAGCATTAATCCCGCATCAGCAGGGTCCGCTTGTCGGCACGCCCGTCTCCATTTGGTGGTTTGAAGCAAATCTTTGAGCTGACGTTGCCATTAAATGCGACGGAGAATACTCCGACCAGCACGTCGCTCCGCCTGCCGTCGATTATATGACCTTCATGATAGTGCTATTTGTGTAATGTTTAAAAAAAATGCTTTGGGGCAGAATAAAATGTAATGAACATACTGTAAGAATATAAAACTATTGGATTAAAAAAAAAGTGTATGTGTTGTATATTTTTATTGTGCTGTATGTCATTAATTGTATGAGCTCACCAAACCAAATTCCATGCAATGGGTTGTTATGGCAATAAAGTATTTTCCTTGAACTTGTATTACAAAATTAGGGACTCGTTAGTAAACTCTTCAACTGCCTCTCTCCCTTAAAATTTCAAAGACTGTATATAAATACACTATAGAAGCATTTATTGGCAATATCAGTATTTCATTCAAGCTGTTCAAGGAATTTGGGATTTTGAAAAAACCCCAATAGAGCATCTAAAGTACCCTAAATATGTAATTTAATTAATCCATGAATGAGTGTACATCAGGTCCTTCAAAATTCTGGGCCTTTGTAATTTCTGAAACTCTCATAATTTCCTATGTTTTGATTTTGTTTTGGGGAGCTAGTTTGTTGAGCACCTAAAATCAAAGTAGTTGTTGGTGTATTAATTATATAATATCTCTGTCCTCTTAACTCAAAATTACACAAAGAATGCTGACACAATGTAATGTTTTCAATCAAAATTGAAAACATTTATTTTCAGTTGGTGCATTCTATGCTGTGATGAGTTGCCAGTAACTCTTTTAGTTTATATTGCAAAGTACGTTGGGTTATATGGTTTGAAGAATAAAGCTGTATGAATTATGCTATAATGTGAATAGTGTTCTGTGACCTTAGAATTGCCTGAACACTGTGCAGTTTTAATTTTGATAATTAATAGACTTGGCCAGAGCTCAACACATGATCAGTACATTATATTTTGAAGGTACTCTGTTTTACTATACTCCATTCACAAAATGTTTTTTTTTAGTATTTTACTGGCATTTTAAAATATGTCACATGTCATCTGATCTAAGCAGGTAACTGCACATAACAATTATCTTATGGTTTATGGAAAAAAAAACAAGCTTAAGCAATGGCACAAGAGTGACATTAAAAAAAACTGAATTACAGTATAGCATTGTTGTAATAGCAGGGAACTTTTCCAAAAGATACAGTTTGTCAGAACACCAAACCAATGATTAAGCTAACTCTTCTACAAAAAATAGGAGTGATATTGCCTTGTGATATTATAGCTAATGCTATCGCTTTGTCACAAGTGACTTTAAAAACTGTGTAACTAATGCATTATCCAAATAGTCAAATATCCTGGTAGTACTTATGAATTAATTCCAGGTTTGTGTTTTAGGTACTGTAACTGGTGAAGAAGATCAATCAAAGGTTGATTCAAACACAATGTTTGTTTTTAGTAAATCCATACTATTTGATTTATTTTTCCTATACTTAATCGGTAGTAAAGAATTATGTGTTTTCCAGTGTTTAATTACTGTGCTTCTGAGTGTCATATTAGGGTACTTTTCAGATTTAGAAAGTTGTATTTGTATGCTAAATAACATTTAAAATGATATAGCTTATTTATGGTATAATGGTCACTGTTTTTTTCAAGCTTGACATTTTTTAGCAATATTTATAAGCTCATTACAGGAATTCTTTCATTAGGGTAAATAGCAGTTACAAATTTCCAGCTCCCTTATTGATAGCTGCAATGTGGTAATTTGTCTTTTTTCCCCCTCCAGAAGCATTTAATTTGGTATAGCAATTGTATGTTATGAAAAATCATAGCTTGGCTACAGTAATCAAAATTGAGAAAATAATAGGAATCTAAAACAGGCAGTACAGCAGCACAAAAGTCAAACACCAATTACACCTTTTATTACATAGGCTTAAGAATAAATTATATGAATTGGAAAAAGTGATTTTCAATAATGATTTTAATGAGTGTCTTTCAAGTTGACCGTCCTTCACTTCCACTTTTTGAGACGATTACATATTCTACGTACTGCATACTCTAATGCATTTTTTTTAGAAATAGTATTATGCAGTAGAAAAAAAGATATTTTATTAAACTGTACATAATGTATAAATGTCAGTGCCTTACCTTAGTATAGTTTGAATATAATATGGGTACCAGCATGCATTTATATAGTTAAAACATGCTTCACATAATGTGAAAAACATGACAAAACACAAGAATATTGTGTGATGTAACGAAAGGGGCTGACAGTCTCACAACTAAAAATAAATCATAAATATAAAAAGAGTGCATATGAAAGGTGTTCCATCAGTTTTACTTTTTCAAGATCCCTTTGAAGATTTTTGTTCAAGCTGTTATATACTGTACCACATCATTGAGAATGTTATTTACTTATAGAATTGAGTGGTATTTTAGAAAGTTAATAAAACACAAAGGAAGTGTGATTATAGTGTTTGGCAAATGAAGATAAGTTTGTTGAGAAAATACCTGATTTGCTACTGAGAATACTTTTTAATTGTTGATAATGTACAAGGAAAAACTGTCACATGCTTATAAAGATAATGTCAATATTTCTACACCTACTTCAACATAACAAACCTAAAGTAAGGCAGTTCTTAACATTTTTCTCCAGTGATGAGGAGTTATAAGGCTTGTATTGATGGTATTGTGGCTCAAAGCACTGCTTAGACTCAAGAAATTATCGTGAGCAACTATAATAAAGAATTGTTATCTGTTTTACTTTACAATTGTAAATCTGAAGACCATAGAATCTTACTTTATTTCATATCAACTCCGCAGACCAAAATGTATTTACAGATAATATTCTACTATAGGTATTTTAAAGGAGAAACAAAGGTCACTTGAATACATAGGCATTTTGAGGCAGTTACAACAATATTTATATTATTCAGTCTTAGACTACACTGCATCACAACATACAGCTTATGTCTGTTTCTAGAATACTTGCCATAGCACCAATGCCTGGAGCAAGAAGTGTATATGCACAAATATTGTTACCTTGCAGAGTAAATATCAAGTGCTTGTTAGTGAAGTATGTACTGTACCTCCAAACTATTTTCAGCAGAGACTGTTGCTTTCACAAGGTGGAGCTGTTGGCACACAACAAATGTGTGTATTATACACTACCCCTACTGAAAACAAAATCAAACTTAAATACAAATAATATACCAAATGAAAAAAAATATCTGATAATTCTTATGTTGCATAATCTCTGTTTTGTCGAATGCCCATTGTAGCATATGGCAGAATCCTGCATGCAATTTTATGCTTCTTCATTTTATTTGTCCCATCTTTCCTCTGCAGCTGTTAAATTTGCTATACATAATGTAAACTTATGTACAGTATTACATTTTTACTGAAATATCAATTTGTACTAAGGTTTTTACTGAAGATCAAACTGTATTATTTCTAATCTTTTCCAATGTCTTCCAACAGGAACCATCTTGTGTGTAATGTCATGTTTAATTCATAGATAGTTCATGTATTGTTATAATGTTACACTTTTGTTTGAAACTTTGTTTTCCACAATGATGTGATTATTAAGAAGAAAAGTGAAGTAAAATCATACTAATAAAAGGAAATATTTGTAGGTAGGCCTTTTGAACTACACCACTGTCTTTTAAACATTACCGCAGGATATGCAAAATATGCAAATTTTGGCTACAGTCTGTTTATCGGACTAATTACACAACACAGAACTGTTATTGACTAAGGCACTGAATGACCCTTGGTTTTCAACATCAATAAAATCAGTGTCAGTGGTAATTGTGTTTGAGCATTAAATTAATGTTTTCCAAAAATCAGTCTTGATAGTTTAGACATGTTGTGCAATCTTATTACACATCAAATTTTCTTTTCATAAATTGCCTTTCAGAAAACGAGATTGCAAGGAACTAAAGAAAAAACCTTGATAAAGAAATAAAACTAAATTACACTATTGACTAAAACTATAAGAAAATGTATTCTTAAAAACCCTCAATCACACTTGTTCATTTTTTCATTATGTTATTTAATTCAGTCATTTCTTAATAGAAGCAAATGTTCATTTAATACTTTGTATTTATTTTTGGTTTTGTCCAACATACTTCATCTATTCATAAATTGACAAATTAGAAAATTATTCCATGTGTTAATTTACATGCATACAAACTATCATTCGATAAACCATTCAGAAAATACCTATGATGCCAGGTTAAATAAATTAATAAATCAGCATTACCTTTCTGGAAAGAATTTGTTTTCATATCAGAATAGGGGTCTTGAGTACTGCTTTGTGCTTAATCTTGCAAGAACTTTATCAAGTATGCTTCATGTAACTTAACTTACTGTAACTATACAGTGTTAGTTCTATTTTAATTTGTTAGGTCATGGTTAAGAAGAAATAAATGAGAACACTCACAGTTTGATCATATAAAACCATCATCATCATCAAGAACTGCCTGCAGAGCACAGGATTATGTGCAAATAGATTATTTAAATTGTGCTCCACCATCTATATATATAGCTCAGGGAAAGTACCATACTTTTTTGTTTAGCAATCTGCCATTGCATTCTGTTATTAAGGCCATTCAGGTAAGGAGAGAATATGTATTTTTAAACAGCAGCAGCTGCACAGCTTTCTATAATCTATTAATTCTGTTGTAAAGATGTTGTACTGTATGTTTATTGGTTTTCTGAAAACATGGGAAAGAATTATAAGGTTTCAATTAACAGATACAAGCACAAACTGAAACAGAGCTACCTCCACATATTTTATTCAAGTAGGTACATCTTTTCTGGGTTTGCAGTTTATGAAAAAAATAATAAAAGGTAATTTCCATATTCAAAGCACATTGGTTAATCTGGCAAAAACCTATTCTGGTTTCCCTGATGAGGCAGCACAGGACTGTACCCCAGATGGGCTGCCACTGCACAGGAATAAGACATTGAAAACATCAAGAAAAAACGTTTTACAGGCGTGACAAAACTTTAATTTGAGGTGAAGTCCATACAGTATCAACATTCTGCAGGACACATTAATTCTGGGAAAAATCTTTGATTAAATGCCACACTATTGTGAGATTTGTCCTTACAATTCCTTGTATATTATTTTTTACCTACCCAATTTGGAACTGACAACTGTTTCTTTATGTTTTGCCATATAGGTACAACCCTTGTGCCTCAAGTCAAAGAGGTCGGGCTCCTTTGAACACAGCCACTCATCATAGTCTTTTATCTTATGACCTGCTACATGCCTGTAGCACTGCGGCATTCTTATAAATAATACAGGAATTAAGTTTGCTGTCCCCCCGACAGTCTCTTTCTCCCTAATGTCTGTAGTGCTAAACACAGAGAGGCCATTCCATGTGGTTCAGATTTAAGGTGTTGTTCTGTTTGATAGAGTTTTCTGATAAGGAACAACTCCCAGGGGTGAGATTCCCCAGCCACATTAATGAATGGTCATCTCCGGCACCTTTCTGTCTGGGAGATTCCAAAGGAGAGTCTCATCCCAAGTTGTTCACAACCCTAAGGTCAGAGAGCATTGTTACTCATCCTCCACCTTGATCAGCCAATCGGGAACTGGTAGAGCAGGGTAACCTCATGTGGGTCTCGAATGCCTGTGAAACTTTCAACCAATGAATGACCGTAGTTCCTCCAGATAAAAGAGGCAGCACAAGGCCCAGAGGGTGCCCCTCCAGGATGTTCTCAGACTCAGCTCGGACAATCACATGACGGCCAGTAGATCTGAGTGCCAGGACCTTCTTCTAAGAGTCGAGACCGGAGGTCGCCCATGCGTAACCAAAGGATCCGCCTGAGGTTAGCCCAGCAGCAAGCCTCGTGAACCACCGGTAACCCACCATGAGTGTTTGCCTGATCAATGACTGAACTATGGTCGGAACTGTCGACAGCTGAATCTCAGGATTCAGGACTAGCGCTACATCGGGAATGAACCGGTCTTCTTCCCGTATAAAGAGTTTGACTTGCTCGGACCCGCAGTCACTTTTCTTGTGCACAAACTCTGTTAGTTCAGCCAGTCTTCAGAGTGTCTCTGCCAGTGGACCGCAGCAGGAATCTCTCCCTCCTTCTCCCACACCTCCAGCCGCACCAGGACAGGCTGGCACTGAGCCAGAGGATGATGACTGGATGCAGCACTAGCCTGTTGTTGTTCCCTTGTGTCTGCAGGAGATCTGAATCCACATAAATTGGATGAGTATTCAACATTCTACATTGCAGCTCAAGAATTCAATTGTTACCTCAATCCCAGTTGATGTCAATTTCATTCATATGAGTGATGTACTTTTGAGTATCTAGTGTAGAATTTGTAATCAAAAAGCTCATTAAGGAAATGGTATAAATGAATGGTATACTGAATGTATGTATCTCTTGGTATTAAGTATACTATTCGTGATTGAATATATACCTTTTGTTTCCTGCTAAGACTCACTATAAGATCTGTTATGTTTATATGCACATTTTATGTGTTAATAAATGTATTCTTGTGTATTACTATCCGTATGTTTGCATTGCTGAGTTGTTCCGCAAGGTAGATTTTATAATAGCCATCAATAATTATTTTATGATTTGCGGCTACAATTAATAATTGTCCCAGTAAATGCATAAAACCCCTACATGCCCCACAGGTCCTTGCAGAAGAATTAGCATTGAGTGGAAACGCAATATTAGTAATAAAGTTCTGGAAAAGTGCTCTGATATGGATTTTAATGGGATTCTAATGAAACATGCTATTATGTGAAACCAATTTTGTATTTCATGAGCTGCAGAATAGTTTTCTATTAACAATGCCATATACCTGTAGTTTTCTTTTTATCAGTATCAAACATCAGTCATTATGTTTTAACAAAGAATTAAGGAATATTGACACATTTTTCTATTTTCTTTGGTGTGAGAAATGTTGATTCAAAATATTTTATGCAAAATTCTAATGACAGTCACATCAAAATGCTTTTAGTGGTTTTAAAAATGTGAATGGGTTAGCTGAAATGGGATCTCTCTCATTTTCCAATTGTGAAATGTAATGTAATGGAATTCAAAGGTAATGGAATTCGAGTTATCTTATTTTATTTCATCCTTCAAGTTGTTTAATCTAAAGCCACCTAAGTCAGGAATAAATGACTAACTATCTTGCAAAATTGCAGACATACTAGCGGGTCCAAAGTTACAATACATAACGGAAAGATTGCTTTTGAAGGATATTGGTAAGTCTCTAAAAATAGAGCTAAACCTGACCTTCACATCCCACCATTATCAACACTCCAAGACACTAGTGAGATTCTGCAGCTTATTATTTTATGACAGAAAGGAGTCAGGAAAATGTACAGTGTAATTGCTCCACAACACTAGCTAGCATTGTCTGATAATTAGGTGTGTAACAGTGTGGAACAGAACAGAACAGAAGTTTCTATTTTAATTAAGCTAGAAGCATGACAAAAGGAAATGATGTATTCCACTTACTTACTGTTCGCAGACCTCACACGCCATTGAAAAGCACTCATCATAGATAGTACCACAGGGATACAGAATTTATTTTTTATTATTGACATTTATGAGATGACCAATTAGCATATGCTCCTGATACTTATGTTGTTTTTACATTCTTTGGAAGTTGACAGGCAATACAGGGTCAATAAATGCTGTCTGAAGTCCATGCTGTCTGAAAACATTGTTTTTCATCCTTTAATAAAAACAAAAGAAAAGATCTGGAAAAGATTTGTATATTCATCCTGTTCTCTTGTTGTGATTTTTCCAAGTCTGAAATGTTAATTACTAATTATTTTGCTCTATAAATGTTTAAAACAACCTATATAACCAATGAACTACATTCTAACCACATAAAATGCATTTTTTTGTCATTTTATTGTTGTTGTTGTTGTTTTAGAACTTCACAGTCCTGACTATCAAGGAATCAAGGAAGGCTTCAATATCAGGGAACAAATGATGATAGATTTTATTTTGAAAACAATGTCTAAAGAAAAGATTATGCTTTACTATCAGAAAGCTTATATTATTTGGTTTAATGGCACACACCTCTTTTTGACAGTTCCCTTTGGAAAATAGTATGAAACATAATTAAATGATTAGAATCATGTAATAATTTTACATAATCTCTAACCTTAATGATAAATACAAGAAAATGTTAAGCCAGTGGCAACATGCCACAACAAGTATGTGCATAGCTATTAAGTATTTGAATGTGCTGGGATATTAAAACTGGTCTGTTATTACTCAAACACAATGAGTCATTAGGATAATGCCTTAGGCCTCAATTACAATGTGAGGAACGAAATCTTCTAAAATTGAATACATTCATCTTGCATTGCCAAAAGCATATATATTAATTTCTTTATGTTCCTTATTTATAATTGCAATCAGCCAAACCATAAATTTGTGATGCTGTATACACTGTGCATCAAAAGAAATATATCACTTCAAACCACAAGAAGTTCCTATCTCTATCCTATTCCTTTTCTATTGGGTGACATTTTATTTGTAGAAACCAAGAGATTGAAGCCTGAGGTGTCCATTCGTCAAACCAAGCTTTATTGTATGCATACAAGGAACAATGCAATAAGGATTATTGTTTTAGTTGTTCAAAGGGGATATGGCTCTACACAGCTCATGTACACTTTTCTCTACACCCCCCCTCTCCTGTCTTTGAGGTACTTTCTCAAGAAACATTCCTTCCTTATCAGGGAGTTTGGTACAGAAGATGGGAGTTTAGTACAGAGGGGGAGAAGCATCTGAGCTAAAGCAATTGTGAAGGTTAGAGTTTAGCATGTGAATTCAGCAGGAGTTCACAGCTCCTACTACAACTGTATATGGGTACAAAGTAACATACAGATTCTGCTAACAGACTCCATCATATTGAACAGATATGACATGGATAACAAGGATAATTTAATTCATTATATTAAGTATTAATCATCAAAGCATTGATCAACAGAGGTTTATCTTTGAAAGTCATGGACTAGTAGTGTGTGGCTACAACTAGAAGCAATTCAAGCATCTACAATACATCTGCAATACAGATACAAATACATGGGTACAAAAATGCCTTCTTGTGGAATTCTGTCCCATTCTTCTAATGGAATCTGGACAATTCACTGGTATACTTTGAGCCCTAGATGTCCAATGTAATCCCAGCTCACCTCAGAAGTGAGCATCATATTATGCAAAAAACTCTCCCATTTGTATCACAATCATAAAAGATCAACTAAACAAAATGATGGCAAAAATAGTCAAAATAGTCGACATGGTTGATCCCATCACAGACTGTTCAAAATGGCGCAGTATCCTGCGCTCTTGCCGGTGGTACTGCACCATCAAGAACAGCTTCTACCTTATGTCAATGTGCTCCTTAACAGCTAACTATGCAATGCCTCAAAATTCAACACAACTCTTCACTCTTCACTTTTGCCTTGGCTACCACATATTTATTGTTCTGTTTGTTTATTGTGTAATGTACTGTCTACATTTTGTGGTCTTATCTGTTAAACTGTTTATGTCCTGAGAGAATGGCACAAACAAGAATCTCATTGCACATAGCAAATAAACTCCTCTAGCTCTACCTGTATATGAGGACATTTTGGATAGACAACAGGTTCTTTCTTTCAGGAAGCTCAAGATTGGCCAAGCATGGGTATTCTCCAGTATGACAAAGAAGAATCTTCATAAAGTTCTCTTCTAATGTGCCAAAACATCATAGAACACTACAGCTGGCATCTTGTCAGTGTAATATCTTTCACAGGAGGATTTACAAAACTACAAGTGTATGGGTAAATGTGACATTTCCTGGACTTATACTTGTATGACAATGCTTTTGATATTACTTTATAATATTTTAGAATTCTTTTTTCTATTTCATCAGGGGTATGAAACAATTTGGAGGTATGGATTATCTCTTTCTTTCTGAATGTGAGATATTTGTTGCTTGTTGATGAACTGAAAACAAACCCCATGTCTCCAGAATACGACTGACAGCGCAGTTTGTAAGTCAGGTCTTCATAGACATTGCAGCCCAATTTAATTGTCTGACCTCAATAAAAATAAAAGGTCTGTTCACTATAGCCTTCCTAACCTACCCATTCATCAAAATAACCTCCTTTCATTTCCCTCAGGAAATTTGATGAGAAAGACCTGTATAGCCTTTTGACCTCTCCCAGTGAAACTCAGGTTAACCCATCAGTGATGTCCTAATTAAACTATGGGGGAGTGTAATTTGAGTCTAAGGTCAGAAGGTCCTATTGTAGGACTAATTCAAGACCTGTAGATCCTGACCCTCTTACTAACTGATTCTGAGCAGTAAGATTTCAGGTAGAGCTTTCCCTCCATTGGGTATTTTAACAGAGAAATCTAGTAATACTAGTTTTAAAAAATTGGCTCCCTGTCAATTGTCATTGTCATGCACTACAAATTATCTCCTTTTTTCCAATATACCATGGCAAAACACCAAATACTGTACATTGGTTCTTAGTCTCTAAATGATGCAAATAAAGAATTGCAGCTTTATTATTAAATATACACATATACAGTGTATATACAGTATCTATCTTTCAACTGATCTTTTTTGTAACCAGAATAAATTTTAGCCACTTTATCAAATATAGGGCTGTGAGAGAACCAGAGCCTATCTTTGCAAGTAACAGGTATAAATCGGGATACATCACAGGGACCACACATACATTTTCCAGGAGTCAATTAATCTGGGGAGAACTGTGGAGAGAACATACTAACACCATGCAGATATCACCCAAGGTCTGGAATAGAACCCAAGCACCCAATCCTACAAAGCAGTAATGCCAACAGTTCTACCGTCGTGCTACCTGGTTCAGAACTCAGCTTAATCAGCCACTGTGCTCTATGCTACCGTGTAGTTGCATCAAAAATGCAAAGAACGTTTGTGTTTTCCGTGACATTATGGGGCCTTACTGCTTCATCATAATCTGTGTGATAAGTCAACTCAAGCTGTTACATTTTTTCAAAAGAATAATTGCTTGTTTTATTTGGGTGTCAAGAGACTCATTAGAACTCATTTTGAACTATTCTAAATTAATGTAAAAGAAATATAAATATAAGAATTCTTGCCTTTTCTGTTTGGCCTTAATAAAATATGAATATGAGTATGACTTTTGAAAAATCACATTATGACTGCTGTTGTATTTCAGCAACTGTTGATGTTCTTTAAAAATATTAAACAAATGTCACGATTGCAGTCCCTCCCTCTTAAGGGCACTCCGGCTCTTTCACTTATGACCTGATTTTGTGCACCTGCCCCTTGTCCTAGCCTCCTTCCAGCCGCCCTTAAAAGCCAGGCGCTGATGTTAATCCGGGCTCTGCTCTGGTTTCCGCACCAGGCGAGTCCGGGTCCTAGAAGCGCCTGGTCCTGTTAAGGTTTCATTTTCTGTTCCCGTTTCCCCTGCCGGTTCTGACCTGGTTCCTGTTTTTAATCTCCTGTTTTGGATGGATCACCTGGCCATGGACTTTTGGTCTGTTTTTGGATTCTCCTTTGGACTTCTTCCTGGATTGTTTGCGTCGGCCACACCTCCCCTGAACACCAGCGCACCAAGGACATGCCCCCTGTTTTCATCCCCGTATCCTACATGGCTTTTCCCCCCGTGTTTTCTTCACTTTTCCCTGGATCGTGTCATCCGCATGGGGTCCGGATAGAACTGTTCATTACAACAAACAAAAATGACATCAGATGGAAAAGGCCCATATGGTCTCTTATCTTTCTGGGTTGAATTTGCACCATATGGTTGAGTTTTCTGCCTATCAGTATCATAACTAGAAGTGCACATTGTCATTCAAAAAAATACTCTCTGGGCTAAATTAAGATCTGACTTATATACACCTTAACTAGGAAAAACTATTTGAACATATCATCCTGGAATTATTTAGGTCTTAGTTGTACTTATAACAAAAATACAACCTTTTGCTTGTCCCTATCAGTCCTTCTGGTCTACTACTTGTTGGAGCATCCTATGCTCCTAACGTTAGAAGAACGTACCAGGGTCTCATGAGCACACTTTATAAAAAAATACATTCTTCTCTGTGATATCTGATAGCGTAGATCCCCAATAGAAATTGTAATGGACAATAGTGCAAAAGTGTTTCCATGAGCTTTGCGACCACTAATCAGTTACAGTATATCTTGTTTGGTTTTACCTAGAAGCTAGGGACAAGGGGATTTATTTTCTGAATTTCAACAAATATTTCATAGTGTTTCAACTAGACATGCTAATAATGTTGTTCTACAGGTCCTGTGTAGGCCTTATTATTTATTTTGACTCCTAACAATGACACAAGGGGGACAAAGACAAAAAAACAAATATAATACAATTGGGATTTTGCATTTATACAAATAAATTAACTGCAGTATGAGTCTGTACATAAATGCAGCACACTGATTGTATAATTGATTTTAAATGCAATATGTTTATAAATACACTATATACATTTTACCTAAAAACATAAAATAAATTATGTTTTCTAATTACTAATTATACCTCAGAAATGAATAATTCTGTATACTGTATTTAATGAAAAAAATCTGTTAGTATTACTACTGTATATATGACTCGTTTTCTGAAAGCACCAATGGGTTAATACAAATTAAATTGTAAGATTAAAATAAGATTTACTTACGTTGCACAGAAGCTAAATTAAGCATTCCTTAATTTCCTTAATTCCTTAATAAACCTGGTGGTTTTCCAACAGTGCAATCCTGCATTAGATTATATGAAAAAATAAAAACCAGTTCGGCATTACCATGCGCAGTGATGCGAAAGTATTCTGAATGGCAGCATCTGCATCTCAAGTAAACATAGCTCTCAAGCTGCTGCCCTATTCCCACTTTTATCACCCTGTGACATTTAATAAGAATTATCCATCTTATTGTGGCCTTTTATGAAGGCATGGTAGTACACAACACAAAATCCAACATAAAGTATATTCATTATTCACTAGTATAGTTTTACTATTTTGTAAAATATTTCCATTAATAAACTTCAAAAATATCATTTCATTTGTATATTTAACTTGCAACATACTACATAGTACATACTACATACTTACATAGCTGATTGGCTTTTATAGTGGGCAGTGCCATATTGTACTGATGGAAAACTAATACCTTTGGCAGCACTAATAAAAACTAAAGAGTGATCACAAAGAGAATCTTAGTGAGCATGCTGGCAAACACTGGGTTAAGACATTTGTTTTTGTTCTTTAAAAATTCTGTACCTAACTTCTGGTTAATAAGCTAAAGAGAAAATATGATTATTATGAAGAATTTATAAGATGTCCAGTCTCCTATTGATTGGGGAAGCAATGTACAGTATGTTGCCATTATAAGAAGGGGGAATTACTGCAAATAATATCATCAAAGAACTATGATGATTACAATTGTAATGTATATTCTGATTGCTTAGGTATTCAGATTCAAGAAAACTGCAATCTATTTAGCATTCTGAACTTTAGTGTGTAGGCATGGCAAACATTGTTTACTAAATTGTGAGTTTGGAATTATTATAAAGGGATTTTCCTAGTCCTGAGACTGATAATAATAAAGCATATTTCCTTGGAATGTTTATTTATTTTGATTTGGTTGCTTTTTTTTCTATTCTATAACTCTTTTTTGTTCAAGTTACTTAAGAATTTAATTTGCTAATGGAACACATATATTGCTAATGGAATACATCAGATCTAAGTAGTATATTATTATTAAAAGTTCATATTTATGTCATATTTAATGGAAAAAGAACAAAGAAATAAACTAAACATACTGTAACATATTAGGTACAGTATAAAACAACAGAAAGTGCATTGCAGTATATGCAGTATTTATCATCATCTCGACACATTTATTTACATATGCTGTCTTTGAAAATATCATTCTGTCTCATTTAACATAGCATAGGGCTTTAATGTTTTTAGTTTGTTAAGTGACTAACATCTGCTGCAGGCAGTGAAATCTCAAAGTTCTAAGATAAATTAAGATAAACTAAGATAAGATAAGAGAAAACTAAATTTGTTCAAAGATTGAGACATGCTGACTCTTAAGTGTTAAAGCCATCATCCAAAATAAAAGTAACGTCTACACTTCTTGATAAAGGATGCCAAGGTGCCAGTTTTATATTTTTTTGGCTCTATTAAATGTATTTGACATTGGAACATGATCTAGATTAAGCGTAATGGCAATAAAATTCACACATATTTCAAATAATTTATTTTTTCATTGTAAAAGAACAACTGATGTTTAGATTTGTCTTTACGGTTCATTTCCCAGAGGAATGCAGCAACCATTCAATAAAAGTAATTGTGTTTTATTTAATAAACTTTATTGAGGATTTTCCAATCATATATTTGTTATTTATATTTATATTGGATTATTTTATTTATATGAATTTTTTGTCTTGACAGTTGTGCATCTTAAAGCTGAGACACAATCAAAGAAAAATGTATTGCTCAGAAGTGTCCATGAAAATCAGAATGTGGAGCATCAGGGCAATTTGTGTTTTTCCACAGCTACTTGCAGCATAAACCAGAAAACAGATGTGTGAAATGCTTGGTTATTTTTTAAGACAATTTGAATTGGGACTAATGCATTGGACCTTGCAGTGATAAGAATCCATGTATGATGGGAAACCATGGTAGTTAAATATTTTGAACTGCGTATTTGGACAGATATGCTCAAAAGTGAATAATGCAAGAAGAATAAGCTTCAGAAACTGACATCAGTTTCATAGCAAGCAGCGCAGGTAATCAATTTTCTTAAAAAAGGACTGCTTAATGTGTAATTATTTCCAATCTTTGACAGGAAATAAGGTGTGAACATTAACACCTACTGCATCACACACAGAGATATGGTATCACATGGGGAAGTACAGTACAGTACTTTCTTTTTCTGTGGTACACGAAGAAGTTCAGATGTTAGCTGATTCTCTCTGCTTACTTGACTTTTGACCAATTATATTCAATTAACATGTCTACATAGGGAGGGGATGCTAATATCCTTTTCCCTTGACAGTGTAGTGTCAGAGATGACTACAATGGGACATGATTAATGTATTCAATATCCTCAAAGGCATTGACAAAGTCAGCTTGAGTCAGGGGACAGGAATGGAAACTAAAGGAAAGTTCATTTAAAACCATGAACAGGAGACATGACTTTCAAAGAATTGGTGTTTCTTAAGTGTATCTATGTGAGTGGCCTGAAATGAACTGGAATCTCATTCAGAAAGTAGTCCTGCATCGCTCCTTATTTTTGTGGGGTTTTGTGTTTTGTTTGTGTTTCTGACCACAGAAGACCTACCTTTTATTGCTTTCCTATGCAATAAAAGGAAGGCCTTCTGTAGTTGGGAAATTATGTTATTTCTTTTAAAATGTATACAGTACAAGGTCTCTTTAATCTGATCTATTTGTTCTAATGTTCTGCTTAGTTTTATAAGTTCTGTTTCAAACGGGGTATAAAGAACTGTCTTATAAATCAAGTGTTTCTTGTTCCAATTTGTTCTGCAACGTTTAGCAGCTGATTGACATCTCCGGCTGTACAGTACTTGCGAGTGCCCAGTCGTCTGAATGGACAGGTGTGGAGTTCACGAGGGAGATAAGATCAGCGGAAATTCCAAACAAACAGGACAGCAACAGGAAAAGGTAAAGGATATTTATACCACAATCCAGTGATCTACAGCAGCACTCTGAAAATGCTGTAAAACCCAAACAGATCTCAAAGTTTATTAAAACAATGGATCCCCTTTTGTTTTAAATCATAGCCTAAGATCTTTACCCCAGTATCACAAAAGCAACAGCTGACAAGGTGGTTATCAGTGAATGTACAATGGTGGTGTGTAAATAGAATTGATAGGGAAATGCCCATTGGTAATCAATGACTCAGTGGTATAGAGAGAAAAGCAATTGGGCTTTTGCAATACTAATTTGGATGTGATCTATGATATCCCCTATAGCAATGAAGGCAGGAATCACAGTTAGTTAGATGGATGATGATTCCACCTTTCTCTTTTTTTTCAACCATGATAGAGTCAAATAGGTGAAAAAACAGGGGATCCTGGCGTGATTGAAACCAGGGGATCCTGAATGCTTTGGGTAGTGCCTGAAACTGGCTAAACAGAAGCCAGTTTTATCTTATTGGATAATATACTGCCTACTTTTAGTCAGTTTGTTAAATGCCCTACTAGAGATAACAACTTTGGACTTGCTGTATGCTAATGTCAAGAATCCTTAAAGCACCACATCACACCCCCCACCTTGGTAGATCTGACCACAACCATGTTCACCTCTTATCTCTGTACAAGCCTCTTGTACTACAGCAACCAGTAACCACCAGGACAGTGAGAAGATTGTCAGCTGAAGCTAATGATGCGCTGATGGACTGTTTTGAAACAACGGACTGGGAGGTACTCTGTGAGCCTTATGGAGATGACATTGATGGTCTTACCCACTGCATCACTGACTACATAAACTTCTGTGTTGACAGTGCAGTGCCAACCGGGAAAGTGCGCTGCTTCTCCAATAATAAACCCTGGGTTACCAGTGATCTGAAGGCCATTCTAAATAGGAAAAAGAGGGCTTTCCAGGCAGATGACAAGGAGCTGAAGGTGAGAGTTAGGGAGAGCAAGGTGGCTTATGGGAGGAAAATGGAGGACAGGCTGAGGGAAAGCAATGTGAGAGAAGTGTGGAATGGCATGAGGAAGATCTCCGGATACAAGTTGTCCGGCGGCCAACAGAGTGGGGAAGGCCTGGAGAGGGCCAATGAGCTGAATCTTTTCTTTAACAGATTCGATACAGGGTCCACTGTTCATTCACCTCACAGGCCTTCACCCCAGACACCATCTTCATGTCCTCAGTCACCCCATCATGTGATCCCTCCTACTCCTACTCCATTTCCCCTGCCCTCCTCGGCCTATACAACACAGCTGACCAGGTCAGAAGGGAGTTGAGGAGACTCCATGCAGGGAAGGCAGCGGGTCCTGATGGTGTCAGCTCCAGGGTGCTAAAGATCTGTGCGGACCAACTGGGTTCAGTGCTACAGTACATCTTCAACCCAAAAACGGGCACCCTAAAGTCTTGAATGACTACAGACCAGTGGCACTTACATCACACCTAATGAAAACTCTGGAAAGGCTTGTACTGGACCACCTCAGAACCCTGGTGAGTACAGCACCAGGAGCTTGATTACCAATTTTGTGGAGTGGTGTCATCTTAACCATCTCCAGCTTAACACCAGCAAGACCAAAGAAATGATCTTCGACATTCGAAGGAATAAGTCTCCGCTGAACCCTGTTTCCATCCAGGGTGAGGACATAGAGGCCGTACATTCCTACAAGTACTTAGGGGTACACCTGGATGGTAAGCTGGAGTGGTCTGGTAACACTGATGCCCTGTACAAGAAGGGTCAGAGCCAACTCTATTTTCTTAGGAGACTCAGATCCTTTGGTGTGTGTGGAACACTGCTACACATTTTTTATGAATCAGTGATGGCGGCGGCCATCTTCTACGCTGTTGTGTGCTGGGGCAGCAGCATCATGACAAAAGATGCAAATAGGCTCAATAAACTTATCAAGAAGGCTGGCACTGTGTTGGGGATGAGCCTTGACCCCATGGAGGTGGTGGCTGAGAGGAGAATGCTGACCAAGCTCACAGCCATCATGAACAACTTCATGGGACTGTTACTGGGCAGCGGAGCACTTTTAGCAACAGACTGCTCCAGCTACGGTGTTAATGGGAACGTTTCCGCATGTCTTTCCTCCCGGCGGCTGTCAGGGTGTATAACGCTGCCCTAGGCTAGGACTGTTAGCCCTTCATTTGCTCGTCTATGGACAGCATGTTTGCTCCATTGTACTTTTTGGACTTTTTGGACAATCAGTCTGTATAAACCTATGCACATTTTGCACATATTTTATTGTTTTTACAGTGACTATGATCAGCACATTTTGCACACATGTATTTATTTATTTTGTTGTCTTTTGTTTTATAACTATTCTGATGTCTGTTTTGCTTGTCTTGGGCTGGACTGCTGTAACACATCAATTTTCCTACAGGATTAATAAAGTATTATCTATCTATACTATATGTATGATAATGAAAATGTCTAGATGTTCGTTTTGTTCCTCTGTGGTGTAATTGAACATGTGTATGTGTGTTTGATTATAACGTCAGTGTAAATTTCTGAATAGCAATTGCCTATAATTACTATTCATAAAGGGAAAAGATCTTTTTAGAGTTTAATCCAGAGGCATCCAACCCTGAATCCTGGAGTAGCCCATTCTGCAAATCTAGTAAGTAACTGTTAAATAATTCATTTTAAAGACTTGGAATTATTTGTGATCAATGAAGCTAGTGATTCATTAAATTGAGTTATTTAATACAGAATGCTTTCCAGTACTCAAAAACAAATATTTTCTCAGAAGAAGGAATTGCTTCTTAAAATAATGTTATTCATTATTTAAATGTACACATAGAAACTAGATTGGGGCTCTTCAGACCCTAAGGGACACCCTTGATTTAAGCAATGTACTTTTAAAATGTTCCTAAAAATGTAACTGTTGTATACTGTGTTCTGGAATAGGGCCACATTTTCCCAGAAGCCAAGTAACCTACCAATATGTCTTTGGACTGTAGGAGGAAACCAGGGCATGTGGAGGAAAACAATGTGAGCACAAGGATAATATACAAACTCCACATGACCCAAGAATGAAACCCATGGCCCTAGTGTTGCAAGACAGCAATGTTAACCACTGAGCCACCATGCCACCCTGGAGAAATAATCAAGAAAAAAATATTTCATTTTAATTCAGTGCATGTTCCCTAATTTGAGGAACTGACACCAATTTTCTACAGGCCATGGACTGCTGTGTAGAGTGGATTCCAGCCTTCTTTTGTTATTTACTCTGAAATGCCAAGGAATTGCAGCGTAACAAGGCATGTACTCTAAATACAATTTTAATGAGCTTTTTGTTCTTCAGAAAAAAGTCAGCATTTTGAAACAACAGTATGGTACAGAAATCACTTATGCATCAAAGGTCCTGGGTTCACATTATGGCCCTCGCTGATTCTTGTAATTTAT
Organism: Lepisosteus oculatus; assembly: GCF_040954835.1. Lineage (NCBI taxonomy): Eukaryota > Metazoa > Chordata > Actinopteri > Semionotiformes > Lepisosteidae > Lepisosteus > Lepisosteus oculatus. Next base: position 13,076,107 of record NC_090704.1, on the reverse strand, counting down.
GACTCAAGTATCTGGAGCTTACAATTTACATCTACTTGAAATACTGAGAATACTGACATTCAGCCATAGTTATACAAAGCAACCTCTATAAATGCAGCTTAAATAAAGAACCCAATAGAAAAGCCATGCAGCTTTAAATTGGCTTTTCAATGCATGATTACATTTGTTAAGATAAGCTTTTTGAAACATTTCCAAGTTCCTGGTTCAACCAAAATCAAATATTTTTATAAAAGAAATAAAAAACAATTAATTATATGACCGAGTTTTACATTTTTCATGATACAGGTTCAAGTGTGGATGATAAAAAATCTCAAAAATTAAATGATAAATGATCCACTCATAACACAATGAGTGAAGTGAGCTACAGTAAATGGCTTACTTTTACATGTAATCAGTCTGGTGTTTTCATGATCTCTTATTAAGCTGCAACACAACCTTTAGTCAACAGGTCTATAGCTGAAAAAAGAAAGATGACCGAGGACTATTTTTATAACTTAAAATGTTTAAACATTTAAAGAAAAAAATGACCATTTAATTTTAGTGCACACTAAATGCCACATAATAACGATTGGGTATATTATATTGTTTTTGTTTTTTTACGTATTCCAACTTTGTGTTTTATTTGTCATTTTACATTCAATTGTCATACGTGTTAATTTAAAAGTTTCTTGCTTTTTCATATTGTTCACACTGTTTCACTTGCTTAACATTTCATGCCTTAACGTCATAGGGCTTGGGAAATCAAGGGCAGAAAATTCAAATTCTCCTTGAATAAACAAAAAGCGAAAAAAATATGTTGATTAAGTTAAGACACCTGGATAACATTCTTTATTTGCCCCTAATTTGCATGTTGTTACGAATGTCAAATTTAACATATGGTCAGTAGCCATATCACTCTGCAACTCAGAACTGGCAACCCACTGAAACTAAGCAGGTGTGACCCTGGTCAGTACCTGGATGGGAGACCTCCTGGGAAAAACTAAGGTTGCTGCTAAGAGTTTTTAGTGGGGCCAACAGGGGGCGCTTACCCTGCGGACCTAATGCCCCGGTATAGTGATGGGGACACTATACTGTAAACAGGTGCCATCTTTCAGATGAGATGTAAAACCGAGGTCCTGACTCTCTTTGGTCATTAAAAAATACCAGGGTGTTTCTCGAAAAGGGTAGGGGTATAACCCTGGCTTCCTGGCCAAATTTCCCCTTACCAATCATGGCCTCCTAATAATCCTCATGTGTGGCGAGCGTGAATGCTGCGATTGCTGAATGCTGCACATTGGTGGTGGTGGAGGGGGGTCCATTACCTGTAAAGTGCTTTAAGTGGAGTGTCCAGAAAAGTGCTATATAAGTGTAAGCAATTATTATTATTTACTCCTGGACCTTGATATAACAAGGCTTCATATGTGAAGGTCCCCTGCACCAAGCTACCTAAGACAGGAATCCTCTAAACGATCTTCACTGATTCTGAAAAGAACAGACTTTTACTCTTTTAATTTTAAAGACTACTAGCTGTTGTCAGTTTGAGTTGGTGTGCCCTGGAGCTGTTTTGCTCCTAAATCTGTCACACTTTCTTTAAGGTCAGGTCCCAGAGTGGCAGAGTGAGCTGCTGTTGCAGTGCTCCATACTTCTTTTTCCACTAAATTCTGTTTCGGCAAAAGAAAAGCATTTACATTAAGCATCTTGTAGTAACAACACTAGCAGATGAATTTTGTAAGAGGAATTGAAAGAATGAAAGATTTGGACAGCAGTTTCCACTATGCAGCTGAACAGCAGTAAAAATAAATGCCATAAACGAGTTTAAAACACAGAGTTAAAAGGATATGATAAAAGGATATACAGTAAAAGGATGTGAGTCATCTGAAAATACATTTCTAAGTAAAGCTTTTTTGTGAAAACTTGAATTAGCCTGACAGACATAACACATCTAGAAAAAAAACACCTTCTACTGCAAGTGTCTATATAACATTTGCTTAAGCAACTTGTGGTTTTAATTAATTTGAACCATGTATTTTATGGTCTAATTTACTTTTGAATACATAATTCTGTTGTAATAAAAGTTGCAGTTTGTGATTGCTAATAACTTGGGTTAAAACAGAGTTGCTGGTGGCATGGGTATTTGCCCTGATGTCTTGATTTAATTCTAGAATGGGGCATTTCATGTGCAGACTGAGCATATTATGCCATGAATACTGTACCTTACCACAAATGAGCTCCATTTAACCATTGTTTGTATGCTGAGCTATGATGACATGTAGCGTCTAGACCTCAGAGACAAGTAAGCAAACACATGCTTATCCAAGCTCTACAATGGAATGATACATAATCCCATAAAACAGCATCTGCAAAGAAGTACAACAAATGCTACTGCCCTATGGAATATGTTACCTAAGGCATTAAACTATGTTAGTGATTAATTTTATTTTTATGTTTAAAGTATCCCTGGATAATTCATATCTCAATTATCAATAATCGATTAATAATTTATCACCTGGGGTATCGTTGGTTACCCTGTCCTCTTGAATGAGGTAACTCACTCCAAATGCTAAACACCCTTTCAAATAAAGAGGTACTGTTCAGGTCATTATAGAACAACTTTTAATTAGCCAAATTTATTTATTGTCATTTAATATACATTTTTAAAAATCATCCACCCCACCTGCTTCTAATTTAATGTTTTAGTCCAAATTAGTTGTATTATGTTTAGTCTATTTTATTATCATCCACTCATACACATTTAAACATCATTGCTGATGCCCTACCAACATTAAAATGGTAAAATGTCTGAAGGCACAGTGGAAATACAGTACTGTGACAGTTGCTGTCTGGTTGGGTTTTGCATTACTTTGACAATAGGTGGCAGTGATCCCTTATCTGACAAAATAATGACTTGCTATGAAAACTGCTACCCTATGACTTGAAATGAATACTCTTATAAGCATGATACATGTCTTTTAATTTGTTAATGGTTCATTTGGGGAGGTAAAGCATTTTGCTTGTGTGAAATAGGGTACTTTCTTCATGCAACACAATATACCCATAGAGCTTATTTTGCTATGCTGCAGTCCCCTTAAATGAAACTCAAATTAAAACCAGGTGGAGAATACACACCAGGTTAACTCTGAAAATTATTTATTATGCACAGAGGTTAAATACAAGGACAAGCAGTGCAAGCTGTAGTCCCTTGTTATGAAATTGGAGCTAAATCAATTCTCCATGAAAAGCCTCTGTAGAGTATAACTGTTGATTGGTTATTTTACTGAATCTCATGAAAGCATTTGGCAGCTGGTACTATGTGCCTTGTGTAATCTAGGACATCTCCAGATAACAGTCACAATATCTGAAAACTTTTTTTTCTTTTTAAAAGTTAGCAGGCCAGACAGACTCGATGGACCAAATGATCCCCTTTGTATAAAACCTTCCTTAGGTTCTTAAATTATATTGCTAAGCAAATAAGGAAAATACTTACAAATTCCTATTTATTCATTTACAGCATCTCAACAAGGTACAGTATATTTGACATGAATACACTTACAGCATACATTAAAAAATACAAGTAGAAGGAATTTGATTCTCCTTTGTTATTTAATAAATGTCATTTGTGAAACTTAAGCTGCAGTTTAACCTAAGGGATGCAATTGAATTGCAGCCACCACATTAAAGACAATCTGGGTGATCTATCCCTTCTCAGTTATGAAGTCCACCTTTAAAAATTTAATAGGCAATTGACATAAAGAATACACCTTCATCTGCATTGATGATATTTTTGTAACAATCTTTACTGTTTTGGCATAATACTGTATAGTATACTGTATTATACTGTATAGTACTGTATAATATAATAATTGTAATACAGGAAATTCAAATCACTCACTTATACTTCTAATGAGATCATACTTTCTTGGTTCATATTACATGGAGATTTCTGTACTTAGTTGAATAATAATTATAAATGCTGAGGCTATTCAAACTGTTGTAGGTCAATACTAAATTCGTATCATATTTATTTACTGTACATAAAGCACACACCCTGCAACTCACAACTGGCAACCCACTGAAGCTAAGCAGGTGTTAGCCTGGTCAGTACCTAGATGGGAGACCTCCTGGGAAAAACTAAGGTTGCTGCTGGAAGAGGCGTTAGTGGGGCCTGCAGGGGGCGCTCACCCTACAGCTCATGTGGGTCCTAATGCCCCAGTGTAGTGACGGGGACACTATACTGTAAACAGGCACCGTCCTTCGGATGAGATGTAAAACCGAGGTCCTGACTCTCTGTGGTCATTAAAAATCCCAGGGTGTTTCTCGAAAAGAGTAGGGGTGTAACCCCGGCGTCCTGGCCCTTACCAATCATGGCCTCCTAATAATCCCCATCTATGAATTGGCTACATTACTCTGCTCTCCTCCCCACTGATAGCTGATGTGTGGTGAGCGTTCTGGCGCACTATGGCTGCCGTCGCATCATCCAGGTGGATGCTGCACATTGGTGGTGGTGGAGGGGAGTCCCCATTACCTGTAAAGCGCTTTGAGTGGAGTGTCCAGAAAAAGCACTATATAAGTGTAAGCAATTTTTATTATTATTATTATTATTATTATTATTATTATATGACTTTGCTTCCAAAAAGAAAATCTGAGTTCAATAATTTAACTGTTCCTTTGTTATTTAAGCCTGAATAAACCATTGCTGAGCAGTCACAATCTTCAGAACAATGCTATAAAATGAGGCAATAAAGTCATAAGCTGTAACCATGATAGATGAGGGCTATAAACTATTCTTTAAAATAGAAAGAGAGAAATCAAAACTGCAGGTGATTCTCTGGGTTTGGTTGACTGATTATACCCTCTGGATAGCTGTGACCCATAGCTAAACACTTTATGAATTCCTAGGGATAACATTACCTTGGTTTATCTTCCACCAACTTTGAAAATTTGCATCTGTATGCTTTACTATAGATTGTGTGAAGTCTTAATGATACTATTTAAATGGAATATGTACTGTAAGAGTAAGAATGAGTATAAACCAGTAAAGCAAATACACTATAGAGATAGATATGAATTGTGGGCTGCTAACTTTGACTTTATATGTACAAAAATCTCTTTGTTTTACTTTCCTTCACCGTGAAAAATTAACAGCAGATTAATATTTGTTCCCATATTTCATAAGTGCTGCATGCTCATATAATAAAATGTAGCCCTGAAAGATGTTTCTGAGTCCATAGATTTGGCATTAAATGGTACAACAGAAAAATATTACTTTGTTTTTCTATTTTTCAAAAACAAAATAACATAAAAAATAGCAACAATATGGAGCACACAGTGTTTATCACCTACAATAACTATGTACCAAAAACTAAATGTTTTTTTTAAACTAAACATGGGCATACTCATTACATGAGACTAAACATGTAAGTTGTATTTGAAATATTTATCTAGTCTAAATCTTTCACTTTTTTCTTTACAGGAAAGTTACAGTACTTACAGTATATTTGCTTTGAGATTTAATGTGAGATTTTATGCTGTGATGCCTAAAAAAATAATCTGGTTGTTTTTTTCCCACTTTTAAACATATTACTGTATGTAAACTGTACTGTATATGGTAGATCTTGGTATTTTAAAGAAAAAAATACACACCAGTATTCCATTTCTCCCTTAACATTTAACAGTACTGTATACTGTATAAACGTACAGTAACATGGTCAGAAGGACCAAGGAGCACATAAAAACGTTTCCAAATGTTTCCAAATGTTAACCACATGTAAGACTTTGATGCTTAAAATGTTTAGGGAGAAATGGCATACTGGTGTGTATTTTTTTCTTTAAAATACCAAGACCTGCCATATACAGTACAGTTTACATACAGTAATATATTTATGTTCCTAAATTAATATCTTTTATCAGCATGTGAAAGGCATGGTGAATCGGAGATTCTCAAGAATAACTTTGTATGATTGGAAACAAATGCATGATTGGATCAACAAAATGCTGTGGTGTTACGTTTTGTCAATGAAAAAATAAAGTATTTTCATTTACAAAGACGATTACAAAGAATGTGGACCAGGGTAATACTTTGAATTTACAGCTTGTCCCAGGTCATTCATTATTAATACTATTAGTAATCTCTTCGGTAAAGACTTTGATGGCGACAGCTCAAACGCTGTACATGAGAGGTTGAGCTTTATTAGCTCCACCTGGCGGTAATTCGGATGTTATTATTTTACTTGCGGTTTTATGCGGTATTATACGGTAACCCGCATTATGACGTGTTATACCGCGATGCCCACCGCGTTTGACCGCGGCATAACCCACTTGTATTGAATGGCTGCATCTGTATAGTTTAAGGGGATGTGTCAAGGGATATATAGTATAAGGATGTGTAGTATCTAGGGATGCACAAATTAAAACTCATTTAGAATATTAAGCACAGTTTTGATCACCACATTATAAAATAATTGTTACAGTACATTGCTAGTCAAGAATAAAAAAAAAGAGCATCCAGATAAATTTCAGGGATTTAAGGAAATGCTCACTGACTGACGATGAGGAACCTGAACTTTTTTTAGTCAGGAAAAGAATACAAGGGAAACTGAGTATTCAAAACCTTCAAAGCAACTTAAAAAGTCATCCCTGTGGACTTCTTGAAAATAAACATTGAAACAAATCAGAGGACAAAAACGGAAACTATTTGGAAGTGTATTTAAAACTAGAAATACTTCTTTATGCAAAGAGAAAAGCTATGGATCAAGCTACCTTGACATGCTGTTGAAGCTGATACCCTGACTTCTTTTAAGAAATGGCTCTTCCCATTGCCAAGACATTTATGACTGTGGCAATAACACAGCAGAAGGGAGTTTCTGGGGTGTACTTTTACAAAAATAAAAAAAAAAACTCCAGATTGATTGTATTTTATGGCCCTTGGCTGTTTTAAATTTCCAGAAAACTACATGGACAGATGCTCATATTTTCTTTAGCATTGATACAAAGACTGGTGGGCAACAGCTTAGGCTAATTTTCAACACAGTATGAAGCTCCTTAGGATGCTGCAGAAGTTCCTGCAAACCCTGTGGGAGACACAGAGCCTCAGTGATAGCGACTTTATAGAAGAAGGTGAATAAAACTTTAACAATAAATGAAAATGACAATTTGCCTCCATGATATTTTAATTCTGTTATGCTGCAGGTTTTCAGCACTGCAAGAAGCCAAACAAAGCTGTTTGTGTTGCACTGGTCTAACAGAGAAACCACAAAAATGGAAAGTAATGTCTTTAGATGAGCAAAATGCAAATACATTTTAAAAGTGTAATGCCAAGTACAAGGGGTACTTATTCATTTTTATGAGGAGGAGATGCCTCAGGGTTCTGTCAAGTGAACTTGTATAACTGGAACACACTGTGAATTAAAGTGCTATACAGTACCTTGTGTCTTGTATGTTGGGAATACAAGTAAAATAAATAATGTATTAGTTACACAGAAATATAGTCAAAATGTGCTTTTAAAGAAAGATTCATGTAAATGGACTGTTTAAATTTAAAGAAAATAATTGAATGAATATTTTCCAGATAGAAATAAGCAGTATATAAAAAACAGGTTATCTTAAATAAATAGAAATACCAGAGTCATGTTTACAATTAAAGAATAGACTGTCAAACAGTTTCTTATTAAATTGTTTTGAATTCAAGAATAATTCAAATGGTTTACTCTTTAGAGACACTGAAAAGCATTTGACTTAATTTAGTAAGATGCCTAAACTTTTGTCAATGTTTAATTGTGCTGTCAAATTCACATAACTTTCTGATTTACTTGTTAATTAAATATGTAATTTCACATTTGGGATCTTAAACAGAATTAATGCTGTTTTGGGGTTTAATATACCCTTCAAAGGAGAATTTTATTTTCAAATGATGGCCATTCTGACAGTTTCAATAAGTACTTGACCACCTGCAAACATGATTCCCCCAGTGGCATTAATATAAAAATGTTCCTTAAGTGAGTCGGGTTGAGCGGAATATTCAAAATATGCATGCAAATTAGTCCATAATTGCTAGTTCCTCAAATTGGCTGACATGAGCACCCATCTGCTGCAAGTGTGTAGTGTGTAAAGTGCTTGCTAATTAAAATGTTTGAAAGTCAATTTAGGAAATTGCAATTATTAAATGTTAATTTATGTAATTCAGACACACTGGAAATGAAGTATGGAAATGTGTCCACCATTAAGTACTGTGATAAAAAAATAACAAAAATATATATTTATGAACTGTTGTCAGATTAATTATATGCTACATTTATTTATGCAGTAATGTTTAATTTAGCAGATAGTCCAATGATAAGCCATTAGGTTTGGAGCTTTGATTTAAGATTTTATGTGGTCATAATAACAAACAGATGTTATTACATACTGTATCTCAACTCTACAGCACACTACCTGTATTGATATTTTAAATATTTGTACATTTGGGATGTAAAATAACAACAATACAATCTATCCCAAGACAAATAGGTTTATTTGATCATTTAGCAATAAATTATTGTAATTCTGTCTATAAAATATACACTGGAAACTTTATTGAACTATATATTAAAATATACTTAAAATTAATGTCTGCAAGTTTTCATATAACTGTGACTGTACATTATTGAGTAACTAAATTAAAGCTGTATATAATAAGAATAAAACATTTTCCAGGTTGAGCACTTAATTTAAATTTCAAATTACTTTGATGTAAAACTTCTAACGTTATTAAAGTGAATAGAAGTGAAATCTGGGAACATTTTTATATGTATTGCAGAAAATAAGCAGAAACAAACTTACAGTACATGTTGACTTTATTTGTCCTTATTATAATAACTTTTAAAACATTTGCACTGTCTTTGAAGTTGTAAATGACTACTTGTCCTTTCTCCTTATGATTAATGCCCCTAATTAATTTTCAGTTCAGTTTATGGATTATGCATGTTTAGTTGTTGATAGGAAAAAACACCCTTCTTTGACATTTAATGTACTAAACTGTATCTGAATTTATATGAGAATCAGAATAGATTATCATATCTGTAATAGAGAAGTGCATCATTTGAATGACTACAGGAAAGCAACATTTTATGGAATACAAATAAAGATATCCATGGTACAGTACATTGCATATTTCCCATTGCAAATACCGTAACAGTTAAAATTATGTATAATATATTTTAGATAAAGTATCATATATTGTATCATACTGTATATTATATATTATATACAGTATATTATATCATATCTTATGTCATGTTTACTGAAATTTTTGTACAGAAATTAACTCAAAACACTTTATCACCATCACCAAAGGTAATAAAATGCTTAGAAAAGGAGACAAAAGTATTGCAACTGGCAGTAATTAATTGTACTGTAGTTATTACAACACATTTTCTAAAAGTCAGTTATGTGACTTACCTTCAATAATTTATTTTACTGTATTTAGTATTTAGTTACAATAACTATAATCAACAGAAGTAAAATTCACCTTGATATTGCTTCAAATTCATTTTAAAATCCCTAGGGACGAATGCTGATTAATATTCAAAATCAATAGACTTGTAATGGCTATTTAATCTTAAATGTGACAGGTGGCCTTTTGATACTTCTTTCAATTTCCAAACCAAACTGTTTTGATTCACGCATAGATACAGTCATCTAGAATACGTGTCAAAACTTGTGTCAGCGGTAAGCAAACTGCAGTATAGTGCACTTTCTTTAGGCATACCAAATTTACCGCTTCACTGCTCAATTAAGATCAATAGGTGGCACTTGTGCTGCATTACATAAAGTAATAGTTGTGAAACAGTAGCTTCTTTTAATCTATTTTTTTTGGTCTAACAATCATATTTCGTAGAAATATAACATATTTTATGTGTTCTATAAACTTACATACTGTACCCTAGTTACCATTTTATAATCTACAGTGTTTTGTGTTTTTTTTTTTAAAAAGGGAGATTACATTCCATGAATGGAGCATTGATTGGAACTTGGTATTTTGATGTGCCTGGTTTCACAGCAATTCTCAGAAAACAATATATTTCACAGAGTGACTATAAACTAATCAAATCAACTGTAATTGTTAAAATTGTGATTTGCCATGCAATGAATCCTCAAAGTACTGCACTTTTGTGTGGTTGTCAGTATAAATCATTACAATTTTAAATGTTTATTAATTAATTAGTGTTTTTCTATACTAACTATACTGTATTAGCGTCAAACAAGTTAGGCAAATACAATAATTACATTACATTGTTCTGATAGAATGTTATTACCACATTACCACCACAACTCTAAATGAGATACTCTATATCTGTATAACTAATATAATTATATTTGTAATTACATACAGTGTATAGAATTAGTAATACATAGAAAACAGATAATTTGTTAATTAAAAAATATATTATACATAGTGGCTTAAATAAAACCCCATATTTAAAAGCAAATAAACAAGTAAAAAATGTGTCTTTGCAGGAGTTCTGATCCTAATAGTTTAGTAGTTTATTCCCTAAAATGAGGACTTTCTTCTCACTTTTAAAATTACGTGGTGGGTTTCAGGATGACTTGATCACATTAAGTAATTATTATATGTTTGGTTTGCCATTTTGAAGCTGATAGACTCTTCTTCTGGACTCAACACTCTGCAGATCAATAGTGAACCTAAAACCTTGCTATTTTTATTCCTAACTACCATTAAGAGTAAAGCATACCATCTTGCAGATAATGCTTTGATAATGGCTTTGAGATATTGTGACAAATTTATCATTATAATGGATCATTATACATCTGCCACTATGTAATGACAGGGAGATAAAAAATGCTGCATGATTTACCTTTCTGATATAGTTCATTGGCTTTTAGTTTCAAGAATTACCATATACTGTAGCACTCACAGCCAGGACTGCAAAAAGGAAAATAAATTGCTTCATGGTTTAAAAGCTCAAGTCTCAAAACTTACTTCTGATAATGGTTTAGCAATAATCTTTCAGGGTTTTATGGTCTAAATGGAATCACAGATATACTGTATGTCCTTTCTGATTCTCGGAGCATCACAATTTGTGCAGTGGTCTTACAATTCACTAACAAGTTGAAAAAATCTATAAAAAAGAAAATCACTAAATGCCCTCAAAGAGGTCAGCATTATAAACACACATAAAAACTCAATGTAAAGGTGAATTACACTATTTCGACACAGGTGTGCTATCCTTTGAATATGCAGTTTTGCAGAAACATTCAATTGATGGGGATGCGTTACATATTGTATATCCAGATCTTGAACATGCAATCTATATGGGAGATGGCTGTTCTTTAACACAGATCATGAACCTCAAGAGCAAGTGTATATAATGTGATGTTAGAAAGGAAGTAGCCCCTCCTACTACTGCATATCAAAATGCTTTATATATATATATTACATTTGATATTATATTACAAAACTATCTTTGTATAAACAAACAACATAATTGTTCATTTATTTTCTCTTTGACCCATTTTTGACCACCAGTTGACTGTTGAAATAAGGTAATTCTTTAAAATTAGGTAAGATAATCATTCTTGTTTTTGCTCATTTTGCTTAAAACAAACTTTGTGTCACGAATGACCCACTGAGCAATCGGGAGGATGGACCCTGTGCGGTACCACAGGTGGTCAGGAGACAAGCAGGTAGCTTCAAGAGCAAACAAGGGCTAGGCGAGAGACATGGTCAGAGGCAAGTTCCATGGTTCGTATCGTGAAGACCAAAGAGAAGGTTTAGAAATAGAAGACAAGGTAGGAGGTCTGAAGGGTGACCAATACCGGGCAAAGAGCAGAGGGTTTTGGAGGGTTTAAATATTGTGAGAGGAGGAAGGTGCGGTGATAGACGGAGTTCCATGGTTGGCTGATGGGCATGAGCGGTGTCGTTTGGAAGAAGTGCCCGGGCTGGAGTGTAATTAGCATGAGTGTGCTCCTGTGTGGGAATCTGGTAGGATGAGGGCATGACACTTTGGGTATTGTAATAATGTCAGAGGGGGAAGAGCCATGGCGAGCACCTGACTGAGGGATGGAGGCACCAGTGTGAAGTTAGTGAGAACCGGAAATAACACAAAAAAAGGAGAAAAACAAGAACAAAAACAAAACAGAAAAAACAACATCCAGGCTGCACTTATCCTATCTTATGGGATCCAGTTTGGGAAAGAGAACTGCTTAGCACAGTGGTAACCAGACTAGACTTACCCTATTTAATGGGGTCCAGTCTGGAAGAGCAGGGAGCGCAAAGCCAAAACAAAATTAAAACTCAATATGTGAAAAAGGTCAGCCTGTCCCCAGTAGAGATGCATGATGGGAAATATAAAAGAGAATAAAAATGATAAAACTGTCCAACAAAGGAGACACGATCCAGATATGTATGAAGCAGGCATTTCCTTACGTTCAGGCAAAATCCCCTCCGGGACTGCCAGTGGAAGTTCCCCCCCCTTCCAAGCAGGGGTTACCCTGCACGTTCCTCTGGGGGGCTTTCAGTGTGATTTTAAAGAGCCCTCACAGTTGTGGCTCGTCCTTAAGCAGCCAGTACAGCTATGGCAACTAAGGCAATGCGTCGCCCTTCATGCAGGGCTCTGCCTCCATACTAAACACGCCCCCAAGTAAAGCAAAAGTATAGACGTGTTACTTTTGTTTTGTTTGAATATCACCACTACATTTTTCAAAGTCCCAATCTTTAATTTAATACTAAATAAAGAGGTGTTGTTTTTGATCAGGGATAATATTTGCACCTTTATATTGTATCTTTATTTATGGCACAACATTTTAATTAACTCCATTTTTAGAATTGAGAAATTGAATGCATTCTGAAAGTTTAGCAAACATCAAAGATGCATTTACATGATTCTCGTTTAGCTTGCATGCAAACTATCAATCTGAAATGCTCAATACAGTATTTCCTAACACTAAGGCCTGTGGCAGAGATGATTTACACAATCCCTATTGTGTAACATCAAGGGGAAATGTTGCTGGCTCATGAAACCCAATGGCATTGCCAAATATTGGTAGTTTAACATTACAAGGTCATCATCAGTATATCAGTGTAAGAACAAAGGCCTACATTCAACAGGATGTCACAGAATACGGCTTTTAAAAAGCATTGTTGAACTAATTACAAATGAATATTCTGAAGCATAGAGTAGTACAGTATATCTAATTTTTCAATTCTTTGGAGTGGGTGGAGCTACACACTGTAGAGGACTCTTTTTATGTAAAATATCAGTATAGCTCTTGTGAAGCAAGGACACATTTTCATAAACAGAAGGAGTGTAGAAGGAGTACTTTTTAAATCAAGCAGAATAAATTATATCACATTTAAATTCAACACAGAATGGAGTTGCCTTCTATACAGTACGGTATACAGTATAAATCTTTATATATAAAAGTATATTAAGCTTTTGGAATCTTTAGGATGAAAATGCTATATTAATGCAATCAAGGTACTTGTTAAAATTCTCTAGGTTTTGCTGAGGCCAAAAATATGTTCTTTGGGAATTGTTCCAGTGTGAATTCAATAGTTAATGTATAACTAGCAAATTTTGATGATTATATATTTCCCATAGGATTACTTAACTTACCACATTCTCAGTATTTACACCACAAATAGACTTTTAAATTGAAAGCACAAAGGGGTTATCCAAATAATCACTATTTGACACTGAAAATGATGTATTTAAATGAGTATTGCATTTCTGCTAATGAATTATATTTCATTATTAAACCAACATTTCCCTATGCAATTATTGTGAAAGTTGTTAATATTAAGTGTTATCTCTGCGGGTAAGCAGGTTCACAAGATATTACAGGGTGACAAGAGCACATTTCCACTTTCCACATGCTCTCAGAGCTATTCATTTGAAGAGCAATTTAGCAAGATGTGTTTCAGGTTAGTTTCCTGAACTTTTGTTCTACTTAATTGGTCCTCATAATTCTTCAATTCAAAGACTGTAGCTCTGCCAGGACTGCTAATGAAACCAGTTGTGAAGTTTAAAACCTCTGATGGAACCATCTTGAATGTGTTTAAATTTGTTTAAAAATCTGTATTCCCTCATAAATACAATAAAAGTAATTTGTGAACACTATATGCCTAGCACAGCCATGCTGTTGACCATTCTGTTGATGCTATTGTCATTTCTTTGGCACTTTTGTGAGGTAACGATACCATGATGATGTTTTTGACACATTGAGGAGGGAATATTGACCCTTTTCTCTTTGACACCAATTAGCTGAGACACTTTCTAGATGATTGGCATGAAACTACTACTGTACAGTACATGTGACTGTGGATTGAAGATAGAAACCAAATGTATATTTGAGAGGAAATATTAATGGAAAAAGCAGCACAATGATACAGTTGCTCCATTTAGCAGAGGTAATCCATTTATTGGGTAATTGCATTAATGGCAAATCCAGGAGCAATGTGCCTTAACAGGAATTTTTTATAGGCAGATCTCAAAGACAACAGACACAAAAACACAGCCTTAATGTAAAAAGGAGTACTCTTTATTGTACAATGTGAGGGAAAACAAAACAAAAATAACACTAAACAAAGCCCTATCAGAACACTCTCTATAAACAGCCAAGCAGCTAGGTTGCTTACCCAGCATCACAAAAAAACAAACTCTATGTTAAAAAATCCACAAAGTTCACGCTTCATCACACCCAAAAGCCAATACTCAGTCCACTGGACCTCTTGTCTCTAGATGGCAGATGAGGAATGACCCCGGAGGCCTCTGCTTTCTGGTTTTAAATGTCACCTACCAAATGTTTTCCTTAAACTGGTCAGGTGATGAGGGACTAAGGCCAATCCCCACTGTTTCCTGGTAAACCTCTTCCCCTCCTACATATTTTTTATATCACTTTTCATCCCAATGAATTTCAAAATGCTTTACACATCCTGTATGGAAAGAGACCAACTTTATCCATCATTTAAGTAGAGATTCTACAGTACCTGACAGGCATTTTGCTGTAGAAGATTCCCTATAGATCTGCTGAGAAGATTATGAGAAAATGTTACCAAATACTGTAAATTAAAGAAGAAAGGTAGTGTAGATTGTACCAACTGAGAGTGAAATTTAATAAAGACCTAGGATTAGCACCCCTGCTCTTTCAAATTGTGGCATGGAATCTTTAATGAATAAGCAGTCAAAACCTTGGTTTGACATCTCAACTGATGAATGGCACCTTCTACAGCATAGTGTCCATAGTCACTATGTTGTGTCCACCAACACTACTTGAAGCATCAACTTCATTTTCCATAGGGGTCTTCTATTCCATTAGTGACTAGGCCCATTCTTTGATTCTGAGATCTAATGTGATTAAGCATACAAATATAGCATATGTCTCAGTGAAAAAGTTGCTGTCTTACACTTTGGCCTTGGGTTTTACTATCTGAAGAAATTTCACTTTTAAAGCCAGCCAACCTTAGATCTAATTGAAGAAGGCTAAAACTTTTACCTGAAATATTTCAAGAACATTCCTGAAAACAAATTGTTAATCATAGCACATGCCCACTTTATGTCCTTTACACAGGCAACCTGAATTGTTATTTTCTTCCAATTGTAGCATATTCAGATTTGACACTTAGCTAACACATTAGGTAAGTAAGATTCGAACATGGTCACCTGCAGGCTCCGAACCTCATAGTGCTTTTCCCTAAAACGTTGTTGGACAAAACACTGGGTTTTGTGCTGCTGCTGATTTCTGCATTGTCTGCATTTCAAGGGGGGGAAATCTTTGTCATACACTGTACATAGTATACTGTAGGTTGTGTATCACAGACACATGTATTGTATATCATAAAGGTTTGTTTAATATGTATGACATTTTATGAATTGGGCACGTGAGTATGAGGTAAGCCCCTACTCATGAGTCTCACACATAATACTTGATTCCTGCGGTTTCTCCATAAGGTGTTACGATTTGGAAAATACAGAACATCAGAGCATACTGTAGGATGCCAATGTAAATTGTTCAGTGGAGAAAGTATAAAACTTAGTGCTCTGTGAGTTTATAAATATTAGAAAAGCATACGTTTTGAAATAATATGTATATATAATATCTGCAAACAAAAATGCAAACAAATATGATTTCAATGTTTAGAATTTAATGCTCATTTTTATTAAAGACAGTCCTAGAGTATAACTTCTTCCAATCCAGTTCATTCCATAATTTATGTAAAAATACTATCTTTGTACAATATTTTGTTTCCTACAAAATATTAAATCAAGGTTAAAAAATAATTACCGTTGATTTTGAGTGAGTCAAACTCAGACATTCTGAAAGAGGTTTCATGCATCCATCAAAGTCATAATCCAATGTCCATAATTCACTGTGACTCTTACGTGTTGGTTACATAAGTATGGAGATGTTTTGCAAGCATGGGGCTACTTGTTATTGCCTATTTTTTTCAAAACTGCCAGATGTAGCATAGAACTTGGGGCAAAATGGGGCTGCACAATGTCCAATAGCCTGGCAGTCAAGGTCAGCAAATACTTTTGGAAGCCTATCGGCAAAGTTGCCAACAAGACATTGACAGTGATGCAAGAAGATATCTGCAAGCCAAAAATAACAACGGTATTTCTTGGACTGTTTTGAAAGCAGACATGTGCAGTCATGCTAGTCATATTTACAGTACAAGCAATTTGGTCACACAAACGTCTTCTAAATGTAAACACTGTAAACATAAAAATTATTTAAAATACATAATTCAAGTTTTATGGTTTAGATTTCCAGCATGCAACTAAGTAAACCCTCGCAAAGGTTTTTTGTAATCAATTATCATGTGTTGAAACTGTTAGCACACTCATGAATAGTGTTCGGTTAACAAGGTCGTTTTTTTTTCCAATTGCCTGAATTTACACTGACACTAATTACACTACAAGTTTAAAATGACATTCATTGAGTATAAAGGTCATCTGGGTTAAGTTCCACCTGAACTCTCATTTACTCTGAAGTGAATTAATTATCTGATATATTGACTGAATTAACTTTTTGTTTCTCTGAAATCTCAAACCAGTGTGGGTTGAGCTGAAGCTCTGTGTGGTTTTCAGATTGTTGTATTCTGAATGCCTTTAAGGCAACCCCTACAAAAGACTGTTAAAAATGTTAAGTATGACCAGTGAGGCAAATAATTAGCTCAATTAAGTGACTTAAAACTCAGCTGGAAAAAAAATAAGATCTGGCAACTCTCTAGTCTACAGTCTGAAGTCCTTCATTTGTATAGTTTAATTTACTTTCAAATATAAAATGCAGTGAAGGGAAGAGTCATCAAATTTTCTTTCAACCTCTGCTAAGTTCAGAATTCATGTTCATTTTCTGAGTTGTTTTCATAAGAGAGTACTATAGTTTTTTAGTTTGGCTTCCTTTAAAATATTTGTGCAAATCTGACCATGTAAAGTATTCTGTGATAGTAACCTTAGGTAAATTATGTTATGCTTTAATTCTTTTTTTGTGCTTTTGCTATAACATAGTTCTAAAGAGGAACACATACTATTTATATGATAAAGATTAAACAGTAGATATGTTACTGTTGTACTGTAGATGACTACAGACGTGTAAAAATCTAGATAAAATGTGCAACACCTGGCAGTTTAAACATTTCAAGCTTCAAAGCTAAGGGGAGTATTTGCTGAGATGCAGGGGTTCTTAATTCAGGGATCAAACGAGTTTACCTTGGATTATTTTAATTAATTAAGTTCTGAGCAAATGATTAAGTATCAATCAACAATCCAAAAAGACATCATAAAAGGACAGAGAGGAGAGGAGACAGGAGGGCACAGAACATAACGTGTATGCCAGGCAAGAGGCCCTTGTTCAGTTCAGTTCATCCATAAAGACCATACAGATTGGAGTTAAATATTTGAACCTTGCTAAGAGAGCTTGCTATTCTGTATCACAGGAAACAGCAATAACCTCAGTGTAAATTCACTTGGTTAAACCTGCATCTCCAAGTTAGTGAGTGTATTTTTAGAAGAGGGAGATAGGTTCCTATTTATTTTGTGGTATCTAGGTTTGGAGAGAGATTTAACCGCAGTTTGTATTCTATTTAGTTTAGAAGGCAGCTTTATCTTATTCTGGCCATTAAGGCTTTATGAGAAGGGAATACTTGGTAACACTGAGGTTTTCTAGGTGATTAGAACCTTGTCAGTGGTAAACCTTGTCTTTATATTTGGCCATAGGTAACGTGTGTGTTGTATGTTTCTGTTGTGTGTAGTCTAGTGTGTGTCACTGTCATTTTCAATAAATATTTAACCAAGTGTGCCTAATTTCTTACTCTTTTCATCAAAGCTGCGCCACAGTACAAAGAAGTCATGTGCCTCTAATTATACCAACCACACGTGTATATTCTTGCAATAATCCATGAGGTTGGTTATTTTACTTATTGATTTATCCACTCAGTTTATTTCTGATTTTCTCTATTTTCATAACCCCAATTTTAAAAATATATCATAAAAGAAATGTTTTATATTTGCTTTAAAAATGTTATATATTACAGCTTTATCATTATGTAGTATTTATTTAGCTTTCAGAAATACCCACCTTTGCCTCCTCTAATGCATTATTCAAAGGATAAAACCAGAGTTTGTTTATTCCAGAGAACAGCAAGGTTATATTAGAAGTCACTTTCAGAAACTTGCATTCAAATATTCTAATGTTGTATTTAACATAGCAGCTGTTGAATGTCACATTACTGTCATGCTATTGTTTTGTATAATGAAAGATGGTTTGGATGTTGACTAATTCCATTTCCTATCTAAAGGGAAACAACTGCTCTAATGTTACATGGCATAATGAACTTAAATTCTCTTAATTACACGTGCACTCTTCTGCATATGCAAAATGCAATGCATTGCAATCCAAGAACTGCAAGAATTCAGTTTCAAGAAATCAGAAGTGTTTCACCTCCACTGACAGATTACTATTTATTGGAAGGATAGTGCCAACTGGTTAAGCTTCTACATTAAATTATTTATCTCTTTATTGTGGTAAACATATAAAAAATGATAAAGGACTTAATATTAATATCTTAGTGGTTCTTTAACAGATTATCAGTCTGCCTTTTAAATTTGAAAGGTACTGCATGTAACCATGGAGAGCAGTGGACCATTGAAACATATTATTCACATACTGGACCATTCCCTGCCACAATGAAGATAGATAGTTGAAATTTCTTGTGAAGAATACCTACTCTAAATAATGTCATTGAAATAAAACCCTCACCTCTATATTTCTCAATGGAAAGTATTTTTTTTCTTGGATGATGAAAAATAATTTACCACATTCTATGTTGGCTATCAATGCAAAAACATTTTTCTGTTGCAGTGTGAAATAGTTAAGTGTGTACTTCATGATAATCTGTGGTGCAAAGTGTAGATCAGTCTTAAACTGTGTGAAGAGGACACATCTTGTTTAAACCTTACTTTCTTCTATTTCCTTGTTTTGTTCAAAAATAAATAATAACTATATAATATCCATAAAACATATTTTTAAACTCTATCTGTAAAGTTCCCATCTCCTGTTTTATCTTTAGTTAAATTAAGTCACACCATGATACAACAATCACCTGTTGGAGTTATAGTTACCATAGCAACACAAAAATCTTATATTGAACTGTAAACAGCGGAGGCCTGATATGTTATTTTTTACTTCTGTTAAAGTTTATTTGGAGTTGTACATTGCTACCAATTTAATATCTAAAAATCAAGGCAAGAAAAAAATAAAACATTGATTACTAGAATCAGTAATAGGTGTATGAAGTCGCATGTACGGTATGATTCATTATGTTAAAATCATTCATCAATGGTTCTTGAAGATTACCCCAATCATCTAACAGACCTATTTAGATATAAATGACTAAATCCAGCAGGATGAGCTGTCAAGTAGGCAAGCTATTCACAACACCTGAATGGAGAAAAATGAGAGTAATCAAGTGATGTAAAGACATCTCTTTCATTGTCAGACAAAGCAGTTGAGCTGCATTATCATCACCCACAATTACACATTCTTGTTTCAGGAGCAGTGTTATAATCATAAATGCAGATCTGTTTATTTATCTCCTTAAAAAAAGCTAAATTGAAACTATTTAGTATTTGTCTTATTCCAAACAATGGATTACTAATCAAATATATTTTAGCCCGTGGATTCCATGAGATAGGAAATCAGAATTTGGCAAATTAATCACATATTATAGTTCTCTTTCACTTACAGTGTACTAATTACTTGGACAGTATTTCGGTTTCAGTCTATTTCAAAAAGGTAAACTCAAGATCCAATCCTTTGATAATCCTCCCTTCCTTTGTGATTACTCTCTTTCTGTATTTATCATCTTTTATGGTTTATGTATGTCCCATCCCCATGAAGGCATAGCAAATTACTAAATCAATAAAAATGTGTGTTGTTGCTTTTCACAATAATACTGACCCTGTTCGCTGAGAAGCTCATGAGGGAGCAGATAAAATTCCTCCCCAACTATGAATTTGAGAGATGTTTGAAAGGACGCACAGAGCCCTGGGCCCTAAACCCACAGACCCATGGTCCAGATCAAGATCTATTGTCATCTGGGTTTTGAGATTCAAGACTAAAAAGGAAATTTTGATGAAAATATAGGGGAAAATGGGGATGTTATGAAAATAGAAGAATTTACTTTGATCACTATATTAAAGTCATGTCGTCATTTACCAAACCACTTTATACCATACGGTGTCACGGGAAGCAGGAGCCTACCTGGCAAGCAACAAACACAAGGCAGGGTGCACCCTCACTGGGCAATTTGCTTAAAGGAAACTTAAACCATTAGAGAAATATGTGAACAGATCTATTGAAGATTTAGGAATAATCGATGTATGGAAGGATCTACTTCGTACAGGAAGGGAAAACATATTTTCAGCATCTCATAACTCATACAGCAGAACAGATTGTTTCCTTGTGCATAAACTAGAAAGATTTACAAAAATTGTACACACAATCTAAAACCCAACATAAACAGGGCATCTCCTTTTTATTAACATAATTAATCCTTTAACTCATAAAATAAAATATATCCTACTTGGCTGAAGTTTGCTACCTTTCTCATCAGGATCTAGACTGGAATTGATTAAAATGAATGTCCTACCACTATTATTATACCTCTTTCAATCTCTTCCAGTAGATATCTCTACAGGACTATTATGAACGAGATAAATTGATTTCAAGATTTAATTGGAATGGAAAAAAGCCAAGGTTTAAATTTACAATACTGCAATTAACCTTTGCAATTTCCTTTCTGGAAACTTTGATACATATTTTAGAATCTGGACTATGAGAAGGATCACAGCAATATGTATCATGATGAAACAGAATCACCTGAAAAACTTTAAAGATTTACCACAACGATATCACCTAGAAAAAAATGACTGCTACAGATACCTCCAAATTAAGCACTCGTTAAATACAGTAGTTGGGTTAAACAACCAAATACAGAGCAAGGTAATCAATTGCTTGTTTGTTTAATAGCTTCATACCAGCAAAGGAACCAGAACAAAAATGATATCAAAACTGTATAATAACTTTGAAGATATAAAATAAGATTAAAAAGAATATGAATTCTGTTGAATTCTGGAAAAAGAAAATGATGAAACAATTTCTGCAGAACAGTGGAAAAACATCAACAAAGCTCCGCAAATTCTCATGTTTGGAGAAATTGCTGCTGGAAAAATTTGACTTGTTTTTTATTTTTTTATTAGTCCTAAAGCAAAACAAAAAGGAAGCAGTTCAGAATGTTAGAGGTTATATCGAGAACAAGCACCAACTCATTCAAACATATTCTGGTCATACAACAATTTGTTTGGTAATATAGTAATATCGTAAACCTAGACATACAGACTTTTGAATACTCTGGTATGTATTTGTGTAATTTTACTTTTGACTACATGAACCTAAAGGATAGACATATACTAGGAATTCTTATAGCTGCTAGTAAGTCAATTACCATGAGAAAATGGTTTACTAAAGATCCCCCTACACCGGAACAATGGATCAATGTTGTGAAGGAGATTTATAAAATGGAAAAGATTACATTTTTCTTAGGAAGCAGAAAGGTTGTAAAATACAGGCAAGCCTGGATTAGTTTTGTGGCACCATTGACACCTGATTTTGTTCTGTGAAAGAGGATGAAACAGTGTTTTGTCTAGATTGTTCTGTTTTTGCTGATTATATTTCTAGATGTAACCTCTCATCCATGCTGGCATAATTTAAATAATTATTTAAATAACAAATATAATAAAAAACTGAAAGATGAAAGCTGAAAATTATTTTCCTTTCATTGCTAAATAAAAAGTTTTTAAAAAGATATTGAAGGATTACAAAAATATCACACGATTATTATAGAAATGTTATAATTAGCTTATCACTCTGTGGATCATTTTTGTTAGAAAGGCTTAGTTAAAAACCTGAAGTTGTGAATGGAAATTTGATTAATCTTTCTAAACCACCTGTGGTTTTCCTATGTTATAGGCATATTTCACAACAAAAGGAGAATTTTCTCTTCCCTGAGATCATACTTTTTTGTGTGTAAATATTTCATTTTTAAGTGGAACGCGACTAAAATCCATGGTTACATTAGTTCAAAATGGAAAAGACGTTTACCTATTTGCAAAATTAAGTTAATTATTAGTGGAAAGGTGTTTTAAAGTGCACTTTCTTCTAAATCTGCTTTTCTCATTCTACTTGCATAGAAAAGTGCTATTTCATTCAGGGGTTAGATAATGCTCCATTAAGGGTAACAAAAAGTAATTGTATTCTGAAATATAACATTCTCCAAGCAAATTTCATTAAATAAATGTTCTTGCTCATGTAGGTTTTTTGGATGCTAAAAGCCTGTTAAGTAACCATGCCTTCTGTAAAGAAAATGTACAATATTATATTACTGTTATATCTAACATTACAAAGCTTTTATAAGCCATCCCTCAAATTATAAGATGAAATAAAATAATCAACATATTCCCATCTTTATAGATGTATAATTTACCAAGTAGTTTTAATCTGTATGATCAGTAAAAACACATATATTAAACAATAATTCCCTTACTTATTCTTTTGCATTAATTTATGATATTCTACTAAATGCTAAATAATGTATGGCTGAAAGAACATGTGTACAATTTAAATTATATGAATTTAAAGGATGCAAATCAGTCAAGTCAGGATTTATCTTCCTTCAAAATGTATAGGCCCATCACAAACAAAAACCCGTATATTAAAAATCCTGCCAAAATATTAGAGGTGAATAAATACTATTGCTTTAATTTTTAATGAGTAATTAATTTTTATTTATTAGTGTCATTGGAAATAACATTGCAGGTGTATAGGGTACAGTATGTCAAATTTAACTACAGTAATACAATTATGTGCTTAAAGTTACCTCATTCAATGGTTCATGATTATCAAGGTGACATTAACATATTCATTAGAAAGTTGAAAGCTCAAAGAGAATAGCTCTCAGTTCTCTACTAATCTTTGTATTTATCAGGTAACAATCACAGACTAAAATATTCCTTTACTGGAAAGGAACACCTACATACTGCCTTATTCCATCCATCATCTTCCTTATAATATATGGAATAAATGTAATGTTAGAAGTATCATCTTTCATATAAGTCAAAAATTGAAAAGTTTTCATTTGTTTTGTGGATATACACTGTATTTTTTATTTCACTTGGAAAACAAATTGGAAGTCTCTTGTTAAATATCTTATCAATGCCAGTAGCATATTATTTGGTATCTGTCATGGGTTGTGTTTCCAAGTAAAATTACAAAGAGAATATTAAAGATCCAGTTGCATTTCATTTGAATTTATTGAAAAGTGCAATATATTATAATTGACCAGACTATGTTTTTGTCTGGATTTTTTCTGTTATAAATCCTAGGGAAACTAGCTCAGATAAACTATCACCATCACTTTCAATAACTGCTTATACAGTTCAGGGTCATAGAGGAGCCAGAGCCTATTCTGGCGCAGAGACAAGGCCTAGAATTAAGTGTTATTAAACATTTCTAATAATCTTTGTGCATCTTTGACCAAACAGCCTGGTGCCTGTCTGTGTACTGTGTAAGGGTACAGGAATGTGCTAATAGGCTCTTCTGGTAAGAGACATCATAAAGCTGTATCAAAGCTAAACAATGCAATGATACTGTACATACAGATGCATCCATTCAGAAGTCATTTCTTAGAAATGTAGTTCAGGTGGGTAGCTGCGTCAGCATGCGTAGGCTGCAAAGGAACAAGTAATAGGTTTATTCCATGCTGAAAAAAAGAAGAAAGAGAACACAACGTTTCGGCCGTGGAGCCTTCTTCAGGTGTGAGAGAGACAGGGCAGTAGGCAAAGGTAAAGTAGCTGGAGAACAAAGGTTGGGAGGGAGGAGGAGTGAGAGGCGGGAGCAGGGGACAGAAAGAGAGGCCAATCAAGAGGTGTGAAGTCAGAATGGGTGCAGAGAGGTGTGAAATGAAACTTCCAATGAATGGAGAAAATTTAAAAGAACAGTAATCTGTCGTTAAGGGAAGGGAGAATGTGTGATCCTAACTGCAGAATAATTTTAGTTTCGGTGGTCTTTCTGATGTATGAGTTCGGAAAACCGTCTTTGAGAACGCAGACGGAGAGATTAGTGTGGTCGTGGCCGTCAGAGGTGAAATGAGAAACAATGGGCTTGGAGAGATCTTTAATCTGAAGATTAAAGATCTCTCCAAGCCCATTGTTTCTCATTTCACCTCTGACGGCCACGACCACACTAATCTCTCCGTCTGCGTTCTCAAAGACGGTTTTCCGAACTCATACATCAGAAAGACCACCGAAACTAAAATTATTCTGCAGTTAGGATCACACATTCTCCCTTCCCTTAACGACAGATTACTGTTCTTTTAAATTTTCTCCATTCATTGGAAGTTTCATTTCACACCTCTCTGCACCCATTCTGACTTCACACCTCTTGATTGGCCTCTCTTTCTGTCCCCTGCTCCCGCCTCTCACTCCTCCTCCCTCCCAACCTTTGTTCTCCAGCTACTTTACCTTTGCCTACTGCCCTGTCTCTCTCACACCTGAAGAAGGCTCCACGGCCGAAACGTTGTGTTCTCTTTCTTCTTTTTTTCAGCATGGAATAAACCTATTACTTATTTCTTAGAAATGCCGTGTCTGTAACACGGCAACAGTATGTTACGTTTATCATCTTTAAATCCATTTTAATTTTGTAACTAAAGGGAAATTTTGGTAGCTGACAATAAAATAACAGAAGCATAATGTCTCTGAAGAACATAAATGATAATAATTAAAAAAATATATAACAATACAGAACAGTATTCCACCTTCTTCGTAAACATTTTCTGCATCAAAGTTTTTAACTCGATCACTTACTGTGGTTATTGTGGAAAAATTTTGACGTGCTTATTCTAACTATATTTTTAGCTAATAAGTTTATACACTTTATAAAAAGCTATAATGTTTTCTCTTTTTCAATGAAAAAGCTGTAGCACTTTTTAAAATCCACTTCATAGGGAATATTAATATTTACCTACAAAAATTGATAGCTGAAAATAAAATAACTTCTGAACCTCATAATATTTATTTATAATTTATAACAAAATTTATAACAAAACAAATGTATTTATTTATAGTAAGGGTTAGCAGAATACAAAAGGTATATATTCAATCACGAAGAGTTACAAACCAAGAGAGACATATGTTCAGTATACTATTCATTTATAGGCTGTAGCTGCGTTCAATCAGCATTGGTTCAATCAGCATTCAATCAGTCCCGGTGAGGCTAGAGGTGTTGGAGGGGGATGGAGAGATTCCTGCTGTGGCACTCTCGCAGTGATTCTCTGAAGACCAGCTAGTTAGCCCTGGCTGAACTAGCAGAAGTTGTGTACATGAAAAGTGACTGCGGGTCCAACCAAGTTACATTCTTTAGATGGGAAGAAGACCGGTTTGTTCCCAATGTAGCACTAGTCCTGAATACTGAGATTCAGCTGTCAACAGTTCCGACTATAGTTCACTTGTTGATCAGGCGAGTGTTTGGGTGATCAAGGTGAAGGATGAGTAACAATACTCTCTGACCTTAGGGTTGTAAACCTTGGAATGAGACTCTCCCTTGGAATCTCTCAGACAGTAACGTGCCAGAGATTACCATTTATTAGGGTGGCTGGAGAATCTCAGCCTTGGGAGTTGTTCCTTATCAGGAAACTCTATCAAATAGAAAAACACCTTAAATCTGAACCAGACGGAATGGCTTCTCTGTATCCAGCACCACTAAGATGAGGGAGAGAGAGACTGGCAAGGGAGCAGCAAACCTAATTCCTGTTTTATTAATAAGCCTTGTCGCTACAAAGTAATAACATGAATGAACCTCCAGACCAACAATCTCCAGGATGCATGGAAGGAGAATTTAAAGATGGCGTTATACAAAAATTGCAATTTAGTTTTCTATGTGTATTCAGCATTTAAAACAACAAAGTTGCTATTGTAGTGTGTAGCATCTATTTTAGCTTAACATTTCTGATGTAACACTGAAATGTATGTTTCATGCCAGCGTATTATCTCCTCTCAGTAGGGGTGAGGCACACTGGGTGTGGACTTTTATTTTCACACTCCGTCAATACACATTTCCAATAGTCACTGTTAGCTTTAGTCAGCTTTAAGTCAGCATTAGCCTAGTTTGTCTAATTCCCATGAACCCCTCAGGACTATTCCGGGCAGTGTTTTGTCTCATGCCTATTAAGTAATTCCTGGTTTTAACCTGAACTTTTAAATATGAAGATATTAAAGTCACTTTGACCAATACATTTCTATAATTAATATCTTAAATAATACAAGCATTATCTTATAATTAAATCAAATTAATATGTATACTACATTGACATTGACATTAATTTAATATATCCCAATATGTTAAATTTTTACTTTACATTCACAATCTCTTAAGGACATAGCAGTACTGGGGATGTATCAAATGCTAAACTGAGGAAAGGAGACAAAAACTTCAGCCCCCAAGACAGACTGAGAAAGGTGTTATATTCAGTCAAAAGTGTGCAGTGTCACAGAGTTCAGTTAATGAACTCTGTGACACTGCACCCTTACACTGCACGGTAAGGGCCATATTTCCCATTGGCCCTTACCAATCATGGCCTCCTAGTAATCTCCTTTTATGAATTGGCTACAGTACTCTGCTCTTCTCCCCACGGATAGCTGATGTTTGGTGAGCGTTCTGGAGCACTATGGCTGCAGTCGTATCATCCAGGTGGATGCTGCACATTGGTGGTGGTGGAGGGGAGTGCCCATTACCTGTAAAGCACTTTGAGTGGAGTGTCCAGAAAAGCACTATATAAATGTAAAGACTTAATAATAATGACATAAAGTTATTGATATAAAGTCTGAGAAGTAGTGTAAGCAATTATTTATTATTATTATTATTATTATTATTATTATTATTATTATTATTATTATTATTATTAATGGGAGATTGTGAACTGCAGCATTACTGCGCCTGTGTCAATGTTAGTGGTTTCCGCTAAATGAAACAAATATAAAGTTAAATCAGTCAGGATCTTGCAGTTTAATAAGTGAGCACATAACAAAACTGTCAAATAAGCAAACTTTAAGTTTAGATTGGATATCATCGTACGTACATAGTACTTTCTGCTCAATGAAATAAGCTACAATACAGTCAGAATACAAGCAGACAGATTTTGAAATTATTCATGCAAAATGAATAATAAGTAGCCCTTTCTCTTGTGCAAACTCAACAAAGATTACCTTTGATGGTAATCCTCAGGGACTAATTCAGAGTATGATCAAAACAAAATACCTGCTGGGCACACTGTGATCTCATATGTATGTGTGAAATACAGTGTGGTTAATAACCTCTGTTTTAAAAGTATTCAGATGTGTTTTAAAATGTTTACCTTTTGTACAGTAAATGTTAATACAGTGGGGAATATAATTGCAGTTCTTTCTGTTTATTGCCTAATATTATGATACACATATTGTACCAGTGATATGGTTGTTTGGATTACTCACAGGTTCAGTCTTAGTGTTTTCACATTAATAAAAATATGCATGTGCTGTGTTGATGTTAGTGGTTTTACAATAAATCTAACACAATTTATTTATTTGAGGAATAGTTTGTCTTACAACAGTTACACTGTTAGCCTATGAAGAAAGATATAAGATGTGAAGAAGGGGTTAACAGATTCCTTTCTGCACAAGGACTGGACGTCTTGTGACACAAGACATTCCAGGCATAGAGTTATGGCAGGAAAGAGGGATAACTGATAAGGATTCCAGATGCCCCTCTTCTCAAGGAAAATAATCTAACACTGACCATTTGGCCAAAGTCTGTGAGCTGTCCGAACACCGTGACCTCCCACCATTACCATAGTAATGAGCTATGTCAGAAGCGGCAGAAAAGGGCTATATAAACTGGAAGTTTTGTACCGGCACTTTGAACAATACTTCTGTTTTATTGTTCCTTGCTTGCAATAAAACTCATCTGTTTAACTTCATCTCAGAAAACAGAAGTTATTTGTCTGCTACAACACCTATATACAGTACTGCAAAAAATCATATACAGGACTTTTTTTCCTTTCAGTATTTTTTAGTTTTGAAATGCTGGCCACTTGAATCGAACACAAGAACAAAGACTAAAATTCCTGACGTGCCACACACAAATCATATTGATTCATATCCACATATTCATATTCATATCCATAGATTCAATCACATGATATACCGAATCAGCAACATACCTGTCAATGAACTGTGGTGTGATGGTATAGCGTTTAAATATACTGTATATAGTATGATACTATATGGTTTTAAAGCCAATACAGTGCACAATGTGTGAAAAATAGTTTTACAATCAAAATTTAAAGTCTTATTGTTTCCTGATTACTTGTTGCCGAAGTTTGCATTAGGACAAAATATTGATTTTTTTAATGCAGATGTAAACCTGAAAGAAACAAATCATGTTCACAACAAGCTATAATAATAAAGTATTTTTATTGATCCAACTGAGTAATTTTGTTTTGTAAAATAGTCATACTCTCATTTTAAATTCATTTAATATCAATGTAATAAACAGAATAAATTAATACAAGTATAACAGTATACATTTTAAATTCTACACATGGAAAAAGAGTGGCCCAAGGGGCTAATCATTGACTGGTAATTTAAACCAGGTGTTTTCTGACCACCACAGCACAGATGCTTTTACATGCAATGTTTAGCATTCACTGCACCACCCGGTAGTTTTACAAAGTAGTGCAGTCCCACAACAGAATACTTTTAAAAAAGCACGGTATGGTGTGGTAGGGTCTGGACACCACAATCTTCTGCATTATTCGCCATGCATTCTGAATTGCTGGATCTGTAGTACAGATGGACTACTGTATATCAAATCTGGTACCTGTGTCTCTCTGTATCACTGAAATGAATAAGTTCCAATGAGAGATCTGTAGGATGGGCACCAGATCTATTTACCAATTACCAACTTGTAATGCTGTATCTTAAAAACACAGTTTGTTATTGTTGGTTAACTCTCTGGCTCCTTATCATCTCTCTAACTACACTGGCAATCTGACTTTTCCAAAAATGTTACTGCAAGTAGTCGAGTCATGACTTAAACTTTTCTCCAAGAAGCCAGGCAGTGAAAGTGAGTCAAAAAAGTATAGAATTCTATTCAAGATAATTTTTGTGAAACAGAAGAAATATTGTGTTACCTAACTTACTGTTGTTTTTGCCTGACCAATGAAATAAAAGTTAGATTCTTTTGTTTTGTCAACATACTGAATATCAGAGTATATTCACCACTGAACTATAGCTGGGACGAACTGAGTTCTATCCACCTGTCTAGCTTGTGGCCTGACCCCAAGAATACAAACTGTGCACAGACTGTTTTTAAAGACTGAAGTTCAGCAAGATGCTAAATTTGGCAGAGCTGCCTAAAGCCAACACAAGATGCATACAGGGCTGGCGCTACAGGGGGTGCATTGGGTACAACTGCACCCGGGCCCAGATCTAAAGGGGGCCCGTTGCTAACGTAATTAAAACGACAGCTTTGTTTTTTAGAAAAGACCACCCGTAAAATAAACTAACAAGAGTTTGTATGTCAGGGGTGGGGAACACGGTGTATTATCTAATAGCAATAGTAGTCTGGCATATTTTAAAATAAAACATAATGATCTCTTGGAAAACACAGCAGTGCAGATGACTTGCAATTGATCATTGGCGTGTTCATTCCAAAATATGTAGAATTGAATAATGTGACCTGTTTCCCTGCAAGACCGAGCAACAGACATGCTTATGTGACTGTTGTGGTTCCACGCGGGCTTGTGCCCTCCACCGCTCCACCCCACCCGTTTCATCCCACAACACCTGGGGCGTGAACCCAGGTCTCCGGCATAATGCAACAGGGAACCAGCCGCATGAGTTTAAGGAGACCTCCCTCAGCCAAGGCAGCTGAGGACCTTGCTACACGCAAGGAGGGGAATGACATCACCGTGTCCGAACTAGTTCCACAACACCCTCCCCTGCTGACTTCTCGGCGAAGGAAACCCTCATCCGGGTCATAGCACCAATGTGACCGCCGCGGTTCCGTGTGAGCTCGTGCCCTCCACTAAGGCAAGGCAGCAGGGGAGGGTGTATCGGAGCTAGTTCGGACAATGGCCAGTGCTGAACGCTCATTTAGCAAACTGAAACTGATCAAAACTTATCTAAGGTCCTTATTATGTCACAGGAAAGACTGTCAGCTTTGGCTGATATCACTGTTTGTTGAAACGAAAGCTCGACGAGTCAAGTTGTAAACATTTAAATAACTAGATACTAAGTATAAAGTTCAATATATTAGTCCGTTTTAATTCTGCTCTCTTGCTCTGTGTGCACTGGCGGAGCGATAAGGAAGTTGGGGAAGGGGGGGCTTTTTTTTATTTACTTGCACCCTGGACCAAGTATGGGTTTGGCCGGCCCTGGTGGCGTGCCCCTGCAATTCCAGGCAAGCCTCTCTCTCTCTTATCTGTAACCAAGAAACACCACCAGCAAATTTAACTATAAATAAAAAATACATATTTTAAAATATACAATGATATATTTAAAATATAAATGACTTTTTAATGAATAAGTTAGAAAACAAATTAATGTAATTTATTACATTAATTGGAGTTCATAATACCAGTTTAGAAGAAAAACAGACCCTAATTCCCACCATTATCTATCTTTGTCCAGGATATAAATACAGACCATTTTTTTCCAGTATTGCTTATGCTTATTTCTACATCATCTCCAGCATCACCTCAAATGCACTATCCCAATGGTGTCAAAAGAATTACTACTGCAGGCCAGATTTGACTTAAACGTACAGTAGTTTAAGTTGGATATGCATAAATAGTAGTTTATTTCATACATATTATTATTATTTACTGTATTTGCAATATTTTGCATTTGTGGTGTTTTACAATGGAATTACCACCTTTGAAATGCAATTAATCACCCTTGTGATCTCACTTAGTGATTATTTCATTGATCATCCTTATTTTTTTATACCACATCAGCAAAAATGTGTTCACCAGTGATTCTGTTACAAAAGCAAAGACAATGAGCATTTCCCCTGGCTGTGAAACATGATAGAGATGGAAAAAACTGAAAAGGGTGCATAACTTTTGAAGGTAACTGAAAATTAATAAAGCAATCTGTGCAAATGTTCAGCACTTGTCTTATTAGCTGTTTTACTTAATTAAATGGCCTAATAATCATAAACTTATATTAGTGTTTATATTTTGACAATTCAGTACTGTTAATAATGTGAAATATGGGGCGATTTTATAGACCTCACGATTGAGTTATGATTTTTTTAATATAAAATAATCTTTGGAAACTGAGGGATGGGTGGTACAGTATATGTATAAAAGCTGGTTAAAGGCAAGACTGAAATCTAAGGTCTCTGTGATTAGTAATCAACACTACCTGTAATTTTTGTCTGAGGCACTAATAACACCATCAACGCTTGTGATAAGTGAGAAGCAACTCATCTAGTTTCATATTGAACAGCTTTAGTGTTTTTAACTAGGAAATAGAAGGCAAAATTAATAAAGGTACATCGCCTGTCAAACAATTAACAGAAAATGTGAAAATGTGTCAGCTATATATCAAAGACAAAAAAAACAGCTTTTGTTATTGCTGTTTGTCAACATTTACCTGTTGTTCAACTGATGGATTTTGTATCTGAAGAAATCTAAATTTCTCCACTTCTCCTGAAACACACAATGTTGTTTATTTTTTCTTTGTCTTTTATTACTACATTCAAATATCCCCTGCTGTGATCATAAAAATCTAGTTACAGTTTCAATGAGACCAATGGTGGTTCAGTAACTGTTGTTGAAATATGGATGTTTGGATGCAATGTGTGAAATACTTGACTAAGCGGTTTACATTTCAAAATATTTTAAAAATGCTTTCTTTGTCATAATTACATGATTGGAGTGTGTCTGTATCATTTG
This sequence comes from Lepisosteus oculatus, assembly GCF_040954835.1. NCBI lineage: Eukaryota > Metazoa > Chordata > Actinopteri > Semionotiformes > Lepisosteidae > Lepisosteus > Lepisosteus oculatus. Next base: position 13,043,580 of record NC_090704.1, on the reverse strand, counting down.
AAAATAGAAAATTTCAGTTTTGGTTGTATTTTTATTGCATACAATTACTATCTTAGGCTGCTCTCATAGAACCAGCACTAATGATTTAATCAAACTCCTGTAGAATTTGTTTACTGTATTTATATTTTTAAATAATTAATACATTGAATGAATAACAAAAGGGATACATGCATAGATTATATTTCATTTTTCCACTTTTGACAAAAAAAGTGAATGAAAGCTCAGGATCTGTTTATTTCAATATGGCTATTTACAGTTTTTTTTTCATTAAATGGTTACAATGTATTTTTAAATACCACCATTATTTTTAATGGAAAAGAAGAGAAAAGGTTCTTTGAAGTATATCCTGCCTATCCATGGAACACAAAGATTTTACATGATGTTGTCCACAGGAATAACATCCCCATAGTCCCATTTATATACAGATGCAGCCATTCAAAATGGGTGAGGTATTTCACGGCATACCGCGACACGCCCACCGGGGTATCACGCGGTATCACGTGTGTCACGTGACTAGCTATCCGGCGTCGCCTTGTAAAACCGCCAGGGGGAGCTTAACCTCTCATGTACAGCATTCGAGCCTTTAATTTTGAATAAAGTTTATTATTAATTTGCTGGACAGAGCGGTGAACATTATTATGCATAAGACAAAGATAACGATCCTGATCAGTTTAGAAATCTGTGTACGCTGTAAGGTTTTTACTTCTTAAACTTTTAAAATACACGTTTTGAATAGAAAGAAATCCTCTTCCTGGTATAGCACACCAGCACGTCTTTTTTCTCCAATCAGAGGGGTGTCAGATGGTGTCAGCCAATCACCATTCTGCGTTGGGTAGCAACGGGTGACTGTTCTCAGGCGGAAGATGTAAGCAGCTTAATGTTCGTGTTAAATATTTTTTTTTAATTCAATTAAACGGGCACAGTTAAGACATTAAATATACATATACATACTGTATACAGTACAGTTTGCATACGGTAATATGTTTATGTTACGCGATTAAAAAATAAATAAATAAAAATGAAAAGTCCAGCACCAGCTGGATTTGAACACACAACCTGCCAGTTGGTAGTCACGCACCTAGACCAGTAGGCTACAAGACAGCTCGCGTGATCAGGCAGGCGAAACAGCCCTACATAGCTCTGCCGCAGTACACGGATATAATCATAGCGTTATTAAATTCTTTAGATACGCGATTCCATATTATATTCACTTTTAATCAAATTCTAAAAGTATGCTTGTTGACTCCGGTATCACGTTAGTTAAAGACTTCGAAGCTTACAATGTTTAGGGAGAAATGGAATACTGGTGTGTATTTTTTTCTTTAAAGTACCAAGACCAGCTATATACTGTATGTTTACGTTCCAAAATTAATATCGTTTATGGCCTTCACACGCGTTACAGTATGCTCCTATTCTTTTTATGCTCAGCTACTAAGATTTCCCTTCAGTGGTAAAATTCAATATCTACAACGGGCACAGTAAAGACGTTTACAGTAATTCTTTCTACGACAGACCAACGGACCACGAGTGCCCCTGTCGGTCAACCAATCACGCACCACGGTATCGCGTGTCATCTTACCTGCGGTATGTGTCTGTACCGCTTACTTTGAATGGCTGCATCTGTACAGTATGTATCAAATTACTGCTCCACAGTCTTAAACGGCATCAGTGTTTGAATAGGACAACAAACTTTATAAGCATTAGTTTGTCTCTTTTAAAATATATTTCCACAGTGTAAGTGAAACTTTTATAATACCAGCTTTTACGGTATCAGCTTTATGAAAGCATTCTTACTCTTAATTGACCACGCCAATCTTAGCCATATTGAGGCTTTATTTGATGTCACACCCAATCAGTGGTACTGAAATTCATTAAAAGAAAATTGTTTTTCTACCATTTTGTACATCCATATAGGCACAACCAATGTAGATGAAAGACATCAATAAAAAACCAATACCTCTGAAATCATTTAAATGTAAATGAATAATTAATTAAAATTGTCAAAACATCCTATTTTCAATCTTCTCTAAGATAATCAGATTCAGTGCTCTTGCTATCTCTGCTTCTTAGGGGAGAAATTTTTAAGTGGAGACTTTTATCCTGGGCATGCATGCATCATTGTCGAATTTGATGGCTCTGCCTGAAATGATTTCCAGTGTTGAAAGTGCTTGTTTTGTCACATTGTATGAATTATTTCACATGTAAATTAGGGCTTCCATTGAAATCTGCAAGGAAATAAAATATTAACTCTAGCAGAGTACATTACCTTGTGCTTCAGATTTGAAATGTTCAGGGCCAAGTAAGCCATTCAAAGCCTCTGATGTGTGGCTTGGACCTTTCACATAGTTATATAAGAACTCCTTTCCTCTTTACTGTCATCCAGAGGTTATAAATGCTGTACAAAAGAAGGAAGGTATGGCAGATAAAGCACAAAAATAATGCTTCTAGAATATAGAAATAAAGAAATATGTATTTTGGTTTCTATTAGGAAAACTGGTTAAAGGTTCAACATTCTCTTTTTCATTACAATCTATAAATTCAAAATAATATCTGTGTAGCACAGCGGAAGATTATATATATATATATTATATAATATATTTCATTACTAATTAACTATATAAAAAGCAGTAATATATTATTCTGTTACCAGATTTGTAAAAAATATTCACATACCTTATTTGAGCAAACATAGATCAACTTATTCCAAATATACATAACTCATTAAAAACTCCCTTCCAGAAAACTATGGGAATAAAAGTAGAAAAGTACAGTATCATCTCTTAGAGATACTCAAGTATTAGAAAGTAAAAAGTAGCTGTCCCTTCTTCTTTTACCCTGACTTTCACCAATTTTATTTTTCAGAATTATATGGCTCCATTTAAATCTCAAATCAATAATTTAAATAATAGTCATATCCTTAATCCACCAATAAAACTATTAATAAAACAAATTTAAAATGATAACATTTTTTTAAAACTGATTGCAGATTTCTATTACTTTTCTAAACTACTGTACTTAGCTGTATTATCCTCTGGGGGAAATTTGTTTTACAACACAGTGCATTACAACAATAAAAACAAAGAAGACAAACATTACCAACACAGCAGACAGTACAACAGTATTACAGGAGATAAGAGAGTTACTTTAAGTTTTTTTGAGAGAGATGCATGTATTGCAGTGGAGATGAAAGACTTCTTGAGTCTGATACCTTTACAGCTAGGGACAAAGAGGCATCTCCCTGATGGGAGTAGTGTAAACTCACAATAGAGAGGGTGAGAAACACACTCCATAGTGCTCTTGTCCTTCTTTACAGCCTTTCGTCTGTAGAGGATATTTAAGTTGATTTGATTTACCCCAATTATTTTGCTACTTATTTTCCCAACCAGTTACAATTACAGTACTGATGTTACTTATGTAGACCAACAACTGTCACTATTGAGACACTATTTTAAGACACTTTTTAAATAAATGAGTCATAGAAAAGTGTGAAAATAGTTTTATCTAACTTAATAGATTAAAAAAACTAATAAGAAATGAGCAGTAACTTAAAAACGTGTCATAGTGTATTTAATAAATAATAATTGCTTATACTTTCTGGACACTCCACTCAAAGTGCTTTACAGGTAATGGGGACTCCCCTCCACCACCACCAATGTGCAGAATCCACCTGGATGATGCAACGGCAGCCATAGTGCGCCAGAACGCTCACCACACACCAGCTATCACTGGGGAGAAGAACAGTGATGAAGCCAGTTCATAGACAGGGATTATTAGGAGGCCATGATTGGTAATGGGAATTTTTGGCCAGGACGCCAGGGTTACATGCTTACTCTTCTGCTTAGCTTCAGTGGGTTGCCAGTTGTAAGTTGCAGAGTGATATGGCTACTGGTTAATATTGTATGTATTTGTCTTTCTTCTTTAAAAGTTTACTGATATCAGTACTTTTTTACTTCAGGAATTAAATCCGTCAGTTTCAGCTACTGTAGATATATTTCCTTGCTTTTTATTTAGATCATTCATTTGAAACAGATATAAAATACAGTACATTCCCGTAAGTGATTGTATATACAGTATGTGTTCTCAAAGTAAAATTGTCTTTCTTTTTAAACACATCCAATTTGGAATTTGTTCAGCACACAATAATGACTCCTGGTAGAAAAGCAGATGATGCTATCTGTTTGGACTGTTACAGTCAGAAAAATGTACTGTATTTAAATTCATAAAACATATTAGAAACTCTCTGAAAGAAATTAAGTAGCAACAGCTGCTTGTCGTATGCTTGGAACAGGCATTTAGATATGAATTAATTGATTTTAAAATAATTATAAGAAAAAAAACACTCGCATAAATGTTTATATCACAAAAACTTCAGGAAACTTCTGTTATTTTGTAATGTCAGTTTGAAAGATTGATCACCGACAGACTAACCTTCGGTATAATGAAAATGTTCAAGCATGGAGAGAACTTCTCAAAAGCTGACAAGGTTTGCCTCGGTAATCCTCTGGAGATTCCAGCTCTCTTTCAGGGAGATGTTTTACAGCTATTATAAATGTGAAAGCAGTGCCTCCTGGGATCTTCAAAACAGACACAAACTGCTTCAATGAGTCCACTGTTTTCTATACAGCATATAGATAGTATAAATACACGATGAATAAATAGTGTGTCCTGGTTTTTAAAAAGCCTGAAGCAAAACATCAATATGATAAAAAGCTGAAAGACACAGTTAATTGTAACTCAGTAAATATAACAATTTACAGTAACACACACACCTTTTACATACAAACACTCATAATACAATACATCTGATAAAGACAGAATACTTACTTAAGCAGTAACCAAACAATGCTGGTAAAATGTAACTAAAGCTGTTGTATGTTGTTGCTCTACTCTTTTTATTATGCATTAAAGCACATATTTTGTGCATATATGAGAAAATCAAACTTAGTCCACACAATTACAGCCTGGGAATTGGTTTTAGCAGGACACCATATGAGCAAAAGCATGTTCCACAGGCTCTTTAATGGAATTCATGTCTGGACATTGTAGTTCCATAAACTGTAGACTGAGGTTCAAAATAAATGTCTTCACTTATCATATTCGACTGCAACAAACTCACAAACTATTAGCAACATTTTATATTATTTTTATCGTAGGTGCCCTCACATGTTTGAACAGTTGAACAGTACTGTACATAAATTCATTGTGCTGATTAATAATAATTAGTATTTGACATTGCTGATCAAAAGAGCTTTATTTTTATGCTTTATTTTTTTAACTGTGCTTAAAGGTTGAGTGTTCAGAACTATTCTTACAGCTTGTTTTCCATTTTTACATTATCTAGCACAATCCTGTTTTCACATTCCTTGTGACTAAATGGTTTTCATGCCAGATACAGTATCATAAGACAGTCCACAGAAGTAGTACCATATTAATCATTATATTCGATTAAGAAATATTGAAAATGAAGGCCAGGTGCTTGAAAACATTGATTCCATTTCCAATGTCACAATCAGACCTTAAAGAAAGTCATATTCTCAAATCCTAATCTTTTAAGTGTTCATAAAATAACAACAACAACAATAATAATAATAATTCCTTACACTTACAGCATATAGCAATTTTCTGGACACTCCACTCAAAGCGCTTTACAGGTAATTGGGACTCCCCTCCAACACCACCAATGTGCAGCACCCACCTGGATGATGCAATGGCAGCCATAGTGCACCAGAATGCTCACCATACATCAGCTATCAGTGGGGAGGAGAGCAGAATAATGAAGCCAACTCATAGATGGGGATTATTAGGAGGCCATGATTGGTAAAGGCCCATGGGAAATTTGGCAGGACACTGGGGTAACACCCCTACTCTCTTTGAAACACCCTGGGATTTTTAATGACCACAGAGAGTCAGGACATCAGTTTTACGTCTCATCCAAAGGATGGTGACTTTTTACAGTATAGTGTCCCTGTCACTATACTGGGGCATTAGGACCCAAACAGCATGGTGGAGCCCACTAACATTACTTCCAGCAGCAATATTAGTTTTTCCCAGGAGGTCTCCCATTCAGCTACTGACCAGGCTTAGCTTATGTGGGTTACCAGTTGTGAGTTGCAAGGTGATATGACTGCTGGCGATATACTGATATACTGGACTGCACTGTACTGCACTGTACAAAAAAAGCAGCCTGTTTTAATTATAATGAATTAACATTTAATATAAAATTAAGTAGTTCAGATGGGTTGCTGCGTCACCATGCGTAGTCTGCAAAGGAACAAGTAATAGGTTTATTCCATGCTGAAAAGAGAAGAAAGAAAACAACCTGAAGAAAGCTCCACAGCCGAAACTTTGTGTTTTCTTTCTTCTCTTTTCAGCATGGAATTAACCTATTACTGGTTTTTATAATATAATATATAATGCATAAACAGAAAGCAAGACTAGAAAGTGAAGCCAGGACATTTTAAGTCGAATAAGCTACTGTAAGTAAGAAAAAGGTGGGATTTGGTCTTAATTCTTCTATAAGAAATAAATGTTTCAAGATGTGCTTAGAACATCTTTCAAGAACATAATTCATTCATTCGTAAAAAATCAATAGCCTAGAAGCATACTTGGTCAAGTAGAATATTTGAGAAACAACTAGTAAGAGATTATATAAGTTGTTTTGTAAACCTGACCACCTAGTCTTTAAGAGTGACAAATGTATAAGATATAGGATATGGCAGCATGAGACTTGGCTAGAAAAGAAGGAGTATGAAGTTCTTTGGGAATAGTCTATATACAACAACAAGTAGTAATATTGTAGTTAGTAAATCAGCTGCCTTGCAATAACTGAGATATAATTTGATTAGCCATCACTAGCTGCAGAATTTGTACATTTCAAGCAATTTAACAATTTGGGGTCTTGAATCATTTACTGTATCAACAGCCAGTGTTATTACCAAACAATGTCTCTCAGTGATTCGGAGCTTTAAATTCACTAAGGTAAACTGAAAGAAGTAGACCTCTCACCCTGATGAGGATGAACTAGGCATTATGATTTATTTAAATCTTCGTACTGTACGTATATCAGGTGACAAAAGATTGGCAAAGCTTGATATTTTGGATGCTCTTAGAGGAGATATTTGGGATTAGAAAAACAGCCTTGGATATGATTGAGAATCTTAAGAAGATAAAAGGTAAAGGTGTATTAAGCAAAGTATCATATTATATCTCAGAAAATAAAAACTTGAAATTATCTTGTTTGGATTTGCAAGTTAGATCTTTGTGAGAAAACATAATTTTTACAGAGATACCCAAAGGCGATTCAGGTGATGCACAAGTGGCAATTCAGAAATTCTGAACCAATACATTAGGAATGCTCCCCAACCAAGTCAAAGACATTTCCTTTCAACATGCCTCATTCCATTGTTGCCACATTCAAGATTTAAACAAAAAGAGACAATGAGAAAGAGGGGGAAGGGATTAAAAGATGAAAAGAGTCTTGATTCGGAATAAATGAACTCAGAAATCAGCAAGAAAAAAAAATATTCTCATTCCAGAGTTGAAACGTCATAGACAACATGTTGTTATTAATGTTGACAAATTATACATAGTCAACTTTTTAGAGATTCAAAATTAACGCCATGGCTATTTCTTTTTTTTCCTATTTTCACTTTCCTCTGCCTCACACCTTTTCTTCCTACGTTTTCTCATCACCTTGCATTTAAATGTTAAAATCTTAACTCCCTGAATGTAAGTGCTGTTCACAAAGTGTAGCCTATTTATGAATATGTCACAATCTGTGAATTTTGGAATGTTAAAAGGTATTACTTAAAATGAGAAATAATGACAGAAACAGATTTTCTAGACTCAGAACATGACAAACTTTTGCAATTTAAACAGGTTTCAAATGTACTTTCTTCATCTTATAATTCAAAGAAAGAGGAGTAGAAATTTTTAATTTATTTTGTAAATCAATTATAGATACTGAAGGGAGATTTGTTATAATTCATTGTTAGATAAACACAAACCATTTTATAATAATTAACATACTGTATATGGACCAAATGAAGAGAATCCTGAATTCCTCCATTTACTTTTTTCAGAATTTTATTTATGTTCAAAGTGATTACGGTGATTTGTAGTGACTTTAATTTAACATTAAAGTATAGTAGAGATAGATCAGTCATCTCAGATACATTTATACTTCCCGTTTGGAGTATTGTTGTTAGTAAGTGTGCCATTAAGTTGGGTTTAGGTAACGTTTTAATCCAACTAATAAGAGTATATACTGTACTTTGTTCTCTTTGGTTCATATAACGTTTGCATGTATGGATCTCTTTCTTGTGAATAATTCTACTGCCCCTCACATATCACAGGTTCACATACATCAAATAATAATTTGTGATCAAGCACCTTTACGTTGTAAGATCTTTTTTTTCATAGACAGTGTAGGTTATCTATTTGGCATTTTAACACTTCAGTTTTGAAAGATTAATCCTTTGATATTTTTATTCAGAAGGAATGGGAACTTTTTTGGAAACAAATAAACAAATTATTTATTGGATTGTTCTCCCTCTATATTTTGGCAAACAGTAAAAGCTGTTGTTAGAGGTAAAATTATTTCATTTTCTTCATTTAGGGAAATAAATTAGATATATACAATAAGAACAGAAATTATAGGAGATAAAATTATTAATCAAAACTCTCCTTGTGAAGAACATATACTCCTGAAGAACATTATAAAATATTCTGAAGTTTAGATATCAAATTAATCAAAGAAGTGTAGAAAAAGCTTACTTTTTACTGTTTAGAGCTTACCAGACCAATTCGAATTTTACGAATCTGGTCAACATAGAAATCCATCCATTAAGAATATATATAAAAATAATGTAGCAAACTTCGGTGTACACACATCAACCCATCCCACCGCACCATGTTTTTTTAAAAATAGGCATTTAATTGAGAAAGTGAAGGTTATGACAACAATAAAATCACCCTGAACAAAATAGTTTGAGATAATTATTTGTTATTAGTAAATTAATATTGTTAATAATGTTCAGAGATTCAGTGATTTTAATACCTGCATTTTAATACCACTTTGTTATTCTAGATTATAATTATAAAATATATATACACTTTCATTTTAAAGGTTGTTGTAAACAGGTAGAACTTGTTTTTACTCCAGCCATTGATGAAATGCACGTTTGCTAACTCATTCATGTTTATTCATGTTATTAATTTAATAATATAATTTAAAATGTACATGTTGTGATAAACGTGTTAATATAGTGTACATATTATTTACTATTTTATTTTTTGAGAAGGAGTCTTTATTTGCTAAAAATAAATCTTGTGCCCTGACCGGGAATCCTGAGACATTCTCAGTTATAAGCAAACACTTCACCACTGTACCAAAGCATTGATTGGTAATGTACTGTAGTAAAAAAAAAAAGTCAAAATCTTTCCAAAATAACCATAAGTAAACGAGTCAAAAAAACTGATGCAGATATTTAAGAAGAAAGTGGAATATGGTACTACTACGAGAAATATAAATATATTATATTTAAATCCATAAATTAATATGATGTTTAAAAACTATTTTTATTTTTAGCTACCAAAATGTCTTTAGTTACATGATTCCTTCTTAGTATTCCCTATTACAATTTTAAAAAATACTACAACTTTTATTATAACTAGAATGACAGCAAGTATTCATGGAAAGGTTAAAACATTATAGCTTTTTATAAAATATATGAACTTAATAAAGTTAGCATGAGCACGTCAAAACCTTTTCAAAATAACCACAGTATGTGATAAAGTTAAAGTCTTTGATGCAGAAAATGTTTAGGAAGAAGGTGGAATGCTGTTGTGTATTTGTTTTTTTATTTTTAGTCAATATGTTTAATCTATTGATATTCCTAAATTCATACTTTTATGACGTTCAGAGACATTATGCTTCTGTTATTTTTATTATCAGCTACCAAAATTTCTATTTAGTTACAAAATTCCATATTAAAAATGCATGAGTGTAGCTGCATTATGCATTAAAAGCAAATATGCATATTCCATATTAAGTTGATCTTTTATCAGTGTTATCCACCCAGATCCGTCTGGCTTCCTGAAAGGAAGGTATATACCAGATAATACTAGACAACTCTTTAATCTAATGTATAATTCAAAACAGTCGAAATTTCTGCTGTTGTAATCTCCCTTTAATACAGAAAGGCCTTTGATATAGTCAGTTGGTCCTTTTTCTTTCAAATACTGTCTTGTATGGTTTTGGAAACAAAATATTTATTATCTTTCCAGGATGGAATAAACCTATTATTTGTTCCTTTACATTGTTAATAACCTACAAGAAACATGGAAGGTACTGTATACTGTAAGAATCAATTGAGAAACAGAAATATAAAACCTTATTTAAAATGATAACAAAGTATACAGTTCCTTAAACTACTTTGGCAAATATGGTTGCTGGTAATGTATTTTCCTATGCTGTGAATTCCTATGTAGTGAAAACCTACTGTATCTTTGTGGGGCAAGTATGCTGTTCAGATGTTGTGTATTAAACCCTTTTGTTGGCAGTCAGATCTTTTTATATTATCTTTGTTTGTGAAATGAACAATCTTGCTATAGCAGACTGTGATAGATATATATACAGTATATACAGTAACTAGTGCATTATTCTTGACACTCAATCAGCAGAATTCATAGCAATGGACTAAATTAACTTCTTGTTCATGGTTAAAAATGACAAATTACGTTAATCTATCTTACTGTATTGCCAAAGTACTGTATCAGCTGAAATCAGTTTAAATTTAAAACTTTGATCTTAATTTTATTCATTTTCACACTGGGTTATGTTTGAATGCCACGTTTATTATCCAGTTTTCTACAATGAATCCCTCTAGATTAGTCTCAGTAATAGAAGAATATATAACCTTAATAAACAGAACATCTCATTTTCTAGGGGGACTGAATATTAATAACTCAGTGTTAGTTGAAGAATATGTATTGCATTGAAAAAAACAGATTTGATAATGTCAAACTAGTATTGTATTCCTCATGCCATTTTTATGCAAACAAAAAGTTTGTTTTTATTAATTCTTGGATTCTATCTCAATATTAATTATTTAAAATGAAGAATTGCTCATCCTTGAATACTTTTCTACAATTCTTCTTGTCTTTTTTATGTGTAGTGTATGTAACAATTTAAACTACACATCAAACATAAAGAAAAATACTGCACCATATACAGTAGATCTTTTCCCAATAACTCAACATTATATGGGCCTCTGGCAAAATTTAACAACATTGGTAATTTCTATTATAGTTTAAAAAAAACATCTGGATGAGTTCATTGGATCAATTACCTGACAGTAACCAAGCAAACTAAGACAAATGTTCTCTTCTCATTTGTTTACCTTTATTATCCTCATTATGCTCCTAAAAAAACCCAGAATTATAAATGTTCAATTATTTGATAATATTAGCTAGCAGTCATTTAGGGTCAGACAAATCTGAACCAGTAAAATCTTGCAAGAATGTTGTTACCTAAGATATTGTAGAAGCAGGATTTTGTGATTATACAGTAGGTTAGATAATGTAATTTACCCAATTCATACTTTACATACGGTATGTCTTGGAAATGTATTTACCCCCCTGCAAAATGTTTTTCAAATATCACTTCAGATTTAAAATCTATGTAATCTACTCCAGACTGATAAAAATGTAAAATACAGATCATCTGAAAATAAATTAGAGTTTTAAGGAAATGATTTTTAGGGAACATTAAGAAACAAGATTTCCAGTTGCACATGTGTTCCACCATCTCTGTGAAAAAAAAACTCTAAATCAATTTAGGTGCAAAAAAAGTTTGGGAGCTCACAAAATTATTGTATGGTCTCTCTATAATCAATGAGGCTTGACTTGGCTTCAGGGTAAATGCATCTGTCTTTGTAAGTTGTCTCTTTATACAGTATTGAAATTCAAGCCACAACTTACAGTGTGATACAGTTGAAGAGTGAGATGCTTGTGATATTATTGACAGGGAATGAATACTTTTGCGAGGCACTGTAGCTGTCAGGATCCTTTTTCTTACTGCATTTAAATGAGAAGAAAATAAGCAAATGAATGAGCCAAGAGAGTGTTGAATATTCCAGATATTCTACTTGATTGCTGAAAAATTTAATATATAATTGTATCTGACATTCCTGTGATATGTACTGTATACCTTATACAACTTCTAATCATAAATCAAACATAGAGTACAGTACAATACCACACCAACACAAAATATCAATTTAGAATCAGATCAATTAATAGTTTTTTTTTACTATTTTAAAATAATTTTCAAGTTTCTTTTTTCTCTTTTCACCCTGGAATGCAAATTGCTCTGATTCTTGAAAAAAGATGCGATGCATTGTTGGTGACAAAGACACCTGTCTGATAAGCTGTGTTTTTCCAGGGTCTGCTTGATCAACATTCTTTACCAAACTACAGAATAAAAACTGCCAACACAGCACTCTTTACAGGAAGCCAGCCAACACTGTCAACTCAGGCAAAACTGAATTGAATCCAGTGCATGCCTAATGGCTGAATCAGCGTGCAATTTCAAATAAGAGACTGAGAAGCCCAAGATTGAAGATCAGATTTTCTGTCTTTTTATCCTTTATGCCCAGTCTAAATTTAGAACAATTACGCCAAGTTGCACAGACTGCACATAACTTTTGCTACATACTAAACTCACTTTTGTAATTTAATGCAATTTTCTGGTAACCTGAGTATTCTTAAAGCTGTAGTTACTGTTACTGTTTTATAAAGTGGAAAACTTAGAAATCAAAGAACAAGAACCACAAATAATGCAAAAATATAGTGAGCACTGAAAACATAGCGAACATTTCACTATAAGCTCAATAAAGAATCTGACTTTACAACATACAGTATACTGTAAGTGATATGTTTGTTAAGAAACCTGCAAGCTCTGCCACTGAAATACTGGCAACTTCTTACTATTAGATAATCACCGTTCAGGATACTTAACAGAATTGGACAGTAGTGTACATGTTCTTTTAGAAAAAAACTGAATTGTTTTCAGTGAAATTAAAATGACTAAAATGACTGAACTCCAATATTTGCTTGTGAGAGCTATACAGTATATAACTCATAACCAAAACTTGTTCCATGGTTTTGGATGATAGAGTGAATTATAGGTATGAGTATTACAAAAACTATCTCTCCATACAATTGCTGTTTGTCAAGATAACTTTCCTATGACTTTTCTGTGGCTGCTACCTTTGAAATAATATGTGCATAAAGTTAGAATGAGACTTTATTAGAGGTATTCTATTCCCTGTATCATTAATGATTGAATGGAGAGCTAATTAATATGTATATACATAATTGATTGCTATTTTAACACCTATCCTAATGTTGAAGTGTGTCAGCAGTAAAAGTAGTATCTAAAACATTTTACTTGATACTCATTTAAAGGCAAAAAGGGCAATAGAGCATAGCAAGTGAATACAGTATGTGTCCTACCACACACTTAACCTTGAGTAAGCTTTTATACAATATTCAGTATTATCTTATTTGGTTTATTATTTGTTATTTATGTTTACCCTCAGTATTGTAGACAATATTTCAATGGTTAGAGAATCAGGTAAAAAGAATAAAACTTAATAATGTAAATAAACTATTAAATGCTTTGTTTAATATTGGTAGCAATTACTCTCATGATAGTAGTGTATTACATGCATTCAGTGTTTATCCAAGCCAGCTTCTGTCAAAGAATATGTGTATATTTGGTACATAAAGTCAATGGTTTAGGGATGTTTTCATGTAATTGTCTTTAAAAGCTTAAAATATTCCAAATTTGAATTTGAATCGATTTTAAACCTTGTTTCAAAAGGTATAAGCCACATTTTGTTCACTATTTGTTAACATGGTGAGATAAAATATTTTGTGGGAGCATATTCTTAAAAATTTCTTAAAAAGCTGAAAGTAAACTTCAAAATGAAATGATATGTCTGAAGCCATTGTTTCAGTGTACTCCTTAATTAAATTATTAATCAAAATATTATGGATTCTCTAATGATGCTCTCAACAACAATAAACAACTCAAACACCCATAATTTCATTTGCACAGTTAAATAAAGTACATGATGCAGAAAGACTATCTCTGAGTTAAATAATGAGCTCCCAAAGGATTCCATTTGTGAATTTAGCAGTTATTAGTATCTAACCACTTTACACAATACAAACAACTCTCAGCCCAGTAATATGTTGTTGAATTTGTCTAATTTAAACCAGTAAACTGGAGTTGCAGTACTGTACAAACTCGCTATTTGTTGTGTTTTTGTTTTTTTTCTAATTAAAAATGCTTCCATTTTTATCTGGAGTCCTCCTGAATTTTTAGTAATTTCTTTTCCATCACAAAGGCCATAACTGCTTTGATGCAACACATATTTCTCAGAAATTAGACAATAAAGTATTATTGTATATTATTGTAAAACTAGATGAAGTACCATGTACTACTGTATGATATGATTCTCCTCTGCTCATGTTTTGTATTCTAAAATTATTTTAGAATAAAACACTTCATATTTAATATTTTAGAATATTAATGGTCTTTGCCATTTTATTGGTCATTTACCATTTCTGGTAAATACAAGTACCAGAAATAAAAAGTAAAGTAAAGTAATTAGGAAATGTTCTTTATTACATTACATGTACCCAGTCTTGTAAACCAGATTTAAAATGTTTATTAAAATTTTCAATTTTCAGTTTTCTGTTTTAAGGATTTTTGTGAGAAAAAGAAGACTCAGAATTATTGGACTAAAAAATCACAATTAATCACAAAAATTAAATTAGGGGCATGTGACAGATCAGCTGGATGTGCAGTGTCTGTTGTAGTTTAGACAGCTAGAGAGTGATATGGGGACATTCTAGAGACAGAGCCATATAAAGCCCTACATTAACATAAGGTTATGAGGGAAACCACCTCCTCCTGTCTACAATATGATTCCTCTATCAAAAGGTTCAACACAGAACACAACTTGTCTTCTCTGTAGACTGGTATGTTTGTGGTGTGAGATTAATGGGTTAAATAGGTTAAGAATCTAATAAAAACGAATTGCTAATGTGTCAGTAACTGGTACAGTATTGCATAATTGTGATCCATCTCTGGCCAAACAGGAATCAACCAGTTAGATCTGGTTTAGTCAACATGGGCAGTGGAAAGACTAGGATGTTATAGACCACGTTAGGTAAGGTAGATTGAGAATATCAGGGCTGGTCTAGCCTTAACACCAGTTCTGTATTTTCTCCATGTTGAAATAAGGATTTTTGTGTGTAGGTTCTGTGCTATCATGTTAGAGAGACCTGCCACAGTGCACTAGGCCTAAAAAAGAATAGCATATTCACTTTATAGATTGAACTTTTTCTATACATTATATACAGTGTACAGTACAGTATATACGTTAAATGTAAAGAACACACAAACCTTTATATCTTTATCCAGAGTTTTACTTTCTGTTTTTTTGTAGAAAAAATAGTTGCAAGGCAGTGGCCAGCATCATTGATGTGATTCAAATTACATAAGAAAAGCTCCCAACACTGAAAATGAGAACTTCACAGTATAACAAAAGTGGAAATAAATGATTGTGCCAGTGAAATAAGAAGTGAAATAATAAATAAAACTCAATGAAATATGTCACATACTGTATACAAAACTGTAATGTCAAAAATTTAACAAAGTGCTATACAGATGCAATCTATGTTGCATTAGCCTGATTATGATAAAAAAACACATATAATTAAACACGCATTTGCAATTTAAATCGATATAAATGTTTATATTGTAATGCATACTGTCCAGCCTCCATTTTTCTATAAAAATGTACTCTATTACACACACACACACAATAGAAGCAGGAAGCAGAAGCAGGGACCATTGTCAGAAGGGAAGAAGGTGACTATTCATTGTTATCAAAAATGACTTAGAATCGATCATGTTGTGATATTTTGAAATATAAAAGTCAATTGATTGTCCATAATATCGCTATTCTATTTTTTCAAAGAAATGTTTGTTAAAAGAAAAGTCCAGCACCAGCTGGATTTGAACACACAACCCGTGAGTTGGTAATCAGGCATGTAGACCAGTAGGCTACAAGGGAAGATGCATGAAGAGTGAGGCGAAACAGCCCTACACAGCCCTGTCGCAGTACACGAATATAATCATATCGTTCTTAAATTCTTTAGATACGCAATTCCATATTATATTAGCAGAAAAGCTTAAAACTACCACTTTTTCACACGCCATTTCACATGCTAGTTAAATACTTCAATGCTTAAAATCGTTAGGGAGAAATGGAATACCGGTGTGTATTTTTCCTTTAAAGTACCGATTCCTGGAATCTGACTGGCTGACACCCTTCTGAAGTGGTTCCATAAAATTTGGTATACGGAAAAGAAAGCGTTGATAAAAAAGCCTGGATTCTCATCTCATACAAGTATCTTTTAATACAGTCTTTGCTGTGCTCTTGAGGATCCTTGTGATATTTTGAGCTCTAGTTGAATGAAAAGTGTCGCATTTTAAATCATTTTCGTAGTTAGAAATTATGAAACGCCCTGTTAAAAGCAAGGGAGTTTTTATGCCCGTTGAAGTAAAACAAAATGCCTGACAAAGTATGGCTTGGACAGATTCCAAGTGCTTGTACAAATGTACTAAAGAAATTATACTTTGAGTATACAGCTTGTCCAAAGTCATCCATTATTAATACTATTAGTAATATCTTTGGTAAAGGCTTTGATGCATAAATATTTCTGATAAAGGTAGGTTGTGTACTTTTGTCCAACTGAGCAATCTTGCTTTCATAAAATATACCAACATTTTAATGACTGATGATTAACATGCTGTAATACACAGTTCAAAATTAAAAGCTCAAATGCTGTACATGAGAGGTTAAGCTCCCCTTGGCAACAAATGACGCGATTAACCGCGTGATACTGCGTGATACCGCGACACCCACCGGGGTATGCCGCGAAATACCCCACCCATTTTGAATGGCTGCATCTGTAAGTACAACATAATATTTTGATAAAAGCCTTAAATCACCTTTTTCCCCAAAGCTTTCATTTCTATTTTTCCTTCACTTTTATTCTCTTATGTTAACTTCTTTGGAGCTACTCATAGCCCAGTATAAAACTCATGTAAATACTTCATATACAGTATACTGTATAAAAATAAAATCTTTGTCCTTCCTACTCTTTTTGGAAAATTCTTACTCCCGCAAATGTTATAAAAATGTTCTTAAAAATATACATTTTGTGTCATAGCTATGGAGAATCTTAGGCTTTATTTACTGTAGGCATAAAAGTTAAAAAATAATGGTATGATACAATAGGCATTATGGAATGGCATGGCATTAATTGGATTTTGGGTTTGTTCTTGGACTTGGTACTTTATGGGTGGAATTCGCATTTTGGGTTTTGACCAGCTGCTCTAGTTTCCTCCCACCTGCCAAAGACATGTTAGCTGGGTTAACTGGTGCCTCTAAATTGACCTAAAGTGATTTCCTGTGTTCTCTGTGATGAAGCATCTCATCTAGGTTGTAGTCTGTCCTTGAGCCCTATGCTTCCGGTTTGCATACTAGGAATAACTGACTTAGTGATGATGGACAGATGAATGTAAACAGCATAGCCTTTGAATATACAGAATCGTGTTTTTTTAGAGCATTAAGTATTATTTTTTTTTAACTAAATAATGCATACCTCAGTAAGTAGTCTACTGATTAGGAATATGACAAAACGTTTTTTGCTGATTAATAAGAGGGCTTCAAACAAGATACAGTAAGAGATTCTGCCTTGGTCTTTTTTCCAGATTAAAAGCATGTTGTGTGTTGCATAATATCAATATAATTGGTCCACATAGACCTTTGTTAAGGAAGCGACTTATGTCTTTTTTCACTGCCTGAACGATGTCCAATTTTAAAAGTCTGTTAAGATTGTGGATGAAACATATTGTGTGAATAGAGAAATCAGAATTCAGTTTGTTGATAAAATCAGATTCTAAATTTCTATAAACCTTTATCATCACTACCTCAATTAATCCATAATAGGTTTATTTATTTTTTCACTCCAGAAACACCATGTGCAGCTGACATGCTCCAATGATTGCTGGTGTCTTGTCAAACAGCCTGTGATCTGAGCATCACCATCTTGAACAGAGGAAAGCATTGAAAACAAATATGATTCACACAAAAGGTTACGCCTCTTGAGGCACATCCCTAGTATACAGCATCGCACAGTTTTGAGCCTGGGCTGTACTGCAATAGGAAACTTCTAAGCTACAGTATAAGTCATATTGATGGACCAGTAGGAGGCATGATTTTCTCTAGATCAGAATTTTCAAACTGATGCCTCAGCAGGACAACTAGGAATGCTGTGCTGTGTTTCATCCTTTAGATGAAACTTTAAACAAGTCCTGACTACTTAATCATCAGACACGTATAGCACTGTCCTTAAAAGTAGGGATATTAGACCCTGTGTTCTGACAACATTACATATTGGGTATACATTATTATTTGACTTCCTATATTTCCTTTAATTCAATAGAATAGAGTGGCAGGATTCACCAGAAGGTTGTCGCATGTGAGTAGTGAATGAAGTGGGTGCTTTCCTCTATGTAAAAAGCTATGGGATCTTTTGAGATGAAGAGCACTATACAAATGCAAGAACTTCTTATCATTGTTATTTCCTGTGTGGATGCCCCAAGGTAATCTTTCTCTCAATTTATCTGTGTTAGCAGCTGCGCAATATTTATATAACTTTATAATTCAGTTATAAACAGAGTTCAGTTAAGGAAATATGCATTACCTTTCAAAAGTTTATATTTGAAACATTTTGTACAATGAAAACAACTGTGCTTGTACTGTTTTTTAATGTGAATTACAAATTGAGTTTAATGCTGTCTTATATTCTTTTTATAGGCATTTCCTTATGTTGACATTCTGTGCAAGCACTCTGCATTAAACGTAAAACAAAACAAAAACATAAGAAGGACACTAATGGAGTTTACAACAGAAACATTGAATTTTTAAATATATATTTTATAACAGTATAAAAGAAATGTTACAGCATGTATTTTAAATGGATAATAGTTTGCACCATGCTTGAAAGTCTTATTTCATAATAAAAAAAAAATAAAATCCAATTTTTGTACTCACCTGTCTTTTCAGAGTATGCACTTTTGAAACACAAAATGTTCTCCCTTAGTGTTCTCAGCTACCAAAAAGTAATAATCTGATTCATGTAATGCAGCACAGAAGATGACCTCCAAGTCAATTTTTAAGTGCTATAAAAGCCAATTGTTTCACCTCCTGACCTGCCATAATCTCAGATGAAGAAAGACAAGAATATGGGCTCTTGTGTCACAATTGCATTTCATTTTGTCAAGTTGTGGGAGATGACAGTATTAAATCTTTACATGAGCAATGTGTCTAACAGCTTTCATTGCTAGCATTCAAATACTGTATGCCTATGTTCCTAGGTATTTACCCAATGTATGCCACACATCTTTGCTTTTCCACAAGAAGCCATACTCTACATTGCTTTAGAAAAATCTATACTGCAGCAGTTACAAAGCGTGTATGCTCTCTGATAAAATGCTATTTCTACAAACACTGTAACTGTCTGGTGGGGAGACATTTTAAAATCATGTCTGAGGCAGAAACTGTCCTTTGGTTATTTTGCAGTGCCAGACTGGGTCCAAAACAAATATCTTGCATATTTTCTGTTCAGTACATTATTTTCCTTTAATTGACTCTCAAAATAGAAAACAAGGTCCACCAAGAGGCTCAACTGACAAAGACACTTGCTCAGAGTGCAGGTTACATTTTATGGCCCAGATGTTGCTAGTTTGAGCCTTTTGTCATTCCACTAGCAGACTGTAGCTGCAGGTCCCTGAGCAGAGGTGCATAATATATTGAGTGCCACTTTGGTTCAATTAGGATTAGTTTTCCAGGGCTCATTTGACTTACTGGGCAAACAGTCACTCATGGGACTTGTTAGACACCTGCAGGTTTTCAGTTATGTCTGAGAGAAACACCATTCTCTTGTCAGGCACTGTGAAGCTCGCAATGTGTCAATGACACATGGATCTGCAAGTGGAAATGTGAAAGGATCGTGTCTAGTGTCTCTTTCTCTTCCAAGCAATACAGGAGTTAAAATGCAGAGCTGAGTCTTAAAACCGTTGTTGATTCCAATTAGGTGGATATATAACAAGTATTAATCTTGATTATAAAAACAAGAAAAACTATGTAATAAAATGTTCTATTTACCTAGAAAATCTGTTAGATAACAAACTCTGAGGATCAGAGTAAGGAATACTGGTTAATGGATTATAAATCCAGTAAAAGGGAATTTTTACTTTAGCAAAAACATAATTTGTTTCCTTCTAGGTTGTATCATGGTTAGAGGTAAGCTATCAGCAGAATTAAATCTTTACAGCAAGTTGGAACTAGAGTTTCACATAATCATTATCAAACTATGAACTGTACTATTAATTGTACACCCTAATCTCTTAATTTCCAGGTCATACAGTAGTAGATAACCATGTAGTTAATCTGCTGTCTATCAATTTTAAGAATCAAGAATGCCATCAATCCAGGGATGTATATAGTAGTTGTTTCAACATATTCCTGCTATTTGTAGCTTCTAACTCTTAAAATCACCTTTGCCTTTCTTAAAAGGATAAAATTCAAACAAAAAATATTAAAATATATGTCTTACATATTTTATTGACTGTAATGTAAATACTTTATTTACTGCATTTTTATAATGGAAAATGTCCTATTTTTAAGAACAGTCAAGGCCTACATACCTTTTATTTTTACATTCTTCATAATAGGTTTATGTCTCTAAGGGCTTGAATTTTATTGTACTAATTGTAAACTTTATGTAACGGTGTGCAGTTTAGGACCCTGTGCAAACGGTATAATCCGGAAGTCAGTGGAAAATGGCTATGGGGAAAACACAGTCAGGAATGGAAGGGATGGCGAATAGGGGGTGGTGCTGACACTGAAACCAGGTGCAAGAAGGGAACTCAGGCAAACAAGTCCAGAAAACAGTTCAATGTAGAACATCCGGGGCACAGTCCAAAATCCAAAACCAGGAAAATCCATCCAAGACAGAACGATTAAAAACAGGAACAGGGACATGGAACAAGGAGATTAAAATGGAGTGACGACGCCAGGTGTTCCAAGCCCCAGACTCAGCTTGGTCAGGTTGCCATCAGGAAGCCTATGCCCTCAAGCCATGGATGTAGGGGCGACTTGATGCTAAACGGGCCTCCGGGTGTCTGTCTTCCAATGCAGAGCCCCGAGGTTCCAGGTTTAAATAAAGAACGGAACAAGGAGGCAGGTGAACGTGATAATGAATTTAACACAAAAGTGTCAGAGCGCCCTCTAGAGGAGGGATGACGATTGTGACACTTTAATTCTTGCACTTTATTTGGATGCTGCTTGAATATGTTTATGTGATAAAAAAAGGTATTATTAAAAATGGGGGTTTTGAAAAATGTGAATTTCAGGAATTGACCCAGTGGATTTAAATATTCATATCCCCCAACGCCATAGAACTGGAACTTTGTTGTGTGCACTACAAAATCAGGACGGGTTTTCATATTTTCTATTTTAATATATGTCGAATACGTAGCCCACGTACTACGATACAGCGCATGCTAATACTTGAGTGGACACAAGAGCTACAATGTAATTCTATTCCATTCTATAGGAATGTGTGCTATGAACGTAAGTAACCAATTGTATTTAAAAAAGGTATCTCCAGCAAATAGGGAGGTAGGAGAATGTGCGTGATTTCGGAACACCGCCAATCTTGTAAGCACAGGAAAGCATAGAAATGCGGGATACGAATGAAAGAGGCCAATTGTATTTAAAAGAAGTTATCTCCAGCAAATAGGGAGGTAGAGAATATACGTGATTTTGGAACACTGCCAATGTTGTAAGCACAGGAAAGCATAGAAATGCGTACTATGAACTGTTCTAGGTTAATTTAAGAAAAATAAACGAGCATCATGAAATAACTTCTTTTAACTTCTGAGACGGACTCCTGAAATGGAAACGGAGAAAATTGCAAGCTTGCAGATTGCTAAAGCAGGTAAGGCCCACACTATTTTTGAAGAACCATATTTACCATTGGCAAAAGAGCTGACATGTATTATGCATGGAGAAAAAGCTGCTAAGCAGCTCAACCTGCTGCCCCCTCCAAAAGACACAGCCACTCATAGAATTATTGATATGGCAGATGATATTAAAAGTACACTGATAGAGCTCATTAAGATGAGCAGATGCTTTTCGCTGTACATGTCTGTACAGTCTGTACATGTTGCCAATTTGGCCAATTTGCTAGTTTACGTTAGATATGAGTTTGAGGGCATGTCCCATGAGTACTTTCTGTTCTGTAAGCCACTAGGAACTACAGGAGAGCACATATTTCAGTTTCTGAATGAATTTATTGAAGAGAATGGCATCGGCTGGATAAAATACGTTAGAGTTTGTACAGATAGTGCTAGAGCGATGACAAGCCAACACAGCGGTGTAGTTGCACGAATTAGAGAGGTTGCTCCAGAAATGAATGGACGCATTGCAACATCCACCGTGAGACCTCTGCCATCAAGAAAATGCCTTATGATTTAAAATCTGTTAGCCTCTGCTGTGAATTGTATCAAGGCTCAAAAATGAAAATGAAAATGAATTCACATTTGCTTTGCCTGACTAAACAGGCTCACCCCTCTCACTGAAATGTTGCTTTTTTATTGTTTATTTTTAATTGTTGTTGTTCCTGTTTTTTTTCTGTAAAGTGCTTTGAGAAGCCACGTTTAAAGGCGCTATATCAAATAAAGTTTTTATTATTATATTCATTATATGTGTGTGTGCACGTGTGCTCATGTTGGTCATTAAGATTTTCTGGGGTTACTATGAGAAGATGGCTTGTAGGTGGTACTTGGATGCTTTGGTTTGATCAGGGGTGGTACTTGGTCCAAAAGGTTTTAGAACCACTGCTCTAGAATATAATAGAGTGGTTGGTATAATTAGAGGTACAGTACGTGAATTCTTTATTCTCTGGCACAGCTTTGGTGAAAAGAGTAATAAATGCAGGCACACTTTGTTAAACAAATATTTATTATCAATGACACTATGCTACACACAAGAAAACATACAACATAAAAGTTACATTTACAGTAACTTATTTACAGTATGTACAGTATGTACAGACAAGGCATTTAAGAAGCTTAACATCCTTAACAGAAGCCTTTTTATTTTGTATAAATTATTGAAATAGGTCCCTTCATTTATTTTTTTAATTAACATTTCATTTTTTAATTTTACATTTATTCTGATCACGTCTTTCTTCCGTTTTGATTAGCATCTGTCTTTATATTATACATCGTAATATTTTACCTGACTAAAATAATTAGATGTCTTCTAACACAGAAGATCTCACAGTTATACTAATTGTCCCCTGATAATATTAGTACAGATATCAAAATATTCAACATGTACATGTATAATTGTGTATCTCTGTATTGGTGAATCCTTATTTTTTCAAACATGCAGTTTTTAATGACTATTGCAGCATTCAGTACATCTAATTTCAGGGTCAGTGAGATGTCATGTTACTGTCTATGTGGATATAGAAGCATGTGCAGTATCGGTAAAGATAAAATGATGAAACAAGCAGATAGTAGAATTAGATGAGTTCAAATCTGTGCAGACCCCTGAGGCTAATGCTGATACTTTCCAGAAATACAGCTCGTCTGATGATGATAGCATTTCAAAGTCTTTCAATCTCTCAGACAATCAGAAGCATTCCCTTGTTCCAGATTAGAAATCTAATATTTGTGAAGTGTAGGCTTGCCAATGTTGAAGATGAAAGAACTAACTCCAATAAGTTGGATTGTGATCTTTTATTGCTTTTCTATTTAATATTATATTTTGGCTTATAGTGTTTATGTTGAGGTTCGCAGCAGAATTAATACATTAATGAGAGGTGATGTAGTCCTTCGAAGAGAGACTTGCAAACAAGACAATATTCAGTGTATTGCAAAATGTGAAGCAGAAGCCTGAGGCAAACTTGTTTTATATATGTCATACTGAGAGGCCACACAGTATGATCCACATTGTGTTATGTCTCTGATTAATCTATCTAGAGGAGCAACTTTCAAGGCAAGAGTAGTAGTTAAGAGCTGCAGTTGCAATGAATTATGGGTATATCAATTAATTAGCTCTTCATGTAATTTTTATGAGCAAAAAACAAAATGAGAAGGCATCTGATACTTTTGTCTCTTTGCTTTCGCTGGTGGGCATAGAAATATTATGTCTTCCATTGGTCTTTTCATATCTATGTGTTTGAACTCCTAACTTTATCCTCATTCAGAGTCAGTTTAAAACTTTATCATTTTAGAATTCTGTATTTGCATTATGGGCTCCCCATTGCTTCTTTAGGCATTATCATGAGCAGGTTATTCTCCATGCGAGTTAAGCCAATAAAGCAAACTAAACTATTATAAATTACACATTTATTCTGTCTTAATTAGCGTTTTACCAAATTACTGAACAGTAATTTAGAAAAAAGATTACTATTATATTATTGGAAAAGATTACTACAGTATGCTGTATAGATCATTAGTCTGAAAAAAAACAGATTAACAAAGCGGCAAAACTGTCAGAACAGAACGTGAGACTTTTTTTTTCAACGCTATGTTAAAAATGACTACATTCAGAACTGTGCTAGACCTAATGGCTACAAGATCAAGGCAAATTTGATTTTACAGATGCAATCACTCAGAAAGTATGGCAAAAAGTCTTTTCAGCAGCAAGCTCCACACATCATACAGCAATATCAATCGGAACACCGAATTTGACTTTTAACTGGCTAAAGAAGATTGATAGGTGGCACTTGTGGTGCGTTAAATGTGAAATGATTGCATTGTTTAAACTGTTTTATTATTTTACTTCTTTAAATCCACTTAATATGGAATATTAATATGGGATTTTGTCATTAATGGTATTTTTTTTAAATAAAAAACAAAGTATATTAATAATAAAAATTATAACATATAAATCAGGTAGTGGTAGCTAAAATCTAAAAAATAAGGTACAGAACAGTATTATACCTTCTTTATAAATATTTTTTGCATCAGTCTATAAATCAAGCACTTGTGGATTGCATGATATTTTCAGTCTATTATGCCTTGTACTGTACATTTTCATCTACAGTATATCGTTAAATTATTTTGTTGAGCTTTAGGGAAATAGGGAAATCATTAAATATAATTTAGATACAGAACACAGCTTTTATTTGGATACAACACTACCACTTTTCAGAGGAAAACTTGTTCTGGCAATAATGCTAATTCTTTAACGCTGAGATTCTATAAAATAGAACAAGAAAATTGAATCTAAAATAACATCCTAGACACAATGTGGGTGACTCATACCAGTGAAGTAAAACTGTTGTGGAATACATGATTTTATATTTTGAGACTTATTTTTGAACAGCCTTGATATGTTGAGGACGGTGTGTATGTTGGAAAGCATTGAAATGTCATTCTGGTACATTCAAATACCAGGAATATAAAAAAATTTAGCCACCCTGAGAAAATATAGAATTTTGCAATTTCAAAGTACTTCAAGTTTGAAAAAATCCTGGCAAGTAACATTTTGATGAATACTATAGGCCAAGTAAAAAGTAGGCTACGATAATACACAAGTGTTGGATTGAAATGAAATTTTTAAAATAAATTCAATGCTTTCTGCCTCCCTTCTACACGCTAACTGTTATTGTTAATTGCTAACTTACACCTCAGGCCAAAATCAACCCTAAGATAAATCAGAATTATTTTATCATAGTTATATTATGAAAAGATTATAACTCTGACATAATATGCAATAAAGTTAATTAAGCATGTATGATTTCCCAAACACATCAAATATTTCAAAATTAAAATGCAGAGGGATGTATTACTGTGGGTAGTAAATGAGGTACTGTATATTTTAAATTATTTGGTGTATTGCTGAAAGAATCCCAAAAACATTGTTGCTTTGTTTCCTGAGGTTATTAACATCACATACATTGAAATGAGTGAGGTCTTAAAGTCACTTACTGTACCCTCAGTGAGTCCAATAAGCTGCATACACCTAGTGGTAGTGCAACAAAAAACTCAACAATATTTGTGATTTGTCAGACAATTACAGGAATGGCATGGTTATACTGTACAAAGCCATCTATGTCTTTCATTCTGTCAGTTGTAACCATGTCATGGATCGTTGATCTGTCAAGCATCTGTTATAATAAGTGTAGATACCCAGTTCTGTGAATTTTTATGTGCTCTTGCTTTGCAGAGCATTTTAACGTCAGTTACAATTACAAATTTAAATCTTTCATGGCAAAATTAGCACATGGATTAACTACTATATTTTCCACTTCCTGAACTTAAAATTAGAGAAAAAATGTTAACATTAGGTTTCAATAAGACATTCAGGTTGAAATCTGCTGTGTGATGTTGACACATGGTAACACAAATATGGAGCAACACATTTCACAAATGTGACTCGTTTCCACTTTGAGAATTTTTTTGTGTGATTTTTGCACAACTGATAGCTGCATTTCTTTTATATGAATAAACATCAATAAATGTTCAATTAGAATGCCTTTATAGCAATGAAAAAGTAGTGTCACGCAATTATATTATTAAACTAAAACCATAACATTAATTAGATTGATAGGTGCTTCAATTTTCTCTTTATAAAAAAAAATGTGAATGCAGTAGGTAAGAGTTAAAAGAACAGATTTTAGTGGATGAAAAATAAATTGTAATGATTCTTTGGGTTTTATTTAAAAAAAGTTTTATTTTAACATAACCCAGGGTAAATTCTACGCCTTAAATTAGAATTATAACAGATGTATGGACCATCCAAGTAACACAGAGTATATATAAAAGTCTTAGTATAGTTTGATAAATAAAGACATTTCACAAATGTTTCATTCTGGTGGCCATTCACGCAAAGCAAAATACTATGGAAGCTGTAGCCTTAGATAGGCATTCTTTAAATTATCTCATGACTTCTGAATGCAGAAAACCTTTACAAAGGGGAATTTATATTTTTAGCTGTTAATTAAATGTCCAGTTTTACTCGAGAGCTGTCCCAGGCAGCTTTCTAAAATGTGCTTTTGGAAACGCACTATAGGAAAGGTCAATTAGGCAGGTCTGAAGTGTGAAATAGGCGAGCAAGATTTGACTGGATAGGCCTTCTGTTTGCTACAGAATAAATAATAAAAAGGGATATTGAGGTCTTACATACACACAGCTACTCTCAAGAATAAATGAATGTGTCACGGTGCCTTCTAAACAACAGAGCACACATCCCCAAGTGGAAAAAAAATGTTAGTAAAATATTAATAGGACAGCAAAATGCCACGAAGTACTCTATGTAACAGCAATTATCCATTAGGGTCAACGATAAAATATGCTTGTATGAAAGGAATAATATATTTAGTGTCTGCTTATATATTAACAGATGTGTTTGAGGGCCACAACCAAATTATCTAAGGAGAAGATTAGTTTCTAGTGGTGGAGGGTTATGGGCAAAGTTTCACACTAAAATCACAGTTTACTATTTATTTTTCAAGAATATATGTTTCCAAATTTCCAAACTGCTACATAATGCTGTTAGTTTTCCACTATATCCACCTTAACATGCTACAAGTATAAGTCTTAGAAACCAATTTAACTTCCTTCTTAATCACTCTTTGAATCACTGGTACCTAAGCAGTAGATTGCAACTCATACTTTAAAATACTTAAGTCCTCTGTCTCAGGTGCAAATGCTAACTATTTCTGAAATTGTATTCAGGGTTTAATACTCATGGCGTTATTGTGTGCACTGTATACCCTAAGTGATTATACATTTACCAGCATAGTAATGCATTGCACTGTTACACCTTTTCTTTGAGGTATTTAAAAAAGTGCTAGATCTCTCTAAAGCTGCTGTTTATCTCCATCAATAGCATTCAGTCCTTGCATGTCTCACTTCCAAATTACACTGTATTTACATACGTAGTTGAATCTCTGATTGCTTTTCAACATCCACTGGTTGTTGTCACAATGTAATGCAATGTTGTCTTATAGAGGTTTTGTGTCTCAAAGTGCTGTGATGGGATACTTTATTACATTACATTCCTGTTTTTACCTTTAAAACTAATCCTTCTATAATTTCAATGGAACATTATCTTTTTATTAGGATTGTGTGCTAGCCACCGCAAACTGCAACTTTAATTATAACAAATTGCATTTACACTATATAGAGCTTTTTATCCTTAGTAATCCCACAGACTTCATCCACTACTAAAGTATAGCACTTGTTGATGTACAGCATCCATTAAGCACCAATAGTCTGAAGTAGAGGTAAGAACGTGCTTCACAAATTAAATAAATGGAGACATTAAGTAAACCAATTTACGCAAGCCCTTAGTGGAACCAAGCATCATAAGGTAAAACCCCATAGCTGCCAATATTGATATGGAATCTTTAATGAAGAAGTAGTCGGGACCTTGGTTTAGCAAGCTCATCCAAAGGAGGGCACCTCCTACAGCACAGTGCGCACAGTCACCATAATCAGACATTATGAAGAAAGGGAATCCTGAAGAAAGCCACCTTCTTGTCTACCAACACAATGTACAGCAGGAACATGGTTCTTCTTGAAGGCATTGAATTCTAGTATTAGGTCTGTCTCAGGGCATACAGTACATACAGCATACAGTCTTTTACTGTATATTTGAATTAACATACATGTAGCAATCCAGTACTTTTCTGATCAATTGCTGCTCAGGTGATTAAAGAGCAACTGCACTATTGATTCTGCAGCTATATTCTGCACATTTCCATCTTAAATGCAATGTATTTTTCCAGTTCATTGTTTTATTTCCTACACATTGAGAAAGTATTTATTATTAGAGACATATCCTGTCATGCCTGATTGGACGCCAGTGATCAGTCCCGCATACAGATGCAGGACAGTACACCTCCCGGTGCTGTTAGAAGACACTCGGACAGACTTTCACAGCAGGCAACTAATTAATCTATTACTTAATTATTATTTCATTATTAGTTCCATTTTTTATTAATTAGTCCCTTGCCCTTCACTCACTGCTCTGTCATTAGCTGAGCTACTGTGCATTTGCTACCTCCTACAGTAGTTTCTTTCCACCAGTTTTTTTCTCAATCTATTTGTGCTTGCTTGTTTCAGCCCTTTCCCTGTTCCTTGCTACTACTGCTCTGCAGCCCTGAGTGATGGGTATATTTTTTGTCTTTTCTTTTGGCTCCCACTTTTTTGTGGCAGTGTTTCCCACCTCACCACTGCCTGCTGGTGAGCTGCTTGTGAGCTGTTTGTGAGCTGCTTGTGAGCTCTCGATTTCTTTTCACCTCGCCCCTACATTTCAAAATATTAATAGGACAGCAAAAAAGTACTGTACTCTATGTAACAGCCATTATCCCTTAGAGTCAATGATACAATATGCCTATGAAATATTAACAGAATATATAAGCAGACACTAAATATATCCAACAGGTTTCTATCTCACTATTTGCAAAGGATATTTTTCCATATATCGTTCTTAATGTGTCAGTTCATAATTGAAGAACTTGCAAGTTATCTTTGTCTCTACCTTGTCAATGAAATAGAAAATAATTAAATGTTAAGCTGTCCATTGCCGTACTTAAATATTAGAGAATGACATACTGTATGTTCTATAGGAGTCACACCTCCTTTCTGGAGTAATGGAAATATCCACGATTTCTGAGCACTTCTCAGACTTTATATCAATAACTTTATGTCATTATTATTAATTCTTTACATTTATATAGCACTTTTCTGGACACTCCACTCAAAGGCCATTACAGGTAATGGGGACTCCCCTCCACCACCACCAATGTGCAGCATCCACCTGGATGATGCGATGGCAACTAAAGTCCACTAGTACGCCCCCCAAACATCAGCTATCAGTGGGAAGAAGAACATATTGATGAAGCCAATTCATAGATGGGTATTATACATGCCATGATTGGTAAAGACCATTAAGAAATTTGGAGGAACAGCAGTGTGAGTGCCCCCTACTGGCCCCACTTACACATCTTCCAGCAGCAACCTTAGTTTTTCTCATGAGGTCTCACACCCAGGTATTGACCAGGCTCACACCTGCTTAGCTTCAGTGAGCTGCCAGCAAACTTTTAAATAACTATATAGCAAGAAGACAAAAAAAAGTTGTCGCCCTTTAATATATTCACAGTGTTGGTTTTCCATTGTTTAATTGAAGGCAAAATAAAGGACAAGCAATTTATTGTTCATTTAGATGTTCTGTATGAGGTATACCTATACCCACATACTGTAGATTCAGTCAGACAAAAAAAATGTGAGATATAATAAATGAAACATCTTCTAACTCACTCCTTTGTATGCCTGGACTCAGAGGAAAAAGCAGGCTTTGATTTATTATATAAAAAATGCATCAAAAGATATGTATTTTCCTGACTACATAAATAATAAACTGAAAGATGTACAGTATGAATGTTGACAAGTTGTGGTATTCAAATTTACCTTATATTCTCTGGGTAAAAAATATAATGTGATAAGTGCAGGAATAAAATTAAAACGTTAAATTTTCCTACAGAAATCTACAGCATTTCTTCAAAATAATTTTAAAGGAAAAAAATATTATGAGTATAATCTTCAGGAGATGATTTAATTTAAGACATTTTTCTGACCCAGCTATAACTATCAGGAACAACATTTAAAAAAACGGTGTTGTTCCTACAGTAGGAGGGGTTAGGAAACAGCATTAGATATGACTCTCACTTGTACCATTAGTTAAAAAACAGAGCATTTTTTAAGAAATGTTTTTGTCATTTGTCAGTCCAAAGTGTCTTCTCATGCTTCCAAAAAACATCAATTTCATGTGCTTGAGCACTGTCAGCCTTTTATTATCCTACATTCTCACATGGGAATCTTAGCTGGAAACTCACTCCCATCCCCCCTCACCACCAATCTTGTTAAACAGAGCCCACATTAGTCTAACTCTTTCCTCCTCGGAGGTTTGGAGGCCTGTCAGCCTTAAGGTTTAGTTAATCACTCAGTGTGTGAGTGAGTCCAAGTGTTCAAATCTCTGTCCCTAGTTGCTAATAGAGAGACAAGTGAGACTGAATCTGTAAAGAGCAGCTCGTTAGGAATCCAGGTATTTAAGGAAACAGTCTATTCCAATTGAAGGGATAATTTGTCTTCTATTCAACTATATGGTTTTGAAAGATGCACTCACATTATTAGATTTCGGATGTGTACTTGGAACATGATGCCATTTGCTGTATATAGACAGAATCAATTTATAGTGTAATCATTTTTCCCAGCGTTTAGACAGCATATTTTAACCTCAGAATATAATGTTTTGGAATGCTATGGGATCTAGCTTTCTGATCTCTTAAGAGCATCGAAAACAGAGATACAAGAGATGTTAAATATACAAATATTACAAAGGTATTAACCTATTTTTCCTCATACATTCCTATGTATTTAAGGCAAAAGACAAGCAATGCCAATAGCTACTGTACAGTATATCAATCATAACCTTTTGATCAATTATAATTCAAATGAATTTCAAAGCCTTAAAAATATTAATAAAATGAAAGTGAAAAGTTCAATTACTAACACTAGCATTAAACAAAAAAAAAATTATTTGTTTTACAGAAACAATCTTCAAGTGTGTTTCTTCACACTGTACCCATTACAAGTACAATCTCAGCCGTCCATCTTCAAGCTTTCTTTTTGAATAGATTTAGACCTGCCTAATTTAATACTATAGTACCAAACAGCCATCTGTTATGATAGTCATCTGTTCAACAGAAACTTGCTTTTCATTTCATGAACAGGGAATTTCTTCTCCATCCATTTGTCACATTTTGGCAAGGACAATAGATTTCTAACAGAAAAAATACATAGTTGAATTTGTTTATCAATACTCAGAATATGCCTCTGCTTTTTTATGATGTCTTTTTAGCTAAAACTGTCACAGTTCCAGAATAAAACCCAGCATATCTCAACTTTTTTTCCCCAAAACTTCATGTGTGCTCTAAATCTGTACTGTATTTGCAGTCACTTACCTCATTAGCTGTGGCATGTATCAGAATGCAAATAATGAGGAAGTGCCGCAAGGCAGGGAATATGGATAAAAAATGAAGAGTTGTGAGTGAAAACCCAACATTAATTGGAAAATACCCTGGAGAACAGTCAAACCTCAAATGACTGAAGGAGTGAATAGTGACACAAATGTGATATCGTTTAGTTTTAATGTAGTCGCATCCCTTCCAGCATGATATGCCAATCACTATGTAGCCTGCATTTTCACAATGGTTGTGAGACAAAACGACAGCATTGCTATTAAATATTAATAGTTTACTCATGCTAGAAAAAAGATTAGATTTAGTTTAAAATCAAATTAAAAACACTGCTATTAAAAAAATAACCAAAAGCATTGTTTTGTACATCTATAATATTCAGTACATGTTGGTACTGTATTTACTGTATGTATAATTCAGTTTCGTTTTGTTTATGACATCCAAAACTAGTATTGTACCATTATATACAAAGAGGTCTCCAGAGTGGCTCAGCTTGTAAAGATATTTCACTCTGGGCTAACACTGAGCCCTATGGCCTGAATTTCAAAAGGTCTTGTATGAGTAGCCAGCTTGTGACTGGGATTCAGCAGCTGGGGGCTTACAATTTACAGAACATGGCTGAGGTAAGGTGGTCATAAGCTAGTCTTGGCTTTCAATGAAACAGCACCTCCTGTGACTTGCTGGGCTCATAGAGGCTTGCAGTCAGTGAGAGATGGGTTGTTACTCTGAATGGCGCCAAAACTCTGAAGATGCACAGTTCCGGAACAGTATGTCTGCAGTACTGCTTACAGTGCAGGAGTTGCATCTGACACTTAATTTTTTACCCTAAATTGGATAAACAAATAGTGATTGCAGTTTTCTAAACAAATATATTCAAAGTCTTTAAGGCAATTTAGTCTCTCCTTTTTTTCCCCTTTGCATCTAAGGAGACCATTTTTCATTCTTGCTGATTTCAAATCAAAGTACAAACTTCATAGAAACTTTCTTAATCTATTATGAAAGCTACTTACCATATGTGAATTGACTTGGTAGCCCAAGTGAGACCTACTGCCTCCATTTTGGATCCTGTTCCTATGCTTCCTACTCAATTTTAGTTTCTCTGTTCTCTGTGCCCATTGGTGACCAATCTCATCGAGGAATCTTTGAAATGTAGTCTTCTTCTTGTAGGCTTAAAGTTAGCTTCTATCACATTCTATACAGCTTAGAACCAGGCTAAGATCATTTTGTTGTTTTTCAAATATGTCCCATCTAGATAGCTGTTGGATTTCACATGAAATGAAACTGCAACAGAACCAGTTTCCAGTCAATGTTTAGACAAAGACATACCACTGAAATTGTCCTTGTTATGGTAGATAATGATTTGCTGGTGGTTTCTGGCCATGGATAATATAATATAATTCTCATTATGGACTTCAGTGCAGCTTTTAATCAATTTAGTCAATCACATTTATTTTCTGTGAGCTTTACTACTAAACAAATTAATATCACCTCTTGGTCAAATTATTTGCCATCATGGACTTGTATTTCACTATTATGTTTATGACACTGAGAAACTAAATCAGTTATTATAGCTGTGTTTTCTGCACTTTGTAACTTTTATAACTGTCTTTCAGATATAAGAATTTGATGCAACACTGTGTGAGATTTTTTGTTTGTTATGTGTTCGATACATAAATTACTGCATGGTGCCCTACATTTGAAAAAAAATAATTATAGAATATACATTTAAAAAATATTATAATCATAGTATTACAGTAATACTACTAGTTTAAAAAAAAACCTTTTTACCTGTCACATGAAGTGTCATTTGGCAGCACACTCATAAAAAAAATCCGTAGTTTTGAACAAGCAGAATGCTCTGCAAAACAAAAATAAACTAACAGAGGTTTTATAATATTCAGTAAGGATGTATATTAATGAGTTTGAGGTATGTGATTTTAGTAAAATAAGGCAACATGCTGTGATTTCCACTGACTTTTATTATCACCCCAGTCAAGAAATTAATGAAGTCTGAGTTCCAGATGTCCAAGTACATAGTCAACAGGCTCAAAACACTGCAGGCCATAAGCATGTTGAGCATATTAATTGTATCAGACCTTTTATTTCCAGCTTTGGCTAAACAAACAAAAGAATTAAAAATAATGTGTGTGAGATAATATACTGTAATGAACTAGTAATTATTTCAAGAAAACAAATATCTACATGTACTGTATTCCATATAAATTAATTTTCAGGCCCTATACACCAGACTCTTTAAAAAGATAAACCTTTACGAAATGAACTAGTAATAAGGAAGATTTTAATAATAAAAGCTTTGAATATTGCAAAACTGGAAGAAGTAAATTGAATACATCACCGTCATTTGCTAACAGTGGTCTTGTTGTTTGACCCATCCTTTCTATTGAGTATTTTTTGTCACATTGAATCTAAAAAATTTCAATTAAAATTGAAGATGAGTTATTCAGTCTGAAAGAACAATCAATAACACAGAGTAAAGGTATGTGGATTAAGAATGCTGTGTTCCAAAACCTTAATAAAACTCAAGGTGACCGAGGCACTTTTACCTCAGGGCATGGACAGTGTTTTATCCAGAGTGTTTAGAAAATTGTGAAATTGTGAAAGGTCTGTAGAAATTTAATCTGGGTAGTGTACAGCCTCAAGGGTGAAAACAGGCCCACTGGCCTTTTGTGAAAGATTGCAATCATTTTTAATGTATTGAAATTAAGTCTTGGGGTTAAATCTGATACTTAAACCTGTCATTAGCTTTGACAAATTACACCATTTGGTGTGGCAAATGACTAATTTAAAAAAAACATTTTTATGCTTTCATTGCAAAGGTTCTGTACAGCATGTTTATTTCTGTTATGTGTATATGTAACAAACTTGCTTACTTGCTTAACAAACAAATAAATAAAACAATACATTTACAATTAATTCAATAGACAAGTACCAGTAAAGTAACTTCATTTAAGGCTAACAAACTTTGAAAATCATTTTTAGCAAATGCATATTTTCCACACAGCACTTTATTTTCACTGCATATTTAATAACATACAGTGCAGTGTGGTGACATTGTCAACCACATTTAGTTGGCGCTTGTGGAAGTTGTTTTTATTGTAAAACTATGAATACATCTTGAATCCTTTTAACTTCAGTGTGGAAGTGACATGTTGTTATGTGTAAAAGCCTCTGAGGTCATTTCCTGAAACAAGGGTCTATCACACTGATTTCTGGAGATATTTCAAGACAAACAAATGTTGTCTTGTTGCAGTTCCTGGAAGAGTGATATCTGTATACACTTTGTGTTTTTTCCACATGGAAAAAAATCAGACAGGATCATCATCAGTTTCCTCTGCCAAGCCCACTGAATAGAAATAATTTCATTTTTAACAATATTCCAGACTCGCCAACTTTTCTGAGTGAGTATTCACTCAGCACGTTTTGTGTACCCATCATTCATATGACATAATCCAATTTTAAGATCAATTGCTGAGTAGTTGAAAGTATTTCACAGCCTTAGCAAGAATTTGGGAGCTCACAGCCATCAGCTCCATTTTTGAAAGTTGCATCTGCTGCTCTCAAGCAGATTGCAATCTTATTTTATGTCAGGAAACTGTTTTCATTTTCTTCTTCTGGATGAAACAGGACTGGAATCCAACATTCTTGTCCCCACTATGTGTGCTAGACCAGGGCTGGAAGCAAGATAAAAAGGGGGCTTTTTACAGCTTTAACCTTGGATTTCCATCCTGGCGTATGATTCACTCTTGCTTTTCTTTTGACACTTTCCCAATTTGTATTCAACGGATGCTAATTTCAGATTAGTGATACGCATACAGATGCAGCCATTCAAAATGCACGGTACAAACCCGCGGTACGGTAAACTACCCACAAGCCACCGCGGGGCACCGCGGGGCACCGCAGGACACCGCGGTGAGTGATTGGCTGGCCAAAATGACTGACACGGGCACTCGTGGTGCATTGGTTGGTAATGAAAAGATTTAATCATTTAATGTCTTTACTGTGCACATTTTAACCCGCTTAGTTTTGAATATTTATATGGAATTTTACCACTAAAGGGAAATTTTAGTAGCTGAGCATAAAAAGAAGAGGAGCATAACGCATCTGAAGGTCATAAACGATATTAATTTAGGAATATAAACATTACTGTATGTACGTAAACTGTACTGTGTATGGCTGGTCTTGGTAGTATAAAGAAAAAATACACACCAGTTTTCCATTTCTCCCTAAACATTTTAAGCATGAAAGTTTTATGAAACGGTACCCAAATATACGATTGCTGTATAGAATGAATTTTAATTAAAAAAAATTATTTAACACGAAAATTAAGCTGTTTACATCTTCCGCCTGAGAACAGTCACCTGTTGCTACCCAACGCAGAAACACAGCCACTAACTAGCAAAGAGAGGACATTAGCTAGCCAATATGATAAAGAAATAAATTATTATTTTGATTATTTCTTTTGCACATTTATTTGAACATTTCCATCGATTGTACAAGCACTTGGAAACTGTCCAATCCCTAGTTCATCAGGCATTTTCTTTTACGCTGCGGGCATTCTCCCGGTCTGGCGCCGGTCTGTGTCTTCTAGGATATAATGCCAGCGAACTCTTGTTTTTATGTCCACTATAACAGAAAATCTCCTTTGCTTTTAACCAAGCGTTTAATAATTTCCTAAAATGAAAATAATTTACTTTATTTCCCTCACGGGATCAATAAAAGTATCTATCATCTATCTAAACTATGGGACAGAATTCTGGGGTCTCCCCATACCAGAGATTATGGTAGGGCTTCAGAATGATGATTGGCGGACACCATCTGAGACCCCTCTGATTGGAGAAAAAAGACGTGCTAGTTTGCTATACATACTGTACCAGGAAGAGGATTTCTTTCTATTCGAAACGTGTATTTTAAAAGTTTAAGAAGTAATAACCTTACAGCGTACACAGATTTCTAAACTGATTAGGATCATTATCTTTGTCTTATGCATAATAATGTTCACCGCTCTGTCCAGCAAATTAATAATAAACTTTATTTTATATAGCGTTTTAAACGAATAAGTAATTAGATTGCTCATAAACCTAATCACTTATTCTACATAAACACAGCGTAATTGCTCTCTGAAAATGCCTTTTCTTTTTATTTAGGCTCAGATTTCAACTATAGATTGTATTATTATAATCTTTCTTTGGAAAATGTATTTTATGTAAACCATGTTTGCTATTGTCATTGTCTTCCAATGAAAGAAGGGTTCCTTTCGCCGTAGTCGAGTTGACATTAGAAGCTTGCCACGCCCGGACTGTTACACCAATGCATTAGCACGTTAAAGCGGTTTCATTGAGGAGCCTAGCTTTCTTCAGAAATCAGAAACAATGCCAGATTAATATTTCTAAATGAATGTTTTGGATTGCACCTAACAGGAAAAAAAATGAATGACACTGATAAAAGGTTCTTTAACAAGCACGATCTAATTTACACATTTATTGAGAAATATGTAATAAGGTAATGAAAGACTGAATTGTCAACAGGTGAGGAGCCTACCAAGGTCAATGGGTCCTTCACGGAGTCCATCCAGTTCATAGAGTCTGCCATTAACTGGAACATAGCTCACAAAATGAAATGCATCTTCATCTTTTGCAGATGATTTTGCATCAAACTCAAACATCTGCTGCCTAAGAATTAAAAGAAAAATACCAAATTTAAGCCTGCTTAATTCAGCACCGAGCTCTTAAATGTATTGAAAGAGTTTATAACCTTAAAGTTATAAACTTTAAGGTTTATAAAGGCAAACTGACTCGCATTTAAGTCTTTTATCTTATTTAGATCCTCTGTTTCTAGACAAAGGGTTTAATTGTAGTTGCTATTAAACTCAGATCTACGTGTTTTATCTTTGTTTTCTTTGAAATATAAAATGCTTTTAGCCATGAAATGGCCATTTCAAATTCTGTATTTTATTATCGTGGACTATCAATCTACACAGATAATGAAAACATGATTTTATGATACCTGGCAAAGCCATTGTGCACTTGTCGAATCACTTCAGAGTTGCTCAGGGCCAGACCTTTCATCTGTATAAATACAATAAAAAATATAAACACTGACAAACATAATTTAATCATAATTAAACATTATTTATTTTTCAATATAACAGGTGCAACGTTGCCCAGAGACAGAGATAATTGGTCTTTGTCTAACTTCTTCCTATTACAATGCACCATGCCTAAACATTTTCCAAGCATATACTAATGTTATGGAACAAGTAATAGGTTTATTCCATGCTGAAAAAAAGAAGAAAGTGAACACAATTTTTCGGCCGTGGAGCCTTCTTCAGGTGTGAGGCATGCTGACGCAGCTACCCACCTGAAATATTAATGTAATATTCACAATGTTCACATTCTTGTCCAATTCATATTAAAACTGACCATAATATATTTAATTGCTTTCCCACATTATTTCATTCTAATGAAGATCTCATTTAAATTATAATCTGCTTGGGGTTT
This sequence comes from Lepisosteus oculatus, assembly GCF_040954835.1. NCBI lineage: Eukaryota > Metazoa > Chordata > Actinopteri > Semionotiformes > Lepisosteidae > Lepisosteus > Lepisosteus oculatus. Next base: position 13,004,842 of record NC_090704.1, on the reverse strand, counting down.
AGATTTACTCTAAACCTTCTATTTTGGCTGGAGTTAAAATAATGCTTTACTACAAAAACGTTTTGAAATGTACTGTACTTCCTTGGTTTTGGAGGGGGGAGGTGTCTTTCGCTGGAAATCTCGCCCCCTTCTACTTTGAAAATACCTGTGAAACCGGTTTAATTCGTCACAGCCAGCATTCCGCAGAGAGGGGGTTTGTACTCGTTAATGTCTTAGCCGGAACACATCAGTATATCTAATTTTGTATTTCTATAAAAAAATTTGCCCAGCCTAACACTATTGTTGTTATTGTTTTTATCCTGTAAAGCGCTTTGAGGAGCACAGCTTTCTCACCACTTAGATTACTTTTTGATACCATCCTTACACAAAGCAGAAACTTCTTGTATTTTCCGATGACATACAAGTGGAAAGATTACAGATTTTAATCGTCTTTTTTCTGAACCAGGGAAAATCTGATCATGTTTCTCTAACACAATAATAAAAATCTTTATTTTACATATCACCTTTAAAAGTAGCATCTCAAAGCAATACAGTAGATGTAAACCACAGATTACAAAGTAAATACCCAGACAAACGCAAACGCGTTTTTAATAAAATGCTTTTATTCATTCAGTAGAGAGAGCGTAAAACCTGGGCGTAACAGCTGTTCCTTTTTCTGATCACTCACTCTCTGGATAAACGTCTCTCCTGTCCTGTTCTTTGTTTCCCTAATTTGCTGATTATTCCTTCTGCGATCCACTCCTGCCCTCACACCTAAAGAAGACTATTTTAAATTTCTTTGCGCGGTCCATTGTGCAATTAACCCTTGTATGTGCTGTCCTTAAGGTGATATCACATAAGGGTGATATGTAAAATAATGTTTTTTATTATTAAATCAAAATGCGATTTAAATCAATATAAATGTTTATATTGTAATGCCTAGGTGACTACTCTTGTTATTAAAATGACTTAAATTCGATCATGTTGTGATATTTAGAAATATAAATGTGTTTGGTGCGAGTGAGGTTTTATTTAATCTCTGACTCAGGGAAACATTTAATTTTTTCAAAGAAATGTTTGTTAAAAAAATTCATGGCTCCAGCAGGATTCAATCACACAGCATGTGACGTGGGAGTCAGGAACCTAACCCACAGCGCCACCGGCAAGGTCACATGCAGAGTGGTGAAAAAGCACTTCAGAAATATTATCAACAGACAATGTACAGCATGTACAATTATTGTGTTGCGGTACATGAATATAATTCTATCGTTATTAATTTCTATAAATACGCGATTCCATATTATATTCCCTTTTAATCAAATTCTAAAAGTATGCTTGTTGACTCCGGTATCACATTAGTTAAAGACTTCGATGCTTAAAATGTTTAGGGAGAAATGGAATACTGGTGTGTATGTTTTCTTTAAAGTACCGAGACCAGCCATATACTGTATGTTTAAGTTCCAAAATTAATATTGTTTATGGCCTTCACACGCGTTAGAGTATGCTCCTATTCTTTTTATGCTCAGGTACTAAGATTTCCCTTCAGTGGTAAAATTCCATATAAATATTCAATACTTAAACGGGCACAGTTAATACATTAAATATACATATACATACTGTATACAGTACAGTTTGCATACGGTAATATGTTTATGTTCCTAAATCAATCTCTTTTATGAGCATGTGAAAGGCATGGTGAATCGATTCTCAAAAATTACTGTACTTTGCATGATTGGAAACAAATGTGTGATTGCGAAATGCTGTGGTGTTACTTTTACAAAGACGGTCAATGAAAAAAAGAATGTGGACCAGGGCAATACTTTGAGTTTACAAGCTTGTCCAAGGTCATTCATTATTAATACTATTAGTAATATCTTCGTTAAGGACTTTGATGGTGATAGCTCAAACATTATTAGCTCCACCTTGCGGAAATTACGGATACTATTATTTTACTTGCGGTATCATAGGAGAATTTACTGTAACTCGCGGTAGACTGCGTAAAGTGCACCGCAAAATAATGCGGTATTGCCTGCTCGTTTTGGATGGCTGCATCTGTACATGCTTTGTGGGAATACAGCACACATCTAATTCTGAAACACCTTCTCCATGAGCTGTTTGCATATCTGTCAAGCCATTAGGTGTCATGCAAGGAGTTACTCTTACATTAAAATGAAATCTTGCAAGGGAAGCAAATCCAATACACTGTACTCTTCTTGTTTTTCCTGGAAATTCCCATTCTGTCATCATTTTGGAGTGAAAATTAAAAGATGAATGATGCAAAATTGATAGTTCCAGGCCAGTGAGGTTAACCATCTACTCTCCAGAACAAAGCCCATCACTCACAAAGGCAGACTTTCTTTGGACTATTCTGCTGCTTGTTGAAGTGTCCAACCTATACCTTTCACATTAAAACCATCTTCAATCCTAGTAACCAGGAGATCTTCATACAGTGGGTCTTTATCAATTTTACATTCAGATGTCAAAAACTGCAAACTTGGTGTTTTTATGGTATCTTATTTTCACTGTACTAACAATTCTACTCAAACAACCAACAAACCTGTCTGCTCACTATTTATGATGCAAATAACACTACACACTGTGCCCCAGGAGCTACTGATGTAAAAAATAAGACTGTGCCATTTTCCTGGTGACTCAGTCAATACTGTATATATAGGCTACATAATTTATAGAATACACCTAGATAAAGGCAGGCATACTTTTTCAGTACACAAACAATGTTGCAAGAAACAATCTACATAAAAAAGATCTGACAGGTGTAAAAGAGCAGTTTGTTAATTGAATCAGTAACATTTTCAACTCTCCTGGGCACCATGGCTCAAAAGGAAATACTCAAAATGATCTACTGAATCAAAAATTGAGGTTGGCAACCTTGGTGTGTTTAAAGGTGATTCTTCAAATGAGCATTGCTGTTCCCAAAATAATTTTATGACTTTTAATATCATAAGGAATAAAATTAAAGTAGACAGAAATGTACTCTCACCATACAAATGTAGGTTGTTTCACCATAGAACAAGCTGGGAAGTGGCTGGTAAATAGAAACAAAAAAGAAACTAGACAATATTACAAACTCAAACTAGAGGAAACAATTAAAACAAAAAATAAAAAAAACAGTCAAATTCAAGTTCTATACTGTACGATACTGTGTCAGAATGAAAATAACATAAAATGTTTTCCCAACAACATTTATAATAATAAAACACTTCTATTCAGTAATGAATTTTATTTAATGACAAAGTGTATTATTGTACATTATGGACGCCGATTTCTATCTTGTGTTATTTAGTACAGTATTTCCACCTTGTGTTTTTCTGTACAATGTACATTGCTTTGCAATTTGCCTGTCCCAATGGGTTGATGGCCATATGTTCCAGTGCTTCTAATAAAGCACAGTCAGTATTATAATAACACAATGATATGTTTAACATAAAGTATTTTGGTAAAGTCTATGGTAAAAGAAAAAATAACCAATTGTCTCATCACTCTTTCATTATTGTAATTTGGGTAATTAAGACCAATTTACTGTAGGTCAATTATGTTCATTTACAATGACTTCACGCATATTTTTCTGAACAGGTTTTATTAATTTCTGATGGATCAAAACACAGGAAAATCCTAAAACAAAAGAAATATAGACATCATTGCCACCTTCCCTGGCCCTTGCCATTGTTTGTCTCTTTCTTTAACCTATACAGTAGGCCAGTTTATCCCAATCATAAAATTAGACAGCTGCAATGGATAAGTTATGCAATGACTTCATCGGCAGTAGTACTCTGGCATTCCACCATTAATCTCTGTGATTTTGTGAATCTGTCTACAGAGCACAAATTTCAGCTTCTCTGGAATTATGTTGAGAGGTTTTGCAAATCAGGTACTGAATTGTTTCCCATTAATTCCATTTCTTACAGATACTCCTGAACACTTCCGATTGTATTTTGGACTGCTGGATGATAACTGACACTCAACGTTTTTTCTACCAGACTACATCATTAAATATGTTTGCCACAAAGTTATCAAAAATGTATTATGTACTCTATTGTAGTTCAATCCAAAAAGGTATTAAATTGTCATCTTTATTGTATAAAAGAAATTAAGGCCAAGAAATAAAAACTAAGGCTAAGAATAAAAACATTATAGAAATCAGAATAATTAAGAAATGCTTATAAAGCAACAAATTGCAAAGTACAAATAAAAATGGCTTCATTTCTTGCCTAAATGGAAAAAATAGCCCTTTGTTGCACTTTTATCTATTAATCACAGTAATAGATTTTATACATGCTTTAGGTTTGTGATAAAACTTGTTTTTTTCCAGTTGCACCTGCAAGCAGGGAAAACTATATATATAACTTCAATACATACAAGGTTTTCTTGCCAAAACTGAATATTGCTTTGCCTTTTCAATACAGAATTCATTTTCAGCAATATACAATTTCTGATGATGAGGCAATTCCACATTTGTGCTAATCCAATTGAAATGTCTAAGCTTTGATTGAAACTTGGAACCCACCAGTGAAAGACACATTTGCATTTGGCCTACCAAATCAATATTTTTATAGACCCTTTTCACAATTACATACTCTAGATGTTAATATAACTTTGAAAGAGATTTTTTTCTTTATGTGCTCTGATGCTTGTACTCCATTAATTTACTTTTATTGCCTCTAAATTAGTTTCACTTTCCCCCCTCTGGCAGCTGAATTTAATGTGCATAAATGTAATTTATAAATCTAAACATTTCACATTCCAGATATTCAGCTCAAGGAGTTATGCCTGAAGAAAGTAAATTAGTTTACAAACTCAAAATACTTCAATTCCCTTATCTCATCTAACTGGTGTGCTGTTCTGTAATGTGTAAACTGACTGCAACATGGTCAATATGGGCTTTATTTACAATTCCCATAGTGTTCATAAGGATTGCTACTTGTTAGGCTGTGTGCCTGTCTACCATATTGAACTTTACTGATCTTATCATCAGGATTATAGGAACATAACAGATATTTAACAGATGTTAAAAGTATGCATATTTCACCTTCTATGTATAAGATTTTTAATATCCCTCAGGCTAAAGGAACATTATGACAATGTGAGTTCACAATGCATTTTTCACGTTTTTCACATTTTCTTTCCTAGGATTGTATTGTTTAAAGATAAGATTTATCACACAGTATTTCTGCAGAATATCAGTGTTGATTAAGTTGCCATTTTTAAGACAAATTTTAATAAGATTTTAACCTGTTAGCCTTAATATTATATATCCTTTTACACTAAGATAAAAATGTGTTGGGAAATTATCACTTAAATGATAGCATATACAGTACATGGTACCAAATAGCATGTACTGTTCAGGTATTCTTACTTAAATTATAATTATCATTTTTATTTAAGTAAGAATACCTGTACATGCTATTATGATACAATTTAGCACATAAACACAGATACAAAGCAAAAAGCTAAATGTTTTAGATGGAGAAAGAGGTAACTGAGAAATAGGGCAATCAGAATATATTTCTAAAAAAAAGGCCTGTCTCTGGGTTAAGGCAGCTCTTGGAGCTGAACAATGAAAATTTGTAGCATCGCTGTCTATGAGAATAATATCTACAAATTAATAACATCAAATATGTCTGTCTTTACCCAGCCCTGCAAGATTTTTTGGTTGCAGTAAAGCATTTACAGAATTAAGCTTATTCTTTGAAAGATATACAGTAGTTTAGTTTTTTAAATACAATAGGTGCCATAATAACAAAAAACATGACATTTCAATCTTTAAATTCACTTTTTCCCACTTCTGTGAATACAAACATAATTTCAAACCTTTAGAGTGAATTTAAGATACTAGTAACTGCAAAAGTGTGAACAGAAAACCTACTGTACTTATGCATTGTAATAGAACAATTCTTTGTTAAACATTTAAAGAATTATGTTACTGTTTTTTTTATATCCCAAACGAAATTATAGATACATTATTTTTTGCCAAATGATTCACGAGTAAGTTTATATGAACAACAATACATCTTAAAAAATAATTAATTATATTTGACCTCACATTTCCTGAATGCATACAGCACAGTGAACACTATCATGATAAGATTTTTTAAATCTAAATGACAGGAAGTTTTGTACAGTAACTCAAAGCAAGTGAACATTATCAAAAGCAAGGCTTATGTGTAGCTCATTTAACTTGGAATATGATTCAGTCTGTGATCAGCTTTCCCAGAGGCAAAGAATTCTTCTTCTGAATGAGCATCCTTCTGTAATGTCCTTATTTTTCAATGATCCCTGAATAATGCAGCTTAACCCATCAAGTGCTTGCAGATTTTACATTCTGGAGCCATAAACTACATAGTTATAAAATTATTGCTATCATTGCTTATTAAAAGTTCAATTTCATTTCAACCAATGGGATATCTGTTGCTTGAAGGTCAACAGAAATCTCTACAGCTTGTGTAAAAGTGGCAGCTGCAGGTATTCATGCTTATACTCTGGAACTATAGGTGTCATGGAAGCTGGGAGCTAACCGTGGAGAGAGACTGCCGAGATGGTAGGACCCTATGCGTAGCGGTAGGAACGGAGCGAATGATAGGGTTTGTCCGGGCTCAAGGTATTGGGTGGAGTTGGGGTGAGACATAACCTGTCAGGTAGCAGACATGGGGTGACCTGGTGAGGCAAGCCTCTCAACAATCGATTCCAATGTCGAGCGAGGAGGAAGGCGAGACCCGGAAATAAAAAGCCCCAGACACAAGACACACTGGAAGTACAAAGAAAGCACAGGGAAACTAGGAACAGGACAGAGCAGGAGTGCCCTCCAGCTGTGGAGGGTGTGACAATAGGCTCCTGTCGAACATTTTGACTTCCTAAACACACTCTCTTAAAGGTTTCTGCCTCTGTGGGCAGCTGCACCAACTGATTATGCTGTGCACGCCTCTTCTTTAGTGTCCTCTTTATCAGGATGTAGTTCTGAGGTTCCTTATTTAGAAGAATCAAGGTTAAGGTAAAGCTGGGAAAGGAGTAATGGTCAGTTCTGAAGCCGAGTGCTCACAATGAGTCTAGGCAGAACGTTTTTTTTTTGTTTATGGGATGACCCCTGTGTCAGGTGTTGCTGCAAAGTGGCTGGTTTGGACCCTATGCGAGGTGGTAGTAGGTCCTTTTCCCGGAAGGGTTCCTTTAAGTACAAAACTATCCAAGTCCAAAACTGTAAGTGAATCTGTAGTTGGGGGATAGAGCAAGAGTTTCAAGAGCCAAAAAGTTGACGAGAAAAAAAGAGTCTTTCCCAAAAAGGTAGGACACAGGTTGATCTCAGAAGAGGGAACCTTAATATTGAGCAGAGACTGAGTGGAGTGAGAGGGTATTAAAAAGGAAGATCGTATGGAATGATCATTGATTACTTAGTGCGTGACTGTCTACGGTGAGAGATGCTTGTGGGTATGCGGTGACATCTAAGTACTCATGTTCGGTTCGTGACACCCCGCCCTTGATGACTTATCTAGTGTGATAAGGTAGCACCAAAGGAGAGTCTTCTTTTGAATAAACATCCTTCATTAATGTCCTTATGTCATGCCCTCCACAGCTAGAGGGCACTGCTCCTCCGTTCTGTCCCTAGTTTTCCTGTGCCTTGCTTGTCCTTCCAGTGTGTCTGGGGCTATATATTTCCGGGTCATGCTTTCCTCCTCGCTCAGCATTGAGGGTTCGGATGTCTTGAGAGCTGCCTAGCACCAAGTCATCTCCTCCGCAGCCTGAGGGCATAGGTTTCTACCTGTTATTGTCTGACCAGCTGAGCCTGGGCTAACTCCTGTCTCACCGCTACGTATAGGGTCTTTTTTCGCTCTCCTGCCATTCCACCGCTTGTCCCTTCTGACATCTGTGACACCTTAATTGTCAATGATCCAGGTGATGCAGGAGGTAGAGGGCCAAATTCAAATTTGTGGTATAATTCTCCAGAGAAAGAAATGAAGAATGATTGTAAGATCCATGCAGACAGCAGAAATAAGCAATCGTGAGTATCAAAACATAGAACAGAACGACAGAGGCCAGGTCGGAGAAGCAGTAAGATTACTAAATATGGGCCTTATTTCCTGCCTTAGCAGGAACACAGGTAAACGAGAAGTGTGCATAAGCTGCAGAATATGTCTGTAGCTACCATGCTGCAGTGGGGACGATTTCAGATTTGGGGGTATTTTGCTGGGTAATAATTTCTACATGAAAAACCATTACACCACCTAAAGTGGTATAGGACCACAGCCCTCTTCAATTTTTAAAAAGGGAATCATTGTCCAAGAATCTGTTTGAGGAATTAGGTAAAGTAATGCCTCACATGAGAATTCCCATACCATGAATTTGATAGGAACAATATAAGAGAGGAGCTCAGGAAGAGATAGCAAGTTAATGTTTAGACCCACCAGATAGAAATTTTTCTATGTTTTGCCTGAAAGCCCTCTAATGCCAGAAGGCATTTTTGTGGGAAAGTTTTTTGCAGAGAATTTATCATATGGATGTCTCCAACGACCTCTGTACTGGGACATGGTCTAGGCAGTGGAAGATGTAAGTATGTCCTTTTAAAACTGATTTTCAAGTGGCAAGTGCACCAGTGACCTGGAGGACGAAGCTGTCTGAGCTGTTGATGCTGTGTATCAGTCACAGGGATAGAGCTCTCAAACAGTTAATTGGATGGTGATAAAAATCCATCTGTGAGTACAACCCTGCATTGTACTGTAGATCCACTAGCTTTGGAGTGGAATCAGCATCCTCAGATGGTGAACCATGTTCCCATTACATCTTAAATATAGCCAGTTATTGTCCAGTGTATTTTCTCAATAAAGGATCAAAATTGCATGTAGAGTGTTGATATAGCCATCATGTGCCAGAATGTTTGGCTGAATGTTTTCCTCCTGGGAGCTCTGTGAAAAATATCCTGTTTATTGTACCACATTGACAGTTATGTTAATTTCCTTGTACAAGGTACCAATAGTGAGATTAATTCTAAACATGATAAATATAATTATGTTCGGAGATAAACTTTGTAAATACCTGTTTGAAGTTTTATCATATCACTGTTACTTTTGTCTGAGTTTTCTGTTTGTACTAAAACTTGGATAACCTAATTTTTAACCATCACAAGTTTACAAAATAGAAAGCTAATGTGAAATGTGAGGTTAGAAATCTAGAGGGTATTTATGAATTTGAGCTCTGAATCTCTTTTATTTCATCTATCACAATGCCCTACTTCCCAGTATTACATCACTCAGTCATGTGTATAGTTTGTACAGAATATGGCTTAATCCTGCTTGGCTTCACTGCACTGGCTTCCAGTACATTATAAAACTGATTTTAAAATGAATTTTATAGCATAATGAGCATCAAGAGAAATTTCATTTTAATTAGTTGATTAATTTATGACAGAGCTTGATATACTCAAGGTACATAAATCAGTGTATTATACTTACTGTAGATTTGGCACAGGTGATGAGGTGATTTATCTTGTTGAACATCAAACCAGATGAAGATTTAAGAGAGAAAAACTAAAAGGGACCAATCTGCCCTGCTCATTAAGAGTGCAACACATTTGTGTCAATGGGATGTTGGGAGCTGGACTAAGTTGGTGCTTTGTCACTTGCCATATGGGGTGTTAACAGCCAGCAATTCCTAATGTGGTGTAACGAAAGGCTGTTGCATGTCTTTCTCGCATGACCTCTAATGAGGTCTCTCATTCTTTATTCACTTAACTGTTTCGTTTTTGTTCTCATTCAGGAAAATGTGTACAAGCAGCCCATTGTACAGTATCTTTGTATTTGTATTTTAATTATTGCAATTTAAGTTCTGTTTATTTAATTTGACTATTGATCATTTGAATTTATGTCTTATCAGTTGTGGATCCACAGTGTTGTCCTTGTTTTCTGTTAGTTCCACCATTTTGAGTTGGACTACAAAACCTGACTTACCTCTGGTTTAAATGGATGCTTATCTGCCCATCAGAAAGGTGCGATGGTGTTTGGTTTTTCGTTGGTAATTTGATCTGTGTGTTTTTGTCATAGCAGGACTTGTGGTACAGTAGGTCAGTATCTTTAAAACCATTAGTGAAACATTCTCTGGTAAAACTACAGTTTAACATTGTGTCTTTGCTTTGCACTAGAGCAATTTGAGTAAATAATAATCACTGGTTTTATACTATATTTTTGTGTCTGGCTTATTTTTCATTACTTATGTGACAGCCCCTCTCTGACAAGATATGGCGGCCACACACAATCTCTTACTGAAAGGCAGTGATCTGGGAGATCACAATTCATGACAATTCTTTAAGATCGACACATCATCATCCAAATGTGATGGTCTTGGTAGTAGAATCTGATGCAACATCATTCCAGAAGGACAATGCACATCCACGTGGTGTTCATGTAACATTGGCTTTCTAATAAGATGAGAATGATTAAACATTAACATCTAATGTAACATTAAACATATAACATCTTTCAGAGCTTGAAATATATTGCACATTTGCAGGACGAGCTAGTTCTGCTGAAAAATATTACTACAACACCACCTTTAAAGGATTTTCAGGAAAATCTAGACTTTTAACTACATAACCTTTGTTTTATATTACTTCCTTATATTTTCTAGAATTTTATTTTTTTGTATTTAAAGTTTTACATTTACAACATCTTAATCAAGTCTTTTTGATTTTTCCTTTGCACTTCTACAGCATTTGCTAATCTATCCATTATTGTGTAATCTGTATTATTAATAGTTACAATAGCTATGCATACCAAAATCCTGATCATTGATACTGTATAAATTAGTTACTACTACTGCTAAATTTATTCTGGATCCATTTATTAAGATATGCCTGTGTAAAGTCAGCTCTTGTGGGTGGCCATTTAAACTAAAAAAAATCTGATCCCAGCACTTCAAAGTAAAAACCTTTGAATAAATCCTGCAGCATATTAAAAAGGGACTCATTTTAAATGAAAAGCTATATAAAAACATGCTACTTTAGTATGTAGTATGTTAGTATGTTGGTTGTTTTATGTGAACACTCATTTTTAAACACTTTTAAATTAGATTTGCATATACATTTCATGTCAGGTAAAAAATAATATAATTATAAAATAAGTACTTTTCAGTACATCAAAACATTATGGTTTACTTATTTTAATTTTGTTAGTAACATGCTGAGCAATGCCAAATTCCCAATGATGCAAAATTGCTTTATATATGCTTTTAATATTTTATACATACTAGATGTGTGTTAGTAAAAGGCTGTATTTTTATTATATTTTGTTTTTAAAGGTATAGTGTTGTGCACATTACTAAGATTAGTATTACAATAGCCTAAATATATATTCTCTCATTTTCATGAACTTACACTCATGGAAATTTTACTTGTTTTCCTCTAATTGATTTAGACATTAATTTCTGATATTCCTTTGTAAAACTCTGACAAATGTCCCACAGGGATACACAAGCCACATTCTTGATTAAAACATGTATCCTCCTACTCTGTTTTTGCATTAGACTCCAGCACTTTGTAGTTTAGTTTTTTCCTGCTAGGCTGCAAGTTTGAAATTTCCAGTTTGCAGCCTATAATGCAATAACAGGCCATATGCTCGTCTCCAACTCTATACTTGGATTACCTCAAATCTATTCAGTCCACCATCAGATTGGTTTAGTTTAAAGATTGGGTTGACAAAACCCATGCTTGTTAATTTGAGACTGTCAGTGTTCTGGCACCTCTTTGGGTCATTTCAATTTACCATGCAGATTCAGAACTTTACAATTATTTTAAAGACAGTCACTGTTTGATCTTTAGACCAATCAATAGATCAGTGAAAAAAATTTTTTTACCTTGCATGAATATCAAAAGTGTAAACATAAAATGGAACAGGTTGTAGAGCCCGGTGCTTTTCTGGTCTGCTCACATGCTGCACACTGTCAGTATGGATTGTCAGGAAACTAACAGAATTAACATTGGATACATTTTATATTCCAATATTGCATGCTCACACTTTTAACAACATGTAAAAAAATAGAAGAAAATATTGTTTGAGAAGGGAAATCTGGCTAATGCTAGATGATGCTATCAGTTTGAACAAAAAAAGTGTCCTGAACAAAAAAGTGTTTAGGAAAATAATGAAAAACATTAGATTAGGAGATAAGGAGAATTTCAATTTCTTCCTTAAAATATAACAATATGTTTCTGTCAGTGTTGCTGCCCATGGGCTATATATTTTTATCACTTGTAGCTGCCGTTAGCAAAGGATCACAGTTGCCTGTGGGCTCAGAACCACAGTGTTGCTCCCTAGACAGAGGCAAAATGCTCTGGGCCAAAAGAAAGTATTTCCTGCCAGAGAATAAATTTACACTGCCCAGGTTTCAATGACGGAGACTGAGCTTTCCACATACATACTGTGGTAGTTATGTTGCATACAGTATATGTTACATATACACTATACATTAAGTTAGTGGGAGATCATACAGTAAGATTCAGAAACGATACAGACCTGATGACCAACGCATCAGAATGAAAATGTTTCAAAAATAGAGTAGGCATAATAACATGACATGAATTACCAATTAAAAAGATTTAAGTTGCCTCAGTATAGCATATTATCAGCAGTATTGGCAATGTTGTGTATGATTTTAAGTTAAACATTTGCATTAAAACAAGCAAAATATTAAAATCTATACAAATTATCGGTAGGGTTTCATAGAAAATTTTAATCTGTTTTAACACAAATAAGGCCATACACCTTGTTAAGGACTTCAGCATTTAAAAAAAGCCAGTAGAATTTTTCAGATGTGGCAAAATGTTTTATTTTTAAAAATACATTTTAGAGTTACTTCTTCAGGATTGTGAAATATGAATTTTAAGTTACAAAACAAAATGCCTCTTAATATGTAGATACGAATTTCATATGTGTGTTGACCAGAAATCTCCTTATTTGATAGCTATCAATTAAATGAAAAAAGTCCACAGATTGTAACTGACTAGACAGTGGCAAAATAAACATCTCAGATAATAGACTTTGATACTCTTCCCATCTTTGTTTCTTCACCACCCATCCATCAGTGTAAATGAAAAAGACAGAATGGGTTAGAGATAGGTTATTCTCTACCTGTCACTACAAACTGAATTTTCTGAACCTTCCTGACCTTTGGATAAAGTGATTTTCTTTTTATATACTGTTGATGTTTCTTCTGCAAATGTGAAAACAATAAGTTCTCAGTGGAAATCTCTTCAGTAGCTGTGTAAAAAAATGCCTACGTCCACTTCTCCAAGAAATATAAAATGTAACAGAAATAAGTAAATATAACTTCATCATTAAATGAAAATAAAGAACAATAATAAGACATATAGGAATTTAATTCATATGGATGTGTTCTAATTTTAAATCTCGCAACAGCTGACTACCTTGAATACAAAACAAAGTGTTCATTTCAGCATGTCAGTATTTCGCAACAGGTACTCACTGTGATTTAATCGTTAATTCTCAAATAAAAAGAAACAAAAGTACTTTATATTATTATATACTTATACTTTAAAGTATTATATTATGCATATAAATTAGCTCTAATTTTTATTGATATTGAAAGTAGCCTGATATCACTTTTATACTTATCTCTCCAGTAGATATGGTAGATAAGGTCTAGCAGAAGGTTCTTTTCATGGATGGTAATAAAAATGAGAACTCATAAGTAGAAGAATCTCATAATTTGTCGGATATACCATGTGAACAAATTTTTATTTAGTATTTTAACTGTCTCTAACCCACTTTAATTGTTGTTAACCCACTCGGCTGAGGGCTAACCTCTTGGCTATAGGTCGAAGAGACTAGAACCCCCATGCAGAGTAAGGAGTGAACAAGGAGTCACAAAGGTGTAGATGGGATGCAAAAGATGTACTGGTGTATGAGGTAGAAAAGGGGATTGCATATACAATACTATTTATAATGTTTTAGTATGTAGAAATGTCGTTGAGTTGTCGTGTGCATTTTGACGCAACAAGGAATTTTTCTTCAGCCGGCTTGTTGCGGATGGGCTGAAAGACGACATGGACCTCACAAAAGTCACCTGCCGAGACGCCGCAGACCGTACGAAGTGGAAAAATCGGTGCAAACAAGCAGACCCCACATAAGTGGAAAAATGCGAAGTATGTAGAAATGATGTCAGGAATGATTATGAGTTAGGACAGTTGAGGCTGATTGAACATGGCTATTGTTATCCCTCCTAAACTCTTGTTATAAACTTCAATTATGCTAAAAAGTAGAAAGAATAAACAATGTTTCAGCCATTGAGCCTTCTGCAGGTTCTTCTCACACTGAAAAAAAAGCTTAATCCACAACATTTTAGCTTTCATTGTGTTTTTAAAATAGCTAGTTAACTGTTTCAGAGGAAGTTTAGAAAGCACTGTAAGCAGGGTTTTATTCACATTTAGAAAAAAACTGAAGTGTTACATACTGTACATCAGTCAGATTTCATTTAATACATCACTGATCCTGTAACAGCTATTTTTATATAACTTTAAGGCAGTGAATTTCTGTCTAATCTGTTTAATCCATTCAGCAGTAATCCTTTCTTGTATATTTACATGTACAGTACACTCCTGTGCAAAAGTCTTAGAATTAAGGGTTACACTGCATGTGCAGAATGTTTTGAGCTGCAGTTTACTAAAAGCTTCCATTATTTTTTTACTATTATTACTACTTGGACTGTTATCACTATTGCTAAGTTTAAGTGAGAAGAAATTAATCTCTAATTACTTAGCAATATTCAATATTCAAATAATCAGAAACATGCAAGAGTACTATGGACATATTAAAATGGTCAAATTACAGGTACCAATTAAATCTAATTTGACTCATTCTCTTGTGTCATTGATGCTAAAAGATTACAAAAAACTACAAACTTATCAGGATTCTGTGTTACTTTGAAACAAAATAGTTAAAAAATAGAAGATCACTAAAGACTTACATACTGAGAAAGTAGAAAAATGCAAAAATACTTTTCACAGGTGTGTACTTTTCTGAATATCTACTAATAAAACTATTCAGGTACATAATATTTTATTTTAGAGGTTTCTTATAACTTTTGTATTGTGAGTGCTGTAGTGTATATTTAACTTATTTTGTGGTACAGTAACTTAATGGTATGTGATATTTTATTAAATATACAATTTCATTTCTTTGACTAACTTAAAATATTTAATAATAAATAACTGAAATTAATTTGAAAACAATCCTATACCATCATCATTTCCTATAATTTAAAATAGTTATAAAATAAAAACACCATGAGAAATTTCAAAATTGTGATTTTTTAAAATATTTATAGACTGCACATAAAAAGACTTTAGTATATTAATAAAGTTAAAATACATATACTCTTCAGATTTTTTGCACAGACTGTATAGAGAAGGAAATTAGACAGAAAAAACTACTCACAAAGTGATTCTCATAAACCTTCTGTACAGTGTTGTACAATGACATTTTTCAAACATTATACTTACAAATATTTGTAAAAAAATATTAATCACCGATGACAATAACTTAATAATTCTAGATGTTGAATGTTTAAAGTAAAACTCCAGAAACAATAACTTAAAAAATTAAAGAACCCTCCGGCTATGTGAAATAATGCAAATAGCATTTCAAAATGTTTCCTAGCGGTTATCCATACTGTATGTTTTTACTAACTACATAATTTGGTAGTTTCGTATTCCACAGGGATAGGTTGCTTGGCACTGAAGGCCTGCAAAGCAGCTAGAATCCTGACCACTTCGCTTGTGGATAACTTAAGCCGATGACGAAGCAAGCAGGAAAACAAGTCCAGTTGCTGTTGACCAGGTGGTGAGAGCCTATTAACACGGTCTCTGATTTCCACAAGCTGCAGAAGTGCAGAATCTTGAGAACCCTGAGTATATGGATAGTCCAGCTGTAGAATCAGATCCTGAATTGCTTCGGGGTCAAAGTGCATACTGTAGCCAAATACCTGTAAACTGTTTATTTTCATATAGCCCAGGTTTTGTGATGGGTCCATAAACTCCAGAGGCTCATAATAGGTGGTATCATTTCCATGGAGTGGTGCAGACTTGATGCGGCTCCTCAAATAGATATGAACAGTTTCAAAAAAGGTTTTCCATTTGTTTCCCAAAGTCAATGTCCAGTTGTAACAGTCAAGAGGTATATCTAACTTAGTCCTTTCCCAGTCTGGGTAGTTGTTTTGATTAATGGGCATAAACCAACTTTCTGAATGGCTACCTCCAAATGGGTTGATATAAACAGACAGCATTGGTTCTAATGTACTGTTTTTGGTCAGGCAGATCTGAACAGACAATCCCAGGAGCATATGGACATGATTAGATTTGTATTTGTTGCTCTTCAATGTCAGAAGCATCCTTTTTCGCCACGTTGGGTCAAACCAGTTGTTCAGTCTCATGTCATTGCTGATGAAGATTGCATGGACTGCAATCCGGCTGTCACGTTTCTGAAGCAGGTATTTCAACTCCAGATCTTGTAAGTCTGTTTCAAAACCAATGTAGTGGTCAGTGGAATCAGGTACCTCATGCCTACACAAACCTTGACTAAGCATATAGCCAGAGTTACAACTTCCACATCGGGTGCGGTTTTCATATGAACAAGAAGCACAATGAGGGCCATCCCCAACTGTACATGGGATAATTCCTTGACAAGTAGGATGATCATAGGTACACGAGCAGCTTTTGGTTTCTTCAGAGAATGTCCCAATTTGATTGTTTTCACTGCAGTACAAAATGGACTGAATATGATTCAGCCAATAGTTAAGAGACCTAATCAAAACAAAAAAAAAAGGAATTAAAAACAGAGAAAGTTTGGGTTTCGACACTGATGAGGTCTTTGACATGATTAGACTGGAAATAATATGAACTTTTATCATGAATCCCTTTGAGATTTCTCTTGTGTAAGGTATTGTGCAAAGAGTTAGAAAATATTAGTAGTTTAACTTATAGAAACATCGAAACCATGTTTGCATGGACTTTGTTTACATGATTACTATTAACGTTCAGTTGTATAATACCATATGCATCAGAGTGGATGATGAAGATTTCTATCTTCTTTGCTGAATATATTGTTGATACAATATAATTATCTCAAACTACCTGAACTTGTTCATGAACAGTGCCCCCTCAGTAAGGAGCAGGCCTTCAGTGATGCCAGAGAAATCTGTAGATTCTTCTGCTGGCACTAGGTTTCCACAGACTCTGTGGAGATTGTACCGTATGTACTTGTATTTTTTATAGAATAATTCTTACTTTTATTATAATGGAGAAACATAAACTAGCTCATTTGGCTAAACTCTTTTTTGTGCTGTGATAATCAGATTTTTGTGTTGTAAAACATTTGAACAAATATTCAGAACCACAAGATCCGTCACACAAATATGGAGACATTCCTACTTCCTCATACAAACATAGAACTCTTTTTCCAGCATGAGCTATGCCAGAAGAATATGTAAATATTCATTGAAATTTGTTCCTTGAGAGACAAGAGCTAAGCAAGTGGGTGGTAATAGATGAAATGCTTGCTGCCTGTCAGCATTTTTAAGTGAGAAAAAAATGAAGAATTTAGATATCCCCATTTTCAGGATATAAACTATTTTGTATATGTTATACGAATCTAAGATAGTGAAATAACTAAGTAGAATGTAATAAAAATGAATATTGAAAGTGCATGATATATGGCTTGTACAGCTGCAATGAAACCTTGATAATTCACTTAGCTTCCCCTACTATACCTTTTGCATGTTTTTTTTATTGAGGATCTTCATTCAGGCTACAGTATATATTGTAGGCTTTTATTGGATTCTGGAGATTTCAATATATCCATAATGTATTCGGCAAAACATATGAACAGGATAATAAACCAGTACACAGAATGTCATGGGAGTAATTTCAAAACTATTACTACATGACATACAGTACGTATAATATTTTTACTCTTTAGAATGTAGCATAAAATAAATGGAAATACAGATAATCATCTATATTTAGATAGCATAAATAAAACATATGTCTCTTCTTTTACATGACAATAAGCGTAGGACAGACACTTTTATTCCTGATTGTTTTGTCAAATTTGTTTGGTTTAGAATTCTTTTAGAGAAGATATTTTCCTTTTTTAATATTCACAAGAAGTGTTAATGAGCTCAGTATTATAGGGCTACACATATCATTTTATAGAACCATAGTACTAAAATAGAATAATCCTTACCTTTCTCTTGGTACAACTACTTTAGGCTGCGAACGACACCTCTTACTTAGGCTAAAAAGCCTATTAACAATTCTTTGTGCCCTGTTGAGGAGCAGAGTTGTACTTGACTCCAGCTGTTTATAGCGATGTTGAATGCTGGAATCTATCTTCCAGAAGTGATGAATAGCAGAAGTGTTCAAAGCATAAAATGTTGGTAGTCTTCTCACAAAGATTTTGAAATCATCTGAAAAAAAAGTGTTGACTGTTGCAGTCTTGTTACAATATATACACAGGGAGGAAGATGCTGCAAAACTACTGTCTCTTCAGCACAAATTCCTGTGTTGTTTTTGTTTAGTACAGTTTTGATTGTGGTGTAAAGCTATTGGGTCAATTTATAATATGGACAAACATAATTCGCAATTCATGACTTAAGATTGCTGTTGATAACAAAAGACCACAGATAATGACATAAAAATAACAAAAATGTGATAAAATACAAAAACAAGAAAATGAATCTATGTATCCTAATTTGCTATACACTTGTTCCCTTTAATGTAAAATATTCTGGCTTTTAAAATTCTAAAAGTTTTAAAAACTGTCTTTATTCATACCTGATTCTTCAAATTCATTACTGGCTGCTCTCCATGCTTCTTGAATGTGCAACAAGTTCTGTTCCATTGCTCTGATGTCCATGTCTGGACAGTTACATTCTGGAAACCTGGTACTACAATGGCACCAGCAGTCATTGTTTTTACAGACAAATTCGCCCTCTGCATTACAACCAATGTAACTGAGAGCAGCTTGAACAAAGCGATTTCTCAGGTAGTCCGGTAACACGACTTGTAGTCCTTACAAAATAAGACAAACAAAATCACGTCTTCTTAAAATAATTGTCTTCTTCACACAAAATATAAATAAATAATACTTAATTCATTTTAAAAACAATTATTTTCATAAAAAGACAGGGGAAAGAACACAATTTACATGGAGAATACTTAAATAATTTCACTTGCTATTCCACTATTTTTTACTGATTTGTCCAAAAAAATGTTTCACAGCACATTATGCCATCACTATGGATGCAACTTTATGCAAAATTTTGGGAACAAGTTAACAAAATGAATGGATAAGTGAGTCTACTTAATTTCTACTTCAAGTAGATTTCCCTACCTATGGTATTTACATTTAAACCCTAACACTATTTTCTGTGATACTCCAAATAGATTCCCTAACATACACTCTGTGACATCAATAATATAGACTAACAATCAAAAATGTAATCGTGCAAAATTATTTGCTTTGAAAACATTTAGTTTTCAAAGAAAATAATTTGTTGAGTGTTGAGTGTTGAGAATAATTATTTAAACCATGCTATAGCCGATGCCTCTGAATTTTCATTGCACATACAAATATTTGAGTTAGTCTTTGTACACAGTTCATATTTTATGTCACAAAAAACCTTTTCACATTGTACAATATCCAAGCAGTTAAAATATATACATCCATCCATTTTCTAACTGCTTGATCCACTTCAGGATCATCCACTTCAGGGTCATGGATAAGTAAGGCATGGTACACCCTGGATGGGATGTCCATGTACAGTATCACAGGGCACAGTATCCTACATATATATATTGATGGAAAAAAATGCAGCATTGAGAATACTATAGTTATAGCTTATGTATTTTCATTAAAAAATGGTGTCAATTTGTATAAAGTCCTCTGACTGACAGCAATACAGCTTGTGTAGTGAAGCACTGCAAATTGCCAATCACACGAAAGCTCGTTAGGTGCACTTTTACACAATGAGGTCCAGGTAGATTTCTGTGTAATCCATAATGCCTCGAATATCACCAGAAGCAAGGGAGAGGGCCATTGGCATGTTGCAGGCAGGCATGTCATGTGCCAGTATTGCCAGACACTATTGAATAAGCCGCTCCACTGTGTCCTGACTGCAGAGAAGGTTTCAGCAGACCAGCAGGACAAATGACCATCCAAGATCCAGTTGCCCATGAGTGACCACACCAGAGCAGAACTGACACATCAGACTGGTCCATCTGAGAGATCATTACAGATTGGCCACCCGAACTGCTGCTGAAACAGCTGGCAGACACAATGCATTAGTGACAGTGAGGCTCCGTGCTGTGGGCCTTAGAGCAAGGCGACCTGTCAGAGGCCCTCAGCTCACACCTCCTAGACCTCACACATGACTGGCTTGGGCCAGACAGAGGCTGCGATGGACTCATCAGCATTGGTATCAGGTCCTCTTCATGGATGAGTCATTCTTCAGCCTGTTCCACGCAGACGGGAGGGCCAGAGTGTGGAGCAGGAGGTGTTGCATTTCTTTTTCCATCAGTATATATAATCTATTTAAGATATTTTTCTGGATAAGCAGAGTTTTATTTTTCATTTATTTTCTAGTACTTTTCAAGATAAGAAAGCCAACCTACCATTACGTAAAGTTCATTTTGATTTAAAACCTTAGCCAATATTATACTTGCCCTGATAATCTGGCTGTATTAAAAGCAAATTAGAACTGCTGGAGAGTGAGCAATGCAATCGAGCTTTAAGGAAATGGTCGACAGAGGGTGAACAAATTTGTAATTGTCAGTGTTAAACCCTTTATTATACTTCTTTATCCAACTCTTCCTTTGCTTTACAGCATTAGACTGAGTTCTATTCATGCCAGCAAAAAGTGCAACCTAGGCTAATTTTATACCTTGTAAATGAATTTTGTTTTCAGGACTCTGAACCAGAACAGAACTGACAGAATCCAGGTTGTCATAGTTACTGCATCCAAGAGGGCCTGTCCTCGTTTCAGTCACCTAAAGAAAAGAAAACATAGTCAAGAATGTTAAAAAAGCACTGTTTCCCAAAAGCTCTGAAGTAATTTAATATGCACAACCACATAGTGGAAATCACATCGAAAAAAAATGAACAATTTCCTTTGTCTTTCTTGAAACTAAAGAATATGGCATTATTGACATATAAAAGTATGCTGTTCGCTTTCTATCCTTGGTAGGTAAAGCCTTGTTGTAACAATAGAAGAATTCAATATGCTACATCTTTGTTCTGTCATTGTTCCAAAAAAGAACAAGATCAAGTTTGAAGTTAAACAGTAATAGGAAAGTTACTGAGTGATCTTTGTAACTGGCTATCACATATGAGATAATACTCAAAGAAATTAAAAATAAAATAAAAAAGTATCAACTATGTCAACAATGGACTTATATTTATATGGACTTTGGAAATACTATTAAGCTATCCCAAAAAAGCCAGGATACAATAGCACCTATGCCAGAGCCGATGCAAAAAAGTGGTTGTGTAATTGTGATAAACATTCCTGATTTAATTTGTCAGTATTAAAGCAAATGACCAATGGGTGAAGGGAAGAACTAAAGTAAAGCATATTTAATGAACAATTAATAAATTTGTAATGCCAGTGTGTGTCCTAAAAAAACGCAAACTACAAAATGGTGTTAGTTAATAGACATCTGGGAGAAGGTCGAATTCCTGTCTTGCACTTCAGTTCTCCTATACAGTATATAAATATCTGCCTGCTGCACACAACTCTACACATTTTTTAAGCACCCCTCCCTCCACCCCAAAGTACCCTTGCAGCATCCTCCCCGATTCATTCCTCATAAATCAGGCAGGGTTGTCATTTCCTTAGCCAGGTGAGTATTAACTATGCTATCCCTTTATATTCTTCAGCTCGCTCCATTATTAGAACTTGCCGAAACTACTGAAAAACGTCAATTTACTAAAACGTTACCACTGTAAATTTAGAACTTGGTGTTTACAAGAAATAAACAAGGCACATTATGATGAAACCAGAACTCTAGACAGTATTGACCTTCCAGCAATAACTGATGGGTTTGTAACAAATGCCAATTTATAAGAAAGGTGAAGGCCAACGGCAAAATAGGATTTTTGGGGTCTGATAATAGTAACTAGTGGTCCTTTGTTATAGTGCACAGTACTGACTACGCTAGTAATTGTGCTATAAATGCAAATAGATGTGAAAAGGGACCTAAATCACTCAAAAAAGAAGATACTTAAAAACCTCTAAAACTACAATTAAATGAACAACATTTTTATATAGCCCTAGGTTTAGGTCTATAACTAGATGCTTAAATTACCTACAGATATATACAAAGAGTTGTAAAATAAATATTTCTTGCTAAATAGTAAGAAAACAATCATTGTACACTAAATACAGATAATGCCACAAAAAATTATTTAGATGCAAACAATAAAAATTTGCTATAAAACAAACTGAATTCTTTAAGAAAGAATCTCAAAAATGAAAGTATCAAAATAATTACATCCTCTTACCCATTTCTCAAACAGCAATAAAGTTTCAGCATTCAGTTTTTCCCCTGTCCTACTTAAATACTCTCAACTCTCAAAAAAAACAAATCCAATATAAACCTTCATAAAATTAAAATGAAAACTTTTAAGTTCTATTCTAAAGTTTCTGAATATTTCTAAAATCTAAACAGAAGAATAGTGATGGCCAGCCCTTGTCCTGGAGAGCCAGTCTAGGAAAGTTTATAAGACACTTTAATAATCATTTTGCAAAACCTTTGAACTCATGTGAATTTTTGATTAACTTAATACATGATTTGTTTCAATTAAATAAGAAATGGCAAATAGTGGTGACTGCAAATGACAAATTATTAGTGTTCTCATTTCACATTATTTGTACTTAATTGAACAAATCATCTGCTTCAGTAGTCACAATTAAAATATTCTAGATGTTTATAAATTGAGGACACATATGGGTGACACTTTAATGGGGCATGAAATCTGCTGTATTGTGCATCTCCAGGAACAGGACCAGCAAGCCCTATTTTATTAGAATAATTGATGTGTAAAACTACGTAAGATTACATACTGTATGTAGAATAACCACAATTTACATAAAATGTGTTACTTTGCATCAGTTAAAAATCTGTTTTAACAACTATTAGATCATTAGATATGAGATACAGTATTTACTTAATGTTTCCTGATACTCCACCACCTATGAGTGCAATTCAGACACAAAGTCAAAGCAGTGATCCTCCACATTAGTAATTACTTTGGCACAGGGATTTGCATTGATGAACACCAGTGGACTACTCCAAAATGGATTGTGGTGAAATATCCATAAACCAGGAAATCTCTGTGGCTGAAGTCATTAGAAATATTATAGTTGTTATCAACAGATGAAGATGAGGCTTCATAAACGTCTATGGTCTAAGCAAAATGACAAAACACACAGGGACAGGAGCTTTGTTCTCCTTTTAGCATTGCATTAGTGTCTCCACAATCACAGGTCAATCATCCCTGACAAAGGCCTGATTTAAAACTACTGTAAATCAAGGTTACTCTGGCACATTGGAAGACAAACTGCCAGCCTCAGGGCAGATATATCTCTTGTTGTCACTTACAGATTATTCTCAGGGCTACAGTGCTTTCCTTCTATATTTCCCCACTGGGCCTATAAAAGTAACTGTATTGCCATTGCAGATTAATGATGTCTTGTACTTTTTTCTTTAAAAAGTCAGCCCTCCATTGTGTGCAGAAAACGTAATTTTTTTAAACCGACTGTAAGGTCAAAGCAAGAGAAAAACATACATCTTTGTTGTCTAAATTATTTTAATAGCAAGTGGAGTGATAGGATAGGAAAGAAATGACAGCTAATCAAGACATGTTTATTTTGAAAATTACATAAACAGCTACATTTAATTATCTAAAGCACTGCTTATTGCTGGTTTATAAAAATTTTAACGGTGCAATAGCTTTCAAATTAGAAAGGAAGATGGAAGCAAATCAGGATCCTGACACACACACTGCACACATTTACATTCAGTTTATTGATGCTTCCGCACAATTAATTAAATTCTAAGATCCATCTTTAGGGATCGGCAGATTAATTTCTAACAGAGACAGATGTCCAACTTAAAGGGAAAATTGACCAAATGCAAATATAGAGATGAATTTTTCTTCTGCATAAAAATGAGACCATCTGCAACAAGTCTCCAGTGGGATAAAAGCATAAGTTTCTCTTTTTATCTAAACAAAACCCCAAAACACTGACGTTTCCAGTCTTTTTAACTTGCCCTGTTTTAGTGGTTGGCATTATAAATGTCCCACTTAGATATTTTGTGTTTAAATTAATATATTAATGAACAAACTATGATGTTATGTATTTTTAATGATAATTTTCCTTTAAAAAGCTTAACGTTTTGATGTACAGTACATACTTTACAATCAATGTAGAATGCATTTTAATTGAATGAGATGCACACAGTAACTAAGCAGTGAATGTACACCACATGATGTCCAGTGGATGGGAACACTAAGCAGTCAAAGAGGAAGAGCAAGTTACAAGATCTCTTTCAAAAGACATTGCAGTTACTATGAAACTATATAATATAGTCTGATACTTTTAAATTCACTACCTTACTGCAAAAGGGACGTATTTAGTGACAGAGCAGTAAATACATACAACCTAAGATGGCATTTTTAGTGTTCCATGTGCTTTATGATGGCTTCAATACTTGCAAATATAAAAAGAAAAAATATTAAGTATAGCTAAAGTAGGTTCACACCCAAAGAATGCTCCACAGCAAAAACGTTGTATTTTTCTTCTCTTTTCAGCATCGAATAAACCTTTTACTTGTTCCTATTAAGTATAGCTATCACATTGACATTTTGTTTTAAACCCATTAGTTCAAAAGCCCAGATGTTCATAACTTAATCTATGAGGGCAATTTGTTGTTGAAGACATGGACTAGAATTTAAATGCCATGTGTCATAACTAACAGTATTGACAGTATTTTCTTGCTATTAAAGTATAAATGCATTACAGTATATGTGGTACAGTTGACCTGTAGTTCTTTAACTGCAGTGAGCATTGATGCCACTGCAAAGATATTCTGTATCTGTTAGGTAACCAATTTATTTTGTAAAATGGACTAACATTCTTTCGGGTCTTGACATGTTGGAAATTTATGAGCGAGTCCTTTGCATTTCCACAATCATTAGATTTGGAATACATTTGGTGACAGCTCTCAAGCTTTTCTCATTCTTTCCAATTTTAACATGTCAAACTAAATTTAATAAAGACAAGATATTCAAGTTGACAGTTTTTTTAGTATTCCTCCAAATTTATGCTTTCATTTCAAAAAGTAAATTGCTTTGACAAAGCTATTTTCTATGTATTAAAATTTCACATGTTCTTGAGATATTTCCTTACAACATTCCCACAGCATTTGGGTAGTCACAAACCTTTATTTCAGTAGCAAACAATTATTTTTTGTATAACAGTGTGTGATACTTTGAGGAGCTGGTAGAGGCAGGTTAGCTACTGTAGATGACTCCCACAATTCCCATTCTCCAGCTGACAGTGCAACAAGAGATACAGGTCAGCAGAAGTGTACAGTATAAAGCTAAAAGATCTCAGTGAAAAGATCAGAGGAATTCAGTGTTTGGCATCAGAAGCTGTATGTAACGAACAGTTCTTTCCAGACCCTATGCGGAGGACACAATCCGAAGAAGTGGGGAAACACTAGGAAAAAGTCATGCAGGAATACGGGGATGAAAACAGGGGGGCGTGTCCAAAGTGCGCTGGTGCACGGGGAAGGTGTGGCCGAGGCAAAAAATCCAAAAGTAATCCATAGAGGGAATCCAAAAACGCAAGAAAGTCCATAGCCAGGTGATCCATCCAAACAAGGAATTAAAAACATGAACCGGGTTGGAACCGGCAGACAAGGAACAGGAACAGAGGTTAAAACCTTAATGGGACCAGGCGCTTCCAGGTCCCTGACTCGCACGGTGCGGAAACTAGATGCAGAGCCAGGATGAACGTCAACGCCTGGCTTTTAAGATGGGCTGGGAACAGGGATCAAGTGCACAGAATTAAGTCTGAAGTGAAAGGGCTGGAGCACCCTTAAGGAGGAGGGACTATAATCGTGACAGTGTATACAGTATATTGTATGGAAAAAGAGTTAAAATGGGCGAGAAAGAAAAATAAATAAAAAATCAATACCAGAATATACCGTATAGGTGTTTTGATTAGATTAGTGAATAGTAAGGGACTAAAAGTGTTTAAGCAAAAGAGCTAGGCTTTTTGCTTTCTGCTTTGTTTGGTCTTTTTGTGTTGACATCAGTGTAAACAAATGGACCCCTGCACCAAACATAAACATCTCCAATGTATTGTATCTTATGGCTGAGACCCAGCATGAAGAGTCAAACTGTTGTAACCATCAGCCCAAAATCACCATAAGTGTTTAAAAATGTCTATTTTCTAATGCAGGGGGAAAAAAAAACAGCTTTACCACTTGAGAGATCTTTGAGTTTGCTGCTCCCAAGAGATGTCATAAGACATTATTCAGTATAACCCTCTAGAAATTCCAGCAATATTAAATTAATGTAATTCTTCTCATGTCATAAAACAGGAATTCTGTTGTATGCTCTGTCTTATATAAGCCACCTATGCTAATTTCTTGAAATGTCATTATTGAAACTCAAAACTAACATTTTATTCCACATTTAGATTGTTCTGTCATTCTGTCATCACTCCACCTCAAACTTGTGTTATATTTCACTGCATTAAGGTTATCCAACAATATTGCATATTTAAAAACCTGATGTGGAAGAGGGTTTCTAAACATTCAAATTAACATTTGATGTTTATCATTATTTTATTCTTTGGTCAGAGATCCACATATTACATCTAGGGATTTAAAAACAAATTTAACAAATCTTCAAAACTGTTCAGCATCGTAAAAGCCTTTGAAACAAATATTTTGATTTCCAGCCTTTGTCTCTAAACTTAATTTGTCTGCTTTCCTACAGAAATAAGGGGAAAAAATGGTCGCAATTTTATTCCTTACAGCTTGTTCTTGAATTGCTTGACAGATGAGCCAAACAGACATTGTCAGAACCAGTGGCTATATGCCCTGCGTTGTAGCTTTATCATTTAGTTTGCCACTGTCTATAAGACATGTATTAATAGTTATTTTTCTAAATCCTACCTCACCACACATACATCTTTTTTTTAAAGGGTTATGGCACAAAAAGGACAGTTTACCATTCCAAGGTCCTCTAAAAACCCTTTTGTGTAAGTAACAAACTGATAGTAACATATACAGTAACACTTTCAACACTGTATTACAGTATCTGGTAGATATTTAGGATGTCTGGCCTACTCCTGGAGTCACAATTATAACTACATACAGTACAGTATAGAAAACCTATTTTCATGCAAAATATGAAAGAATAACTTACAAAGTGAATCAATCTTTATTAACCTTTCAAAACAAGATGGTTTTGCTGGCATTTTAATGCAAACAGATGTACACACTCTAGGCACTCTGGCACACAACCTTAGCAGTTTACTACCGTCTCTTTTTGTTCTGTCAGTCCTAATTGTAGTCTAAACCATACTATATTTTATGCTATTTGTAATTTTGATTGACTCATTCATTTTTTTCAACTTATGCAGTCATGCAATTGAGTCTCATTCTATAAGTTTTAGCAGAACTTGTATGGAACAGAACAAGCTTGTTTTTGCCATTTTTACAGTACATACAGTACCTGCTACTAATTACAAAATGTTTTGAAGGATATTCCACGGTGCAAAGAAATCTATATACCTGTTTATAACTGCTTACACTGCAAGTTTGATAATCATTTTCCATGATACATGTGACATACTTTAGTGAAACAATCATTTACAGTGTATATATATAAAAAAACAATCTAAACTAAAAGATAAGTTTAAAGTGTAAGTGTGATGTTCTCAACAGAGAACCTTTCACTTAGTGGGATTTCTGCCAGGACTTTTCATTTTCAGTGCATCTGAAAATGATGTAATCAGCATGATTTTCCTACTGTACATAGACAAGCACTGATGCAGTGAAGAGAGAGTTACTGGCATTGGTTCCAATGTATTTTACTTTTCCTACACCAATTATACTTCATACACCAATAAAACCTCCCCAAAGCACTGTGATTTGTAGTATGTTCTATGTACTGTATCTGTTTCTTAGGTTTTGTCTCACTAACTGTTCTTATTATGGACATTTGCAATGTTTTCTAGAATATCCATCATGGCAGGCTCTTATTCAGGCTCAAAGAAGTCTATTTTGTTTTCATATACAGTAATACTACAAAAATACTGTAGTTTCATACATGTTATAGTTAAGAGATTTTGATTATAGGATTTCATTGTAATTTATTCCCAATATAAAATACTTATTAATTTAAGGTGGGTAGCTGCGTCAGTATGCGTAGGCTGCAAAGGAACAAGTAATAGGTTTATTCCATGCTGAAAAAAAGAAGAAAGAGAACACAACGTTTCGGCCGTGAAGCCTTCTTCAGGTGTGACACCTGACACACCTGAAGGTGTCACACTTCAGGTGACACACCTAAAGAAGGCTCCACGGCCGAAACGTTGTGTTCTCTTTCTTCTTTTTTTCAGCATGGAATAAACCTATTACTTGTTCCTTATTAATTTAATACCCTTATTATTTACCCTCTAGAATGTTATTTACAGAATATAAGAAATGCCTATCTATTTACCTTGTTTGGCTACAAGCTAATTGATCCCAGGACAACAAGGCTTTTGCAGCATGTCTGGGTAACTTGCTCCAAACCTAGTGTAAAGACGTGTCTCCTGTTCCAATTTGTAAGTGCACTTCTCTATAGCTTCCATTTCTGTCCTCTGGTTTATGTTTCAGGGTCAATTCTGAAGATTCCATGGGGCTGGTTTTGACAGTTTATTTGAGGATTTTGAATACCGCAATAAGTTACCCTCATAGTCTCCTGTTCAAGACTAAAAAAATATTTTCACCTTTCAGAGTAAGCCATTCCACTGACGCCACAAAAGTGACTGATTCAGGTGCTGCCTTATCTTTTTTGTAACATTCTAAATGGGGTCATACTAGTGCATTGTAGAGTCCTTTGCAGCTTTTATAATGTTTGCAAATCCTCCTATCTTGGTATCATCTGTGCTCTTAAAACCGTGAAAACCTTATTCTCATTCAGCTTTTTTCCTCAGCTTCTTTTGTTTTCACAGGAACCAGTTTTGTGAATCCATTCTCTTTTACTTTACATTTTGTTGTAGGTGAAATCCCAACTTTTCCTTACAATTTCTCTCAAACTATTTTTCCTTCTTATTACTATACTAAACTATATAGTAATTACTATACTAAAAATTACTATAAATAAACAATCATTACATTCTGTAAACCCACTTATTATACTCTGCTCCTATACTTTCTGTCATTCTTCCCTTTCAGAAGAACTGGGCAATCAAATTTTACATTGTACTTCAAAGTTTCACAGATAGTGAACCCTGATATAAGACTAGTTATTAAAACTGCATTTTAAAGTGATTTAGTAAGTAGAATTCCACCAAAATCTACAAATTGTATTTTCTTTAGAAAGGGAAATTAAATAGATGTGTATAGAGGTACTGTATGTGCATTTATTTGTAATATCTAAACAATTGATCAAAGTCACTCTAATTTGGAAGATTGGACGTTATCAATTTCTAACCTGGCTGCAATACCACCATGATCTCATCAGAACGTGGAAGCTGTGCAAGGCTAGGTCACATCACATCAGTCCTGGGATGGGAGACTAGGTTGCTACAGCAGGAAGTGTTGGTATACCAGTAAACAGAACTTTTCTCTCTGAACCAGAATGGTGACTGGGGACACTGTACACTATAGGAAGTGAGACATTAAAACTGAAGTCCTATTGGGTCATTAGAGAGCCCATGGCACATTTTGAAAGAATAAGGGTATTTGAGAAGGCACCATGTAAATTTATGAATTACTGAATAAATGAAAGTATTAACTTTATCATTTTTATTAGTGGCTTATTATCAAGTTGGCACCATCTATTGGTTTAATACTTTCACAGCCTGCAATATTAACTAAAGAGGCTTTCACAATTCCTCATTTTTAAAACTTTTGTTCACAATATTTAAGATGATATAACCCAACTATACTGTGTAATTCATTCACCTGAAACATCTTGGTCAACTGCACTAAACAAGAAGTCAGTGATTTAAATTTGGACTCAAAGGTGGAATAAGTCTCAATATAAATCAATGGGTAACTTACATTACAGAAGTAAATCACCTTTAAAAGCTCTAGTTTATGTCTGCCACCCCTGTTCGCATTTCTAGACTGGGGTCCATGCACACTGTTATGTTAAGAAATGATTTACTATTGGCAGTGCACAAAATTCTCTGCATAACTCATCCATTCATTAGTGTTTGACACCTAACTCATATTAGAAATGGCTGACAAATGAGGTTAGCTAGCTAAGAAATTATCGAGATGGAACAGATAATTTATCAGCCAGATCCATATTTGTAGTGGCACAATCCCATAATCATTTTTCTCTGCAGAAGAAATGTATATTTCTGTATGTAAATGTATGTTCTCAAAATAATGCTTTAAAAAACCAATTCTCACATGACTGCAAAAAAAAACAGTGTTCTTTAAATACTACCCTGGTTTACATTACTCATGAGCAACCCGGGATTCCATTTTGATCTCTTCTAGAACTTAAATGTTGTTGATGACATGCATATTTTCCATCAGTCACATTTACTGTCTCAAAAATAATTGCTCTGTAGAGGATGTTTTCCCCATTCATCTTAGATGAAGTGCAAAACATATCCAGTGCTATGACTGAAGATGAGGAATCACATTTACAAATGAAACCTGTGGGTGTGTACTAGTACGTAGTATGGAATTATTGTCATTTGTTCAAGTGAAGACACAGAAATCTCAATAGCAAGTACAGTTTCCAGTACTTATCTATGGTCTAAAAAAGAAAATTAAATGTAAAATAAAAGGTTTTTGTTATGTAATACATAAAAAGCATTGGATAATCTATCCATCCATCCATTTAGATTTTTAGATTGATTTTACCTTAATGGCAGTTGAGGCAATCTGAATGTGGTGAAGCTTGTGAAGTGTACTTTCCCTGTCAATAAAATAAGAGGCTGCAAGCTGGTGAAGTGTCTCAAGAGTCACTGCAGTACTGTTGGAGTCCCCTACATCCAATTTCTTACTCAGTTTTCTCTTATCCACAAATATAGTCAAAGATTCTTCACCTGCAAAATCAAATGATCAATTAGTTCCTGAAATGTACCATATGCTGTATATAGCATTACTTTTAATATTGGTATTGTAATTATACCAAGAGGCAATAAAATGCAAGAACATGTTTTAAAGAAAAAAAATGTTCAATGGGTTTTCAATGGCTTTTGCCTCCATACTGAATTAAAATTCCAGGTTAGAGGAGTGTTTTTCCATTTGAAATGCCATAGTTCAGACACTATGTGCAAAGGTTGTTAAAATGCACATTCACTGTGCACAACCCAGCCCTACGAAAGCACTGCATTGTCTTCCAGACACCACAATTACCAAATATTAGAAGGACTAGACACCTGGAGTGTTCATGAATGTGGCAGTAGTTGGTTGTATTTCTGTGTGCACTAATCAGCCATTAATCTGTCAGACTGCATTGCAATGACTGATAGCATTAGCGATTACCTTGCCCTAACACCCCATGTGTCAGCATAACAAGGTAATATGGTTTCAATTGGCCAAATCAAGAGGAAATGCTGTCATCAGGATTTGAAACAGGCCAATTAGTGACAGAACAGTTTGTGTATGGAATGCAGGTAGAACTCTAAGACTCAGTTCTTGAGAAAAGTGTGAGGCTGGGACATTTAGCTGACTGAAACCAGGATTCCCTAAGCATAACTAGACAGACTTGTTAAGCAACCTAGGTAGTTTTGGCTTTCAGCAAAACAGTGAGTCATGTGATTTTCTAAGCACGTGCTGTCTTGTAGTGACCAGTACCTCTAATCAGACCTAACCCTCCTGTAGGTCAGGACCTTGAAATATGGAAAAAGAAAATTGCCTAAATAAGTGGCAGATTAAAGTAACCTGACTGCCTGTTCCTCCGTCTTATGTATACAATGACTATGCTGTGAGAACAGAATTTTAAATTCGGCAGATCCTAAATATGACAACAAAATACGCTTGTCCAAAGACATCTAGAAGACTATACAGTAGTTCTTGGTTCTTTAAGCCTTACTGTCATTGTAGCCTCAAGATGTCATTTTCTCTGAACTGAGGATTAATATGATACCAATTCAACCCCTTTGCACAGAGCTGTAATGCTGAAACGTATTTATTTAGTGGAGGAGGCATGATGGTGTGGGGTGTAATTAATGTTCAGTTTTAATCAAGGTACAAGGTACAGGGCTGTTCTATAGCCTAATTCAATGTGGAGAACATTTTATGACTAGTGCTCCCTTCATTATTCATGCAACTTTGGAGACATGTACAGTAAAGTTTCCTAAAAAAAAAAACTTTCACCACACATGGCCAAGGTTACATAGGCATTATTCAAACACAATTTTTAAGTACTGGATTTAAGGATTGGATTTACATAAACCATGTAGAAATTAAACTTAACACTAAGTGAGATTTGACAGTAGCATACACAATCACAGTCCATCACAACCTTGCAGAATTAGCATTTGTGAGACATCTGTGTTACCGAATGTCTTTCAGGTATTTTTTCAGGTTACAGGGTGTATATCTAGGTTTCAGTATTTAAGTTATTTGTTATTCCACAGCCAATCCATGCCATGGTTTACTATCATTGTTTTCCCTTTTTTTTAAAATTAATATATGCAATGACATATGTCATATGAACCTTCAATGAAATCAGAAAATGGCACTTGTTCAACTACATGTTTGTTGCCTCTCAATATAATTGAAGTATTTGCCACACATTATGAACAACAAATTTAGAGTTTTCTACCTCCCAATGTGGATGACATCAAAAAATGTGTTCCATATTTCTTGATAATATTTTCAGTGATCCTTTTGAGACTTGGTCTGCGTCCCAGTAGCCGGATATTCTGCATGAACTCTGGATCCAGAGGCAAAGAAAGGCCATTGTAGTCTTTCCTTTCAAGTGCCAGACTGTTGACTTTCCACCGACCAAATTCTCTAGAAATGAGATATTGATAAATATTAGAAATTAGAAACAGATAAATATATATACTGTATATAAGAAGGCTTAATGCATGTTTTTTTATTTTGAGTAAATATATAACATTCCTGTTTTTTACTTAAAATCAAAATTACAGCTTCCATACTAACATAATTACAAATTATAAATCTATTTTTTTTACATACTATCGATAAAAATGTCTTAATGTGCACTTCATTACAAAAATGTGAACAAGTAAATGTAGAGTTCACCACCTCCATATACTATTAACAAACCACCACTATCCCAGGTATTCATTGTAATTATACCTCAAAATTTCTGTTTTTACCAAAAGATCTGTATTTTTTCTTAAACCAGTTGACTGAAATCACCAAACTGCAAAAACTAACTTAAACCCATTTCTTGTTAAAATTAAATAAATAAACATGTGTGACAAACTGTACTTTTACACTTTTACAATTAAGTGAGGCAGAAGAATGACCTCTGTTGCTTAAGACTGAGTTAGTTGAAACTGATTATCATTTCAATCAAAATATCATGCTGCTCCAATCCAAGAATAATGAAGTAACAAACCCATCACCTATTGGATAATTACAAAATATCCACTGATAATGATGGACAATTACAGCCATTATACAACTTGTGTGTAAAGATAAAGGTAATTATAACTGATTTACATATCAGTACATAATAAATCAAAACTGTAAATATGGTATAGTTGTAGCATTTGTTATACAGTTCTTGAAACATGAATACATACTATAAGCAAATTGTATACATACCGTATGCATTGCAATTATGTGAACTTCATATATGCAGGTGTCAAAAGGTAATACAGTACATGGACATCAACAAGTGAAATACAATGAGCCTTACTATAAATCTTAAAGAATGTAATTGCAGTTTTATTCATGTAACTAAGATATTAAGATATAGTTTCAGTGAAATTATTTAAATCCACTCACATTTAAACATACTTAACCAAATTAGAATATTAGAATAGAACAAACAGAATGCTCAATTTGAGTGATGTACTGAAAGAATTGCTGGCCTTTGCCCACTGATTTCTCAAAACCCCAATAATAAGCATTAAATGCTATAAAGCACTTTTTTCCAAATAAACAAATGCCACAGCATGGCAAAGAAGTCCACAGAGAAAAATAATATTCATAAACTACAGTATTGAAGCTCTGAAGCTGGGGTCTCTCTCCAGTAAAGTAATTATGATGACAAAAGGAGACCTGGTACTGTAGATGTGCACATACTATGTATAAAATTATTTTAGAGGAGAAAAAGCCCAGATATGTAATGGAAGAGGAGAAAAAAAGTTGTAAACGTGGCTACTTCAGAAAAGCAAGACTAAAAGACTAGCTGAACAAAGTGCTGCTAGTGGTACTGAAAAATGCAAGGGTCTAGGCAAATTAACCAATAAAGAGTAAATGTTTGGTTAATTCATTAACCAATAAATGTAGTGAATGAAGGGGGTACAACAAAATATTGAAACAAAGCAATATAATTTTAGTATCATGAAGATAATGTTGTGTGTCACTTATATGTATTTTTTACATAATTATAAAGCTGTTTATGAGTGGTACAGAGGTCATCAACTGCTTACAAGGAAATTGTCTGCTGATTAAGTTACTCTTAATCAAAAGCAACAAACACTTCTATTTAAAAACACTTGGAAAATGAATAATTGTTGACGCACTAACAATGGTGCCATGCTGTTGCATTTGTTGATCATTTGTTGATTTTTGTTTTTAATAACAAAAATGGCTTGAAAATGTTCAAAAATTGACTATTATCTAAAAAAACAGTTCATCAAGTTTAAATGTAGTACAATTACACAGTACCGGTAACCATAAAAAAAGTAAAATCAGAATCAGTCAGAAACAAACACATTAGGAAGAAGTAACGAAAACCACTGAAACGTGTTATATTTCAAGAATGATAGAATTAAATATCTCACTTATGCTATAACCCTTTTTGTAATTAATCACAGCTCCATTCAACCAAGTCACACAATTATGTACATCTTCTGATTACTGTATGTGTCATCTACATCTTAATGTTTTTACAATAAGACATTATAAATCTGCCTCCGCTGTACATGAATTGCACTTTTAGTCTCAGTACATTTTTCCTCAAAAGTCTAAAAGCATTTTTTTATTTAGAAAGTGTTCCACTCAATGATTTTATGAAAAAAGACAGTGGATGCTCACTAAAAGCATACATACAACACCATGGCACATAACTTAAGGGAACTGTCACAGGGGGTTTGATTCAATGATTTTTATGTGCATGCTGTATTTTAGCATTCTGGTATCAGGAAAACCATTGCTGAGTTCCAGAAATTGACTGACAGGCATTAAAAATGCAATAAACGAGTACTGGAACCAGTAGCACTGGTTGGTATTGTTATGCTTCTCAGTATAAACTGTATGAATAATAAAAGTTATAAAACACCATATACCATGAAACTTAAGGCCACATTGCAGCAGCACTGAATAGAATGTGTCAATGTCCATGACCTCACCAGAAGAATTACTGTAACACTTGAAAACTGCTGTTTCTCAATAGGTATAACACCTCCATCAGCTGCCACGTCAAATTTTGTGCACTTATCTTGCATATTGCAGGATTATGACCATACTTCATGGATTCTTCTTGACCCCTCAGCTCAAATACCTTTGACAACCCTTGTGCAACAGGCATGGAATTTAACCTTGAGAAAGGACTCCCACCAGATTCAACGTTTGGTTGACATCATATAAATGCAAAAGGGTATTCAGCTTTTAATTAGTAGAGGATGACCTGTTTTACTATCCTCTTTCATTCACCTGAAGGAGAATTTTATACCAATAAATATAAAATAATCCTTTGTATTCATCAAGCCTACTGCTCCATTTATGTTGTCCTGTAAGTAGAAAAATTGACTTTGGATATTAAAAAAAATATTAAAGCCATATTTAGTGTTACCAGTTTCATTTCAGCATGCCTGTAATGTGACTAAAATATTTTGATGCCGCTTCATTTTTTATACATTCTTAATTTCAAATATCTCTCTCCACCAGAGGGCGCTCATGTACTGTACAGCAGGACTGGTTCTATTCTGTTGCACCAGACAAAAGGCCAACTGAGCAACTGTACATATTCACAGATGTAAAAGGGTTGTAAACAACTTCAGTCTTGTATAGACAATATACTGGCAGTCCTATATGGCTTTCATAAACTCAGACTTGCTGCAATTAAGGATTTGTGTAGGTAAATGTGAAAGTACATCTTACTGTAACTGTACCTGTAGTTGAGCATCAATTTCTTTTCAATAATGTAGAATACTCTTCTGCTACAATAAAGGAATTTTTCAACCAAACCTGCACCTATTGTTTTATTACATTTATGTATGATACTGGTTTGCTGTATTGGACAATAATTTAAAGTCACTTTTTTTCCAGACAAAATAATTGAAATCAAGTGAAGTTAATTATTGTTTAAAACTGAGAAAGTTGAGTGACAAACGATACAATCATGATGGTTAGGTAACTCACCTGTAAATCTTGTATTTGGTCGTAAATCCCTGTTGGTACCTTTCCAGAAATTCAGTGAATTCTTGTGAATGATGAAAAGGCCCTTTATCAGAAAGGAGCCACCCCAAGGATCCAGCAACATTACTGGAACTTGCTGCAATAGCTAAAACCCAGCAATGGAGGCTTAGTGTAATGCACTCCCATAGAAGCATTAGAAATACCAGTTTAAAAACAATATACCAGCAGGTCATGCTCCACCCTGGGATTCCACATTCTCTCAAAACGTCTCCTATTACCTATGATGATAAAAAAAACTCATTATTACTCTTCAAAATAAAACAGTTGTCTAATGTTTGTAGAACTCCAAAAAAAAAGACTATTGTAGCATCCAGGCTTCAGATGCCATAGTGTTGTAGTATTTATCCTTTTATATTTTTATTTTAGATTAATAGTTTGGGGGGTTTTCCCCGATTAGAAAAAAAAATCGTCATTAGTACGTTATTTTTCACTCTCTCTACCAACAGCGCTTCATCGGTTAAGCACTTTTAGGAGTTTTTACGGCTTATTCATACTCTTAAAGAATAGACTACAGTACTAAAGATGAGTAAAAAAAAGTGAGTAAACAAAAATGATCCGCAAATGCGCGTTGTTATATAAGCGCTATCGTTATTACTATACAATTTTAAATGCACTCAAGAAGGCTTATCCATTTTACCTCAAATGACAGTGTAATCTTTTTTGCAGTATAGTTTATGTTACTGTGCATATACAGCTCTTACCTCATTCGGAATCAGTTTCTTCATATACTTTAAGGAAGTTTAGTAAAAACAATGAGAATGCGTTTTACCACTAACATCGTTACTATAACTAAGACCATGCATTGCTGTAAAACGCACTTCAAAGTGACTTCACGGAGCACACACATACGATTATTTGTAATGTATCAGAACAGTTTAGTTTTAAAACATAGAAAACATTAAAACAAAAAAAAAAGCTGCAAAAGTATTTTAAAGATGTCTTCGGAATGCCTGCTCAATCCGCTTGTATTTCCAAATTTTCATAGGTATTCCCCTGCTGACAAATTCATCTATGCAACATCCATAAACGTAGGTGCAACACACCTGCAGTTCATTGTCTCACAGAAGAGCTGAATATAATTCCTTTATAGTAGAACTTTTGATGATACAAGAATTAATATTAGGCTCAATTCCATTCGATTTAGATTAAGACCAATAAATGCTACTTCATGCTGTCTTAAACAGAAACTAACAATTAATGTCTTGATCCTTCACAGTAGTCTGAAAGCTTTTACTGCAGCTGCAAAAAAAAAAAACCTACTCCTGTGACAGTGCTCTCCGCGGCATGTGCTTCTGCTGCTGCTGGCTTGCTTTTTTTGCACTGTCAAACTTCCAATTTATTCCAGAGCTCTCAGTCCTATTGGCTGAGAAAAAAAAAGAGAAGGAGGGCTTTTATGTCATATCAGGTTGTTTATAAGCAGGTGGCAAGCGGGGTTGATGGTTTCTCTTAATTTTAAAACTAAGATTGAAAACTACCTACTGTAGAACAACAAAAACAAAAACCTACAGTATTGCAGCGATCTGTTTAATGAATATTAAACACCCATTTAAAATGCATATTGACGTATTTTGCAGAACTATTATTAATAAAATTGTACCTCAAATATGGGTTTTATTAGAACAGGGATACATAAATAATACCTTTCACTGCACTTCTAAAAAGAAACGAGTATTTTTTAGAAAACGACATCAGAATGGAGCACAAAGCGTCCTGGTAAATTCCATTAAAAGAAAATAAGATGAAACTTCAGTATCTAGGGAAATTAGTTCACTTTCCCCATCCCCGTTGTATACTGTATTATTTTGTAATCAGCACAAGGTTTGGAAGACAAAATTACATTAAATACCATTCAATTAGTTGTACTGTAATGACATACGTCTACGATTAATTTAAAAATGTTTCACATTTCAGAGTTAAAACAGTTGCTTTTGGAATGAGGCAGATTAAAACTGACGCACACTGTCAAGTCAGGGATTTGCTTGCTTTGCTGCACAAAACACAACCATCCCTGGGCATAAGTGCAAAGAACCTTAAGTAATATAGGGACAGTTTCCATTGACATCATCTCAGGACCAAGGTAATGTTTTAATATTACTGTTTTGCTAGGCGACACGCCATTGTTCTCCTGCAACACAATTTGCTAAAGTCTTATTCTGTGTCGTATTACATATTGCGACCAACATCTGTTTTCTCAGTGTTCCTTCAAACAAATGTGGAAACAATGGTGTCTGGGGGGAAATGGAGGTGAGAAGAAGTACCAAACTGTTCAGTCTGAATACACAATTATGAGGATCTTACTCGACCACAGGAAAGGCAAGACTATTGATTATCCATTGATTGCTGCAGACTGACAGCGAAAGGAACAGAAGTAAATGATATAATCATTGGAAGAAAATCAAAGCAAGTGTCCAAACAAGATTTTAATCTGCAAAGAAATAAATGGCTGATGGGACTGAACAATTTATTATGAGCAAGCCAGTTGGGTGGAATGGGAATTGTGTGCTAATTTTGTAACTTATTTCCTATGCTGATGCTGAAATGGGGATGGCTGGTTAATTGGAAACACTGAAAGGAACAACATTTTGTCATCACCGTTTACTATCCCAGAGATTCAAAGTAATTCTGAAAAGTAAATGTTCACATAGGCGATAGGCTGTTCATTTTTTGTATTTTGGGGAAAGCATAGTGATAATAATTTAACCAGCCTGCAGCTTGACAGTTGCTTTAGAACTTAGTGAAGGAAAATATTTTAATCATTGAAAGCATTCCCTTGTTATATTTATCTGAAACAATTGATTGTTACAAAATATATCAATGTTTATAACCATGCTAATAGAAGTTTTTTTTTACTTTATTAGTATACAGAAAGAAACATTATACACTTATATTTGAATAATGTATGAAAACGTAGTTCTTCAATTAGTACTCTACAGATTTATAAACGACAAGAATCTCCACAGTCACCTTCTTCATAGGATCACTTGATGGCCAATACAATTTTGTCATCTTGGTTCTGGCATTTTTTAAACAACACAGCATTGCTGAGTGCTACATCACCATACCATTTTTTAGGCTATTAATTATTATTGGCTGCCAAATATTTCAAGCTTTTCTGTGCATGTCACAGATTTCCCTGGTTCTGGAATATATCACCTACGCTTTAATGCATCCAAAATAATGACATCCTTCTGTTTTTTCTTGCTTAGACATATGCACACAACACTAATAAGCAACTTCAGAGTGAAAAATAAAGACTACTTGGCTTTCAGTTGTCAGAAAACATCCTCTGCATTTCTTTCACTGTAGTAGATTACCCTCTATGATTAAGCATTGTGCTTTTAACTGTAATTATGTTTTATTATAATACTTAATATACTTTGTATCAGGTTATTATACTGTGTATGCCTTAGCATGTTAAATACATTGTATTTAAGATTTAGCAGATTATTTTAGTCAGTTCTGGTTTTATTACAGAATATATTTTATTATGATAATAAGAACAATTCTGGAAGGCTACATTGCACTTTTTTAAATTCATTTCTAAGTAAAGTTGTATCTACAAGAAGTTTTAACAAGTTTAATGCCAAAAAGGAAATGTAATGAAAATGTGATGGGAGGAGAAGGATATTTAGATAGAGCTGTATCTGAGCCAATATTTCACTAGTTGAGTAACTTTTTGCATTCCAAATGCCCTCAGCTCTGTATAGCAGGCTGTGCAGTCTAATTAGTTGTTAAAAGTATATATACAGTATGTGTTACATAACCAACAAAAATAGTATTTATAATAATCAGGCTTTTAAATTGTACAGTTAAATCTCCTCTGAAATCTTTTATACAGACAATTTGGGTATGAATGTTAATTATATTTTGTGGTACCAAATGTGATACAACAAATGTGGTATCTGGAACCATCTTATGACTTCTGATTTTGTTATTTGTGCATACAGAGTTAGCAGCCATAGACAGTAAATACAGTAGCTAACTGTGACCACTGAAACTGTTGCATAAGAACATAAGAACAATTACAAGCAAGAGGAAGCCATTTAGCCCTTTATCCCTTTTGATAGTAGCTTATTGATTCAAGGATTGCATTGAACTGTTTCATGAAAGGAAGCCATCATATCGGCTTCAATAATATGTTTGGGGAAGTTGCTCTATACTCCCACAGCCCTTAGCTTAGAGAACCGCCTTGTGTACCCAGTTTTCAATGCACTTCCATGTGGTTTCTACTTGTGTTCTTTAGTTTTCACCACTTATTCTGAAGAAGTCCTCAGCACTGACTTTATCTTTGAGGATTTAGAATATTTGTATTAGGTCCCCTCTTAGACTTCTCTGTTCAAGATTAAAAAGATTTGGTTCTTTTGCAGTAGCTTTTCATTGTAGAACATTCAAATCTAGGAACTGATTTCACAGCAGCAATATCTATTTTGAAACAGGGTGATGATGAATGTCCTCAATATTCTTAATTTGGTCTTTCACAATTTTAACATAACATTTATTGATTTGAAATCTACACCTTTGGCTTTACATCCAAACATTTTGTCTCCCCTCATGTTTCTTACCCACATTCACTACAACATGATAAAAATGTGTCATCATAAACTTTTTGTTTCTACAACGTCAGATAGTCTGGTGTTATCTGCAAACCAGAATCATTGATATAAAGTAAATTATGAAGAGCAATGGTCACAGTACTGAGCCGTGTGGTACTCCACTAATTTCATTACTCCAATTTGAGTATCCCCTCTTATCTATACTGTTTTTTAATTATTATCCAGTCCTAAATCTAAACACTCATGGTTTCCTGAATGTCTACCATTTGCAGTTTAAGAATTTTTATGTGGAACCTTATCAAAAGCCTTCTGAAAATCAAATAACCCATATCATATGACCTGTGTGTAGCCACTACTTTGACAAACTTGTAAGACAAGACCTACCTTTTCTAAATCCATGTTGACTGTTCCCTAGGATAACATTGCCATAGTGGTGATCCTCTAGTTTTAAGATTTTTTTTTTATACACCACTAGACTTCATCATTGATTAACAAAAGTACAGATTTGTAGAAAGTCACAAGAGGACAGGGCAATAAAGTCCA
The DNA here is from genome assembly GCF_040954835.1 of Lepisosteus oculatus. NCBI lineage: Eukaryota > Metazoa > Chordata > Actinopteri > Semionotiformes > Lepisosteidae > Lepisosteus > Lepisosteus oculatus. Next base: position 12,962,878 of record NC_090704.1, on the reverse strand, counting down.
GTTATGGTAATAAGCATAACGGTATTGTCAAACAGCCGTAATGAATAATTCGTTCCTTGCCACATGAACAAAAACATAATAAAATAGAATTGCTGTATAATTTAAAGATAATGTTTTTTTAAAAGTCAGTGTCAGGCATAGTTGCTCTAATTTCTAATTTTTCTACTATTACAAAAATCCACATTTCATTTTTTGTACCATTACGGGAATCATAATAGGCCGTTTAGTCAAAAGCACCATTTTATGATCTTGGTTACAGAGATACCTTTATGTAGTGTGTAATGTTGTTTGTAAGATAAAGCCTCTGCAAATGTAATTTTGAACAATGAACAAAAACTATTTCATTCATGGATGACATTAAACATTTTCATTTTTCTCCTCTCCTTCTAGATGTTGTTTGAAAGGAGTCATTCTCTTTAAATGACAAAATTATTATATTTCTATATGATGACAGATATTATAAATATATCACTTCAAATTTACTTTATTTTGGTCAAAAACAAGTACTGTACTTTTCAACTTGCAGGCAAACCAACACTTTTGGCACAGTTTGCTGGTTTTGGAGGTGCTTGTATGCTAAGGTTCAGAGAACCTCGATTCAAAACTCTGTGCAGGACATAAACTTTCAGCTTCATTACAATTGAGGGAAAGGTGTTTCATAGATACATTAATTTAGTTATCATAATTACTTTTGCCGTTTAAGAAGATTTATTTACTATTTTATATACATACTGTAATTAATTCAAATTGGCTGATTTGAATTTATGTTAATTAATTTGAGTTCATTTTAAAATGCTCTTTAAACATTTTTTTTTTTGCTCTGTCATTCTGTATGTGAGGTCTTACAACAAAACTGGTTAGGTAAGACATTTCCTAACATTAGAGGACTTAGAACTACATATTAAATTTTAAAAGAGTACCCATCCTCAATATACCCCATCATTTACTTTTAATTTAGACATTACCGTTACAAAACCAGAGCTCCATTTTTTCCTCAAACAAATACATTTATGAATGTTGTGCGGGTTTTGGAACTGGTTAACCTTAGAGTATTATTCACCTCATAACAAGCAATATATTACTTCAAGGCTTTAAGGCATTGTTTCTTAATTTGCATAAGCCTTACTGCCAGTAGATTTATAAAAGCGACCCACTACAGAACGCAGAAGTAGGAAACACATCACTTTTCTATGTTGGACCAGGTGCAAATCCACTGCACAAAAGAAGGAACAGAGAACCCAGTGTTCCTTTAGTACAGAATGTTGAAAGGTTTAGAAAGCTGGAAACAGTGAAGGTATTTAGAATCCAAACCCAGCAAAGGAAACTGCTATTTAAAGTTCAAGTGAAAAACTGTGAAGTAATGGGAGCAATCCGTACAGAACGAGCCTTGTGTTTATAAACAAAATTTAGCTTTCTTTCTAGTTAACGAAATTGAATAGGTTTGTTTATGTGTAAAACTTGTATCAGGTAAAGGTATGCTACTGTAAATATGAAGTAACTGTTTGAATAGTTTCTTTGTATCAACAGTATTTTACACAATAGTATCCAATTTTTTGTGGCGGGTTATATTTGTGAATCTGAAAATAAAGTTGAGTGTGTACTCAAAACACTTGAAATCAACATCACATTCTGGGTGTTGAAAGACAGACTCTCTTTGTTGTTTTACAATATCTATTTACAAAACATTAATTAGCATTCCAGAATCATCAATAGCAGAAATCTCCCAGTCTGCGGCATGATCTGTATTAAATTTTATTTCTGGATTTTGAGGTGACTAAAGAGTCCTATTTTTAATTGGTTTGTACATCCAGAGACCAGTTGCTCCTTCAGGAAGAGAACGATGGGATTTTATTCCATTTTCCCCTCCATTCTTTTCACTCTGAAGTGTGGATATAGTGCTGTTCTCATGTTATAGGGTTGGTGGTTTCCCACCAGAGAGGCAAGCTTCTCCCAGTTTTTTTTTTTATATTATAGTCTGCTCTTTCAGGGAAACAATGAGAGTTAACAATTGTTTGCCTAATTTGTATACTTTCCTTCATCATTCTAAATACAACGTAAACAGTAGGATCTTGACATTCACGAGGTAATAAAGGGTTCAGTGAAGACAATAGGTCAACTTTCAATAATCTCCTACAGTAAGTATGGATAAAAGACATAAGTAACCCTCCCTTACACTATAATTAATTGAATAATGTTGGCTTTAAGCTAATTAACATAACATTGATCAATTAAAACAACAATAATCATAAATGTATAGTAAGCCAGCTAAACCTTCCAAGCTATTTATAGTACCTGCTCCTTGATTAGCAGCCCTAGTGTAATAAAAAGGGCAATAAAACTGTCAGTGAGACTGTACATTTGTCTCCAGTCTGTCATTCTCTTTAGTCCCTGACACAGAACCATAAGCATTCCTTACAGAAGCAAGATGGACGCTGGGTAGTTGGTACTTGGGCAGTGGGCAGGAATTGACTCACTGACTACCTAAGACTCATCTCACAACCTTAGTCTATTGCAATTTTTAAAATTGTGCTTGATAACCTTGATAGCCCCAATTTCATCCTGCTATGGTCTTCTTTCATCCTGGAACTGTTCAGGCAGACCAAATTATGAATAAGCTAATTTTAAGTTTGCAGACGTCAACATACTACTGTATACTTTTTTTTGGTGATTCTGTTGCTGTTTTCTGTGTTGCCAATTAAAAATGTGCAAAATGTACTTGGCTATGCCACCTAGTATCAGAAATATATCTAAATAAATAATGAAAAACCACAGTGAAATTTTATATGTCACTTACTGTATGAAAGCAAAAAACAATTCTATGTCTTTCAAGTGTGAGCTCTTAAAGTAATAATAATTTGGTCAAAAGGAACTGTTACCTCTTTGAAATTTGCTATTATATTTTTATAACAAAAAAATTGTTTGAAATTTAGTCAATGATATTGCAAGACAGATTTAAAACTCCTCAGCTCCTTGGTAATAACCCTAGCTCAAAACCTAGTGTAAAAATTGGGGAGCATGATTGATGAGCTCTCCTGCAGCCATTTAAGGAATGATGTTGAAACCAATCTCTTCTACTATGTCTTGAGGAATACAAACAATTTTGCAGATAGCAGGTTTCTAAATTGCTGCCTTCAGAATGATTAGTCATTTAAGAACAGTACTGTGAAGAGAAGTATGTAACAAATAATCAGTGACGTCTGTTCATCAAAATGTAACCAAATATTTTAAAGCTTAATCACTTGATTCACAGCCAGTGAAATATGTGACAAGGCATCATGCTACATTAAAATCCCTTTCCCCTTAATGTAATAATTAGTCCCATAGGTAATATGTAAATTATTCACTTTAACCCAGGTAAGGAACTGATTCATGTTATGACTCCTAAAGTTAGCAGACACTAAAGCAATGTATATCTGCAGGTACAAATCTATTTTATTTTATAACAATGAAATTGTGTTAATATTATATAATGAATCCACCCAAGATGTGGAAATGAAATTTATTTTATGTTAATCTGTTTTAATTCACATGGTTACAAGGGTACTGTAATAATAAAAACAAAACATACTGTAAATAAACTGCAATTAAAGGTATTAAAATGTTTACCTCCAAGTATTAACATTTTTATCATTTCTGGCTCATTGGCCTACTGTATGTTCATGCAATGCTCATTCTACAATTTTAACTTGTAGAAGTTTCTATTGTAATTTAACTATCAACCATAGTTAATCATGAATAATAATAATACAAATAGACAGCTGTTGCAGCCTTTTCTAATGTTTTATTATCAATAAATGCAATATATTCCTTTTGCATTTACTCTGTTGACATTAAATTGATTAATGTATGCATGTGTATTAGAATGTTTTCTAGTTTTAAAGCAAAGAACACCGAAACCCTTTAACAATCGTTGTCAGGATTTTTTGCAAGATATCAATTCTGCAAGTGTTATTTAGTCACCTTGTATGTCTATGCATAACGAGATGCCCAACATCAGAGAATGGCATTTTATAATCGCATGTGGAAGTTTATGATGGCTCATATAACACACAAATGTGTTCTGCATTATTCCCTGAACCATTATTTGTGTATGTGGAAAAACAACAGACCAAATGAATTTCCCTTCAGGCTAAAGGCTGAGGTAGTCCGCTGTAATCTGGACTTTTGTTGTCATTGTAAATAGTAATTGAAATGTTTCTAAACCCCTGTGCCATTTCTTTGTGGACTGCTCTGATTTACAATGCAGCTGATGCTGATTACTTGTGCTGTAATCATCTCCTGGAATTCAGTCTCAGTGACTGCAGGAGGATAAAGCCATGGACATTTAATACAAACTGAAACTGGGCTGCTGTTATTTGCCTCGACATTTGGTGTGAAAATGATGTGAACATTATGCACAGGCTTCCAGACTAGGTGCCTAAACTAATCATGTTTAAAAGAATGAGTTTTACAGAGGATGAGGTATTGGAGGGTGGAAGTGTACTGCAGTTATCTGTTTTCCACAATGTGCTTTCTTCTTGGGAATTTCTAACAAAGAGACCATAGAACGTTTATGCTTACAGTTTTAACATAAATATGTTACACAGTGCACCTAAACTTCATTTGGCGTACTTACAGCATTAGTTATTTGGATTAACAGCACCACTCAGAAAAGTGGCCACAAAGACTGCTTTAAGGTGACATGCAGTACTACTTTCTTTAGTTATAAAAATGTGGAAGAAGAGAAAATGTCAAGTTTAATCTGTTGTAAGACTTGCAAAACCTGTACTAAAAAAATACATATTTCTAAAATAAGCTAAACCAGGGATGGGCAACTCCAGTTTGTGGGGATCACATGTCTGCAAGTTTAACTTTTAAATTAGCAGCTGGTTCAGAATAAAAAGGCAAGGTGATCTGACTTCTCATCCCAATACTTCAATTTCACAATGAATAAAAATCAAAGAATCATACAGCCTTCAAAGAGTGGAGATGCCTGTCCCTGATCTAAGCACATTACATATCATTTTAAGTATGATGTACAATAGAATTCCTCAAAGAATTCCTTTCAGAGCTGAGTTAGAAGACTTATAGCAAACATTAAATGACAGTAAGAAATAATACAATTATTTGTTGTACAACCAATTCAAAAGCTTGTGCATTTCTCTAAAGTGTTTTCATGTTTTTTCTTTAATTCTAAGAATATGCAATGCCAACTGGAACATTTGACAGCAAAACCTGTTAGAAATAACATAAGCACTACTATACTGTATATAAATAAAGGAAATCATCATACATTAAAAATAGATACTAGTAAAGCTGGCAAATAGTATCTTTAAAGGGTAAATTTAAGGGATGTTGCTAAATAGGCTGGACTTGAACATGTTAATAGACCTGTGCATTGACAAGTACTTTTAAAGCTAAAAAATGGGTAAGAACATTAAAGGTTAAGGGAGAAATAAAAAGTTCTGATTAAAGATTAACAGAGCAGTAGGAGGAGATTTTACTCATAGAATCAAGCACATAGAATTAAAATGCCATTGTCTATTTTGCTTAGACTTGTTTTATCCAACAGTTTGTTTTTTATGTATCTTAAATTCAAGCACATTTAAGAGGTTTAATGTAGTTGATTTTTTTCCCGTGACATCTGTCATCTGCTACTGTATTATTATAAATGGGTTGGCTATCCTCCACCTATAATAATGCCTGGCTTTTCTGTAACTCTTGTTGTACAACAGAAAAACAACATTTTTTTGCCACAGAATTTTAATATTTTAAGTCAAAGATCAGTGCATTCCTGTTGACATGAAACATTCCATTTCATATTCCTCATATTTTGTCCATCTTCCCCATATTCCAGTATGAAGAAAGGGCTAATAAATGATCACCAGTGTGATAAAGGCGCTAAAGAAATGAATGACTGAATTTTTTTATATTATAAATAAAGTACACCTCTAAAATTGATTAATATGTTGTTTATTAATTAAACATGGATAAACAGCAGAAATGTGCAACAGTTGCAAATAGTATCATGACAAACAGACCTGCCTGTTAATCAGTATATACAATATCTTGGAATTGCTTTTGTCAGAATACCACTTTAAATGCAATTTCAAGAACACAGATAAACTATTATGTTAACTAATGCCAACCAGAGCACAAAGTACATTTGTATCTATGAGATGCATACTGATGCACAAAATAAATGCAACTCTCACATCAAATGGACTGAACTGTGTACATCAAACAATCACAGGAAATGTGAACAAAAATACAGATCAAAGAATCAGGATAAAGCTTCTGTATGAAAACTGAAACAGTCTGTCAAGTACAACCTGTCGGAGAATTAGCAAAATCATAGCAGCTTTGACATCTAGACTTGATCAAACTCTTGATGGACTGTTGTTCAATGCTCCTCCACTCTTCCTGTGTATAATTCTGCCAACTTCTTAAGGTTGGCGGTCATGGTTATCTTCTGTTGGAGGCATGGGTGAGTTAGCCCTATAGATGGACAATTTGATTGGGCAGTGGGCAAAAATAAATGTAATAGTAGTATCTTGATAATTTTGTTTTCCATGATAGTGTGCAGCTATACTCTGTAGCCTTCTTGCTTTGCTTACCTCAAGATTTACTTTCAAAACAGAAAAAAAAATATTGGCTCAAGGAAACTATCAGTAGCAGTAAGGCTGTCTTCAATGTTCACCAAATTCTTGTGAGAAAGGAGACTGCTTGGACAATGCAAGAATTAGTATGATGTTCTCCATGATGTCTCCACACACATTGTTTTCTGTCAGGTCTGTCAAGGGCATAATGTAATTCACTGGTGAATAAAGCACTCTAACACTCTCTCTGTCACCACCTCAGATGTTATCTGGCCTGCAGAGAATGGCAATTGAATCTCTCAGCTACAATCATTATCACTGATGGCCACTAGGCATGCAGACCATTTTCACTAAGATAGCGATTTTCACTAATGATGAGTTACAGCCATTCTGTTGTAGAGGTTATTTTTTCCTGAAATCTTTCGGAAGGTAGCCACTGCACTCTGAGGTTGATGGATCGTCACATCACATACTGTAGATGGATCAGATGGCTGTGGCAAGCCTGCCCTGGTGTGGCAATTCTCTGACATGCAGGATATAGCGTCTTCCTCACAGAGCTTCTTTTCTGATTTCATCCTACTATCTGCTGACTGGAGACTAGACCTTGCTGGTCTCAAAACTTCTCTGACAAACAGACTCCCTTTCATAAACCCAGTAGCAGCCAAAGCAATCTTTATTAGTCAGGTGGAGAATTTTCAGCATTGTTTTTGATTTAGCTTAATTCCTGTTTTTATGAATGCGTATTTATACAGGCTGTTACTCAACTGATTTTGGCAACATTATCTCAACTCCACCACCAAACACTGAGTATGTATCTTTTTTATTAAATTAATTGACTCAAGCTCAATATTTTGCATAAATGTTAGTCTATATCAATCAACAAACCTCTCTGAGTACTATCTACTGTAATCATTCTTTGCCTATATAGCAGTTTTTATCTCAGAGGATCTTAAAGATTTTAACATACAGAATAGGTTCCATTTCATCCATCACTAAAATGGAACAAACTCTTGAGTGATGTGTAGCAACCATTATGTTCCAGCAGCCCTAGTACAGAGCAGTCAGATGGAGATGTGAGTGATTGTTTCAGCAGTATTAAGAGGGAACATTAGGAAGGTTATACTGTTCAGACCCAGAGTGAAATTTAACCAGGACACTCGGGTAAACAGACTTATAATTTCGAAAATTGCCATTGAATCTAAATTTACCTACTGTAGTCATCATGACATTGATTTTAACATCTGATCCCAGAATAATGCCATGTAGGATTGGTTTGTAAATTCTGGTTCCAAAGAAAGAGCACACTCTAACATGTACTGCAACATCACAACACATCACAACTGCAACATCGCTTTTTCCAAGGTGACAATTACTTCAGAGTATAAATCTCTTAAAGTACTTAATGTGCCAACATAACTATGAATATTAAATATAAAAGACTATTTTGTTTTCTTTTAAATTCTATTTAATCTCTGAACCTTGTTAATTAAGAATTAATTGATAATAATTATTCAGTTTAATGAGATTAATTGTATTTCATATATGGAAATATATATGGAAGATCATAATTTCTTTAACTGAAGTTTCTGTATCACTCTCTTAGTTGAGGGGATGAATTAATTTAGTTAAATGATGTAAGTAATATAATAGAAAACACTACGTAGACTCTTATAAACTTGCAACTAAAAATCATATTAGAATAAAATTCCTCTTAAAACTATTGCACTACCCAGAACATAATTATTATCACAATTATAATACTTCCAAAATTCATAGAGAAGCTTCAAGTTGAAGTAATCTGTTTTGTAATTATTTAGTAGTGCCTCACATATGAGCTCAGTGATATTCCTTAACATCAAGCCAATTTTAAGATGATTTATTTGAAGGCCAGTAAACAATTTAATTACGTCTTTTATTGGCTAGGAAAAAAAAAGGCAATTATGTACATCAACAGTGCAAATCCCAATACAACTTAACTACAGTATATCATAAAGGGATGTGGAGTTTATACTTAACCAACTGAATATGGAAGGGTTTTATATTCTTCTTAATAATAAAGAAAATCATAATCATAATTACTATCACAAGTTATGTTAGCGGCAACATCTTGTTACTTTACATATACACCCTGAACCTTGGATTTATTCATTTTGAAAATTAGATTTATTTTGGAACATACTGTATCTTACCTTCATTATAATCAACAGAATAACAAGATGGTAGCATTTCCTTTGTAAATTACAGAGCAGGAAAGCAGTTAACGTGAAATATTTAGCAATAACTCAACACAGAAGACGTGAAGGTATGAAACATGTATTCATTCAGCATGTAAATTAAACATTTAGAGTTAAGCCTGTATTGCCTTTGTAGCACTAAGTGGTTCAGAAATAAGATGAAATCAGTTCACAGGCATTGTTTAGGAATCTCTCCCACCAGGAGGCAGCAGAGAATAAACTATTTGTAGGAAAAGGTTACTTTGGACATTCTTTTACTAAGTGTGAAAATCATAAAGTCCCTGAAATGATAAGATAACATTACCAAAAAAAGCAACTTTATCTTTTCAGCCCTGCAGACTACCATACAAAAAACAGGAATGTAATTCTTCAGAATCACTGAATAACATTACTGTTTCAGTGGTAAAATCTAATACAAATGGGTACAGAAAATATTGTATCACAGATGTATTTATTTATTCGATTATATTTCTTGCAGCAACTTCTACAGCTCTGAACTGCTGTGCATTTTGCTAGTAATCTTTGCTTTGCCAAGACAAATTGTCTGGTCATACTTGTAAGGTTATCAATTACATAATAAGCCTATTCAATCCCACAATTTAAGAAGGAGAAGGGAGTGTTTGTTTATATTTTTTGTAACCCACAACACTCTTTGGTCATTTCAACAAATCTTTGGTACATTTCTGAAAGATGCAGATAGCATTTTCCTTGTTAATGACTCGTGTTCACAGAAATCAAATGGAAAATCGATTTCAGTGTTCTTAATGAGTTATGGTTGTATCCATTAATCCATTTTCTAGCTTTACCCAGTACAGGGTTGTGGGGAGCTGGAACATTTACTGGGACAAAACAGGGACAGGGCAGGATACCTCTGGATAGGGCCCAGGCCCATTGCAGGGCACACGCAGACACAGACATATACTCACAACAGAGCCAGTTTTTCCCAGAAGCCAATTGACCTACCAGTATGTCTTCAGAATGTGGGAGGAAACTGGGGCACCCAGTCAAAACCCACATGTACCTGGACAGAATATACAAACTCCACACAGAAAGCACCCCATGTCTGGAATTGAACCCACATCCCAGCACGAGAGACAACAATGCTAACCATCATGCCACCCATGGTTGTATCTGGAATTGAAGTTTTACATTTAATTCAAATTAAATTTTATTATTTTAAATATAATTTATATTTTATTTCTAGATATTCTTTTAAAAAGTGAAACAGCAATGAGGTAAAGTTTGTCTTTGATTGCTTTCTTGCAGCTCTTCAGTGTGTCCCAGACCAATACACACATCTACTGTATGACGTTTGTTGATATCTTTTTTGTAGGTAGACTGACCCAGTTAATTAAATGGATTTGCAAAATATGGAAATGAAAATCTCCAGTAATCAGAGTGTTCTTTGAGGTTATTTATAAGACTGGTTTCTGATACAAAGAGTAATCTCTTTTGAGGTTTTTTAAGGCTCTACACCAAACATTGCCTGCTCAACAGAATATTATTTATTTTCCTCCAGGTATTCTAAATATCAAAATAATTAAAAGCAATATTAAATGGCTAACAGTAGCTATTTATACACCATGCTCAAATGTTTATTAATACTTTGGGATAACAGAATGTTTCTGATCTACAGTAATGCTATTTTACATAAACAAAACATAATTTTACTGTACATCATTTTATGTGATGACCTTCTAAGAGTCAGTAAGAAAGATCAAATGTTTTATAATGAAATCATGTAGTACTTGCTTTAAACACAACTAATAATAATACAACTTTATTTGTAAGTACTTAAAAAATGTGTTCTACAATAGCATACACATGAAACTAATGACAGAAGTTAAGAGCAAAACAAAAAAAAACATGTTCAGCAAATGAAAACAATAGCTGTCAGGCCCATCCTTGCGAGAGTGGTGCAGAGTAGGCTAGTTCTACTGTGGCAGCTGACCACACCTATTCCACCTGTATGTCAGGCCGGTTTTTGTGGAAATCAGAGAGGAAATTTGTTTTACCTGTGAGTAATTACATCCATCCTCATCTCCTGGTAATGCAGGGTATTTAAGGTCTGACCGAGCACTGCTGGGTGCTCCATTATTGAGTTTCATGTTTTGAAGAACCTTATAGAGTTCTTCTGTGTCTGTGTCTGTTTCGGACTCGTACTCCTCTCAGCCTCTTAAGTGCATGGCATCATTGGACTTTGGCTATCGAATCTTTTGTCCTTTACTGTGTCTCTCTAGAACTGTGCTTCTTTCCTGACTACCTTTTCTGGAAGGCATTTTTCCTGCTCGATATGCTGCTTACTGCTCTACATCCATCTTATGTGCCATGGACCACTGTTTACAATTCCACCTTAAGTAGCATTACGAGAGTAAAACAAAATTGAACATTAAAAGCTATAATGAAAAGACAAGTCAGTAAGTGAGTTTAAAATAATCACTATTGTAGAGTTTTATGTTTGGGAAGTGAATGGCACTTGTTGTCATGCACACTAGATGGCTTTATCACTTTTTGGGTGGAGTCTGATTTAGAGCAAGAAGGCATGAGTCAGCAGATGTCAGATAAAGTCATGATCTTAAAGACTCATGCAGTAAGTCATTAAGATACCCTGGAGTTTAATAATTCTGTGGCTTATACAGTATGTGAGCAGTAGCACCTTTTCCTAAAAAATCCAATCTAAATTTCACAAGGAGCTAGTGCAATTTACGTGGGATTGTAATTATATGCTGATGGATAGGTTTAAGTAAAACAGTAGAGGTCCTTGCACAGAACTCTGTGGAACACATTCTGTAAGTGAGACAACTTAAAATTGAACAAAAAGACTCCTGGTTGCCAAACAGGATTGACAGTGAAAAACTCATCCCTAGTTAACTTTCTATGCAACCTAGTAGGAGGCTGTGATTAAATACTGAAATCCTTACTGCAGTCCAGAAGGAGAACACTATTAAATGACCCAGAATCAAAATCCATTTACAAATCATTAACTACCTTAATAAGGGCTGTTTCAGTTCTAAACCCCTACTGAAAAGGTTCAAGGAATTCATTAGATGCAAGCAAGTGAGATTGTAATTAAGGTGCCATTTACCGTTCCAGATTTTTTTTTTTAGAAACGCCAAATAGGAAATAGAAAAGTTAAATACTTTAGGGTCCAGGTTATTTTTTTAACACAGGTGTGATAGTAGCTGGCTATAATGCTACAGGAACACGGACAGATTTCAGGTATTCATTGATGAGGGCACATTACTAAAGCAAAGAAGCTCGCTATTAGTAATGTAATAGAAATTGGTTCCAAGACACAGGCCATTGGTCACATTTTAGCTACCAACCCAGTCACATACAGTAAGCATTATCAAGAACAATGAAAAGAGAGAAGTTCAAAACTATTAAAATAGGACTGGGTATTGTTGTCCTGACTGTGGGAGGTGAGCTGTGAAAGAAGTGGATGTATGTGTTACATTGTTCAGTAGAAGATGGAAAACAGGCTTATTTACTGGATCAAGTAAATCATCCAGTATCCAGTAAATGATCCACCATTTATTAATGGTGAAGAAAAAAACAGAGGTTTGCAGCAACTCCACTCAATAGGGTGGAAATACATAAAGGATCTAGCCATGCTGATGTTGATCACAGGCTCAAGCTGAACAGTCAGACTCTTCATTCACACGTCATCCTGCTTCATTAACAGAACGTAGTATATTTGTGTACAGAATGAAGAAGAAGCAAAAAATAGGTTATCACGTTCTGTATGAGCTTAGACTATCAATAACTTATGTTAAGGTGCGATTGAAAAGAGCAGCATAATCCTCAAGCAAAATAGACTGTGTTATACTAACTGGAGTGTTTCTTCACCAAATTGAGTCTACATTTATAGAGAGTGTATAGACTTTTTGCTATTAGCAAAGGAAGGAGAAACTACCAGGTTTTGTAGGAAAGCATGGTAAGCAGAGATACTGAGTACACATGCTCATAGGATGGAAGTGTTCACACCGTAAGAACTGATGAAATTTTGGAAATGTAACAGCAACTTTAGATTCTATAAATGGAAAATAAATAATAGTTATTATAGATTATAGCCTGTTTCAGTGGGATTCATAATATTCATTCAGTCATTTTTGCTAGTAATTCCTCATATAATCATTTATTACCTCATCTGTTTTTCAGAATAGTCTATATCACTTTAAAAAATGTTACACACCAAAATCAAACAAGTATTTAATTGATTTCTTCTGATATTGACTCTGGAATACTAGTCATTAGATATCATGTTTACATATACCCTTTTACTGTTAGTTTCAAATTCATGTGTAAGCAACATTGTCTTCATGAGGATAAGTATAACCAAATTAGAAAGGCATAATTAAACCAAAGCATTTTCTTTCACAGTAATTACAGCTTAGTTGATGTTTTGGGTATATATAGACCTGATTTCTCATTTCAATGTACTGTATCAAAAATCTCAGTTATTTTGTGAAGGTTTTAGGGAAACATTTCAATTATTCCTAATTTAATTTACCTAAAATAACATGAAAATTTCAAAATAAAACAGGTACATTGTACAGTACATGTACTGTACAGCATACATACTGTACTGTGTGCTACTTTTGCATATCATATACTGTATGTATGCACTAATTAAATACTTTAAGCATCCTCTTGACAAGTGGAAAAAACTGCATAATTACAATTTGTTTTTGTTATCTCCTCTTTTATTTTTTGCTGGCAATTATATACCACAGTTTATACAGTAACTGTTACCATGAATGTAACAGGTAGTCTCTTTTGAGGATCTTTGGAAATTACATGAAAGATAATCATCATGTGGGTGGCCTGATGGTTAGTGCTGGTTTTGGATCCTGGGTGCACTGTGGCACATTTTGTATGGAGTTTTCATTACATCCTTTGGAGCATGTGAGTTTTGCAGGACAGTCCAGTTTCCTTCCACCTCCCAAAGACATGTTGGCTAGGTTAATTGGAATGTTTAAAACTGTTCCTGTTGCTTGCTTGTGTGTGTGTTCTGAGGTGGATTACTGTCCTTTCCAGAGCACAGTCCATCCTTACACCTGCTATATTGAATATAGGCTTTGGGTTGACATGAGCCTTAATAGGAATAAGCAGGTTTTTGATGATGGACAGATGCTTAATTTTTTTGTGATGGATAGAATTGGAAGCCAGGAAAGTGAAATAGACATTACCTGTCATCTTTAGTTTATTCTGGTCTGTATCTCATTTTCAGTGAGTTTTGCACCTTCATGGCATGCCAAATGTCTTTTTCCTCAGGGCAATGTATTGTATCAACCTTTCCAAGGATGAACATAGTATTTCTGCACTGCAAAGATTGTCATTCCACACTCAAAAATTGGAAAGGATAATAAAAATCAATGCATTTATGGGGTCCAAATTATGGTGCTACCTGCACATCATACTTCTTGAGAGTGATACCTCAACATAGGCATAACTGTACGAGAGAGATCATTCAAAAGGTTCTGGAAGTTGATTTTAATGTTCAAGAAGATCTACAGGTAGCTCAAATAATGCTTATTTGGACCAATTTAACCTTCCTGAAAAGGTCTGAACCTGCTGATCATTAAAGAAGACCTACAAAACTTACTAGACAGACTAGCTCTTGAGAAGCAGACCTGGGCAACTCTGTTATCATTTAATATTTATTTTAAAAAGGGTAACAATGTCATTGTTTTGTCAGTGTTGTATAAAGTCTTTGGAATATGGATGAAGGTTGAATTTTTCAACATTATAGCGACTCAGTGCACAAATAGGTTGAACCTTACTGAGCATCATAACAAATGTATTGCTGTTTTCAGAAAAAAACAAATGTGTTTAGATTTTGGATACTGATCAAATATTTTGAGATTTTGATTAATTGATCATGTATGATTGATTGTGATACATTCAAATGACTTTTGAATTATACAATACTGTACTACTGTGGACTCATCCAAACATGACAACATTTCATTGGGGAAATGCACATCCTTATTCTGGTCATGTAAAAATAGCTTGCTTACTGTTTTCATCTCCAATAAACATTTGTGTCATGACCTGAATGGCATATGATATCTACGGCTCAGAGACTATTGAATACTGTAGGTACATGCTTGTTCAGGCTTTATGAGGGTAATTGAACATAATCCCATAAGACAGAATCTGCAATCTGGTGCAAATCATGCATCACACCTGTGCATCTTTAACTGCTTCTAGCAATGGCCCCACATGCTACTAGTTTGTGACTTTCACAATATAGCCCCTGTTGATCAGCCCTCTGAATGACAAATGTTGCATACTGAAATTACCTTTGTCATGTATGTTCTATAAAATATCAGTACACCCTTTACAATAAACATTGGAATTGTGAATTTGTTGTTATACTGCAAGTGTTGATTCTATCGATGCTCAGTGTAGATTATATAAAATCTGATATTAATAGCAATTCACACTTATTATGGTTAAAGAATGTCATAAACTAAGGAAAAGAATATAGTCTGTGAATGAGATAAACATCCCTTGGAAAGATATGGAACCTTTTGCTTCTTCAAGGATACTGGAGGCCCAAATAAATTACACAGTATAAAAAAGTATATACAGTAGTACAAGAAACATTAATTAACCATTATATTAAGTGTAATAATTGTGTTTCTATTCTACATGTATAGAAACCTAAATCTAAAGAAACAATATTTAACCAGGATAAGTCTAAGTAAAATTCTTTAATCCTGAAGGAAATTATGACAAATTACAATAAAATATGACAGAAAATAAAGAAAGTAAGTACATATATATTGACATACTGTAGCAGTGGAAATAGTTTGATGGTGCACCATGCTTCCTGGTTATTGAAATGTTGTAAATACTACAGTTTTCTTTATGACATGCCAGCTTTGAGAAATACTAAGGACTTCCTTGTGTTGGGAACTGCATACTGAATGATTATGGGACAAGACAGGACCCTGTCTTGATGATTTAAAACATCAGTTTCAGGACAGGAACCTAAAATGTATTGTAAGAGCTACGATTTAATTTGTGACTTGTCATTAGAGCTATCAGTTACAGTGTTGCAGGAGATAGAGTTGGCCCTGAGGCAATGGGGTTAGACTGAGTGAGGAGCCAGCAGAATAAATTTTGGGAAAAGGAATGGTCTCTTCACATCAGTTGGTCACCCAAGGAAAGGTCAGTAGAGCTGTGCAAGAAGATAGCTAGGGGCATAAACTCTATTTCATTGTCGTGTTCTCAACAGCAATGTAAGCAGTAAGTTACCTGGAGGTAGGTCTATTTTTTTCTACAAAGTAATAGGAAAATACTTTGTTTCAAAAAGGCATACTACTGTATGTCAGATACTTTTCTGACCATGTTGTCTTCTCCCAGGTATTCTCATATATATACAGTATATAATTTCTTCAAAATACCATGTTACTTACAATTACAATTTTCATTGTTCACAAAATAGACACATTTGTAATGTTTAACATTTTTCACCATTGTAGCGGTGAGGCTTAATAATAAGGCAGAATTAAGTGTTTCTGAGCTTCCCAAATGAGGCCCCATTTCTCTGTTCATCTCTGTGGTGCAGCCACAGAGAAACCATTCATGCAAGATGTTTTCTTTTGATAAGGACAGCTCCCAAAGGGGGATGCACTTAGCTAAGCCTGGCTATCATGATCAATGGTCACCCATTGGCGCCTATCTGTTTAGGGAGTGCCAGTTGGACATCTGGACTGCATTACTAAGTGTCAGGACTAAGTGACTCATATCTCACCTTGATCAACCAATCAGGGACTGGTAGGGCCGAGTAACCCACGTGGGACTCTGATGCCCATGGAACTTTCAGCCAATCAATGAGCTGAAGTTCCTCCAGGTAAAAACAGGCAACACAGAGAGCCTGTGAGATTCAGTTTCAGATTCAGATTCAGATTCAGATTCAACAATTCTAAAGGGAATTCAAAGGAGCAGAAGGCTCCCAAGGGCAGGACATTCTCGCAGCGCGCCTCCTGACCATCCTGAGACTCAGCCCGGACAACCACAGAACGGCCAGTGTGTCCGAGTGCCAGAACTTTCCTTTGTTCTAAGAGTCTAGAGCGGAGGTTGCCAGAGAGTAACCAGCAGCAGGCCTCGTGAACAGGTCGGAACTGTGGACAGCTGAATCACTATTCAGAACTAGCTCTTTATCATAAACGAACTGGTCCTCTTCCTGACTTGCTGGGACCCACAGTCATCTTTTCTCCTGTGCACAAACTGTGCTTGTTAAACAACACCAACTAGCCGGTCAGTGAGCATCAGCAGCGCACCGTCGCAAGCCGCACAGCACAGCCTGGCACGGAGCCAGAGAGCACGGATTGGACACCAACAGCCTGCAACTGTTTCTTTGTGCCCGCAGGAGATCTGAATCCCCAGAGATTGGATGAGTATTCAACTTCAATGCATTACAGCTCGAGAATTCAATTGTTATCCCAACCAGTTGATATCAATTTAATTCCTAAGAGTTATGTACTTGTTTTGAGTATCTAATGTAGAAGTTGTAACCAAGTTCACTTTACGAAACGGTCTAAATGAATGATATACTGAACGTATGTCCTCTTGATATGTGTAACACTTTGTAACTGATTGAATATATATCTTTTGTATTCTGATAACCCTCTCGATAAGATCTGTTAGTTTTACATGCATATTCTATGTATTAATAAATGTATCCTCGTGTATTAGTACCTGTGTGTGCGCGTTGTTTGAGTTATGTCGCATGGTTGGATTCTAAAGCCATCAAAAGAATCAACTTTGTGATTTACTGCTACAATTAATAATTGTCTCAGTAAATGCCCAAACCCTACAGAACTGGTGCCTTCAGAGAGCCACTATGATTACATATTTGGCGTCCCTGAACCGGCTTAATCTACATTATTTGGCGTCCCTGGGCCGGCTTAATCTACACCGTGTACTCACGAGTGTACTCACAGCAGGTCGTTTATCAGAGCAATCTGACAGCAGAGTGGTGCACTTTCTGAAGGGCACAACAGCAGCATACCACATGAGATTCAGTCCCATGATCCTTTGTTCCAGCATCAGAAGTCTTGACTACTACTCCACACTCCATCTTAATTTTCTGTATAAAACACAGAATGTATGTCTGACATAAATCGAACTGAACTCCTTAAGGTGTATAATATAAACATTTAATTGGTCGTAACTGCTCATATCTTTAATACATGTACATAACGGTATACAGGTCTATGGTCTATGAATATAAACAAAAAGTACTGAGTGAAAAGAAAACATTGAATAAATGTTATTCAGCTTTTAATAGGTTGAAGGCCCAACCTTAGCCTTTTTGAATCCCTCAGCCTTAGATGGGACCCTTTCCATAATCTTGTAATAGTTGACAATACAATTTCTAATACATCAACAGACTATGTCTAGACTTATTTTTGTTTGCCATTCCATTTTACCCCAGAGGTGTTTTAGGAGATCACTAGGACTGAAGTCTCAAAGCAATGGTAATATTATTTTAAATTTTACAAATTTGTAGATGTGAATGCTTCATCATAAAATTAAATCAGTGTTGTCAGAGATTAGGACTGTTCCTCACACCTGATCCTGGACAACTACAGCATCTGTTATATTTTCCAGCCTGAATTACAGCTGTTTCCAAACCTTTAGTCATTTAGAAATTTGGGAACCCTACAAAGCTTATAACACTAGGTTGTCAAGGACCAGGAGAAGGGATTCTTGCTCTGCATTATGTGTCTTCATTTAGCTGTAGTTAGCATTCGGTTATTTTAGGGACATTATAGAAATTTCTGCATTCACACATGAATGAGGCTAACCTGCCATGATAAATTCTTTTGAATAAAATTCCCTATGTATAACGGACAAACTTAATGCGTGCCTAAGAAATTACTGATCTCCTGGATGATTGCTAGATCTTTAACCAACATTTTAGTGCTTATCAAGATCGGACAATCAAAATTTCTAGTCTGCATATCGAAATGTACTGTACTTCATCACGTTTGCACTTTTTTTTCACAAGTTTGCTCATTCATGTGGTTACATATGATCATTCATTTTTCATTATTATGATGTAACCCTATGGAAAGGTACTGTAGCTTGTTATCAGGCTCACAAGCCATATTTACATTCAGATTGTCTTTACATTTCATTGAACTATGTTGAGAGAGTCTCTGTGAACTTTTTACACACTTTTCTTGCAGAAGATGCAACATTTTCTAAGGTGGACATTCAGAACTGGTTTGAACTGGATTGAAAAATGCTGGACAAAAGGGCAACTACATTATACAGATGGATGCTGCACATTGGTGGTGGTGGTGGAGGGGATTACCCCTGAGTGGAGTCTCCAGAAAAGCGCTATATAAGTGTAAGCAATTATTATTATTATTATTATTATTATTATTCTATACCATCATATAGGAATGCGTGCTACGAACCTATGTGACCAATTGTTTTAAAATAAATTATCTTTAGCAAACAGGGAGGTAGGAAGATGTGCGTGATTTTAGAACACTGCCAATCTTGTAAGCACAGGGAAGGGTGATAGATAACAGAAAAATATTTAAAGACTGTTCCAGTTTAATTACAGTACTTTGAGAAAAATACACCGAGCATCTCTGTGTGTTGAGCTCCCATGCGCATGAAATAAAAACTTATTTTAACTTTTGAGACGGACTCCTCACTGTATTTTAAGCGGAAGGGGGAAAAACTTCTCCAACAACTACCATACAAGACCTCCACATGGCATACTTTGTACATGTTTTATATACATTCAGTATCAACACACAAAAATACACCATCAAGGGAAAGTCAAATCTAGATGTGAAATTTCAGTGTTTTTTTTACTTTTACATTTTAATTTCCCTTATGAGTCTAGTACCGCTCTTTGATGATGTCAGTTTGGTTTTGCATGCAGCATGTGAAAATATCACAATACACACTTTTTTATCTGTACTTCCTAGGAGGCATACACCTATCAGCTTAATGTACCAGGAAATTATGCATGAAAAAAATGTTCCTTTCCACTTGATATTGCTGATTTATTATACATTTCTCCATTTAAGAGCACTGAAAATACATTCAAACTAGCTGGATTTCAAGAATCGTAGGATAAAATTCAAATGCATCATAAACAAATCTGTGACTCTTATTTATGTTTCCCAGATGCATCACTGTTTTGCAGTGCAGACTTTAACTTTGCAATTCAGAACATAAAAAAATACCTTATTCCCAATTAGAGGATCACAAAAAGGAAGGACTACCATAATAAGAAGCATTATTTGGGAACTGATTTTGGAATTTAAGGATTGTAAATTACAGAATGTGTTCCATTAAAAGTTTTTCATGGGTAGTCTTATAACTGGCCAGCAGCCATATCACTCTGCAACTCACAATGGGCAACCCACTGAAGCTAAGCCGGTGTGAGCTTGGTCAGTACCTGGATGGAAGACCTCCTGGGAAAAACTAAGGTTGCTGCTGGAAGAGGTGTTAGTGGGGCCAGCAGGGAGTTCTGGCCGCATCACCTTGCGGTCCATGTGGGTCCTAATGCCCCAGTATAGTGAGGGGGACACTATACTGTAAACAGGCGCCGTCCTTCGGATGAGATGTAAAACCGAGGTCCTGACTCTCTGTGGGCATTAAAAATCCCAGGGTGTTTCTCAAAAAGAGTAGGGGTGTAACCCCGGTGTCCTGGCCAAATTTCCCATTAGCCCTTACCAATCATGGCCTCCTAATAATACCCATCTATGAATTGGCTTCATTACCCTGCTCTCCTCCCCACTGATAGCTGATGTATGGTGAGTGTTCTGGTGCACTATGGCTGCCGTCACATCATCCAGGTGGATGCTGCACATTGATGGTGGAGGAGGGGATCCCCATTTCCTGTAAAGGGCTTTGAGTGGAGTGTCCAGAAAAGTGCTATATAGGTGTAAGCCATTATTATTATTATTAACTCTTGTAATTTTAATAATATTGTTACAAACTGGAGGTTACAAAAATGTAAAAAATCAGGAATAGACCTAACAATTTAGTTAATAAGTAAAATGAATGAAAATGAACCCCAACTTGTAAGGAATTTGACAGAGTGGTTGGTTGTTAGAGGCACATGAATTCTTTGTTCTCTGGTACAGCTTTGTTGAAAAGAGTAATAATTCAGAGGCGGTTGGTTAAACAAATATTTCTTAACAATGTCAGTGACACACACTAAACATCACTCAATATACTGTAAACATACAACACACGAGTTACTATATTTACAAGTTTACAGACAAGGCAATGTGTTTTAGAGATCTACGTCTAAACCACGCAGAAAACCAAGGCTGCTATCAGGCTCTTAAATAATAAATTTAAGCCTACTAACCCAGGACCATATTAATGACAAAAATACAATTGTTTGGCAGCAATAATACTGGTAATTACAAGTCAGTAAGACTGTAGGTCAGGTAAAGCTGTTGCATTTTGATACATTAGTGATGTATGGAATATTTCTAGTTAATTCTTGTAATGTTGTAGATACAGTAAGCAAACCAACAAACAAGGCAAGCTGATAGGACATATCTTCTTTATGAAGTTCAAGCATGTAACTGTGTCAGCATGCTTAGGCTACAAAGGAACAGGTCAAGGTTTATTCCAAGGTGAAAGAAAAGAAGTTAATGAAACAAGCATCAATGAAATCAATCAACCAGCATCAATCTTTTCTTTACAATATGGAATAAACCTTAACCTGTGGCTATGCATAACTTCTTCATATTCTTTACACTCTTTTATTTCTTATTTGTAATAAGAAGAAATATATTAGAGCTTCTATTGTTTCAGCATCCAAAAGCATACAAATCAAGCTGCTTGCAATGAATCTCTTAGACTAGAGTTTCATTTTTGTACCGGCGACCAGATCCCTAAGTTCTTCCTCCTTTGAAGATCACTTAGGCTATATAGAGGTCCATGGCAAGAATATAATTTAATCTGTAATATCATTAAAAACAGATGAAAGCTAGCTTTTATTTGGTATGATATGAGGTATCAGATAATTCTAATTTTTGATTGATTCACTATTATACTGTATATGAGAATGCTTTGAATAATAACTCCATTTTCTTCAGCTTTTTTCAATACACAGTAGCAGAAACAGAAAAAAAATGTGACAGGCAGTGGTTGCTAAGCTAAATCATCCTGCAAAACAGTAATGGCATTTCATAAATCCTTTAATATGGAAAGCTCCCTAGAATATTGTCACCAGTTAAGCAAGCACCAGCTGCAAAATTTAGCACTGTTTTCTAATTAATTCATCCGATTACTGCTTCCAGATTGCAGCTTTACACAAAACACATCCATGACAATCCAGTATAGAGCCTTATGAATGTTCTGTTTGGCATACCAAGTGCACACTAAATTTAATCCTTTTCATAGTTCAGAGTAAATATAAGTGCCTTTTGAAAACTGTCACTAATTAATATAAATTATAAAGTAAGTTTGGCAAATGAATGTTATAGTGATTAACAAAATTTTACTGTTTTGATTGATTTTTGATTGTTGTTGATTGAAAGAGAAGAAAGAAAACACAACATTTCAGCTGTGGAGCCTTCTTCTGGTGTAATCCGAGCACCTGAAGAAGGCACCACAGTCAAAATGTTGTGTTTTCTTTCTTCTTTTCAGCATGGAATAAACCTATTACTTGTTAACTTACAGAAGTGTCACATGTAACATTATAGAGTATATGTCTACATAAATCATATATTTTTCATATATAGTTTAACTCATATAATATACAAAATTCACATACAACTTCGAGATTTTACATGTGTTTATTTGGGACTACTACACTGTAAGGTCTAGAAACACCAGAGCTACTGTATATCATATTCATTATTCTGTATTAGGTTAAAATACTATTTGATATATACAGTATTAAGACGGCCTCCATAAGAGGTTATTAAGAGTTATTTACAATTTCCTTAAGGTAATTGTATTGTCCCCTTGGCATACGTTTTATTTCTCTTTTTAGTGCAACCACTTTATGTCAAAATATTACTTTTACTGAGCGTATTAGGAATTGTGGTGTATTTCATTATAATTATATTTGCTCTTCTTAGTTTTAATAAAAAGCACTCGCATCTTTTTATCTCTGAAGCGCAGTCCATCCTGTACCCTAATGACCAAAATGTCTTTATTAATTTCACATTTTCATTATTTCATATGTTGATTTATGAATAACAGTGAAATAATTTTGCAATTTCTATGTACGGCATTTAAATTATCCACACATATGGATTTCTGCCTCGAAGTATTGCTGTTTCAAGAGAAGTGTCCAGGAGTTGATGCAAAAACTAAAACTTCAGCACATTGATTCTGACTTGAAACCTTGTCCAAACAGAAAAGAAATTGTAATCAAATCATGAATATCAATCTTCTACATGCTCTCATTATATATTTGTTTTGCAACAGAATACTTACCAACACAGCATTTTCCAAATAAAATTAAAATAGAATATCAATAATGAAGATTCTAAATAATATTGACTCAATCTCCTCACCCCTCACTTCACAAAGAACAGTTTTATTCACCATCGAAAAACCACTTTATCCTTGTAAGGGTCACAGCAACCTGGAGACCATCCTGAAAACACTGGGCATAAGGTTAGACTTCTACTCAAATGGGATGCCCAACCAACACACAGCAGGATAAACAAAATGTACATATTTTCATATTATAGATTTATATAGTTTTAAACTGGTTTCCTTCACAGAGTTTTAGTTTAATCTGTTTATAAACATTATTGTTACAGTAGTTTGGGTGGGTAGCTGCGTCAGCATGCATAGGCTGTAAAGCATAGGTTGTAAAAAAAATATGGAAGAGGTGTTAGTGGGGCCAGCAGGGAGTGCTCACCCAGCGGTCCATGTGGGTCCTAATGCCCCAGTATAGTGATGGGGACACTATACTGTAAACAGGCGCCGTCCTTCGGATGAGATGTAAAACCGAGGTCCTGACTCTCTGTGGTCATTAAAAATCCCAGGGTGTTTCTTGAAAAGAGTAGGGGTGTAACTCCGGCGTCCTGGCCAAATTTCCCATTGGCCCTTACTAATCATGGCCTCCTAATAATCAACCTCTATGAATTGGCTACATTACTTTGCTCTCCTCCCCACTGATAGTTGGTGTGTGGTGAGCGTTCTGGTGCACTATGGCTGCTGTCGCATCATCCAGGTGGATGGTGGTGGTGGAGGGGAGTCCCCATTACCTGTAAAGCGCTTTGAGTGGAGTGTCCGAAAAGCGCTATATAGGTGTAAGCAATTATTATTAATTATTATTATTATTATTAAAGGAACAAGTTATAGGTTTATTCCATGCTGAAACAATGGAAGTGCGTAAGAATCTAGATGAAGTGTGTAACACCTGTGTGTCAGGGTAAACATTTACAGCTTCAAAGCAGAGGGGTTATGAGTTGAGATGTTGGGGGGTCTAGAGTCTGTGGTCAAAGCAATCATAAAGTTTACCTTGGTTTACCAATGAATTAAGTTCTGGGTAAATTATTAAGTGTCAATCAACAGTTCAGAAAACAGTTCATATAAGATCAGGAGAAGGAGGGGGGGAGAAGTTCAGAAACAAATGGAACTTGAAGCCTGTGCCAGGTGAAAGTCCCTTCTTCATAATCATCTGGAAACAAAAAACCTGATTGGTGCTAAGTATTTGAATCTTGCTAAGAGAGCCTGTTGTTCTTTCGTTTTTAGGGAACTTGGAGTTCTGAGTGATGAATCCCCATGTTTAAGACTGCCTCTTCTGCTTAGAGGGTGCATTTAAGAAAAAGAAATACTGTTCCTTTGTAGCCTATGCATGCTGACACAGCTACATACTTGAACCTCATAAAGAAGATATGTCCTATCAGCTTGCCTTGCTTGTTGGTTTGCTTACTGTATCTACAACATTACAAGAATTAAGTAGAAATATTCCATACATCACTAATGTATCAAAATGCAATAGCTTTACCTGACCTACAATCTTACTGACTTGTAATTACCAGTATTATTGCTGCCAAAAAATTGTATTTTTCTCATTAATGTGGTCCTGGGTTAGTAGAGATCTTGAGGAAATATTGAACATATTGTTTCAGTTGTTTTTAGTTTTTTAATTTTAGATTCTGTCATATACAGCCATATATCATGTCACAAACAGCCATTCAAAAGCATATTGTCTTTATTGGTCAGTGCAGTTCAATACTGCAAAAAGTTTCCACCTGGACATATAATAATGATTGAGAATTCCATTTTTTTCATTAAAAATCAAGACGCGTAAAAACTGAATTATTTCACCATAAGGTCTACTAAAGTCTGTGTAGCAGCTGTCTGCTTCAGTAGGAAATCAAAAAGATAAATGTATTTTCTTATGGTCATTTTTAGGCTTGATTATTACATGGCAAAGAGGTCTATTGGCATTGTACAGTAGTTTACATCTATTGTGCTCTTCACTGCCATCAGATGGGAATACAAGAGGTAAGTTTAAAACCTTTGATGGCATCCAAACCATTTTTATCCTTGTGAATGTTTTTATGTGTTTTTGTAACGGGTTTTACTAGTAATTTTAAAAATTGGAAACATTTTTGTTACCTCAAACATGAATTTTACAATATCTTAGAACTCATTCAGTATACCACTTTTAGGTAATTCAAACTACAAGTCACCTTAGATTACAGTTTACAAAACATAAAACATAAAGCAATAAATTGTGAAAATGGTATCATGTGAAATCAATTTATGCCACAAATCTTGATTCAATCACATAAAGCCATCATTATTATAAGTGTCAATGAAGAGGTGTATACAGTAGGTGGACCTAGGGTTTCCAAATGACAATATGCTATAAGCAAAATAAATATAACCTGTGCAGACCTCTCAATCTCATTCTTTATAATACATGAGCTGAAGAAATTTTCTGAAAGCATTTCTTCTGTCTCATGTTGTGAGAGAATTAACCTAGATGATTCACAACCCTCCACAGTAACCATCTACAGGCTTACTTAAAGCGAGGTGAACTGTGTAAAGTGTGTGGCAACAGCAAACATCTCAGATGGGTCTAAAGCATAGTAGTGAAAGGGATTATCAGTTCAGGATGTCAATTATCATAGTCAGAAATAAGCTAGTAAGCTCCTCATGTTACAAGAATGTTCAGTTCTATTACACACATCTGCACCTCCACTCCATTATCATTACATGAGAATATGAGGCCAAAATGTTTATCTAATCAGAATAATCATCCGTGCCTTACCAACACCATACCAATAAGTATTCCTGATTTCCATCTTGAACAAAACTCTTCTTTTTTAATAGAGAGAGAGTCTTTATCCCGGGGGGGGGGCAAGTTGGTTTTAAAGCAACAGTGTTGGTGTACAGATGGACAGAAGGAAAAAAAAACAGACAGGAACAACAGTACACATATTTGCACAGAAGTCAAATGTTAAGTAACAATATAGTTACAGGTATGAATGAGAACTTAAATCTGTTGGTTTTGGAGTTGGGGAGTCGATATCTGCATTCTGAAGAAAGTAACTGGAAATTATTAAACAAGGGGTGTGAAGGATCGTCACAGATGGATTTTGCGCAAAACACATCTATGATAGGTGGAGGAGAGGGTAAGAAGATCAACACCAATGACCTTCTGACATATTTTCACAAGACTGCTGAGTTTGTTCTTGCCTCTCAGATTCAGGTTGCCAAGCCAGCAGATTGGGGTAAAAGTTAGAACAGATTCAAGTAAGGGCTGATGGAACAAAATCAGCTATTAATCATCGACCTTAAAATACTTAAGTTTCCGTAAGAAAAAAAGACACTGTTGTACCTTTTTGAGGATCAGGTCAAAGTATTGGCTTTGAAATTTAGCTTGAAGTCCAGAACAGTCTCCAGGTACTTGTATTGTTCTACTAGCACCACTAAATCTCCCCCTATGTACAGTAGGTTAGGTGTTTCCTGAAGTCAGTTATCATGTCTTTGGTCTTGCACACATTTAGCTTGAGGAAGTTTTGCTCACACCAGGTGGCAAACTCATCAACGATTGGGCCGTGGCTCCACTTGTTCGCTTGTAGCAGGCTAACAATAACAGAGTCGTCTGCAAATTTGATCATGTATCTTTAGTGGTGATAGTACTTGCAATCGCTTGTGTACAGTATAAGAGTAAGGGAGACAATGCACATCCTTGGTGGGACCCGTAGAGGAATGCTTTTTGTTGGATAAAACATTGTTGACTCTCACTCTCTGAGTTCTGTCTGTTAGGAAATCAGTAACCCAGCTGACACAATTGAGATCAAGACCAAAGTCTGACAATAGCTTAGTTGCCAGTAGGTGAGGTTGGATACAAATAAATGCAGAGGAGAAATCCACAAACAGCAGTCTAGCATGTGTCTTGTTTCCCAATAAGTGTTGGAGGACAAGACTGAGAAGGCATGCAGTAGCACCTTCCACCCCCCTACCTGCCCTGTAAGAAAACTGTAATGGATCTAGTTGATCCTGTACTTTAGTCACAATATGATTTTTCACAATCTGGTCAAAACATTTCATAACCAGAGAAGGGAATACTTTTGCTACTGGGATGACAACTGATTCTTTCCACACCTTAGGAACCTTTTTGTTGGTTTTGTTGGTTAATGACATTTGAAAAATAAAATAAAGATGCCACACAGCTGTCTAGAACACCTTTTCAATACTCTTCCCCAAACTGAATCAGGAACCAGACTCTTCCTCTCTTTAGTTTAACGGAACCATTTACAAACCTCAGACTCATTAATTTTAATTACACAATCAGAGATCCTGCCTTTGAATGCACTAATTTCATCAAAAAAAATCATGTGTCAAACCAAAGATAAAATTGATTCAGATCATCAGTGTCACGGAACCTATATGTGGAATAGGAGGATCCTTATGTGTGACCAGAATCCCACAGGATGCAGAGTAGCAAAGGGAAGATCCAAAAGACAAAATCCAAAGGCTGGGTCGATAAGGGAGGCAGAGGGTCTGGTAACAAGAGATATCCAAAATCAATCCAAAAGTTAAAATCCAGAAGGCCAGGTCAAGAGGCGGAAGCAGAAGATTCGTAACAGGAGATCAGTCGAAAGGCTTGGAAACATGCACTGGAGAATACTACAAAAGGCTTCTCAATAGTGAGCATGGGAAGGTGTGCGAAGGGGGTTTAAATACTGAAAGGAAAGGGGTGTGATTGGATGATTGGTTAGGGAGTGAGAATTTGAGGAATCTGATGCATGTGAGAATGTGATGGGTTCAATCAGGGATGAGATTGTGAAGCAGAGGTTCCGGGAATGTAACGTCGTTTGCGAGGGAGAGTATGGAATGTGACAGGGACAGAACAGTGTTTCCGAGTTAGAGTGTGGGGCGTGACAATCAGCTAAGTCAGCGTCTTATTTGCCATACAGTATGTGTTAATACTGCTGCCTCCATTCTTGTTCTTTCCCACCATAGGCCTAATACCCTCCCATGCAGAGTGTGTGGTACCCTTGCACACTGCTTCCTCCACTTGATCCTTATGCCTACGTTTAGCCTTCTTAATTTCTCTTTTGACATTTTTTTGTGCTTCCTTAAACAGAACAGCATCACCTTGGTGGAAAGTGACTTTTTTCAGACTTTTTTATGGAACGCTCTGTTAAAAGCAAGGGAGTTTTTATGTCCGTTGCAGTTTTTTTGCAACATGAATATAATTATATAGTTATTAAATTCTTGAGATACGCGATTCCATATTATATTCCCTTTTAATCAAATTCTAAAAGTATGCTTGTTGACTCCGGTATCACGTAAGTTAAAGACTTCGATGCTTAAAATGTTTAGGGAGAAATGGAATACTGGTGTGTATGTTTTCTTTAAAGTACCCAGACCAGCCATATACTGTATGTTTAAGTTCCAAAATTAATATCGTTTATGGCCTTCACACGCGTTGCAGTATGCTCCTATTCTTTTTATGCTCAGGCACTAAGATTTCCCTTCAGTGGTAAAATTCCATATAAATATTCAATACTTAAACGGGCACAGTAAATATACATATACATACTGTATACAGTACAGTTTGCATATGGTAATATGTTTATGTTCCTAAATCAATCTCTTTTATGAGTATGTGAAAGGCATGGTGAATCGATTATCAAATATTACTGTACTGCGTGATTGTGAAATGCTGTGGTGTTACTTTTACAAAGACGGTCAATGAATAAAAGAATGCTGACCAGGGCAATACTTTGAGTTTACACTTACAGCTTGTCCAAGGTCATTCATTATTAATGCTATTAGTAATATCTTCGTTAAAGACTTTGATGGCGACAGCTCAAACATGAGAGGCTGAGCTTTATTAGCTCCACCTTGCGGAAATTCCGGATACTATTATTTTGCTTGTCGTATTATAGGAGAATTTACGGTAACTAGCGGTATTTACCGGTAACTCGCGGTATTTACCGGTAACTCATGGTAGACTGCGTACAGCGTACCGGAAAATAATGCAGTATCGCCAGCGCATTTTGAATGGCTGCATCTGTATACAGTTAAATTAAACTTTTCTGAATCTGTGGCGCACAATGCCTTTCTACTCCCTCTTTCTCGCAGACCAGCAAGAATAGTCCCACAAACATGAAAAACATCCTGATCGACATTTTTATAAATAAAGCTATTTACGTACTAACCATAAGTAAAAATAAAAATTAAACAGATACTGTACGCTAAATACACAAAAACTGACAAGATGTGACAGTACCTTGGGAAAAAAATTCTGGAAGAGTATAAAATACCTGGAGTTTGCACTATACTCGTACCCGGTATAAGAACATTTGCAACTGTATATTAATTTTTGCTAATCCGAACATGAAGAATTTGTTCCTTGTAATTCATTATAAGAAATAACTTTTTGCTTATCCAAACTTTGAAGTTTGTAAGTGATCGTCTTTGGCCGAGAACTTTCTGCAAACATTTGAATTTACTGCCACCAAACAGCTGTTTGTTTCTGTGCGGGCTCAAGGCATTATGGTTAAGGAGGCAGCAGTTCTTTTTTTGTGTTTGTTTTGTAGTTGCTGTTCATTGGTCATGGTCTGTATGGTATTATATGTTAAGGGTGGATTTCGAGTGAACTTGTCTTTGGTTCGGAACAGTGCGAATTTTCTCCATAAGAAATAATTTAATTTTTATTTTTGATTTACAATCTCCCGCCTTCTGAATACATTTTCAGGAATGTATTAGGTTCGGATACCAGGGTAATAGTGTATATTTATTTAGTCTTGGACTTGGCCCAAGTGTGATTCCATATCCGTTGCAAGAAAATCAGGAGAAAACTCTTCTTAATCCATGTTAAATGCTGCAACAACTATTTACTCTTTACTCTTTTAACACTATCATCCCAGAGAAACTAGTCAAGAAACTCAGTGCACTGGGTCTCAACACCACCCTCTGCAACTGGAGTTGGGACTTTCTGACAGGCAGACCTCAGACTGTCAGGCTTGGAAACCACACCTCCGACACACTAACTCTGAACACTGGGGTCTCCCAGGGGTGTGTGCTTAGTCCATTGCTCTACTCCCTCTATACCCACGACTGTAAGGCCAAACACAACACCAACTCCATCATCAAGTTTGCCAATGACACCACAGTTGTAAGTCTGATCACAGACAATGATGAGAGGGCCTACAGGGAGGAGGTCAATCTCCTTACAACGTGGTGTGACCCTCACCCTCACCCTTAATGTCAGCAAAACCAAGGAGCTGATCGTTGATTTCAGGAAACTGCAAACCAGACATGCCACTATCCACATCAATGGGACTGAAGTGGAAAGGGTCAGTAACTTTAAATTCCTTGGCGTCCATATCACTGAGGACCTCACATGGTCTCTCAATGCTACCTGTCTGATCAAGAAAGCACAATAGCGCCTGTACTTCCTAAGATGGTTGAAGAAGGCTAAGATATGTCCCCTGATCCTCACTAACTTTTACAGATGCACTGCAGAAAGCACACTGACAGGCTGCATCACAGTGTGGTATGGCAACTGCAGTGCTGCTGACCGCAGAGCCCTACAGCGGTTGGTGAAAACTGCCCAGTCCATCACTGGGGATGCCCTCCCATCAATACAGGACATTTATAACAGACGGTGCTTGAAGAAAGCTCTAAGCATCATCAAAAACCCCACACACCCCAGCTACAGACTTTCTGATCTGCTACCATCGGGAAAACGGTACTGGAACATTCGGGCCCGGACTACCAGACTCAGAGACAGTTTTTACCCCCGCACTATCAAACTATTAAACTCCCAGCCTTTCTCACTCTCACCTCACCTCTCACCTATGATCTGAACCTCACAGTGCCTTCTTTCTTACCAAAAACACAAATACACATTGAAAATCTACCTCTACCATACATGTCAAAAGCTTATTCCCCATAATTTCTATCCCTTTATTTCATTCTGTTCATGCGTGTTTTTGCACATAACCTGTTACCTTTTTGTTGTTTTGCACACTGCCTGTTGTCTCTGTCTTTCTTTTGTTATACAATTGTATTGTTGTTGTTGTTGTTTTTTTTCTTTGTACTACTTATGTCCGAGGCTAGCTAAATAGCATTTCGTTATACCATATACCTGTATATGAGTATAATGACAATAAACTTGAACTTGAACTTGAACTTACAGGCCTCTTCCCCTGGTGGCAATTTTCAGTACTGCACCTTTGATTAAACACCACTGTATTTTGCTTAGCTAAGACTGTTACTGGACTGGACATATCTGATTGTTATCTGGACTTTTGATCACCATTAATTGATTCTTATCCATATTTTTACTCCTGTTCCCATTTCACAGAAAACAGGTGGTGAACCCAGGAGCTACCTTTTACAATGCAACGTACTATGCTGCTAAATTCCATAGCACCATGGGGCAATTAAATCTATTACAAATGCAAATATGGCCATGGTACACACTTCATATGAACCTCTTGAATACTGATCATCTTCATTCAGCTGTGTACCATGCCCTTTTTATAGATACAGTAAAAAACACAAATACATTGTGATATGGTTGTGGTTGTTCCCATGCAGAGATGTTTTGTGTGTTGTTTTCATCCATGTTAAATGTATTTCTCACAGTACTGTTGCAAATGCAATAAATTGCCTTGCTCCATGGGGTGTAGTTTTGTTGTTGAATTAAGCCTGCAATTTTTATGTACATATATATATATAACATATATATAATGCCACAACAAATATTTGGATATTCAGGACATGTAACAGGATGTAAAATACAATGTTCATATCTGTCAAAAATTACAGTTGAAAGAAGTAAGAAATGCTGAATGAATCTGAGCATTGCAGTAAAACACTTCATCAGGTTGCCACTATTGTTTTAAATAGGCAGTGATCCTGGAGAAAAAAACTGAGTGCATGGAGATATATGAGCCATGTGGCAATAAAACTCTCTACCCCCAGTTCTGCTGCATGTGTGGATAAGGGAGTTACAGATAAGAAGCAGTAGATGACTCAGTGTTTGTACCATGCTTCTTCCAGCACTAGTAAATGCCAGAACACATCTAAAACTAGTAGTGTATTGCAACTGTTATTCCAAAGGACATTCTGTAACATACATATGCTCCAAATATGCATTTTGGAAATCGTTTGATCGTTGAATGTTAGGACCGTGTTGAATATAGCCTCTATGAAGTTGTAATGCTGATCACATCATTCACATAAAGACTTACCACAGTTCTTAAAATGGTTGACTGCAACAGTTGTTGCTAATAGATTAGCCAATAAACTGTTGAGCGGTGAACTCCAATAGTTCTAATCACCTAAAGTATTAAATAATCTTTGCCTGTGAATGTTCAATAAGCACATCAATAGGATGTAATACACATATCTTCTACTTCTTCAAGTGGACATGTACGGTTATTAAATGCTGAAACACAAACTAACAAAATATGCATACAGTTTATAATTATTTAATTTTAGAGTTACTGTATATAACTTAAAATCAATTACAGCCTGAAACATATACAGTATTCAGTAATTATTACTGTTGTTTTGTATTTTAGATACAATATACTGTATGTGTGTGTATTCCTAGTGGGTGTGTTTATACATATGTATGCCTGTTTCATTGCTACAAAGTAACTATTCTAAATGCTTTATCCAGCTGTCGACTGCACCAGTCTTTGACTTTCTAAATATTAAACAAAATTATAAGTATTTTTACAGTTCTGCTTTTCAGTATTGAGAGACTGTGATAGCTAATTAATCTTCATTTGTATTGTTCATGATGACTTTTTGCTCTTAAGACATACTATTAACCTGATGAGTACAC
This sequence comes from Lepisosteus oculatus, assembly GCF_040954835.1. Taxonomy (NCBI): domain Eukaryota; kingdom Metazoa; phylum Chordata; class Actinopteri; order Semionotiformes; family Lepisosteidae; genus Lepisosteus; species Lepisosteus oculatus. The sequence continues at coordinate 12,929,753 of NC_090704.1, read as the reverse complement.
CTTGTGGGATGCTTAATGTTTCACTTGTCAATGCCTAATGCGGGCATAACAACCATCTGTAACTTTATATCGCATACTGTATATACAGTATACGCCTATATGTGAATATAATGTCTGTTAGAAGATTTACAAATATGCTATCACAAAATATAATCATTTTCTAATATGAGCAATCTAAAAATCTGACTTGCCGTGAAAGATGCTGTACAATAAATTTAAGAACATGAGCTGTATGGATTCCTTTAGGAAAAATCCGTCTGAAAATCCCACTGTAAATTGAACACACCTACAGTAGATAGCCTACAGTAGATAGTAGATTAAAATTTATTTTAATTTATTAAAATAAATTTAATAATGTAACATTATTATATTTTCACAAAATCTTACTTCTAGTAAAGCAAGGAGTAAGAAGAGAACAACTAAAACGTTAGCAACAGGAATTAAACTTTCAAATTAAAGCATGACAGACAATTATCAAAAAAACATATAAAGCTTGGACATGATGGTATCTGTCAGTGCCAGTCAAATATATCAAAGGAAAGAAATCTCTGTTTGGGTACCTCTTCATTGCCATCTCTTTAAATTTATATCATAATCGAATTGAGGTAAATAATGAAACTTAACATGCAAGAGTAAATTTAATTAGTTACTGTGAACAGTAGGAGACAAATCGATACCCATACAGTAGGTCATAAATTCATTATTAGAGTAGAGCTGTCAATTTTTATTATCAAGTTTTATAGATAAATACTTTATTTTTTATGCATATTAATGAAGTATTGTGATTACAAATAAGCTTACGTGTAATGAGCAATTTGGAACTGTATATCCCAAATATATAAATTTGTTATTATTTAAATAAAAATGAAAGGGGGTAAAAGTATAAAACTAAAACCTTTCCTATCAGTCATAAAGACCATTTATGTTCTAAAATGTCTAAATTTTATTTTTTATACATGTTGAAATGCTTCACAGACCCAGAATGGGTGCAGCCTCAATAAATCACTCACAGACGTTGGTCTATTCAGCCTCATTATGCCTAAGTAAGTCACGACCTACTGTAGGTGTGTTCAATTTACAGTGGTATTTTCATATGGATTTTTCCTAAAGGAATCCATACAGCTCATGTTCTTAATTACAGCTTAAAAATTTAATGTTTGTTCAGGTTTCATGGATATTGGCTGTGGTGAGGATTATCATAACTAATGTACTTTAATAATGACCAGGTTTAAAGTCATGCAGAGAGGTTATTCAAATCACTGTCTTAGTGCTGTGATTTTATACCCTGTGGTGAACCTTCCTGGTGGAGCTTCATTGCTCATAGACAGAATTCAGATTTACTAATGAAAAACAAATCTGCATGAATATTAAAAATACATGTTAATGTTTCAATTAGGTTGCCACTTACTGTAAATATGGCTTGTTCTTCACTGTCAGGTCAAGCAAAAGTATTTTGTAAATGCAAATTCGATATAGTAATCAACTCATATCAAAATAGTTTTCGGTTGGACTGTAAATTATGTGATTTAAAGAACTCTGACAAGTCTTGTCAATGTTGCACCAAACCTAATGGCATAGTGAGGAGCTTCACTGTTCTACTGTATATTATTTAACTTGGTGTCACAAGTAATGAAATCAAAGCAACTTACTGTACTACTTTTAAAATTAAATTCATGTTCCTCACCAAAGTATATTGATGTATTTTGTGGTGATTATATTTAATAATGTATTAATTTAAAATAAACATTTAAAAGGCTTTGTCTTTTGAAAACTTTGAAAACATAATATGCCAGGTGTAAAACATCTATTTAGCATCATCTGAAGTCCGATACTATTTTAAGTACTGTATAATGTAACCTTATGGGTTCCTTTCATTTTCACTTGTACTTAATAGTTACTTACTTTTTCTTTGGTACTTCTGAATGCACCTTGATGATTGAATGAAAAAGCAGTGCATTAGGTCTTGGTTACAGAATTGTATTTACGCAAGGTCCCTAATGTTATTTTTTTGATTGAAAAACATTTCACTTGGTGTTTCATTTTTCATTATTGCTATAGGAAATGCATGACAAATGGGGATATTAAGCTATAAACATTATTCCACTAACAAAAAACCTTACTTTAAGTAGCCCTAGAATACAATTAAGCATAGAAACAAATAGTCTGTTGAAATTGCATTTTCAGTGTTCATGTGTGTGATATATTTAACAAAGGACTGAAATTCTTAAACCTTTGCAAATCAACAGAATCTTTTAAAAGCACATCGATCCATGCGCAGTGTGCATCACTTTCTCTGAGGACAACATCTGAGCTGTAAGGAGCAGACCATGGTCTATAATCCATGCTGTGTGGGGTATATAAATAACCCGATAACCTGAAGATCTTAAGAAAACCTTTTATGGTTTTTAGAAACCTGCTTAGTTCAGCATAGAAGCTTACTTACTTTTTAGTAAGAAAATTTTAAAATATATAAGCACACAGTTTTAATTGCATAATCTGAGAATTCACGTTAATGTCCATACACATTGTTAATGTCCATACTATAAAAAACAAGCTGTACAAGAAACAAGAAGTGAACAAATGTTTTCAAAAGCCACAGTAAAAAAAATAGGGAAAAGGTACCATTCATTTCTTTACTTGTCCATTTCCAGACAACTCATAACCTCTTAATCCCTTGATAAACTAGCCCAGAAATTGTAACGCACAAAAACACATTGGATTCACTCTGTACATTTCCCATGACCCAGTGAAAACTGCACAGAAAACAATTTTAGTATTAAGTCTACATTTCTACTTACGGTATGGGAAATAATTTCTCCCTTTAAGTCACATAAAAAAAAATATTAAAGCACCATTTAATCAAAACATATTTTAAAGAATTAAAAGATTTTGGTAAAAAAATAGTGTTTTTAAAATTCTCTTACTTCCCAAAAGTATTCTTGCACGTCATACATGTATATGGCTATGTAAATATGTGACAACTATTCGATGAATTTTAGTTTTTGTTCCTGATGATGGGTCTTAAAAAGCTACGCTGTATTGTGTTAGATACATTGACATTATATACAAATGTACTTGATATTGGTGGAGTATACAAATACTAAAAGTAGGTTTTCCTCAGTGTGTAGTAAATTGTCATATTATATATACAGACAAACAGTAGAGGTTACAGAATTTCCGATCTGTTTAACAGTAAAATAGATATTACACAATGTCCAAATTCATCTAGTCATAAATACTAAGAACATTCGTGACTGTAAGAGCTGTGTGGTTACCGACACCTAGAAATCTAATACAATTCATTATAGTTCTGTCATTCCCAATATAAAAGTATGTAAAAGTTGTGTGTTTTCCTGTTCAGGAAGCACTGATCCTTGAAATGTGTGTAACAAAGATTATTGTGAGCATTTACTGTGCAGTAAGTACTAAACTGATTTTAAAATAGTTTTCTTAAATACCATGTGGCTTACAAAAAGAGAGAGGAAAATCGACAGCTTTAGAGCTTGTAATGTATGCCCTCTACTTTAAGTTCCTGTTCCCACAGAGAATATGTTTGGCTGTCAGTTTTTCACACCAGCAGGTCTCCGGATATCGATTTCTCTTACTGAATCAAGCTCAGCTGATTGACATGGATTTTACATTTTGATTGGCTCCCACTAAACATGCACAGTATGAAGACAAATTCCTAATTATGAAAGTGGAGGAGGTAGTCCAAGCATTAGTCTCAAATGACCAATGTTCTACTTTGTTATTAAAAGCAAAAGCTTTCATTCTGGAATAATTTAATAGATGTTTTACTTTATGAAAGGGGGTTTTAGTCGAGAGTACCCCTGAGATTACCTATCTGTCAATGAAGTTGGTTATTATAAATATATTTGAAAGAAAAACAACAAAGCATGTGTTATAAAACTGTTCCAACTCTTTTACTCAATGGAAGATTGATCAAGAACCTAATTCGAATTAAGACAATTGATCTCTTATTACACGGCAAACCAAAAATCTATTCAAACACTTCCATTTTCTTCAATTTTATTGCCCAGAACAGATAATTTTAGCTTCCTGCACCTTCCCCTTGCCTATATTTCTTTTAGGTCTTTTCTATTCTCTTTCCCTCATTCATCTACACACGTGAAGAAGGATCCACAGCTGCAATGTTATGTTTTTACATTTCAGTGTGGAATTAACCCCTATTTGTTCCTACAGTAAATTTCTTGAATGAACTTTGCGGCAGGAGCTGCAGAGAACAGGTCTTAGTTTTTATGCCTCAACCTTGTTATGCAAGATCATTCTTAAATACAGTACTGTGTCTAAAATATTATGAAGACATACAATATACATACGATCATTGGCAGTGACTGGAAAATTATGACAGATTGCAAAAACTTAAGACTTATGTTCAAGTGCTGTTGAATTTTCTAGTACACCGGAGGGGATACTATAATCAGTAACTTGCTATCATTCAGATGTGTAAGTATTTGGGTATTAAATGCGGTTATCCAACTCTTACAGGCATTCCTAACTTTGGGTGGAAAATTAAAATTGATCTTTGCATTGTTAAAAAGTAGCATAATGCTTTAGGCATTACTGAAGATTAAAAGCTCTACCTTGAATCACTTAATCATTCATGATGTTCAGTATAACTTGCATTCTAATGGTGACTTACTTCAAACTTTCACAGGATTTATTATAATGCCATTAAAGGGATTGTTTCTGTGTATGCTAATCAGCAAAAATAACTGTTTTGTATTCACATTACCAGATTTTGCAGCATGAGAGCAATAAATTTCCTTTGCAAATTGTGTAATTAGCAATATCTCAATATTGTCTGCATACCAAGTATAATATACCCATGTATAAAAAAACACAAAATGTCAGCAAAAATACAATAAATCTAATGTTTTTTTTTAATGTTTAATCTGTAATGTTTATTAAAGATGTATTCGTAGCAAGATTAAAAAATAATACCACATAATATTTTATATGTATATAGTGGTATAAAAAAGTAATTAAAATTGTTAAATGTGAAGAGACAATTAAATACATTCATTATAAACCATTTGCTGAGTTATGTTTGCACAAAATAAGTGCTTTACCAAGGCAGAGGAAGAAAAAAAATGTTTTTCCACCAACTTGTACCAGTCCACAGAAACATATGTTTTTGAGAAAGTATCACTTTAGCACATTGCATATGATTTTACTGATTAAATATACAGTACAATGCATTTTTTTTCTAAAACACAATTAAGTGTAGAAATGGTGTTTGTACACATTTCACTGCAGGTGGATACATTATACCTACACAAAGTAATACCTTACATACTGTACATACTTACACACATCTAACCTTAGACAACAACAGCAATGTACAGTATAAAATAATAATCAGAATTATTTCTGACCCAGTCAGCAGTGACAAATTCATGACCTAGGATAGTTATAAATAAATCAATGAAAATACATTAATAACTTCAGTGAAACTGTTTATTAGATGTACAGTTAAGTTTCTCTGAATCTAGAATACTGCACAATTACAGTGGAAAGAGAACAGGACCAAACAACAGAGGGTAGAAATATTATGAATCATCCAGCAAAATCCCAAAACAATGCTGACAAGAAGCCATGGACTGTGCCAACACAACTTTGCATGGCAGTAGGGAAATTATTGAAATTTAAGACTTAGACTATTTCAATACCATTGCCAGATGCAATCAAAATCCCTTTATATAACCAAAATGTCAGTTTCCTTAAAGGAGATTTATTTTCCCCCTTAAATTGATAAAAATATTTGCAGCAATATGTACATTTTCACTTGAGCTGTTGCTAGGGTGGGATAGAGGCAACAGAGGGTGGATTATAGAAGCAAGGAAATGTGTCTGGTAACAGAAGAATGGATTTGCTGATTGAAAGAGAAACTCATTTGGATGCTAAATGGTAACTGGTTTCATTCTTTGAGATAACCCGTGCAGAAAGTTTTATTTTCATACAATATCATGGACTGTATCACAAAACAACCCAAAAGCGGTATACCGTATGTTCATCATAATTCTTAGAAATGTTTAAATTTGCATTTCATTTCAAACTTTAAACGTCAGGGGAAATTTGATATAGTTGTAAACATAAATATTTGTATTAAAGTAAATCATTGTTACTACTAGAATACTAGTCACTTCAATGCCATCTTTTCTTATGCAGGGCCAAAACTGCAGAGGTTCCTGGTCTTCTGGTGGGAAGAGTGATCTAAGAGATCAGATCGGGATATACTGTAGGCAAATATAATGACATTTGTTGAATTACTTATTATGAGCTCCATGATGCATTAAAAGCCAAACTGCATTTAATACTGAACACAGTATGAAAATATTAAAAAGTGGCTGAATAACTAAAGTTTCAACTGTCAAAGGTTTTCCAAGTTAAAATTTTCAACATAAACACCAACTTCAGGCTCCTGTAGGCTTGCAGTGTTATCAGTGAGACATCCTGGAACTTTGCAGAAGTTTAAAAGATGAAAAAGTTTAAAAGATGTGTACGCTGAGGAGCCTGTTTGTAGGTCTTTATATTCCCCATGTGACACAGGAGTCATACAATAAAATAGCCAGAAGAATGGGCTATTATAATCTTCTACCATGTGCAGTTGTAAATTTCAGTTCCCCTTACTAATAACTAACAAATATATAAAACCAATATTCAAAAGAATATTAGAATTTAGCTGATGCTTTTGTATTAGTGTTTGACATAGGGGCATGAAGATCTATTGCATGCCATCTATGGTTTACTGTATCTCCAGCTCTATGAGGTACAATGCCTGTCCAGAGAGTCATCTTCAAACTCTTCCAGCCTGACTAGATGAGAAAAGAGGTTGTAGTGTGTGGGAGTCAATCTGTCATTTCATTCCTTCTTATCAGAACAAGATAATACTTTGAAAATAAAAGCTTGAAATGGCAAAAATGATCAGGAATTTATTGCTGTCATTTTAGTTGAAAAGCTACAGTAGTGCTTGTATATTTTTACCTCTTATCAGAACATTTAAAGCTCTTGTTTGTAGTTTATTTTCTTACTTTTTATGTTTTTCGTAATAGAAATGTTTTACAATACCAAAAGGAATAAGATTTTCAAGCTTTTGACCTTAGGATTTTTTGTATTTGCCTTATGGGGAGATTAAGTATATAAGATGGTTGTTTCAAAACAGCTGTGATGTTATACCTGTATGTTATATACAATTTGACTGTAAATTGTAAGCAGGTACGAGTGTACTGCATAGATAATACCCATTAAGGGAATAACTGACCTGCGTTTTCACCACTTCTTTTTTTATGAAGTTACCAAAAGATAATGGATTCACTTCTTAATTTTCATCTTCCTTATAATCAACATTTAAAATACTGACGCAATGTTTGGGTAACGCATTGTTATAGCAATTAACATTAAACCTTACTCCTTTGTATCAGAACTGCTTGACTTTATTAATAGCAATTAACTACAAGTATAGTCTGGTGTAGTTATACTGTCAATTCACATACAGTATGACACCAAAATAAGAAGATTAGCAAACACTATAGGAGGTGCAAAGTTAAATTTAAAAAGAAAGCAATGTGTGTAGTAATAAAACTGTTTTTTTTTAAGACAAACTGGTAAAAAATGTTAAATAAAATCTGGGTTAAGCCACCCAATCTCCTAGGGATTTAATCAAAGCCTATTAAATTTCAGTTTTAGAGTTTTGTATTGAGCCATGACCAGACTGTCACACACAGCAAAAAAAATCATATGAAATTATTAGAAAACATTCATAAAATGTCAAAATGAGGTATTACCAATCGTTGTAATATACTTATTCCCCCTGTTGAAAACAGTTTCAAATCAAATTAAAAATAAAAGGCCAATATGAGAAAACCAGATAATTTCTTATTTACAAAAGTCACATTAAAGAAAAATCTTACTTCTCTACTAGCTTTGTGTGCACATACAGTATCATGTCCTTATGAACATGATAAACAATGAACCTTGTAAACAGTGACCTTTTGTGATGGAAAATGAAGTCTTTCTAATGGATTCTACTGAGGGTGGCATATTTCTGTCCCACTCCTCTTGGGTCCTAGGTTCCATTGTCTTTTTTGTTTGTGCTGGGTGCTCTGGTTTCTTCCAAGAGTTCGAACATGTTGTCTAAGTGAATGGAGATCTATCTAAAATGTTCCCACCCCGTACTGTATACAGTATGTGTGTGAGCTCTATTGAGATTAAGCAGGGATTCAATTGATATTAAACAGAACAGCCATTTTCAGTAATGTGTATTCTGTTTCCTTACACAGCAGTGGTGGTAAAATTAAAAAAAAAAAAACGGTGTAAGAAAAAAGTAAAATAAAAAACAAACTTCCCAATTTCTTGGGAAGAAAATTATTTCAAAAGAAGCATTTAACAGAACTCTTATACTTACTTCATGTGCTTTAAATATTAATATATATTTCATATACTGTACATTACTGTATATATGAATTTCAAGTTAGCCACATCAATTCAATTCAATTCAATTCAAGCTTTATTGTCCCCTAGGGGAGATTTGTTTTATGGCACAGTCAAACACAACACAATGACAAATAAACATCACCAAAAAGGAAGAGAATACAGTAGTTTTACAGGAGAACAGAAACAAGAGACAAGGTAGTTACTTTGCATTGTTTAAGATTGTAATTGCAGTGGGAATGAAAGATTTCCTGAGTCTGTTGGTTTTACACCTGGGTCACAGAGCCGTCTCCTCGATGGAAGAAGTGTGAATTCGCAATGGAGGGGGTGAGACACACACTTCCTGATGCTTTTGGCTTTCTTAGTCACCCTCTGTTTGTAAAGGATGCTTAAGTTGATTTGATTATTCCTGATTATTTTGCCAAACCAACAAGTGAAGCAGTATGTTAAGACACTTTTAAAGAATGATTTGTAGAAAAGTGTAAGAATAGTTTTATCCACCTTAAAGTACTGTAGTTGTGTTTTCTAAGAAAGAAAAGTCTCTGTTGGCCTTTTTTATAGATAGTGTCACAACATTTGTCCCATTTTAGGCTTTTGTCAATGACCAGTCCCAAGTGCTTATGGTCATCGACAGTTTCAACAGGCTGACCTGGGTTGAGGGGTGTGGTATTTTCCTGAAATCAATAACCAGTTCTTTTGTTTAACATTTAACTTTACGGAGAACTCGTTGCACCAGTTAGTAAAATCATTTAGAATGGGCCCATGGTGGTATTCTGTGTCCTTTACTAAACTTAGACCAAGGCAAACTTAATGAGATGTCTCTTGTTTGCTTATGCAATCATTAGTGTACAAAATGTACAGCAGAAGGGACAAACTCTCCTTTAGCCTACATTCTTACTTGACTTGTTCCCCAAATGATTTGGTCATAGTTAAATTATACAGAAACACAAATTGTTATTAAAAACATAGCTCTAGATACATTTGTTTCCTTTTGTGTGCTACTTGAGTCTGAGCTCCTATTGGCTGATGGTGTTTTAGAGCAAAATGCCAGTTGTGATTCTATACTAATCCACTGGTTCTTTCTTCACAACATCATAAAAATATAAAACACTCAATTTTGATCTTAAAATCATTTTAAAATATTGGTATCACTTTATTTAAAACTTGATTATTTATTATCAAAATTATGAACAAAACAGTCTTTTTTAAAGCTTTTTAAAGAAAAATAGACAATGGTTAATTATTTACATTTCAGACAAAATAGCGAGAATACAGTAATTAAATTATCCTATTCATTCCTCATTCCAGTCATATGGCTTATTATTACAAGTAGGGATATGTAGTTTAATTAAATAAATAAGCAAATTACATGTAGAGGATCAGTCATCATCATGAGACCCATGTTCATATATGTTATTTCTGTTTGGTAGTGTATTTACTTTGTTTAAATATGCCTTAACAGAACACTGAGAATTCTGGGATCTATTGTCTTCACTATTTTCATATGCAGTTGAGAACGTTTTTTTCTAAGTGGTGTACTGAAAATCCATCTTCTTCAATTTCTCGTAACACCAAGCAACAAAGCCCCACTTCAGATTTATTTTTTCATTTCTTAGAACTCAGCTGCCTTACAAATGAGAATCTGTTTCTAATTTGGAAAGAGACCTAGAATACTTATTGCCATGCTGATAAAACAGCACAGCTAACTCCTTGCATCCTCTTTCACTAAATTTAGTAAAACAACAACAAACATTACATTACCAAGATTATGATTAATTAACATTCAATTATCTTTTACATTTTTTACAATGTGGAGACCTAATTTAAATGCTCAATCTGCTCCAAATTGATTTTCTTGCATCCAGGCTCAATTGATGTTTTGTATCAGTCAATCTGGTCTTATTTTAAATCAATTTTTCTGTGAGTGATTGAATTTTAGAATTTGTTACAATGAAATCTGTTTCGTACTTTAACTGATTTACCACTAAAATTGGCTTACTAATTTCTGCACACCAATATTAGTTAAATTTGAGATGTAATTTTTTTATCTTTATTTGAAGCTAAACTCTTTAAAATACAAAAAAATAGCTCTATTTTTGACATACCTAAAGACAGTGAACATTTTATGTTCGTATAAATATCTGTTAGTATACTACATGGAAAGACATTTCTATTTTCATTATTATTTTTTGTTCTTTTCAAAAGCTTTTTACCTTTTACAAAATTATTCTGGCAACTACTGTATTAATTTAAACTCTCTTTTCATTTGTGGAAATTTCTAATTAAATTACCACCTAACAACACTATGCCCTGTTTAAAGTATTTACTGATTATATAAGATAAAACAATAGTACATGAAGTGCAAAAAAATACTACACTATTATCTGAAAGGCATGGATCTTTTCTGGAGAAAGATATGTAGTACAAAATATTGTATAGTGTACCGTATTTTAACTTGAGCTTCCATGTATCCAGCAAAGATTATATGAACAAATATAGAAGAATCTAAAAAATCTTACATACAGCAGATAACATTGCACATCTTTTCTGGTGTATCACTACTTATACTCCAAAAAGTTAATTGTGTATTCTGTTTTCATTAGCTTGCATTTATTGAGTGATTGATTGTACTGTCGGCTAATAAATATATTGCTTAATTAATCAATCATCTGAAGGTACAGTATCAGTAAAATTCTCTTCCAGTAAAAGCTACTTTTGAAGTGTTAGTCTATTCAAGTTATTATTCAAGTTATTGATATAATCAATGTTCACCAGAGGATGTGTACAAGCTATCACAGACACAGATGGTGATCACATGGAATCAATAAAGAGACCTCTGATAAGAACTGTTGCCCATGGGGAAACTATTGTAGTTCCCACAGCCCAATTTGTAGGTTATTGTTGTTATTGTTCCATAGAGTAGGATTTTTATGCACAGTGAAACAATTTATTATTCTGTTTTCTGAATTGCAAACAAATTTTAAAAACACTTCATATATGAGTCCTCCACAATCAATCAATATCACCAGAATTTTGAAAGCAAACTGAAATACTGCACATCCTCCTGATTTCCTGAATCTCTTTTAAATTGGATGAGGTTTATAATGTACGTGAAGTGTTTTGTGTTATTTCCTCATTAACCGAGTACAAGAATTCCCATTACATCATCTTAAACTGTGTAGTGCCTTTTTATGATGTTTCCATATCATATTGTTTATTTTTCCTTTCTAAACTAGAGCATAGCACTGTGCAACCCATCTACATAGTGATATAAGAGCAACATAATAAATTATTTTAACTAAATTGGTTTTGATCTTAGAAGTGAGCAGTTTAACAACTTCAAAGCTGAATATATATACTTTTTTTATTTCTTCCTGTCATTACATTACATTATATTAGGTTACAATGATTTGATTGATTTCTGAAAGCAAAGTGTGGTGTTGAATTTGTATTGCCTCATTTACAAACTATCTGTTTTCCCCCTCAGATATAGATGTTGGCAGGGGAATATATCAGATGAGTATTATTTAGTTATATACAGATGCAGCCATTCATAGTCCCCGGTACAAACCCGTATTGTAAGCAACTCACTACAGCATAACACGTCATACCGCATCATACCGCGGTACGTGATTGGATGGCAAAAATGACCAACAGGGGCACTCGTGGTGCGTTAGTTGATAGTGGAAAGATTTAATCATTTAATCTCTTTACTGCGCACATTTTAATCCGCTTAGTATTGAATATTTATATGGAATTTTACAACTAAAGGGAAATTTTAGTAGCTGAGCATAAAAAGAAGAGGAGCATAACGTATCTGAAGGTCATAAACGATATTAATTTAGGAACATAAACATATTATATAAACTGTATATTGCTGGTTTTGGTAGTTTAAAGAAAAAATACACACCAGTATTCCATTTCTCCCTAAACATTTTAAGCATCAAATTCTTACATGTGGTTATTTCAGAAAAGTTTTTACGTGCTCCTTCTGACCATATTACTGTACGTTTATATACTTTGTGAAAAGTGATCGTTTTAACCTTTTCTGCGAATAAGCTCATTATCAGAGTAAACAAAGCATACTTTTAGAATTTTAGTAATAGGGAATATAATATGGAATTGCGTATCTAAAGATATTAATAACTATATAATTATATTCAGGTACTGTAGCACAAACAGTAGTATAAGACTTTCCATTGATATGTGTACTTCTGTTTCAGCATTTGGTGTATTACTGCATCTGTGGTGTGATGGTTTAAGTGACTGACTTCTAAGCCTAAGGCTGGGTGTTCAAATCCAGCTATTGCCATGAGTTTTCTTTTAACAAATAAACATTTCTTTGAAAAACTAAAATAGCAAATATTATTGACACTACAGTGTATTGACATTTTTTATATTTCTAAATATCACATGATCGTACTGTATATACACAGCGGTACTGCAGGGTGTAAGGCGCAAATCCACGTGAGCCGAAAATGCTACATCATTAATACAGTAATATCTTACATGTCACATTAACAAGTTTAAAAGGAGGAGACCCTTTACACTTTAACTCTTCAGTTTGAAGAGAACTTTCACCAGAGCCTCTTCTCTTCTTATGTCTAATTTTTAGTTTAGCAGGATTCAAGCAGGATTTCAGATGAAAGGCAGTGACGTCAAGCAAGCCCAGATCAAAGTTTAACCCATTCAGAGCCTACATTACATTTTAATGTTTCATTTTAAGCTGAAGACCATCACAACTGAAGAAGGCTTCACAGCCAAAACGTTGCATTTTCTCTCTTCTCTTTTCAGCGTGGAATAAACCTATTACTTATTCCTTTGCAGACTATGCAGGCTGAAGTAGTCTTGTACAGGGATAATAGACATGGGTAATGTCATCCCCATTAAACAATGTGCTTATCGCGCAAATCCTGCTAAATTAAAAGTGTGTATTGTCTGTTTAGGGTTCTGTAGCATTCCAGTTTATGTTTGTAGTTGCAAGAATAGGGATTACAAACATTAAAATCATACTTGCTTTATATTGTCCAACTGAGCAATCTTGCTTTTATAAAATATACCGACTTGTTTAATGTGAACGATGCTGTAATACAGTTTAAAATTATTAAAAGTCTAAACAGTATCAACTTGAATTCTTATCTCTATTAATATAACTATCAAGTGGTATTAAATAAATACAGCTTTTTAGTATAGATTACACTTTTCTAAAATGTTTTAAAAAAATAAAAATGATTATAATCTGATCTTTCCACGTTTGATCCCAAGAGGAAATACAGTACAATACGCTCCTGCTTTGTTTAATAAAGCTAAACGGGGAGAAAGCTATGCTGAAATCTTATGCTTTATTAAGATACTTAGAAGACAAAGATAACGATTTATGTTGCATTTGTCAGATTGTAAATCAATAAAGACATTTAATTAAACGCGTTTGCGATTTAAATCAAAATGGGGGTAACGGGGACTCTGTTATTATTTCTCTCTTCTCTTATTATCAAAACTCGTTCACTCGTTTAAGGTTAAATTCTTATATTATTCTTAATAGTTGTATCAGACAGATTACACTTTCCCCCAGCTCTCAATAACAGGCTGATCTATTTTTTAAATCACTGCATTCGTTTACCGATTTCATCTTCACACCTCTTCCCACTGATCTCTCACTGTTTGGATACTCTTTCTCACCTGCCCTGCACTTTGTTCTCCTGTGATTTACTGTTTGTTCCTGTTACCATCCACTCCTGCCCTCACACCTAAAGAAGACTATTTTACATTTCTTTATGTGGTTCATAGTGCAATTAACCTTTGCTTGTTTCTTTGCAGCCAATGCACACTGACAGTTTTACCACTCGAATATTATTTTACTTATTATTCACAATTTTATTCTATAAAAATGCAAGGAACAACATAATTGACATACTCAATGAATAAAAACAATATAGAAATCAATAAAATAATAGATAATTACTGATCAGATAATACAAGATCAGTCATTTGAGAAATGATCAACTTTGTATTACAAGCTAAGATAATAAACACATATATAGTGATGCAGTACGTAATGATGATTCTCTGCATTTGTATAGAACTTTTTATTACAGGTGTGATGTTTAGATTGACCTCACTGTAAGCAAACCCCCCACAAAATAGGATTTTTGGAGGGGAGGATATTCTGACAACAATTGATTATAAGATGATCTGTCAAAATGCAATGAAATAAAATATGCTGGACAGAGAGGTGAACATTATTATGCAGAAGACAAAGATAACGATTTATGTTGCATTGTCAGATTGTAAATCAATAAACACATTTAACTAAACATGCATTTGCGATTTAAATCAAAATGGGGGTAATGGGGAGTCTCTTATTATTTCTCTCTTCTCTCTCTTATTATCAAAACTTGTTTAATTGTGGTTCTTTTGGTTTCATGGAGGGCTTCTCAGATAGTGGGGCATTCAGGTAGATTGCCAGGCGAAAGAATTAGTAAATGTATTTTGTTAAAGCAAGTCGTTTTTTTGTGACACATAAAAGACATATTGTGGCATTATTATATAGGACGGACACAGTGACTCAGACACTGAATGAAAAATGGTGCTTTATTTTTCGGTACAGCTGGTACAGCACCCAAACAAACGCAAACGCGTTTTTAATAAAATGCTTTATTCATTCATAATCTTACTCACATAACTCACATTCCCGAATGCCCCCACCCCGCTCAACAATCTTAGGAAGAACACGAAACAGCCTGTTAATAAAATTGTTGCAATTTTGTTCTGTCAGTTCTTCCACCTAGAACTTGTAAATCACATTGATCAGTTCTTGATTTGTTCTAGGTTTAGCAGTTTTCCTAATATAGTCTTTCAGGGAATGCCATACCATCTCTATTGGATTTAAATCTGGGGATTCGGCTGGAGTTTTCACCCAGTTCACTCCTTCTGCTATAAGCAGAAGCAGGAGTGTAAATGTTTTATGATGTGTCTTTGTTGTAAATATCTGTTATATGTCTTCTGTGTAAAAAAAATCAGTTTGAACACCATGGGTGTTGTTTTTAAGACGTTGCTGAGTAAAGTATAGGAATTTTCCTGCTGTCAGCAGTATTGTGTATATAGTTGACCCTTACATGAACGAAAACAGGACATAAAGAAAGGGTTTCAGAAATCAAACAAAGCTTTATTTCCATGCTTACAGTCTGGGTAATTGGAGGATACGCTGTTATGCTTCCTATGGTGATATACAGGTTTTTTGCACGAAGCCGTATTGAGCAGTATTTCTCACGTTGTGAACGTATGTACACAACAGTCCCCCCGGGTTCCAGTTAGTGCGTAATTCCGCATCGATGAAAAACCGGAGGTTTTAAAAAAGAGAAAGCTCACTTATAGTTTTATGTGGAGGCTGTGAACATTTTCACAAATTGTGGTCTTTAAAATGCATTTGGTTTGAAGGTTTTCTGTGTTTCCCTTGAAAAGATATGAACAAAAGAATATTTGAGCATTGTCCAAAAAATGGCTTAAAAACGACATAGTGAAGGATATGAAAACAGTTACAATGTACTTTGTACGCACAGCAAGTGTTTTTGTAGCTAAGAGGTTTTGTGAAAAAGCTACTGTACAGGCGTGCCAAAATCATTTTCGAACTTCAAGCTAACTTTACCCCCATGTGGGCACAGCATTGTGGATTGTGTTGGATTGTGTGCTGGAATATGTGTTGCGTTCTCAAAATTAAAGTGTTTAAAATGTATAATTAAAATATTTTAAAAAACATGCAGCTTACACAAAGATTCTAAGATTCTAAGAGGAAGGGTATTGCTTGTCTAATGGTCTAACAAAAACTACAGTATGCTTAAGAGTTGTTAAACCGGTTTTTATTTTTCGGCACAGCCAGCAGGCCCAAACCACACAGACACCAGGTAGTCTGCTAGAGCTCCACAATTCACACTCAACCACATCACAGATCACAGATCAGTCCCAGTGTATGAGATATTGCTGTTTGATCTTTGATCTGAGCTTTAATAGAGAGCTTATCTCTATTAATATAACTATCGAGTGGTATTAAATGCAACTTTTTTGACAATTTTCTAAAGTTTATTTAAAAAATAAAAATGATTACACTCTAATCTTTTTATGTTTGATCCCATGAGGAAGTAGTATACGCTCCTGCTTTGTTTAAAGATGGCATGAAAAATAAATCTAAATAGTGAGAAAGCTATGCTTAAAGTGAATTAAGGGACTAAGAATGAAAAGATAATGATTTACATTGCATTGTCAGATTCTGAATCAATAAAGGCATTTAATTAAACATGCATTTGTGATTTTAATCAAAATGAGGAAAATGGGGTTAGACCATTAGACGTGCAATACACTTCCTCGTGATCATCTTAGAATCGTTGACTAAGCTGCAAGTTTTTTTTATACATAGTATTCAAAAATACAATCGAGAATAGTTTTGTGCTGTATGCATAGATTAAACTTTTCTAAAATGTATAACAAAATTAAAAATGATTAAAATCTGTAATTTGTAATCTTTCCATTCTATTTTAGTTTTTCAAAGAAATGTTTATTTGTTAAGAGAAAACTAATGGCGACAGCTGGGTTTGAACACCCGACCTCAGGGTTATAAATGAGTCACTTAAGCTATCACGTCACCAAGGCAAGTCATGTGACAATCATGGATATAGTTTTACTGTTATTTTACCGTTATTAATTTATTTAGATACGCGAATCATTATTATATTTCCTATTAATTAAATTCTAAAAGTATGCTTTTGTTTACTCCATTAACGAGCATATTCGCAGAAAAGGTTAAAATGATCACTTTTTACAAAGTATATAAACGTACAATAATATGGTCAGAAGGTTTTAGCACCTAAAAACGTTTCCGAAATAACCACAAGTAAGACTTTGATGCTTAAAATGTTTAGGGAAAAATGGAATACTGGTGTGTATTTTTTCTTTAAACCACCAAGACCAGCCATATACAGTATAGTTTACATACAGTAATATGTTTATTTTCCTAAATTAATATCTTTGTATGTGAAAGGCATTGTGAATCAGAGATTCTCAAGACTTATTTTGTATGATTGGAAACAATCAACAAAATGCTGTGGTGTTACTTTTTGTCAATGAAAAAATTAAGTATTTTCATTTACAAAGACAGTTACGAAGAATGTGGACCAGGGTAATACTTTGAGTTTACAGCTTGTCCAAGGTCATTCATTATTAATATTATTAGTAATATCTTCGGTAAAGACTTTGATGCTTAAAATATTTGTGCATAATTAAAATATTTATGATAAAGGTAGTAGGTTGTGTACTTTTGTCCAACTGAGCAATCTTGCTTTCATAAAATATAACAACATTTGAATGTATAATGATTAAAATGCTGTAGTACACAGTTTAAATTTAAAAGTCTAAAGAGTATACAACTTAAATTCTTAATTGAATAAAGATTGTCCCTCAGCAGTGATCGGGATTCAAGACTGAGTGTTTTCTGGTGACAACTCAAATGCTGTACATGAGAGGTTAACCTTTATTAGCTCCACCTGGCGGTTTTGAAAGATGATTCAGGATACTATTTATCTGCATGTGGTACAGTGCAGAAGATCTTTTTCTCACATTGTTGTCTTATATATACAAATATTTTTCTAATGGTGTGAATGCCACTTGAAATATTTCTGTTCTATATGTTTTTCAGAAGTATATGCTATAAAATAGATAACAATAAAGGAATAAATAACTACTGTAGCAAATACAGTCTATAATCAAACAGTTTCAAGTCAATGGCTTGAAAATAAACAAAATAAGTGGAATAAAACCCCTCAGGCTGTTTTCCTAATGCTTTGTATTCGAATTCTTTAATGGATTTGCATAAAAACTATATTCTTTGAAATTTAACCTTCTACAGTATAATCAGAATTCATAAATGAGGGCTCACAACAAACGATTGGGTCCTATAAAGATGACAGATTCAATTAATTAGGAGTTGCAATAAATGAAATAAGACTTCACAGCATGGTACTGACTAAAATTGTACCCTGTAAGGAAATCATTACATTCCTCTTCCATCTTTTGTAAAACTACATTTGCAACTGATTTTTACATATTATTTCCATTACTCACACATCCTTTGATATTGTAATGACAATGACACAAATATCACAATAAGAATTTTACACTCTATTTATTCAGGTTGGATATGATTATTCTGCTGTATATTTTTTTTTTTACAAATTCAATATTTGCCGCAATAACAGGAAACAGAAGTAGCTTTAAGTTGCTTTACTTCTTAACCTAAGAGATGGAATGTGGAAAAAATTTCAGGTACTACTTTAAAATTCAAAAGAAAATAAGAATATAGGAGATTTAACTATCCAGAAAATAGGATATACAGATGCAGCCATTCAAAGTGCACGGTACAGACACATACCGGAGGTAATTGGCTACGGCGTCACGCATTGTGACGCACGATGACACGCGGTACGTGATTGGTTGACCGACAGGGGCACTTGTGGTCCGTTGGTCTGTCATAGAAAGATTTACAGTAAACGTCTTTACTGTGCCCGTTGTAGTATTGAATATTTATATGAAATTTTACCACTGAAGGGAAATCTTAGTAGCTGAGAATAAAAAGAATAGGAGCATACTGTAACGCATGTGAAGGCCATAAACGATATTAATTTTGGAACATAAACATACAGTATATGGCTGGTCTCGGTACTTTAAAGAAAAAATACACACCAGTATTCCATTTCAGTACTCTGTATGCGACCTTGCTGGTTGTGCTGTTGGTTAGGTTCCTGACTCCCATATCACATGGTCTGTGATCAAATCCCACTGTGGAACCATGACTTTTTTTAACAAACAGTTCTTTGAAAAAATTAATCGTTTCCCTTGGTCAGAGATTAAATAAAACCTCACTCGCACCAAACAAATGTATATTTCTAAATATCACAACATGATAGAATTTAAGTCATTTTAATAACAATGAATAGTCACCTAGGCATTACAATATAAACATTTATATTGATTTAAATCGCAAATGCGGGTTTAAATATATGTGTTTTTTTATTCACAATCAGACAAATGCAACATAAATTGATATCTTTGTCTTCTAAGTATCTTAATAATCTTTCAGCATAGCTTTCTCCCCATTTAGATTTATTTTTCTTGGGATCTTGGGATCAAACGTGGAAATATTAGATTGTAATCGTTTTTATTTTTTAAATACATTTTATAAAAGTGTAATCTATGCTAAAAAGTTGTACATCACCTGCTATAAAGATACATATTGTAATGCTTTCGGGTTCGGATAGGACAGACACGAAAACTCAGACTTGTGGAGTTAAAGCAAGTTAAGCCTTGATTTTATATATCACCTTTAAAAGTGGAATCTCAAAGCAAAGTAAGTACCCAGCACTGATTGTACCCATCTGCCATGCTAATAAAGCACCTTGAATTGAATTGAATTGAGGGAGAGAGGGGGGGAGGGCGAGCGAGAGAGCCAGGACAGACAGGCAAATAAGATACACTCCACAGACATTCACAACAGTGACATATCATAAAATGTTTGCACATATAGTTAAGTTATTACTTAGTTTTCAAAGTTCAATGAAATACAATATTGTTGTTGTTGCTGTTATTGTTGTTTTTATCTTGTAAAGCGTTTTGAGAAGCCACCTTTAAAGGCGATATATAAAAGCGCTGATTCTTATGGAATGTGTTCCGATGGGGATTCAAAAAATTTATTTTTTCAATCGCGTATCTAAGGAAATAGCAGTATAACTTTGTTCATGGACAAACATTGACATGTTACATTATTAATTTGGGTGTCTACTCTTGCCAGAAAGCTCTAAATTGCATTTTGAGTGCGATTTTTGACTTTTTCTAAACTGCAACCCATAAATAAAGCTGATACAGTTTAGACTTATTTTAAACTGTATTACAGCAGCACAATGGACAATGCAACGTAAATTGCAAAAATGCACTTGGAATCTGTCCAAGCCCTGCTTTGTCAGGCATTTTCTTTAACTGCAACGGACATAAAAACTCCCTTGCTTTCAACAGAGCGTTTCATAATTTCTAACTATGAAAATTATTTAAACTGCGACACTTATCATTCATTCTATTCGATTCCATTATCAGTCTTCCATTTCTCCCTAAACATTTTAAGCATGAAAGTTTTATGAAACGATACCCATTAATTAAGCTGTTTTAATCTTCCACCTGAGAACAGTCACCCGTTGCTACCCAAGGCAGAAACACAGCCACTAACTAGCAAAGAGAGGACATTAGCTAGCCAATATGATAAAGAAATAAATGATTATTTTGTTGATTTCTTTTGCACATTTATTTGAACATTTCCATTGATTGTACAAGCACTTAGAAACTGTCCAATCCCTAGTTCATCAGGCATTTTCTTTTACGCTGCCGGCATTCTCCTGGTCTGGCGCCAATCTGTGTCTTCTAGGATATAATGCCAGCGAACTCTTGTTTTTATGTCCACTATAACAGACAATCTCCTTTGCTTTTAACCGAGCGTCTAACCCCTCTGATTGGAGAAAAAAGATGTGCTGGTTTGCTATACATACTGTACCAGGAAGATGATTTCTTTCTATTCGAAACGTGTATTTTAAAAGTTTAAGAAGTAAAAACCTTACAGCGTACACAGATTTCTAAACTGATCAGGATCGTTATCGTTGTCTTATCCATAATAATGTTCACTGCTCTGTCCAGCAAATTAATAATAAACTTTATTTTATATAGCGTTTTAAACGAATAAGTAATTAGATTGCTCATAAACCTAATCACTTTTTCTACATAAACACAGCGTGATTGCTCTCTGAAAATGCTTTTTCTTTTTATTTAGGCTCAGATTTCAACTACAGATCGTATTATTATAAACTTTCTTGGAAAAATGTCTTTTATGTAAACCATGTTTGCTATTAATTCATTTAGGGCTAGAATATGTTCATTGTCTTCCAATCGAGTCAAGCTGACATTAGAAGCTTGCCACGCCCAGACTGTTACACCAACGCATTAGCATGTTAAAGCGATTTCATTGAGGAGCCTAGCTTTCTTAACTAGTAAGTACTGTACTTCCTTGGCTTGGGAGGGGGGAGGTGTCTTTCGCTGGAAATCTCGCCTCCTTCTACTTTGAAAATACCTGTGAAACCGGTTTAATTCATCACAGCCAGGACTCCCGGAGAGAGGGGGGTTGTACTCGTTAACGTCTTAGCAGGAACACATCAGTATATCTCATTTTTGTATTTCGATAAAAAATCGTTTGCCCAGCTTAACACTATTGCTGTTGTTTTTATCCTGTAAAGCGCTTTGAGGAGCACAGCTTTCTCACCACTTAGATTACTTTTTGATACCATCCTTACACAAAGTAGAAACTTCTTGTATTTTCCGATGACATACAACTGGAAAGATTACAGATGTTAATCGTCTTTTTTCTGAACCAGGGAAAAATCTGATCATGTTTCTCTATAACAATAATAAAAAACTTTATTTTACATATCATCTTTAAAAGTGGCATCTCAAAGCAATACAGTAGATGTAAACCACAAATTACAAAGTAAAAACCCAGACAAACGCAAACGCGTTTTTAATAAAATGCTTTTATTCATTCAGCAGAGAGAGAGCGTAAAACCTGGGCGTAACGGCTGTTCCTTTTACAGATCACTCGCTCTCTGTATAAACGTCTCACCTGTCCTGTTCTTTGTTTTCCTAATTTGCTGATTATGCCTTCTGCGATCCACTCCTGCCCTCACACCTAAAGAAGACTATTTTAAATTTCTTTGCGTGGTCCATTGTGCAATTAACCCTTGTATGTGCTGTCCTTAAAGTGATATCACATAAAGGTGATATGTAAAATAATGTTTTTATTATTGTTATAGAGAAACATGATCACATTTTCCCCGGTTCAGAAAAAACGATCTAAAGTATACTAGTTTGTCACTCTTCTCATCCCCTCTTTGGTAAATGGCTTTTGAATAGAGTCACATGAAGAGAGAGGTGAAACAGCCCTACACAGCCCTGTCGCAGTACACGAATATAATTATATCTAATTAATTTCTTTAGATACGTGATTCTTTTAATACAGTCTTTGCTGTGCTTTAGAGGATCCTTGTGATATTTCGAGCTCTGGTTGAATGATAAGTGTTGCAGTTTAAATAATTTTCATAGTTAGAAATTATTAAACGCTCTGTTAAAAGCAAGGGAGTTTTTATATCCGTTGCATTTTTTTTGCAACATGGATATAATGATATCGTTATTAATTTCTTTAGATACGCGATTCCATATTATATTCCCTTTTAATCAAATTCTAAAAGTATGCTTATTGACTCCGGTATTACGTTAGTTAAAGATTTCGATGCTTAAAATGTTTAGGGAGAAATGGAATACTGGTGTGTATGTTTTCTTTAAAGTACCCAGACCAGTCATATACTGTATGTTTAAGTTCCAAAATTAATATCGTTTATGGCCTTCACACGTGTTACAGTATGCTCCTATTCTTTTTATGCTCAGGTACTAAGATTTCCCTTCAGTGGTAAAATTCCATATAAATATTCAATACTTAAACGGGCACAGTTAAGACATTAAATATACATATACATACTGTATACAGTACAGTTTGCATACGGTAATATGTTTATGTTCCTAAATCAATCTCTTTTATGAGCATGTAAAAGGCATGGTGAATCGATTCTCAAAAATTACTGTACTTTGCATGATTGGAAACAAATGCATGATTGCGAAATGCCGTGGTGTTACTTTTACAAAGACGGTCAATGAAAAAAAGAATGTGGACCAGGGCAATACTTTGAGTTTACACTTACAGCTTGTCCAAGGTCATTCATTATTAATACTATTAGTAATATCTTCGTTAAAGACTTTGATGGCGACAGCTCAAACATGAGAGGTTGAGCTTTATTAGCTCCACCTTGCGGAAATTCCCGATACTATTATTTTGATTGCGGTATTATAGGAGAATTTACGGTAACTAGTGGTATTTACCGGTAACTCCCGGTAGACTGCGTAAAGCGCACCGGAAAATCATGCAGTATCGCCCGCGCATTTTGAATGGCTGCATCTGTACAGTACTTCATTAGTTAAAACAATATTGTGTTATTTATGTGCTGATTAGTTATGAACTTACAGAAGTCTTCATACATACAGTGCCATGAATGTTTCCAGGTCCTCAAACAAAATATAATATTAGATAAAGTGAACAAATAACACAATTTTGTTTTTTTTTCTTATTTAATTTACTTAATGAACAAAGTTATCCAACACCAACTAACACTGTGAAAAAGTCATTGCCCCCTACTTTAATCAACTTAATTAATGGGATAATTTAGAGTCAGCTGATTGAACACAGCCAGACTTGATGACAGCCAACCCTGCTCAATATAAACCCACTTATTTTGACCCTTACCATCAGATTCAAGTTGCCAGCACAAAGGTTCAATAAGCAGATTATGCCATGATCAAATGCAATTCCTGAAGAGATCAGAAAAAAGTTTTTGATATCTATCAGTCTGGAAAGGGTTACAAATCCATTTATAAGGCTCTGGGACTCCACTGAACCTCAGTCAGAGCCATAATCTCCAAATGGAGAACACTTGGAACAGTAGTGAATCTTCCCAGGAGTGGCTGACTTACCAAACTTTCTCCAAGGGTGCAGCATAATATAATCTAGAAAATAACAAAGGATCCTAAAAAAACATCTAAAGAACTGCAGGCTTCTCTTGCCTCAGCTAAGGTCAATGTTCATGACTTCACAATCAGAAAGAGACTAGGCAAAAATGGGCTTCATGGGAGAGTAACAAGGCAGAAAATAGTGCTAACCAAGAAAAACATAAATGCTTTTCTCTCATTTGCGAAGAAGCACCTGGATGATAGCCAAGCTTTTTGGGAGAATGTTCTATGGACGGAAAACTCAAAAAATGAACTTTTTGGATGACATGGGTCCCATTATGTCTGGTGTAAAGCAGACATTCCACTCAGCATTCCACAGTAGTCATACCAACAATAGTCAAACATGGCGGTGGTAGTGTGATAGTGTGGGGATGCCTTTGCTGCCTCAGGACCTGGGTGACTTGCCATAATTGAAAGAACCAAGAATTCTGCTCTGTATTAGAAAATTCTTAAGGATGATGTCCGGTCATCTGTCCGTCAGCTGAAGCTGAAGCATAGTTGGGTCATGCAGCAAGACAATGATCCAAAACACAAAAGCAAGTCCACATCAGAATGGCTGAAAAGAAGCAAAAGTAAAGTTTTGAGTGGCATAAGTCCAGACCTAAACCCAACAGAGATACCTAAAATTAGCAGTTCATGCTCAAAAACCTACCAATGATTCTGAATTAAAGCAGTTCTACAAAGAAGAGTGGGCTACAATTCATCTACAGCGATGTGAAAGACTGATCTTGAATTATAGGAAGCATTTGGTTGCAGTCATTGCAGCTAAAGGTGGCGCAACCAGTTATTAAATAGGGGATATGGGTATTGGATAACTTTATTAAATACATGAAATACTCATAATAAAAAAGTGTTATTTGTTCACTCAGATTCCATTTATCTAATATTAGATTTCATCTAAAGATCTGAAAACATGCAGTGTGACAAATATGCAATAATAGGGGAAATCAGAACTACTTTATCATGGCACTGTACAAACTGGAAACTGACTGTTACAGAAACAGACTCTTCTACATGGAAACTAAAATGTCTGCATTTCAAAATGAAAACAATGAAGTATTGTCTGATGGTGCATGCTACAAAGCATTTGGCTCAGTGGCAGTGTATGGTTTAAGAATGATGGAGACAATGCTAATGCATGCTAAGTTGGATTGATTGGAAGTAGCTTCATGTATCCTGTACATGTACCGATTACATATGGCAATAAAGTTCAAGATCAAGTATTGCAGCGGACCCCTTAAAAAGTTATTTTATATTGTTATTGTGTACAGTATGTGCGAATTCTATTTCTTTCATTTATATTCTTCTTTAGTTACAGTTGAGTTAAGTATGTCAGCAAACAGCTGGTCATATACTGTAGAAGCACTATCCCTCAAGATCTACATTTGAATGTCTGGCTGAGGTGTACTATTCCAGTTTACTCCAGCGTTGGCATTACCCAGTAAGTGCTGTAATATCTTTACTTTGCTGGAGATAAGAATTAAGCTCCATTTATTATCTGTTTCATGGCTAGTACTCTCTCTAGTGTAAGGAATCCAAGTGTGGTAGTAGGAGGATCCTAAGCAGACAAGAGAGTAGAGGCAGCAAAAATACAGGTGTCCAATCCAAATCGTCAGAAGAATTCATGGTCAGGAGCAAAACAAAGTCCAAAAAGCCGAATGAAGTCGTGCAAAAGGGATATTCCAAAAGGGCGAGGTAGGAGTTTTCTAGGAGAGAAATCAATACCGAGCAGAGAGTAAAGAGTTCTGAGGGTTTAAATAGAGGTGAGTGCAAAACGGTACGGCCACTGGTGATGATTTAACATGTGCAGCGGCGCTTGTTGTGATTAGTCTGCTGATGGAACTGGTTAGCTCGTTTGTGAGTGGATCTCTGATGACTGGCGGTCGTGACAGCTATTTTGTCTCACAATTTTATTTCATACTTTGGGCATTTTATTAGAAATTGTCCTCTTCCTTACTTTTAGTGAGACATGTTATTAATCCTATACCAGTTTGTCTTCTTTATGTGATGAAGGTTTCTTGTCCTAAAACATCTAAAACCTAAAATAAAAACATATACTAACTATATAAATGCAGTTATAAAATT
Source organism: Lepisosteus oculatus (assembly GCF_040954835.1). Taxonomy (NCBI): domain Eukaryota; kingdom Metazoa; phylum Chordata; class Actinopteri; order Semionotiformes; family Lepisosteidae; genus Lepisosteus; species Lepisosteus oculatus. The sequence continues at coordinate 12,903,521 of NC_090704.1, read as the reverse complement.
GTTTATTTTTTCAGGTTTTGGAGTTAAACTCTAAACTTGAAAGTACAGAAGGCAATGTACTTTGGCAGTACTATAATATACTGTAGCTACTCTAACTATTAGTTCCTAAAACAAATCACATGTTCCCAGTGAGCATAAAATTTAATGATTGTAGAGAGGTGATTTAATTTTAGTTCTTATTTAAAGTGTATGAATGCTAATGAAATATATTATTCTTTATTCCTATTTGAAACAAATGTACCAAGGATTATAGGTAAACAAGTAAAATAAAGATTATACAGTATAACAGTATTAACATATCATGAAAAATATCCTTTTCTGAATTACAGTGTAGGTAGCATATCTGAAAGTCAAATTGGGGTTATTAAAAAGAAGTTTGGGTGGAGGTCAAATTCTAATTTTGTACTTCCATTCTCCTATGAATAAATTCTGTACTCTTTGGCTACCCAAAACTCTATGCACCTCTTTCTTCACCCCAGTTTCATCTTTGCATCAGCTCCCTGGCTCATTCTTTGTAAGCAAAGGGATTTGTTACAGTGCTGATCTTCACTGATATATATGGATTGTTGTATAGCCACTAAGCATTTATCAGTATCAGGGAGAGCTGTGAAGTGATTATACAGTAGGCTGAATATCCTAGAACTAAGCCCTAGTTTGAATGAAAGATACAATAGGAAAAGGCTAGGGTAAAAGATGTTACAATATAATAATGAAATCACAATCTAAGGGAAGTAGTGGCTGGTATAGAAGACCACCTCAGTATATCAAACTATGTGGCCATTATAAAGCTCTTTCTCTACCACTGATGACTAAAACTGCATAATTTTGTCATTTTAACATGCGAGATTTCAGTGCTTATTTCAGTCCTTCTCCTTGAGGGGACTTTGCAGGTAATCAAGATTTGAGAGGACTAACTTTAAAACTTTAAATTTGTAAAAAAAAGTTATTTTATTTGTGAAAATATCGATTTGAGATATCTATCAGGCAAAAAAAAATACCTTTCTTTGTAGTATTCTTAGTGCTTATACAGTAGTTAAGTCTTGGTTTTCTAAGGGGCACACGTGTATTGTAAATGTAAGTATTAATAATAATCCATGTTTTTGTGGGACATTTTACTAAACTGTTACAGGTTTGTTTGCTGGTATAGGGAAGCTCTTGTCAGGATCTAATTCTAAATTTTAAATTTAAATTTAAGTTTGTGTCTAGTTATTTCATTTATTTACACTCTATATACTGTATTTATTACAATTCATTAGTATTGGGACAATAAAGTCAAAAATGTTATTTTTGCTGTATGTACAAGCAATTTGTATTTGAGATAATTAATGATAGATATGAGGCAAAAGTACAGAATGTCACCTTTTATTTCTGGGTATTTCTGTGCTTATATGTTGTACCATTTTAGAATAATACTGTAGGTCTTATTGTACTTACATTCAATGCCCCCATTTCAGGTGAGCATTAGTATTGGGACGATTGGATGCCAGGTGTTCTATTGTATTGATTGTGCACACATAAAGGACCTGTTGGAATTAGCCTTTGCTCTTCCCTATGATGTCTGCCACTAGACCTACACCAACATAAAGATAAGTCAATGAAAACAAAGCAAGCTAGTTGGATGCTGAAAGAAAAGAATAATTCAATCCAAATCATAGTACAGAAACTGGGCATAACAAAATCATCAATTTGGAATATCTCGAAAAAGAAAGAAACCAGTGATATACTTAGCAATTGGCAAAGATCAAGTCAGTCGAGGAAAAATGGATTATACAGTAGTTTGCTTAAAAAATAACAAAGATAAGCCGGTAGAGTTCTGGATCAAAATGTTATGGACAGATGAAATAAAGATAAACCTCTACTAAGATGAAAGTGTAGAGAAAGCAACAAACTGCAGATGATCCAAAACATACCACTTCAGCCAGCAGCCATATCACCCTGCAACTCACAATTGGCCTACCACTAAAGCTAAGCAGGTGTGAACCATGTCAATACCTGAATGGGAGAGCTCCTAGGAAAAACTAAGGTTGCTGCTGGAAGTGGTGTTAGTGGGTCCAGCGGAAGATGTTCACCCTGTAGTCTGCATGGGTTCTAAAAAAGGCTCTGCCTTTCAGAAGAGATGTAAAACTGAGATCCAACTGAAATGGGTCACAGGCTTGATACAGGCTTGATACAGTAATTGTATGCAAAAATTCTGAATCAAATAATTTATTATTTACTTTAACTTGCTCTGAGTTAATTTACCGTAACATTTATACCCATCTAAATTGGAGAATGGAACACAAAAGTGCTGTTGTTCTAAAATGTTTAAGCGTGTATGTACAGAAATAACAGTTGGCATTCTGTACCTTTGCAAATATCAATCTTTTTATCCTTAAATGTGAATTCCTTGAGAATACAGCAAAATAATTTAAAATCCTGGGTTTGGTATAGGCTTTCAGGCATTCATGTGAAGGAAAACAGAGCTTTCACTGGCCGATTATCAAACTTTATTGATGAAAACAAAAACAAACTAGCCGACCTAGCAAGAAGAAGAAAAAGAGTAACGGACATAGCGAGAGTCTTTGTTCTCTCCTCAGCCGTCCACACCACACTTTTCCCTGGGTCAGAGATTAAATAAAACTTCACTCACACCAAACAAATTACCACACACACAAAACACTGCACATGTTAACCCAAATATGTCTCACAATAGTATAGCAATTTTGAACATTAACACTTATGGAGGGCACTGTGCTATATATTGGTACAATAGAACAATAAAAATAGACTTCTTTCAGAGGTATTTTTAGCATGTGTACTACATCTACAGTATATGTTTATGCAAAGTTTGTAATACATCCTATAACAGCTGTGATTTAGGAAATCTATCTATTATACAGAAAATCCCAAGTGTACACCCTAAAAAAGAAACTGAATATGGATGTACCCATTGGAGTAATATAGGGGCTCTGTAGGGATTTTCTTCCTATAGCACTAGGTCTCTTAGAAACACTGGGATCAATAATTCCTCTTTGTCTCTGACTATGTGCCCATATTTGTGCCGTGACATATTTTTGTAGACTACTCTCTTAAGCATTGCAAGAAGAAAATCTCTACAGAGACTTCTAACAGCTCCTACTGGTATAGAACATTCATATTCTTCAGCCCTGTAGAGATCACCAGATACCTTTTGTGAATATTTTAAAACAAAGTTTATGTGTGAGCATGGGGGTTTATATTTCAAAGCTTTTCTTTTACATCATGTATTAGATTCAATTTAAAAAATATTAGTTATTATATTATACAAGCAGTTTGAATATGTAATAAACAGTATTTTCCATGCAAATTTATTGATATACAGCAGTATATTTTGATTTATTTTTACTTAAGTGCTTAAGAAAAGGTTTTGTTATCGCCATGGCCCAATGAGGACAACACAAAAACGTTGCATTAATAATAATTATTATTTAGTAATTCAATTAGGAATATTCTGTATTTTGAAGATTGATTTACATTTAAAAGGGCATGCATGTAACTAAAAAATTAGATTATATGTATCTGATTTTGGAGGAAATGTGTACATACTGTAGACATAGACAAACTGATCTTGCACAGGCTTGTTTCCATAAAGAAAACAATCTTGATTTTTACCGATATCTTTCACATATAATTGCGAACGTAGTGGGGAAGATGACTGTCAGCACATGGAAATATGAAACATCTCAACCTTATTCACTGTAGTTTTTGCAGAGGCAGCTTAATTGGCTTTCACCTCTGAGCTTCTTCGAATGATTACTACCCAGCAAATTACTGTACCTCCAAACCTGACAGCTTTACAACATGTTGGAGATCCAAACTATAGTAGCACAATAGCTGCAGAATACATGTTTTATGCAATTTATATATATTTCTACTTTTCTTGAATTCATGCTAAGGTAGTGTTTCTTAACCTGATTAAAGGAATGAGGCCCATATCTGATCTTCAGGTTTCTTTGACCTAACCTCTGACCTTCTTTGACCACTGTTTTGCCACTCAGGAATGCTGCTTCTGCAGCCTGGGTCTCACAAACCTCTTTCATTCCTCCTCTGGCAAGTTCAAAATGTGTACCATATTTAATTTATCCCACAACCTGCATCACCACAGCATAAAAACACTACTTTTGAAATATTAAATCTGCAAGACAATTTTGTGATTCTGCAATCACAAACTAAAAGTAGAAAGTAGAGAGTAGTAGTGGGTTTACTAATTAAGATCCAACAATATTCAATATGATCAACCAATATACTGTACATTGAATAGCAATATAAATGTTAATTTTAATGCTCAGTTATATTAAGGAAATTGTTAAAGAGAAATACGTATGTAAAGAGAGAGTGGACGGCAACTAAGAAAATATTTTTGCTAAAATGTAATTCTTAATCTTGCCACATGTAAGTGTTTACAGATCATCAGCTTTTCAAAATACTTTAATCATGTATTCATTTTATATTCAAAGGCATTAGTATTATTTTTGTATTTGTATTTATACCCAAAAAGAAACCATTAAGCAGATATCATTCATAATTTAATGACCTTGAAATGGGATTTTGTCAAACATTTTGCAGTTTAGAATATTAATACTTTTAGGATGCACACTCTAGGTTTTAATGTACCAATCTTTAATGATCTTTGGTCAAGCAGAGCCTTGTGATTTGCAAGATGAGGATCTCATTCCATAAGAACAGTTTGTGAATTATTGTTCTGAAAAACCTGTGGAAATATGAGATTTAAAAAATAATAAAACAAAGTTTGGTATTGATGTGTTCTGATTACATTTTAAAGTTCACCTACTCCATTAAATCTGTAAAATAATATACTCCATTATTCTTGTCTTACAAGCATATCACAGTGCAGAGGGCTGTAATATGTTTTCCAATACAGTATGATGAGCAATGTGTCATTGGCAAATTGTTCCACACCAGAGCTGCCTTATTGATTTCCTTATGCTGTCTGAAACATTCAGCCTGGTGATCCTGAAGTGAAAGTTTTTTTTTCATCAAGACTATTTCATCTTTATTTCATTTGAAAATGGTACAGTGCGTACTATAAGCTGAATGGTATTAAACGGAAAGCATTTTCATTCATTCTTTCAGAGATATCATAAATATTAAGATAACTTTTAAATATTCCATATATACTTATATCTATGTTATTATTATTTACGCAGCAACCTTATCCAAGGCAATTAAAAAAATACAATAATGAATGTGTAATAGGGAGGAAAAAACACAAAATTAATCCTTTCTGTGAAAATTGAAACCAGAAACATATTTCTTCCATATATTGTTAAAGAAAACACAATCGATACATCAATCAGATGTTATTTAAGCACACAATAAAAACAAATTGCTATTAAACATACTGTATGGGCACTAAATGCAAACATTTTACTTCTCTTGAGGAGAAGATATACCACTGGATCAAGAACAAAAATCATATGGATTTTCCCTGTACTGTGATTGAATATATAGTACATACTGTAGCGATAACTAACGGAACTCTGAAACGACACAAGATAAAACACAAAACTATCATCACTGCCAGGCACCACACTGTTCAAAGCCTTTGTTGCACTTCCAAAATAAACTAGATACTGTATCTTAAACTTTGAAGTGATAAGAACAGAACACAGATGAATGGGCCACCAAATTCTTAATGAGCAGTTTGGAATGACATTTTATAATGTTTGGAATATAACTTCCAGAGTATGCACATAAGAAATGTGGTAGCTGCCTGCAGTTAAGCCCAAACAATATGACTCGACAATCAAAGTACATTTTTAAAACAAATGCAAGGTACACAGATATAGAAAGCAGAGACTAGCAGTTGGGAAAATGCCAGACATTGAAACTCTTTGTTAAACTAGAAGATCACAAAAATAAAACTTTTCCTCTCGCTGCAGCAGTAACATCTCAAAGTGTGTAAATATATGTACAGTGCACCCTTTACTAAGCATCTACAGTTAAAGTATCATTTCTCTCATTTTCTTGCCCCACCAGCTCTTTCTTTCATATCTCTGCTCTCCTTCTTTCCCATACACAGGTCAAGAAGGTTCTAAAGCCAATAAGTTGAGTGTTTTACTCTTTGATTCTAGTTTGTAGTATATTTAATTTCTACTTGTTGCAATATACTATGTATTGTACAAAACCAACCAAAACAACAATATAAGTGAAATATACAGTAGTTAATGTCTGCTTTGATTTTAATGACATTTAAACTCAAGTATTTACAAAGATTTACCCCAATTTGTTTATCGTAAAATGTCTATATCTTCTTCTCTGTGATATTTTATGGCTTCAGAATAGGTATAGTACCTAGGTTTCTTTGGTTACAGGAATTATTCCCATTTACACTAAAATGAGGCAGAAATCTGAAGATACAGTACTATACTGTAGAAATGATTGCTGAAGTGCACTATTATAGTGAGAACATTATATGGTTTATTTGCTACTTTTCTCTTCTATTGACTAGAATTAATACATTACAATTTATTTACAGGCACTTTTTTCTCTCATCCAGATAAATAAAACCTAAGTACAGTATTTATTTTTATTTATATTTTTGTTTTTAAACAAAATGGTTTTAAACCATTTGAAACGGTTATGTCAGAGTGAACCATAGCAATTTATTTTGTAATATCATGTTTCAATTTGTAGAAACCTGATTCTCAGTTTTTTCCTCACAATCAAAAAGCATTCTGTATTCAGATATTTGAACTCTGCAAGATGAACCAAAGAAACTAAGTTAACATGTAAAATGAAACATGTTTTAACTTTTATTAAATTAAATAGCACTCTTTGCCCTGCACTTTCACATTCTACTGTATATTTTATTTCTGTAGTTAATTTATTGTCCTTTTTTAACATGGTAAATAACAGTAGACTATTACAATACCCACAATGATTTTTTTCTAGTACATTTATTTTTAAAGTGGACCTTTGGATGTACTTGATTTTCTTCACAGTTCCTTAGAAAAAGTAAAATCTCTCACTTTTAGTTATTATTTTCAGTTACCCAGTTACAAATAAACATAGCTATTCATTCCATTCTTCTGACTTGATCAATTTAAAATTCCAAAAAGCTTCCGTTTAAATAAGCTATAGTTGTTCCTTTATTCTGCTCTCTTTCTGAACAAGACAATGGCAGTGCACGTTATAGTAGAATATATTTATGAGAGGATTGTGAATAGCAGAGCTCTTTAAAATTGTTTTAAAATTGTTACAGTTAGTTGTCACAAATAAATATCTAAGCTCTTCACTAATCCTACAAACATGTAAACTCTTTCTGTCCTTCACCCTTTATTTTTCTGCAAAACTGTCAAAATGCCCTCATCTTACTTTGTACAATTTTATTGTTTAGTGAACACAAACTTGTACCAAGCAATTTTTTTCAAGAGATTAATTTTTGTTTAGAAAGGCCAGTCCCCGGTGTACTATAAAAGTATTTAAGTACAGCATATAAAATATTTGTATTTATAAAATAATTTAGTGTAGTGAAGTTTGATAAATCTATTCTGTAATTTTTTTCTCATAACATCTATTTCACATCTAAAGAAATTGTACTGGCACGTGCATATTATTTTCTAGATCTATAGTAGCTTTACCTAAATGCTTCTACAAAGAATGTAGAAATGGTAGATGCACTTCTCTAATCTATTTCATTGGCTGGATTTCAAAGTTATACAGGTATGCATTTTAATACTGTCTACTTTATAAATATAGACACAGATAGTAACTGTGTGTTGGTACCAGTTTTTAATTTCTTTTGTTATTCAGTGTTGAATTTAGTGTTTGTAAAACAATTAATCTATATCTTTTTCACCACCCACACAGTCTCCTATGGATATTGAATGTTATTAGAAACTGTAAAATGTCAGATTTGTAAAATCTCTAATTTGAATTTTAGTAATCAATAGCCCCTTCTTGTCTTTTTGAAGAGGTCTGTGGGAGTAAGATATGGAGCTTACTCCTTCATATGAACTGTGGAATTCTTTTTTCACAGCATTCATCTATTTTCACAAGACATCGGCTTAAGCTTTATAGTGTTGGAATCCCCAATTTTTATTATGAAAACAGCCAGTTTGTAACTGCTAGGTTTTCTTAAGAATTTTCTTTATGGCTACAACTCCTGAGGTACAAAGGTAGAATGAGCCACATGTCAGGGTCATTCATCATTTGGCATGCTCCAAGCTCCAGCGGTCTTTATAGGAGGGTGGTGCCAGTTGGAGGAGTAACATATCTCTCACTGTAAGCTTTTAGGAGCCCAGAAAGTCCCAGAGGTTGCTGTTTTGTTAACAGCTGAGAGGGCTGTGGCTGACTAAAATCCACCTTATTCTGGTTGCACTCTGCAATTTGCATATAAACTCGCATTATTTCTAAATAATTCTCTCTGGTTTTCCAAATGAAACTCTGGTTGTTTTTTTCTGCATTAAACCCGATGGAATGTCTCTTTATACAAAGCAGAACACCTTCTTTTTTTACTTTAATAAAAATGAAAAGATGCTCATGGACAGTCCACTGAATTTCTTACATTTTTTACACCATAATAGCTTTTCCTAATGTACTTCAGCAATGGTACTTGATTCACCATTTTATTATGTTTTAACAGGAACAATATTTATGCATCTTTTTTGGGAAGTCTTTAAGTTTTTGCCTTTTAAAAATGATTTTCAAGCCATTTTCTAACAGGGTCACAGTGCAGTCTGGCAAAAATAACAAAACAGATCAATGCAGGGTGCACCCTGGATGGGACGATAGTCCTTCATGGGGCAGATACACAGACACAAACATGGACACACTCTCACCTACAGGAATTTTCCCCAGAAGCCAATTAACCAGTATGTTTGGGCTCTAGGAGGAAATCAGAGCACACACATGAAACCCACACAAACATGGGAAGAACATATAAACTCCGTACAGATAGCACCACAGGCTTGAGATTAAGTATTATTAATTATTATTACTACTAATAATACTCATTTGCTTTTTCATTTACTTAGAGATCCCCTTAACATGTTAAAAAAGATCAACTTTAGATTGCTCAATGTGCATATTGTTCTACAGTAAACAGTTAAATATATTGTTCATTTTGGACTTTTGTTTTCCAAGTTTTTTTTGTATTTCTGCTAAAAGGAAAATAAGTCATCCATTAGCATTATAACGAAATTAATATTACAATCGTAGACTTCTAACTTAATTATTATCACACTATTCTAGACTTTACAATATATATGTGTATATACAGTACTGTATATGTATAGTGCTTAATAGTTTGTGATATAAAGTCTAAACAGCTGAGCTATTTCGTGATATGGAAGAATGATGCTTATTTCTATGGTAGTAAAATAATTAATTCCTCTCCCCAACAGCAGTATTGTATATTATGGATAATGAAATATTGATCAAAGGCCAAATAGTAATTACTCTGAAATGAAAACATAAGGTAGCCTACCTTGCTATTCACAATGTTTGTTTATTTGATCATTGTCTATATCAAAAGACCTCTATAAAGGCACTCTGCCAATGTGTCAAATGTGTCAAACATTACTGAAACAGCCTTCAGACATGCCTTTCAGTCTACCTCAAACTGTATTGACTCAAAATAATGGGGGGTGACACTAAAAACTCCTGGTGGGAACACCAACCAGGTCATGTAATAACATAGGTCTGTAAGTGCTATGTTTGTGGTTACAGGGGAAAAAGTTGGACTTAAAATGATTCTATTTCTGAAAAGCAGTTGAAAACTCTAATGTGAATTGTATGCAAGTTCAGAGTTCTACTTTTTGAATAAAAGCAAATTCAGTGATTTGTGGTGATCATATTCAAAGTAAAGATCATCACATCAAGTGTTTGTATATAACCTTATCTAAAGAAAATGCAAAATGGTCTCTGGTACATAAAATATAGATGTCTAGAAGGGCAGTGACTAAAGATTTAGCAGCTCCATCATGTTTTCGGTTTAGCAGGCTTCGATTTGGAATGATCTATAAACACATCAAAACTATACTAAGGAATCAGTTACCTCTACTGATTAGATGTCCTTGGGGGTAAAGAAAGTACAGCATGAAGCTGATGCTGCAAGATGCTTGCCTTTATGATCTAAAGAGGAGAATCAGGTTTCATTATAATCTATATCCTCTGAGGACTCTGCTACAGATGCAGCTCTTGCTAAGCTGCTGCCATCTGAGGGCAGTTTTTACACAGCTTGTAAAACCTAGCTGTCCAGTAAGCCAAGCTGTCATTAGCATTCCATGTAGCAAAGCAAGAAATGGGATTCACTGCAGGGAAACAAAGGCAGCTCGTACCATAGTCCGTTTGTTTCGGCCACACTGTTGGAGAGCTGCTTATGACTGATTTTGTTTCCTTTGCACTAATTTATATAATATTTTAACAATACATCTGATATCACCAAAGAATTGTATAATAACATCTAGACATTTAGGGTCTCTTTGCATTCTGACTACATTAATTCAAGGAATGAACTACCTTTCTTATCTGAGAAATTTAAGCAGCCTTCTCCATATAAAATATTACACTTGGTTGTTTTTTTAATATACTCACAATGCAATGCTACTTGAAATCAGTGAATTACAATACTCACAAATCTTTTAAGGATTCTATTTTTTACTTGTTTAAACAAAAATATTATGATAGGCACATTAGGTTAAGTTAATCTCACAATCCATCCCCATATTCACTGAGCAATAAGTTAATCTTTTTGTAACAAGTGTGAGTTGTGGCACACCTATTGTATGAAATATAGCCATTTGTTTTCATTTTAACCTCTTCATAGGGATTCATTCAAACAATAGCAGTATAATCTTCAATCCAACATGTTGCTTTCTTAGCAAGTTATAATTCAAAGGACGTTTTATAAATATTTTATTTTTCAAATAATTCAGTTTCTGCTCACAAGAACTGTATCTGGGTTATTATACTAATGGAACGTTCTCATAATTTTTCAGAGTATAATTTTTGGTACTTGTTTCAAACTTGCCCAAGCTTTTACAAAATTATGTATTTTTTATTCAGTCCATGTTTTTCAACAATTTCATTAATTCCTCAACCACCAAATTAAATAAAAATAATATGTAAAAAACAAATATAATGTGTTCCATAGTAAAGCATTAAAATGTGTCATTTACTGACCTTTAAATTTCAGGTCACTGTAAAGATACATGTTTGACACTCTCAATATTTGGCTTCAAAAATAATCACAGAACATTGCACATCAAATGTCTAACTACTATTCAAAGCAGCTGTCTTGGTCATTGAAGAGTCATTACAAAATCTCTAGGGATGCTGTAATCAGTAAAATGCTATTTTCTATTGCTCTCTCTGGAATAACTATCATATATAAAGAAGATGAGATGATTCCTCCTGGGAGCTGTTAAAGATTGTTATGTTTACTACTGTACAGTATATGCCTGACAATTAAGGTGATCCACACAGATAACAAAAACAACAAATCAAGAAGCTATATCAATTGCTTGGAATGGTTTAAAAAAAACTCCTTTGAATTTCCTTTGAAAATAAATTTAAATTTAAAAAAATTTTTTTTAGAAAACATACATATACCCTCAATGCATTCCAACAGTAGCCATAATACAAACACCTTCATCTAATAATTCTCTAAAAAAAGCACGATATTTGGAGTGTAAAAACTGTGGATATAAAAGATATACAATATAGCATATTTTGTGCAGCAAAGAGTATTTTTTTATACCCAGTATGAACATTTTTCATAGCACTGTCAACAAGTCCCATTACAAGGGTTTTTCATTTCTAACAAATATAATTATAGAGTAAAATTATGTATGCACATTATTTATATAATGGTTAATAGTTTTGGCTACTTTGTTCAAACTGTTGGTCAGTCTGTGCAATTGTATAGATTACAGTTCATTGGTACGGTAAATCTTACCAAGGACAATCTATATGTTTAACTTTTGTTGATAAATGAACCAGAATATAGCTGAGCAGAATGTTTGCTATATGCCAGCAGTTCTCAAACTTTTTGGACCAAGTACCACCCCTGATCAAACCAAAGCATCCAAGTACCATCTACAAGTGTTCTTCTCATAGGAACCCCAGAAAATCTCATTGACCAACATGAGTGCGCATGCGCACACACACCCACATACATATGTGCCTTTAAATATGAAATATATTTCGATATAGCACCTTTAAAGGTTGCTTCTCAAAGTTCTTTGCAGAATGACAAAAGGAACAACAACAATAAAAAATAAACAATAAAAAAGCACCATTTCAGTGAGAGGGGTGAGCCTGTTTAGTCGAGCAAAGCAGATGTGAATTCATCAATTCTTGATACAATTCAAAACAGAGTCTAACAGATTTTAAATCGTCAGGCATTTTCTTGATGGCCAAGGCCTCGCGGTGGATGCTGCAGTTCATATCTGGAGCAACCTCTCTAATTCGTGCAAATACACCACTGTGTCGGCTTGTCATCGCTCTAGCACTGTCTGTACAAACTCTGACGCTTTTTATCCAGTCGATGCCATTCACTTTGATAAATTCATTCAGAAGCTGAAATATGTGCTCTCCTGTAGTTCCTGTTGATAGCGGCTTACAGAACAAAAAGTCCTCAAGGGACATGCCCACAAACATCGTATAGAACGTAAACGTGCAAATTGGCCAAATCAACGACATTTATAGACTCATGTTATTGCAATGAAAAGCATCTGCTCATCTTAATATGCTCTATCAGCGTACTTTTGACATCATCCGCCATATCAATAATTCTATGAGTGACTGTGTCTTTCGGAGAGGGCAGCAGGTCGAGCTGTTCAGCAGCTTTTTCTCCACACATACAGATGCAGCCATTCAAAACAAGCGGGCAATACCGCATTATTTTGCGGTGCGCTTCACGCAGTCTACCGTGAGTTACCGTAAATTCTCATATAGTACCTCATAATACCACGTGGTACCGCAAGTAAAATAATAGTATCCGAAATTTCCGCAAGGTGGAGCTAATAAAGCTCAACCTCTCATGTTTGAGCTGTCGCCATCAAAGCCTCCAACGAAGATATTACTAATAGTATTAATAATGAATTTTACCACTGAAGGGAAATCTTAATAGCTGAGCATAAAAAGAATAGGAGCATACTGTAACGCGTGTGAATGTTTGTTAAAAAAAAAAGTCATGGCTCCAGCTGGATTCAAACACCCAATGTGTGATGTGGGAGTCAGGAACCTAACCCACAGCGCCACCGGCAAGGTCGCATGCAGAGTGCTGAAAAAGCCCTACAAACATTATCAACAGACATCGTACAACGTGTACTATTCTTGTGTTGCGGTACATAAATATAATTATATCATTATTAATTTCTTTAGATACGCGATTCCATATTATATTCCCTTTTAATCAAATTCTAAAAGTATGCTCGTTGACTCCAGTATCACATTAGTTAAAGACTTCGATGCTTAAAATGTTTAGGGAGAAATGGAATACTGGTGTGTATGTTTTCTTTAAAGTACCGAGACCAGCCATATACTGTATGTTCATGTTCCAAAATTAATATCGTTTATGGCCTTCACATGTGTTACAGTAAGCTCTTATTCTTTTTATGGTCAGCTACTAAGATTTCCCTTCAGTGGTAAAATTCCAATGCTCAGACGGGCACAGTAAAAACATTTAAATCTTTCTACGACCGACCAACGCACCACGAGTGCCCCTGTCGGTCAACCAATCATGTACCGCGGTATTTTGCGTCATCGCGCGTCACAATGTGCAAGGCTGTAGCCAATTACCTCCGGTACGTGTCTGTGCCGCACACTTTGAATGGCTGCATCTGTAATACATGTCAGCTCTTTTGCCAATGGTAAACAAAGTTCTTCACAAGTCATGTGTGGCTTACCTGCTTTAGCAATCTGCAAACTTGTGTTTTCCCCTGTTTCAGGAGTTTGTCTCAGAAGTTAAAAGAAATTTTTATTTCATGCGCATGGGAGCGAAACACAGAGACACTTGGTGTATTTTTCTCAAATTAACCTAGAACAGTTCTTAAATATTTTTCTGTTATCTATCACGCTTTCCTATGCTCAGAAGATTGCCAGTGTTCGTAGTACGCATTTCTGTGCTTTCCTGTGCTTACAACATTGACATTGTTCCAAAATCATGCACATTCTCCTACCTCCCTATTTGCTGGAGATACCTTTTTTTAAATACAATTGGTTACTTATGTTCGTAGCATGCATTCCTATAGAATGGAATAGAATTACATTGTAGCTCTTGAGTCCACTCAAGTATTAGCGCGCGCTGTATTGTAGTATGTGGGCTGCGTATTCAACACATATTAAAATAGAAAATATGTCCCAATTTTTCAGTGCACACAAAAAAGTTCCGGGGTCATATGGCGTACCGCCAGACTGCACTCTGCATACCACAACTGGTATACATACCACAGATTGAGAACCACTGCTATATATAATTGGAATCTGGAAAACTACAGAAATGTTAGTCATTTTGGCATTTTTCAACCACACATACATTATGTACTTTACATATATAATTTCTATAAATGCAAAATATTATGAGGATAATATCAAATATTTGGAAAGACAATTGGATCAATTTTAAAATTCTTTTAATCTTCTATCTGATTTGGGTAATTTTTTGTACCATTGGGTTAAAAACTGCCTGGGATTAATTCTAATCAATTATTGGAGGAAAACAACATGCTTCTTTAGCAGCTGGAAGAAGATTAAAGTGGCAAAGGTAAGGTTGTAGTGCAATCTGTTATATCACAACATCTATCTGTATCTGAGAAACATGACAGAATGCTGGTATTTTAGGTGTCCTTTAAGAACTACATTGGCTGTGGATTGGTGTACCATAGGCATGTGGGAGACAGCAGATATTAGTCCAGCAGTAACCAGAGTGGAGTTATCAGGCTGTAACAGATACCTTTTGGTTTGGTGTTAGAGCTGGTGGAGATTGTGTGTGAAATTAAAATTAAGGAGAAATAAAGTCCAAGATTTGTTTTTTGGAATCTTTGTAAGGACAACCATGAAGAAATGTAACTAACAATTTAATTCTAACAGATTGTTAGAAGGTGTAAGAGGTGCAGGGTGGAAATGATTCATCTGTAAATCCCTACGACCTCTCAGAGGTTAAACAAGAGTCAAACTGTCAGATTTTTAATTGGTTCCCTTTCACGAAACACTGGGAAGTTAGTTCAGGATACGATCCCATTTGAATGCAGGTGGATTAGTGTTTCCAAGAGGAGGGATTTAGTTTGACATTTGAAAATGTCATAAATAAGCTGAGGGAAAGTTTTCTGTCCCTTTCAAGCGAAATAGAATAACTACACTGTATCATTCATGTGTACACAGGCTTGGATATGAGGCATAGGCTGTTGAAGACTAGTTTACTCAGGACCTGGGAAATAAATCTCAAATTGAAAATGAAGGACTTTCCCTCTGTCTTGTCATCTCCATTTGCTCTTGCTTTAAAATGGGAAATTATTCATAATATGTTTCGCTTTGAGGCAAAGGGGTTGGTGGCAATGCCAGATTCATTTAGGTTGAATCTAGGGTTGTGAAGGCAGCCAACACTTTTGTGCTTTCAACTAGCAGGAAATGCTTGCTTATAGGGAACTCAATGGTTGTATTTTGAAGGACACTAGTTAACACTTGTTAGTTTTGAAGGACACAAACACTGAAACATACTGTAATATGGTTAATGCAAAGTATTTAACACTACTGTAGCAAAAGCAAATCATTAACAACTAAACAGTTTTTTTTTTAGTGCAGTGCTTTACTTAGTAAATGTAAAAACCAAAATAATAAAGAACATAACACTCACTATTGGGTGGAGACACCACCATTTTTCTATTATTTAGTAATTCGTTTCAAAAAAATCTCAGGCTTTATCTCTTTGTAAATCTGTTTGCAGTATATACAGTTCACTTCATATTACAGATGCAGCCATTCAAAGTGCGCGGTACACACACGTACCGGAGGTAATTGGCTATGGGGTCGCGCATCGTGACCCACAATGACGCGTGGTACCGCGGTACGTGATTGGTTGACCGACAGGGGCACTCGTGGTCCGTTGGTCTGTCGTAGAAAGATTTACAGTAAACGTCTTTATTGTGCCCGTTGTAGTATTGAATATTTATATGGAATTTTACCACTGAAAGGAAATCTTAGTACCTGAGCATAAAAAGAATAGGAGCATACTGTAACGCATGTGAAGGCCATACACGATATTAATTTTGGAACTTAAACATACTGTTACGAACCCTGGCTCCCGGCAATGGAGGAGGCAGAAGTAGGCGTAGCCCCTATCTATCAGTTCACCTATCAGTTTTCCCATTCACCACCACACCCCCGTCTCATCCTACTTAAACACCTGTCCTTCCCTAACTTGTTGCTCAGTATTGGTTTTCCCCATCGAGCTTCCTGGTTGCGCTTCTTCTACTCTGTGTTTGTCTTGGATTTCGGCTTTCGGTTTCTCCCTTTGGACTTCGGCTTTTCGGATCTCGGCTTGGATTGGTGCTTTCGCTCTGTTTTGGATTTCTGGCTACCTCTGGATTCTCGGATTGCTCTACGGACTACGGCTTCGGATTACTCTTCGGCTTCGGTACACGTACCCTTTCAGATATCTGGCTTCCCCTGGACTCTCGGCTCGTTCCTACGATTACGGTTTGCTTTCGGATTACGACTTGGCTTTGTTCGCTCCTGCAAGTGGGTTCACTCACTCGTTCGGTCCCTGTTACCGAACCCGTAACACATACAGTATATGGCTGGTCTCGGTACTTTAAAGAAAACATACACACCAGTATTCCATTTCTCCCTAAACATTTTAAGCATCGAAGTCTTTAACTAACGTGATACTGTAGTCAACAAGCATACTTTTAGAATTTGATTAAAAGGGAATATAATATGGAATCGCGTATCTAAAGAAATGAATAATGATATAATTATATTCATGTACAGCAACACAAGAATAGTACACGCTGTACATTGTCTGTTGATAATGTTTGTAGGGCTTTTTCAGCACTCTACATGTGACCTTGCTGGTGGCGCTGTGGGTTAGGTTCCTGACTCCCATGTCACAAGGTCTGTGATTGAATCCCACTGTGGAACCATTACTTTTTTTTAACAAACATTTCTTTGAAAAAACGTTTCCCTTGGTCAGAGATTAAATAAAACCTCACCTCAACAAATTTATATTTCTAAATATCACAACATGATCGAATTTAAGTCATTTTAATAACAATGAATAGTCATCTAGGCGTTACAATATAAACATTTATATTGATTTAAATTGCGTTTTGATTTAAATTGCATACGGGGGTTTAAATATATGTGTTTTTTGATTCACAATCAGACAAATGCAACATAAATTGATATCTTTGTCTTCTAAGTATCTTAATAAACTTTCAGCATAGCTTTCTCCCTGTTTAGATTTATTTTTCTTGGGATCTTGGGATCAAACGTGGAAAGATTAGATTGTAATCGTTTTTCTTTTTTAAATACATTGCGGAGTTAAAGCAAGTTAAAGCCTTGAATTTATATATCACCTTTAAAAGTGGAATCTCAAAGCAAAGTAAATACCCAACACTGATTGTACCCATCTGTCATGCTAATAAAGCAACTTGAATTGAATTGAATTGAGGGAGAGAGGGGGGAGGGCAAGCGAGAGAGCCAGGACAGACAGGCAAATCAGATACACTCCACAGACATTCTCAACAGCGACATATCATAAAACGTTTGCACATATAGTTAAGTTATTACTTGGTTTTCAAAGTGCAATGAAATACAATATTGTTGTTGTTGCTGTTATTGTTGTTTTTATCCTGTAAAGCGTTTTGAGAAGCCACCTTTAAAGGCGATATATAAAAGCGCTGAATCTTATAGAATGTGTTCCGCCGGGGATCTAACCCCAGTGTCTAACCCCTCTGATTGGAGAAAAAAGATGTGCTGGTTTGCTATACTGTACATACTGTACCAGGAAGATGATTTCTTTCTATTTGAAACGTGTATTTTAAAAGTTTAAGAAGTAAAAACCTTACAGCGTACACAGATTTCTAAACTGATCAGGATCGTTATCTTTGTCTTATCCATAATAATGTTCACCGGTCTGTCCAGCAAATTAATATTAACTTTATTTTATATAGCGTTTTAAACGAATAAGTAATTAGATTGCTCATAAACCTAATAGCCTTTTCTACATAAACACAGCGTGATTGCTCTCTGAAAAGGCTTTTTCTTTATATTTAGGCTCAGATTTCCACTATAGATCATATTATTATAAACTTTCTTGGAAAAATGTCTTTTATGTAAACCATGTTTGCTATTAATTCATTTAGGGCTAGAATATGTTCATTGTCTTCCAATCGAGTCAAGCTGACATTAGAAGCTTGCCACGCCCTTACTGTTACACCAACGCATTAGCATGTTAAAGCGATTTCATTAAGGAGCCTGGCTTTCTTAACTAGTAAGTACTGTACTTACTGGGTTTTTGAGGGGGGAGGTGTCTTTCGCTGGAAATTCTTCTACTTTGAAAATACCTGTGAAACCGGTTTAATTCGTCACAGCCATCACTCCAGCAGAGAGGGGGGCTGTACTCGTTAATGTCTTAGCCGGAACACATCGTTATATCTCATTTTGTATTTCTATAAAAAAATCTTTTGCCCAGCTTAACACTATTGCTGTTGTTTTTATCCTGTACAGCGCTTTGAGGAGCACAGCTTTCTCACCACTTAGATTACTTTTTGATACCATCCTTACACAAAGCAGAAACTTCTTGTATTTTCTTGTATTTTCTTGTATGTCCTTTGACAAAACAAGGTTCACCAGATAATGTGAATCGAAACCTGTTTTTCTAGCTTTTAAAGTCGTGCGATGTGTAAGCGGGAACACATCATTATATCTTACATATGAAAAATACATAATATAGCTCCCAAACAAACGCAAATGTGTTTTTAATAAGATGCTTTTATTCGTTCATAATCCGACGATTTCAGGAAGACTAATGGAGGTCTGGCTTTTTTTCTGGAAAATTGACTGTCAGCGCTCAGGTCTGACAGTGCTGCTCCAGCAGTGCCAGGTTCTGCCGCAGCCCCTGTTTTGTGGGCGACAGCAGGACCAGGTCGTCTGCAAAGAGCAGGAACTCGATTTCTGTAATTAATGCAGATCAGTAAATCAAGGGACAAAACAGTTATTGCGCCCGGCTCCTCAATGGGCTTTGGCGTGCTAATGCGTTGGTTTAACGGTCCGGGTGTGGCAATGTTTTTTATTATTGTTATAGAGAATATAACTATATCGTTATTAATTTCTTTAGATACGCAATTCCATATTATATTCCCTTTTAATCAAATTCTAAAAGTATGCTTGTTAACTTCGATGCTTAAAATGTTTAGGGAGAAATGGAATACTGGTGTGTATGTTTTCTTTAAAGTACCGAGACCAGCCATATACTGTATGTTTAAGTTCCAAAATTAATATCGTTCATGGCCTTCACACGCGTTACAGTATGCTCCTATTCTTTTTATGCTCAGGCACTAAGATTTCCCTTCAGTGGTAAAATTCCATATAAACATTCAATACTTTAATGGGCACAGTTAAGACATTAAATATACATATACATACTGTATACAGTACAGTTTGCATACGGTAATATGTTTATGTTCCTAAATCAATCTCTTTTATGAGCATGTGAAAGGCATGGTGAATCGATTCTCAAAAATTACTGTACTTTGCATGATTGGAAACAAATGCGTGATCGCGAAATGCTGTGGTGTTACTTTTATAAAGACGGTCAATGAAAAAAATAATGTGGACCAGGGCAATACTTTGAGTTTACACTTACAGCTTCATTCATTATTAATACTATTAGTAATATCTTCATTAAAGACTTTCATGGCGACACCTCAAACATGAGAGGTTGAGCTTTATTAGCTCCACCTTGCGGAAATTCCGGATACTATTATTTTGATTGCGGTATTATAGGAAAATTTACGGTAACTAGCGGTATTTACCGGTAACTCACAGTAGACTGCATACAGCGCACCGGAAAATAATGTGGTATCGCCCGCGCATTTTGAATGGCTGCATCTGTATATACATATAAAGATTTATTTATATATAAAACCGTGTTTGATTACAGAAAACCTTGCTGTGGTATTCAGGATTTCTGAAGCTTACTGACTAAGACATCCTAAATATATTATGTATAATTAAGTTTATACTCAGTAAAATATATATCTGGGATATTTGACCTAATAGAATTTGAAATATTTTCTGGACTCATTTGACTAATTAGGCTTGAATCTCCATAACAAAATGAATGTCCTTCCTAGCATGAACCACAGAATCATTGTTTTAGTTCTAGTATTTCTTTCTCCCCCTAGGCTATTGGAATGGGTTGTTTTCTAGAATTTCAAAATTCACATGGAAAGGGAAGCATTTACCTATTAAATTCTACACTTCACATTGAGACTACTCTATTCCTATTCAGGAATATTCAAAGTTTCTACTCCTCATAAGTCATCCATTCCAAACATAAATAGCTTGATTCCTAGTGAAGATTTTTCATTGCACAAAATACTTGTCTGACCCCAAAAAATGTCTGACCATTAAGGTTGGACCTAAGACAGATGGTTAAAAATCAGCACAATCCAATATAACTGTACTTACTCTTTAATTTTTTATCTGAATGTATGAATCTTTAACTACAAGCATATAATTAAACTATGAAAAATTAACTTATTGCAAGTTTTAAATAAAGGAGACTGATTGGTATGCAATTGATAAAAAATCACTGGGTAAGACTAAGAAATAAGGGTTCTTTTAAAGAAAGGAGGTACAGGTGGAATGTGCAACTTTCTTTACTTGTATGCTTCAATAAAGTATTTGCAGATTATGCAGTGTTATTAGGTTTTTAGGATTGTCTAACAGTTATTATACTCTATACAAAAATGGTTATCTCCTGAATATTGCACTAAGAAATGTAGCTAATGAGATGATTCTAAAACCTCAACGCTAATAGTTTTTTATGGTATATTTTACATATACTTTCAGAAATGTGACTGCAGCCTTCCTATTCTTTATGATGTCAGACTAAAATATTTACAAAAATAATTCTGTGGTTAAA
Source organism: Lepisosteus oculatus (assembly GCF_040954835.1). Classification (NCBI taxonomy): domain Eukaryota; kingdom Metazoa; phylum Chordata; class Actinopteri; order Semionotiformes; family Lepisosteidae; genus Lepisosteus; species Lepisosteus oculatus. The sequence goes on along the minus strand of NC_090704.1, from coordinate 12,882,382 downwards.
AAATCTTTTTTTCTAGATTTATATAATTTGTACTAAAGTTATATTTTAGATTGCTAAATCTTTTTTTTCCTGACAATCGTGTAGCAGAACAACAAGCCCATAAAGCTCTTGAGAAATGTTATTGTGGAGAGTTAATGGAAAGTATTTCATCATCTCACTGAAGAAAATATCATAGAAACAGAACAAATACATAGTAAAATGGATAATTTTAATCATGGAAAAGTATAGTACTATAAAGTATCAATATAATTTAAGTATTTATTAATCATACAATTGCCAAATAGGTTACATATCGCCAGAAGTCAGATCTGAACAATTTGTGTGAGAAAACAAAACAGATAAGACATGTCACAAATGTAGAATAAGGGGTAAAAAATGTTTGCAGTGAGGTGACAGTGAAGAAAAAGTACAAACAGACTGGGTGTCCTGGAAGGCATGCAATTCAAGAATTGTTCATCATGTCTGAGATGTACCTCAAACATTAAACTGTCAGGGGCTGAAAAGCCTTTATTTTATTGTTTTTTTTTTTGTGCTGTGAGGGACAAATGACTTTGTGAAGGGCAAAGAAATACATTGCATATGGGCCTGACATCTAAAGATCCACAAAGTAAAATGGTAACAAAAAAGACCATATAAACAGTAGAGATATTTATTAAGACTATTTTAAGTGCTATTTAACCGACTGTTAAAGCGCTGTTAAAGCCGAGACAGTTAAGCAAGATACATTTAGGAAATCTGAATCTCAAAAGAAAACCCTAAAGTTAAATGAGTGGCACATTGCTGAGGTATGCAATTATAAAAGAACAATGCTAAATTATGTGAATATCATATTTCTAGTAGACCTACAGTAAGAATTTTGTTTTGCAATTCAACATTTAGTATTTTGTGCTGAAAGGTTGGCATGAAATAAATCATAGTTGGTATTGTACCTCTTATAGTTAACGACAGCATATACAATAAAGTATTCAAGGTAAAGCATGCTTTATTGTGTCTATAATCGATACATACTGTACACCTTATAATAATCGAGTATTTAATTAAAGGAGATAGTTAACATATGAATTGTGAATTTACATGGTTTTCATATTCAAGAGCATTGTAGCATTTTCCACCAGACATAACATTACAAAATGCATATTATTTTTCAAGGAAAGTTACACAAAGCTTAATCTTGAATTACACAATAATTTATCTACAGGTTATCTGTAGTTACATAAGCTGTAAATGATCTCACAGAAAGATACAAACAAAGAAAAGAAACTATGCTCACATTGTGATGAAATGCTCCATATACTGTAATAATTATTTAGATTGCAGTAGGAAACTTTAATACCAAAATACCTTTACTAGTAAGAGGAAAATTACAGAAAGATGCCTTTAACTTTAAAATGGCTTTACTATTAACAGGATAGTGGTAAAAAAACATTTAAAAACTTTTTATAGACAGAGATGGTCTAATTTTAAATTGCATCAAAAATGATTCACATCTTCAGCAGACTTTAAAAATTAAACCATTAGTTGTTGCATTGTGTAACACTTGTTTTAGAAAATATACAATATCCATTCCATCCCTAAAGGAGTAATGGCAAAAATAGGACAATAAAATGCAGACAAAGTATGACCTACATCTTAGGTATGAAAGCAAATTGATTTGTATTATGTTTTCATATACAAAGGTTGTAAAGCCAAAAAGATAGATCTTGAAAATGACATAGTTTTTGACAGTCTGCATCAAGATAATATAAGCTCAAGGGGATGTATGAGAATTATTTTTGACAATTTTCATTGTAAACAAAGCTACAGTACAAGCAACAAGAAATATGACAACATTTCTTAATTTAATGCATACAATGTTCCATTGTTGAATAATGTATAATGAATGTAATTATTCAACAAAAAGTATTACTACATTGAAATGAATAGTACATATTCTAATATCTTTTTACCATACTGTAAATTTTACATTGTTTTTTAAAATAGTATTTCTAAGGACTGATCTCACTGCAGTGGTGGTATATCCTCCTGGCTGCTATTATTTTATTCTATACTGTATAAAATCATTCTCCTATAAGATAATTTCTAATGTTTGATTGACATGTGTGATCTTTCAGCATATTTTTGGATACAATAGAAACTTGTTTATGTAAATGCCCTTTTTAATGTGATGATGTTTAAAGTACTATATACATTTTTTGATAATATTATTTTCCAAAAGAGATGGACTTCATCTTACTGCCACAAATACTGTAGATTGTACAGAATTTTTAAATAGTATGTTATTATTAGATTTTATATATTAAAACATTTTATATGCAGTATATTCATTTTAAGAATATTCATATTAATGAATATTAGTTTTCTTCATATCGTTTACAAATCTCCTGAATTAATTGAAAGACCATTTTAACTAGGTTATGTCATGTTTTTTATTTAGTGATATACAGTATTGTACAGTATTAAACATGTATTAAGAAAATCTAATAAGCCCCCAAGATGTAAAACAACAGTGTTATAAAATGTATTGTATTAAATAAAAAAGCTTATCATTATTATTATTAATAATTAATTATAATTGTAGTGATGCTAGGTGTAGAAGCAATATAATAAGATACTGTACATGCCCTCTGATACAGTTCCAAAGTTGTACTTAGCAGCTAATTACTGCTTTTCCAGATGGTCAAAGCCTTTTGGCCAATCAAGTTTATCATGCACTTGGGATTGATATTTGGCCCAGATTCCTGTTTCATATAATGTTACACAATTATATATTCTTATTATAAGTTCACTAATACTAATTAGTACTAGTACTAATAGTTCACTAGCTTTGTAATCTACTGAATATCACCTAAAATGCTTTTATATTGCTCTGGTGAAGATATACATACAGTACATATAATTGATATTTGTTTGTCTATATTTGTTTTTATATTAAATATTTTTTTATCATGGGGTCATAAGCACATGGTCTATTACAAAGTAATACACAGAAAACTACTGATTTTTTTGTACAGATAAACACTCATGTATGCCAATATGCCAGTCTTGTACTGTAAGTGGTCTTTTTTCCTCACTCCAGACCTTGACATACTCTCCTCCTTTATCAAACTATGGGTGAAACCTTGTGGAACTTTTTCATGTTTTTTTTTAATTAATCCAAAAAAATTCACTTTTATCCGATAAAGATGCTGGAAAACAATGGAAAAACATAATAAATAAAATTAAATTTAGTCAAATCAGAGGTGCGGGTTCTGTGTATTAATAGTGTGATTAAACATGCTAAATTACTGATAAGTGAAGTAGACTGTATATAGTAGTATTCATCTTCTTCACTGCATTGTTAAAATTCTTATATAAACGTGTTTTTAATTATTAGTTACTCGAATTTTTTAAGTACCCGGATGGAATAGTGCACGGTGGGCTTTAAAAAAAAAAGTTTTTATTTAAACATCAGAAATACAAAAATGGAGACAGAATATGAAATAAGATACAGAAATAGACACTTCACTTCTAGAGGAATTCACACTTATAAAAGCTGAAACTTATAATTTTTACACATTTCCATTGTATGTCCTTTTTTACTTAAAAAAGGAGGTCTTCTTTAGCTCAGCTGGCAAGACCTGGGTTTGAGCCAGTGCAGTGAGGCACGAACTAGGGTGGGAACAGTGAGGGCACAAGCCCTTGAACCCGAATCCATTACACAATAAAAAAAGGACAAAGACAATGAAATATGGGCTATTTCAAAGTTGCAATTGTGCGATATAAAGTCGCAATTACGAGATATAAAATTGGAATTCTGAGTTACCAAGTCGGAATTCTGAGATACCATAGCGCAGTTTTTTTTACTCCCTGGCGGAGACGGGCTTCCATACTTACAGCACCGATCACGTCTGCATTTATAACTTTTAAAATTAATCAAGACATATGAAGCATCTCTTTTTTACTTCTAAGTCCTTTACTTATCATTAAACAAACAGCTTTTTCAACAAATTTGACATATCATTTTATAACATCGTTAAAACAACATCTTATTGTACTTCCTAATTATATTACACATGGAAAATAATACATTTTTAATCATCTTTAATGATTTATACATTTTGGAAAGGTTTAATCTATACAAAACAGTGTTAGCATAAATTATAAATATAATAATTGTCATAGATAATATAAGGTATGAATAACAAATATAGTAATTAATATTATTAAAGTTATAGCACAATGCGAAGGTCCTTTAGGGAAGGCCTGAATAAAAGAAAATGATGTGGAAGTCCTGTCTTGTAAATGTGCTCTGCTTCCCTTTATAATGTGTTATTTAAAATATGTGCTATATTAAAGTGTTAAAAACAAAAACTATAGATTGTGGTCTAACTCCACTGTACAAGTGAGAGAAAAACTTCTAGACCATGGGGGGAATGATAACCCACTTAAGTATTTCGAGAAATTCATTTTCTGGGCCTGCATCCAGCATTTACCTAATATGGATGGTTGAAATTACTCTGTAGGAATATAAGTATAATTAGTCTTTAAAGCCTCTGTGCCTAATTAATTGAAATATACAATAACATTTAAGAATTAATCACCATGAGTTTACATACTATACAGGTAACCTATTACAATTGAATATAATTAATTTAAGACTTATTAGTAAAGAAAATTAATAATTAGTTTTACTTCATTATTATTGGTACTAATTTTGACTTTCACATACAATCATTAACAAGTGGATTATGCATAAGGACTATCACATAACGGTTGCAGCTCTGATTTAGCAGTATTGCATCACTTTGATTTATTGTTATTTTTATACCCTGCCAATCCTGTTGTGAGGCATCAGGCAAAACAATATCATGCTCCTCTAATTTCTTTTTTTATGCCATAAGTCATATAGTCATGTAGTGTATTAAAGATGGCTAACATTAATGTACCTTTCAAACCACTGATGCTGCCAGTCAAACATTTTGCAAATATTGCAGTATAATATTTTACTTACTAAAATGCAGAATGTCATGTGCTAAATCTTTAATTTCAAGTTTGGCATAAACATTTGACACTATTAAAATTACTCATTGTATAATCTGTATATGTATTTGTTTTATAACAAAACAAATATATATTTGATATATTTATATTGGAAGATGTTTTCACTCAATGTGTAGAATGCAGAGGAAAACTCTTAACATCTACAAAAAGTACCTGTACAATCCATGGGACTAATGGAAGAATGAGTCAAAAGTTTAACTTTGTGGCCACAATGAGAGATCTTTTGTCTGGTGTTAAAAGCACTGCTTTTCAATTGAAGAACCCCTCCCGACCATCATGTATGGTGGTGGAAGTATGATTTCTTGTGGCTGTTTGTTGCTTGAGGACCAGGAAAGCTTGCCATCACTGAAAGAATGAACATCATATCATCACATTTTGGTGGAAAATATCAAGACATCCATTTATCAACTAAAGCTGAGCTAAAAATGGGTCCTAGACAACAGTCCTAAATATCCAAACAGATCTACAACAGAATGGCAGAAAAAAACGTAATTTCACATGGTGGATTGGCCTAGTCAAACTGTCACCCAAAACCTCATTGCAGTGTTATGGCAGGATGTAAATTTTCACCTTGTGCAAGGAAACCCTCAAATGTCACTGTCTTGAAGCAGTTCTATAAGGAAGAATGGGCCTAAATATTATATGTTAACATTTAAAAACCTGGACATTCATAGGGGGACATTTTGCTTTTAAAATCTGTCATTTTTTTCATCTGAAGCTCACACCTGAAGAAGGCTCCAGGGCTGAAACGTTGTGTTTTCTTTCTTCTTTTTTTCAGCATGGAATAAACCTATTACTTGGTCCTTTGCAGCCTACACATGCTGATGCAGCTACCCACCTGAACATTTTTTTCATCTATTGACTTTGACTTGTCAACAATACAATGTACAAGCATGATCTGCCTACTAACAGGGATCCCCCAGGAATGCTAAATTAGAGTGCCAAAAATGCTAAATTATTGAAAATACAAGTCTAATGTTTTTTTACGTGTATACTATACGTGTATAGTATATTCTCTTGTAAATCATAAAAAACTTTATAAATTCTTTATAAAAAACTTTATAAAAAACTTTATAGCATTCTTGTTAGTAGAAATGAATTCTTCATATTCAATCTTCTACAAAAAGAAAAAAAAACATTTTCAATGAAAAAGGACTAGTTTTCTGATAATGCTAAATGTACTAACAGAAGCTTTACACAGAAGAGAGATTTAAGTATTACTAGTCAGACAGACATGTAGAGTTAATTAAGTGTACTTCTTACAATCTATCAACTGTCACATGACTGCTATCTAATGATAAAAGCAATAGCAATGTGGTCAAAGATGCACCACTGTTTGAAGGATGCCCTCACCCCCGATCTGTTTAGGATTTTATCTGCTTTTTGCGGCTGTTGGACACTGGATAGTTAAATTATAAAATTCCATAATAGCATTTAATAGTAACTTTTACAATTTCTTGTCAGGATATTGTATTTCTGAGAACATTTAGATAACATGACCTTACCCCCTCTAGTGTTATGCATTTTGTGAATTACTTATTAGTGTCATCAGATTTCAAATGGATAATTGCAGTAATTGGCAATTATATTTGTCACACAATAGGAGATTGCTCTTGACCCTGTTGGAACTCAGTCACATTTTCAGTTTCAAATTTTCTGTATGATTTATACTAAAGGGTAAGAAAGATGTTGTTTGGAAATAGTTTCATGTGGTCTTATTTTGATTCACACAAAATGATTATTTCTTCTCCAACATCAGCTGCAGTGGTCTCTACAAAACAGTACATCCTCCCAGACTCCTACTCCAGTCATTTCTGCTCTGGACTGATGTACTGTATCTCTTAAACTAAATTAAAATCTTTGAGACACTATAAACAAATCATGACAGTTTCAAAAGCACATTTAGCTTCTGTAGATATCTTCGGTTTGAATGTTTTATTCATATCTTTTTTTCTCACCTATTCATTTGCCTCATATATGTACTGTATATACAGTATACATATTCTGTTTAGATAACATAATCACTAAGGTCATAGACAAGATGCTCATGAATGAACAAATAAGTAATCATCTGCAGTGTCTGCAGATGTTAGATTAGATTATAAAAATATTGACCACGAGATTTGCAGCAAAATGTTCTATAAAAGGATACTACCCTGTTAGATAAAAAATCCAGTAATGTACAAGGCAGCAGATAACTTGTTTTCTGCATATATAAATATCTACTATCTAACATATGGTATGTCATATACTGTAGGATAGGCAGTTTTGTATTATTTCCTCTTTATTAAGGAATATCATAATTCAAATCTTAGCTATGAACTTTAGCTAAGATTGAAAACTGTCAATGTGGAAGTAAATCATCATTTGCAGAGACATCATTAAAAGAAAGTCACAACTCTGAGGTGCCTTCCTTGGCACTCCAAAACCATCTGATACTGGAAAAGTCAGTGCAACGAACACTGTAAGGATAAATCAGTAAGTTGTCTTATTATGTGCTGTTCAACACTGTAAGCACTGTATGGCAGGAGATGGGCAGTGGAGCTGTGGAAGTAAGGCTGATATGTTTTGGCTTATTAAGGTAACTCGGAAATATCTGTGGCTTATTTGGGAGATGTCTATAAAAGTGTATTTTCCAGGCCTGCGAACAGCAGTCTTAACAGCGACAGGAACAAAAGTTCCAGATACCGAAAGACTCCATGACAAAAACTGTAAAGGACTATGAACTCTAATTTCCTCCACCTATAGGTTTTCATTAATTAATTTTGATTTATTATTGTCATTATTTAATTTAGTTTATTTTTATGCTGGAGTTAGGGTCCATGACAAAGATTTTTTTTTTCTTTTGACATTTGTATGGCTGCTGTCTCAACAGTACTAGTAAACAGCGGGTAACCATCATTCATTCTAAAGTGAAATGACCTCAAATGCTCCCTGAACCGGGATTTGTGACACACAGGTACCATTCTGATTATACATTCTTTTGATACACTTTATTAAAGTCAGCACTGACTTTGTTTCAGAAGTATTCCAATGAGCAGAATCAGGTAAAGTATGATTAAACAGAAATATTTACATTTGCAGTTCTTATGTTTTGAAGTGCAATAAAGGATTAAGCCTTAGGTATTACTGTACATGACATGGATTGACAATCATAATAGCATATTGCATAATGTGACTTAATAGCAAATTCACATTCAGATTTTTTACACTTTCACAGATCATTTAAGCTTTTTGTATTTTGTGCTAAATTATTATTATTATTATTATTATTATTATTATTATTATTATTATTATTATTACTATAGAAAAAGACTATGTAATGTTTCATTTTTAAATACCATGGTTTTCTGACCTAAATGCTTAACATGTATATCAAAACACAAAAGGCTAAATTATGTTTTTTTTTCTTTACTTAATATTTACAAAAATGTATAATAATAATGACAATAAGAATAATTCCAAAGGCCATCTATCGATTATCCCCTCTAAGACTCTGTGGGTACAAAGTAGTCATCATCACATAAGATGACCTGGAACTGGTATTCCTTATTACAGGTATGAAAAGGAATACTCACAAATTAAAAGTTGTTAAATAATCAGATATCCCATGTCCACATCATTATTAATGGCAAGTTTTTAATTCTATGACAAACATGCTTTGATATTGAAATGGTTACTATTTGATAATTTGATATTGAGCACAGTGGCACCACCTCTATTGGAATAAATGTGAGTCTAATGCCTCTAAGAATAAAATATTTAAACCATAACCAGTGTCAGCTGGAAAGGAGGGAAGAATTAAAGCTGCCCCTGAAAGAACAGATCAATGAACTGGAGTATAATTATTTCTACCATATCATTAAATTAATACAACTTTAACTGCAATCGAACTTCCTTTTAGCAAAATTTAAACATCCTTAACTTGAAAAAAATATGAGCTGTGATGCTTGACATAGATTTCATTTTGCTCTGAATTGCAAAAGAACCAAATGAATTATCATATGTGTGTCTTCAGGCAATATAGTCACACACCCTCTTAAAATAAAGCTCCCATAAACCGTATGTGTGTAAGACAGATAATGTTTCATCTAAGCATTGATTCTGAATACAATTTTACAGGATAAAAGACTATTATCATGATTATCTTACACAGCTGGTTAGAAAGAAAGCAGTCGGACTTAAAGCACATGGGTAAAATCACAATATAGTTTTCTGCAATGTATTAAATCCAGTTTAATGTTTTGTGGATATTGTTATACTATATGAAAAATAACTGTTTTTCAAGAAATAAAAATACAAAGGAAATCAACAAAATTGAGAGAAGGCTGCTACATATGAATGATATGAATGCCAGACATCAGGCTGTGTCACTTTGCTGCCGCAGAATTAGAGGAGCATTAAGATGTGTTTAGAAATATGTGCATAAATAATCCACCAGAAAGTTTCCTGATCAAAGTTTTTCAGTAATAACAGTAATTAATCAACAATCTAGGGAAAACATTTTTTTCTGTGTAAACGATGCATTGTTGCAAGTGATTAAAAGATATCTGCTAAAGGTTAACATCAGATGTAAGGCTTTGCATTTAGATCAAAATATTCCAATATTGTCTTGTCTGACCACAAATACTTTTGCCAAATATTTGCAGTAGGTTTGTGTTCATTCTAGGTTTCTTCATTGTTTTATGCTGAAAATCACTACCTGAGTGAGGAACCTTTCCAAGACAGGTGCTTATACTGTAAAAGCATTCGAAATACTATTATTGCACGGAGACCACTAACCACTGTGTGTCAAAATAAGGTAATGTTGTACTCTATAATTAGTGAAAATTATGTAATCATTATTTCTTTCTTTCTGACTTTGCCTTTTATATATGTAGAATAGTTTGTGTTTATACTGTGACATACTGTCTTAATTGCTATTTTAAAGTGTCATGACTGCAAGTTTTAAAATGTGAAAACTATGCAATGGTCTGAATACTTTTGTAAGGCCCTGTACAATTGAAATGTTCACTGATTGGAGTCTATACTATTAAATTCTTCTTTCTGAAAGAAGTACATTTTGGCCTTGATAAAAAAAAAGATAGATTACTATTATATAGTAATCTTTTAGAAAACAAAAGCTTTCTTCGCTTCAGTAAATGTCAGCTGTTATCCAGTCCAATCGCATCACTACACATATAAAGTGCTAGATACTTAAGTTTTCAAGAAAGGTATTACTTCACTGGTTCACCTATTCTAAGAAGTCTTGATTAAAGGGCAGCTGTCAAGTGATAACACTTTAAAATGATTTTATCTTGTACAAACAGTAACAGGCATGGGCTGTCACTAACAGTACTTTAACTCTGTTCAAAATGTTCACAGTCATGTCAAATGGAATTATCTTTTATATTTCCTGAAGCAGTTTATCTGTATCTTTATTAGTGTGATATCTTTTTGGACTGTTCTTTTATGGACTTTTCTTTCATCGCAAAAGAGTTATATTTTCTTATCAATAATTTTACAGTCTCTTTTATTTTTATTACTAAAGCATTTTCAAGGCATGAAATCCAAAGTAAAACATTTGAATTAATTATAAATTCCCTACATTAATCTGCTTAAAAAGTATTGTTTTAGAAAATGGGCACATGTTATGATTTTCAATACCTGTCTTTTGAATTCCAGATATTTGTTATATGTTTGGAGTCATATAACCATTTTGGAATCTGAGGCTTTCTGTACCTGTTAGTAGCCAGTGTATTATCAGTACCTTACAAACCTCTGATCCATTTGATTAGGATGCAGAAACACATATTTACTGATCCATCTTTACAGTAGCTATTGTAGATCAAACTGTAGATCCTCTTCCATTGCAAAAAATCCAAACTTGAATAGTACCTTCTTTGGTTATTCAGTTTAATTTCTGCTGCAAATTTTAGCACTTCTTATTGGTTTCATTTTTTTCCAAATGTTTTCAGGCAGCTCTGCACTTACAGTCTGTTCATCTTATAATAACACCCATACTTAATATGCGTCTCTACTTCTTGAACTTGAATTTTATTGCCATATGTAACCAGTACATGTACTGGTACAATGGAATTCTTATATCTGCATTGTCTTTGCCTCTTCTACACTATTACGATTCAATATAGTAGATTGACATATGTTTTCAATTTCTTTGATGAATACCTGAGTAATAAATGGAAGTTATTAACTGATATTCAGGAGGGGCTAACAATGACCGGTCAATCTCAACAGCTCTTTCTAACTACTTTATCGAATACAAACACCTCCCTTAGCATTCGTCTACTCCAGTGGTTCATAAACTGTTGTACGCGTACCAGGAGTGGTACGCGGAGCACTGCCAGCTGGTATGCCATATGACCCTGGAACTTTTGTTGTGTGCACTAAAAAATTGGGATGGGTTTTCATATTTTCTATTTTAATATGTGTCTAATACGCAGCATACGTACTACGATACAGCGCATGTTAATACTTGAGTGGACACAAGAGCTACAATGTAATTCTATACCACTCTATAGGAATGCGTGCTATGAACGTAAGTGACCAATTGTATTTAAAAAAAGCTATCTCCAGCAAATAGGGTAGGAGAATGTGCGTGACTTTGGAACAATGCCAATGTTGTAAAACACAGGAATGCATAGAAATGCGTGCTACGAACGCTGACAATCTTGTGAGCACAGGAAAGTGTGACGGAAAAATATTTAAGAACTGTTCTAGGTTAATTTGAGAAAAATACACTGTTTCGCTCCCATACACATGAAATAAAATTTCTTCTAACTTCTGAGACAGACTCCTGAAACGGAAACGAGGAAAAATGCAAGCTTGTGGATTGCAAAAGCAGGTAAGCCCCACTCTATTTTTGAAGAACCTTATTTACCGTTGGAAAAAGTGCTGACACGTATTATGTGTGGAGAAAAAGCTCCTAAGCTTGATCTCCTTCCCCCCTCTGAAACACACAGTCACTCATATAATTATTGAAATGGCGGATGATATCAAAAGTATGCTGATAGAGCGTGTTAAGAAGAGCGGATGCTTTTCACTGCAATTAGATGAGTCTGTAGTCGATTTGGCCAATTTGCTTGTTTATGTTAGATACTAGTGAGGGTACGTCCCATGAGGACTTTCTGTTCTGTTAGCCGCTACCAACAGGAACTACAGGAGAGCACATATTTCAGCTTCTGAATGAATTTATCGAAGAGAATGGCATAGACTGGATAAAATGTGTCAGAGTTTGTACAGACGGTGCTAGAGTAATGACAAGCCAACACAGCAGTGTAGTTGCATGAATTAGAGAGGTTGCTCCAGAAATGAATGGACGCATTGCAACATCCACCGCGAGACCTTTGCCGTCAAGAAAATGCTTGACAATTTAAAATCTCTCTGTTGTGAATTGTATCAAGGCTCGAAAAATGAATTCACATCTGTGTTTTGTTTCTTCTCTTTTAAGGATGGAATAAACCTATTACTTGTTCCTTTGCAGCCTACGCATGCTGATGCAGCTACCCACCTACTGTATAATACACTTTTTATGCTTTCAGTTCATTAAACTGCTTTTCTTTAATTTCATACAGTGCATTTTCTATCTGTATATGTTACTTAATTGATTTTTTAAAAAAATGTTTGGATCTAGCTTACTAGCCTTTGATTTAGTTTTAGACTTTGATTCATATTGGGATGAATTTTGTTTTCTGCACTACTGCAAGACTGACATATTACTCAATAAGAACATTCTAAAATTGCAAAGAAATGCCTGTTTGTAGCACAAAAAAGAAAGAGTCATGTTAGCACCATCTAATTGTTTGGAAGCGTTTTGACCTGTTCCAGTCTTGCACCATACTTAACCTGCATGTTGCAGAGAATAAATTATTATTTTTCAGGTTTTGTGTCAATTTCAAAATCTTCATTCTCATTTATAAAGCTCTTCATGGCTTGGCAGCTCAGTACCTGTCTGAGTTACTATTGTACTACTGCCCACCTTTCAATCTTCATTTGTCTAATTCTTGTCTCCTGTCTGTCCCCCAGGCTTGTATACACTCTGTTGGTGACAGGACCTTATCCTGCTTTGTCCCAAAATTCTGGGATTTTAAGGATAACAAGAGAGTCACCTTCCCTGAGCTCTTTCATTTCTAGATTCAGAACCTTCTTCATTAGAAAGGCCTTTATTTATCTGGTTCTGAGCCTGCACCTTTGCTTTTGCAATTCTGCCCCCCTCCACATGAAACCTTTTCTTTCTGTAAAGTGGTTTTAGAAGCCACTTTTAAAGGTGCTATATAAAATATAATGTATTATTATTGTTGTTAATAATGTAAGAATTGCATTAAAAATAACAATGCATGTTATGCTGCAGGAAACCAGGGACTGAGGTGGATAGCTTTCATTGCACTTCACAGAAAATGACAGAAACCGCCAAGATACTGCACCTTAGTGCCATAATGCATCATGACATGACATCAACATGACAACGTCGTAAACACAAACAGGCATTGTGTGATGATATAATATACAACATACTGTATAGCTCTTCTTATGTATTTATTTTGGAAATGTATTGTTAAGAGACTTTCATCTCAAAAGGGTTCTTTTTGGTTTTTAATTTTTTTTTTTAGACAGGCTGTTAAAACATTAACAAACCGATCTACAGTATGTCCAAGTGAATGCAAAAAAAAATCATTAATTTTTTTTTATATAGTACAATTATTTTATTTTCAAGATACCATTATCAAAACATGTGTAATTAACTAATATAAAACTTATGTACTGCATATAGCATATGAAAGTTACTTTTTAAAGCGTTTCTGAAAATACATAAGCAGTGTTAACAATGTATTTAAGTAAATAGTAAATAGAGGAATTTAATTTTATAATAAACACTAAACCACTTTCAAGAAATATTATCCTTCATCCTAGCAGAAAAATGTTAAATTTAATTAAGGTTGATATTTTTTTATATTCTGTCATTGATTTTCAAGAAAGTGTGTGTTAGGCAGAAATGCAATAAGGAAAACAAAATAAACAGTCTGTAAAATTGCTTACTGAGATCTCATCTGCACATCTTGAAATTAAATTTAATTGCATTACAGCCTCTCTCCTTATCAAGTGAAACATACATGTAATAATGAAAAAATGCCCATGAATTTAGGAAGTATGATTCAAGCTTACAAAGATAAACTACGTACTGCATGTTGTATGCTTGAAATATGTTAAAGAGCAGATTTTAAATTAATTGCTCTCACAATTCCATTTTGTTTGCTTCTCTTGCAAATAGTAAATAGTTAAACTATTCTTATTACATGCTATAATTATTACTATACATTCAAGTATATAAGTATGCAACAACACATTAAAAGTACAAGTTTAGATTTTGAAATGTTTACATGTATACAGTACATTGCTTGAAATAATCATGAAAATAGAAAAGTTGAATACAAAATGCAAATAGCAAAATATAGTTCTATTTCTTTATTCTTTCCATAGGTGATGGTCACAATATAGTTTGAAATACAATAAAGCCAGCATTAGGAAATCAAAGTCTTAGCTAAGAAAGGCTAAGCCAAATGACATGCATTGCATTACAACTCCATGTTTTATTAGGACCTCCATGCAACTCTCCAAAAGAAGCGTATGAAACTAGTAATGTTGATAAAAAGAAGCAGGAGAAACAGAAAGCCAAGACTCTCCAAAAGTAATGTTAACTACTGTGCCATAGGGGTATACATTTACGAGAAAGAGGGTGATCAGTAGATATTTTGCTAACAATATTAGAAGTAGTATTGTTTCTACAATGGCTTTGATTCTTCTACACTAATATGATTCTATATGGAACATTAAGATATGTTGTCAATGTCTTCTTTGATAAATACCCCAGTAATAAATGGAAGTCTTTTACTGATGTTGGTGAGTGAAACAACAAGTCAAACTCACACAACTGTTTCTAATCACCAGCATTTTGGAAAATAGATATATTTATCGAACACAAACACCTGCTTTCACATTTGTCTCCATAGTTTGTTGGTTTTCTACCCCTAAAAGTACTTGAGGGAATGAGATGCTATCTATTGACCGTTAACAAAGCTCTTCTACCAGTTACTTAAGGTGGGGTAATACTCAATTAATAGAAAATGTATCCAACCATAGAAACGGAGACAAAAGTGCACCAAGAAGTTAAATCAATAGGTCTTACTTCTAATACACTTAATGTTATGGAAATTATAATCAGAACCAGATAATCATATAATCATCTTTGAACTGGTAGCAGCATTGATGGACACAAACTGAGCGTACAATAACTTATATAATATTTAGATTTTCAGATTGATAAAATTAGTTATAAAACAGTAATAAAAGGTGGAAGGCATTCAAGGAAATGCTCAGAACCAATAGTACTGTAATTGTTGCATTTTACATTTCTCTCAGCACATATAATATAATGTTAAATATTATGTATATAACATATTTACACATATTTTGTATCCTGCAGCAAGGTGGCATAGTGGTTAGGGCCCTGTGTTCATTTCTGAAAATTGGCCCTGGTGTGAGTGTATCTCTGTGTCTGCTCTGGGATGGACTGGGCCAAAGTGTATGATTGCACCTATTGCTTGCTAGGATTGGCTCTGACTTCCCTGTGACCCTTTATGGGATAAAACAAACGGGTTAATTTACTAAGCAACCTAAATTGTAAGGAGTTTGAGGTATTAAGACCATTTTTGATTTAATGTTTGCCTAATCAAAATAAAAAAAAAAACTCTTCAATCATCCGTAATTTCCAGAAAGTTCCATGGTGTATTTTTGGCTTGATCAAATAACCTGAAAAATTAGTTCAACATTTTTCCATTCTTCTCCACTTTTTAACAACAAAATATACTGTAATTCTCAATAGAGTTCACATTCATTTTATTCTGTACTTTCTGCAGTCACATTCTGTACATTCCAGTGTCATATAGTTCATATTGTTATATTGATAGTCATAGTGTTGGGTGTTTGTTTTTAATATGGAAATCTCTGGGATCAATAAAGTCAAAATATGTAAAGAGACAATGTTTTTTGTTATGATAATAAAAGATTATGCTTAATACTGTACTATTGTTTTGCAAAAGAAATCAAGTTCAGAAAACCTTGCTTGGTTTAGGAGACAGTGATGAAAGGCTAGAGTAACCCACTATAAATGCACTTGAGGCTTTAATAATGTATTCTTCTTGAATGCTTTTCAAAGCAGAGAGGAAGCATGCAGTATGTGCCTGCAGGATAAGAAACTTGCATTTGGCTTAACATTCTTATCATGTGTCTCTGCAAAAGAATCGGCTTAGAAACTCATTTTTCTTTTAAATGCTAAGCTAAATAAACCTAATTCCATGAGTTATATACTGTACCGTATATACCACATCGCAGAAATGGAAGAGTATTTAAATCAAATCAAATTCAGAAGTGTCTATGATACACCAGTTGGAGAAAACATGAAGTAATTGTAGTAAAATTAGAGCTTTTCAATATTGAATGCAATCATGACAAAATTTTACTTTTTCAAAATACATTGCATAGATATATTTACTGGTCAGGCTTGAATTATAAAAGGTGCTGGTATTTTATGTTCATACATCTGTTAAACAAATTTTAGAACTGTCCTACAAAGAACACAGAGAAAGATGAGAAAAGAAACATATCTTGAATAAATACATTTCAAGCATTGCTGCAGTTCAAAGAATCTACAGTATTTGAAATGGTCTTAAATAGAAATATTCCAAAATATATATCTACATGCATATTAGTATTAGTATTTTTGTTTCATGCATAATACTAGATAATATATTTTTAAATAATGAGCAACAAAATATTACTACTATTACTACTTTTAGTAATAGTTATAGTTTTTGTGCAAATTACCAAAAAACAGAGAATGTGTTCTAAATTCTCCAATAACACAGCATCATTGTCAGAATAATTTATTCTGTTTCATAATTTTGACAACAGAATTACCACCTTGTAGCCTGCACTTATCACATCTTAGAAGAACTTAGAATAGACTTTGTCTGGGGCAGTCAAGGACATTCACCTGTTTATTGTACAGTACTAGGTAGGCCCTTGTGCCTTGGGTCATTCTACTGCTGAAAGGTGAATTTTCCAGCCAGAAAAAGAGTGAAGCAGTTTTTCCAATCATAACTATTTCATAGTACTTCTCTAGCCCCATAACACTATGCTGTTACAATCATGATTGACACTATGTATGATGCTGACTGCGTGATGCAGTGTCTTCTTTGCACTAAACATATTCTTTTCTGTTCTTGTCACAAAGCAAAGTTTACTGCGTTTGCATATCCCTTAAATGCTTTGTTGAAAATGCTTCTGTTATGGCTGTCGGAGAGGACGAACCGTGGAGAGACAGGAGAGCGAGAAGACCCTATGCGTAGCGGCGAGACAGGGGTTAGCCCAGGCTCAGCTGTTCATGGAATGCCAAATGGAAACCTAAGCCCTCAGGTAGCGGACGTGGGGCGACCTGGTGCTAGGCGTGTTTCAGCACATCCGAACGTAAATGCTGAGCCAGAATGAAAGGCAGAATGAAAGACTCGGAAATATATAGTCACAGAGAGAGAGAATCACCGGAAGGACAGTAAAGAACCGGAAATGAGAGACGGGACAGAGAAGGAGAGCCCTCTGGCTACAGAGGGTGTGACAGCTTCCCTCTTGCCACTTTGCCATGCAGGCATACCTAACCTTTCCTCCTTGCCCAACTGCTCAGTTTGGAGTTCTAGCCTGATCATTGCAGTGTCTAGATATTACACTATGCAATACAACTTTCCACTTCTTAATTATTGACTTTGCTGTGCTCAAAGGGATATCAGAAATGCTTTTATACCCTTAGTTTGGCAATGCTTTCCTGCAACTTAATCCCTGAGTTGTTCTAAAAACCCCTTAATCTTCATGCTCATGCAGTCATGACTAATAATTTTTTCACGCCTTTTTTATTCTTTAGCTTTTATCTTTTTTTTTTGCTTTGAATGTGTGGAGTAGATTGTGTATGTAACAAATATTAATTGGTACTTCAAAGTGTCATAACTGCAATCTTTAACTAAACTAAATGTGAAAACTACGCAAGAGTATAAATAAGGCACTACAGATAGTGTACAGTATATGTTGGAATCCTTTTTACAATGTTAATAATTTATACAATCAGCTATTCATAACAGGAGACTTCTACCATATTCCTATTACATACAGTACAATTAAAGTAACATCTACCACAGGTGAACTCTTTGCAAAATATCTCAAACAAACCAGAGACATTTACAATTGTATGCTGTCTTGAAACTATCCGGAACATGCTGGAAATGCATAGGGCGAAGGATTGCTCACATACAGTGAAAAAAATTAATTAAAATCCAGAGTAGCAATGTTGAAACTATAGGATGTCCTTGTTGACCCCATTTAGGATACCATATCCAGATTACCTACCCAGAAAAAAATGAAGCTCTGAAATGGAAAGTAGAATTTTCTCAAGATGGAAAAATTGAAATAACCTACACAGGAAGGTTAAAATACCCGAATCGCTTTTGATTCATGCGATTTTCTTAATATTACCATTTTACACTGATTTTGTTCTGCCAAGTGTCATGTAAGAATGTATCTTAAGAAGAGATGAACCTCTTAAAAGCTACAGACTCTATGTTGAGGTGTTACAGTAATGGACATGTACTGTATGTCATTTTTCTTTTTTTGATCAATACTCAGATTTCATTAGCAGCATTTTATAATCAGAATAGTTTTTTTTAATGTGCTTTAAACAAGCTAATTGCTAATCAGAGGTACAGTGTATTTAATATATTATGCAGGTTCATAAGGATCTGTGTACATATAAAGAAGGAAATTTAAATCCTCCCATTATTTGAACAGATGAAATACTTTCACTTGCACAGAACAGTAAACCTGACTGGTGACTGTTACTTTGTGAATGATGCTGCTATATGAATTTAGTCTCCATTCATAAATAATCCAACTGTAGTTTACCCCACATTAGCAATGAATGTGTTTTACTCCACCTTTGGACCATGTGTTTAACAGTGCCAATCAATTTTGTTAGCCATCCAAACATAGTGTCTTCAGACAAAGGCTACTAGCTGTATATGTGGATTTGAATCCCTTTTATAGTCCT
The DNA here is from genome assembly GCF_040954835.1 of Lepisosteus oculatus. Classification (NCBI taxonomy): domain Eukaryota; kingdom Metazoa; phylum Chordata; class Actinopteri; order Semionotiformes; family Lepisosteidae; genus Lepisosteus; species Lepisosteus oculatus. The sequence continues at coordinate 12,863,199 of NC_090704.1, read as the reverse complement.
TTCATGCCATTGTCACAAAAGTACATTGATCTATACATAATATTAATCACTGATCCTTGCCACTATGCAATTTCTTTTGTCTGTAATTACTGATCAAACTCATACTGAATTTGTCTATAATTACTGATATTACCTGTCAGCTTTTATTGTAGTTCCATGGATGAGAAGTGGTACTGTAATTAATTGAAATAAACAATTTATAAATCTTCACTTCAACTACTGCCTGTCACTGAATTTCTCCAAGTCCTGAAATGATCATGAAATACAGATGCCACTTCAATATTAGACCTATATTATCACGTTTTACAGCTGATTTCATTTCTTGCATCAAAACATCTGCCTCAGTTCTTGACCATATCTTCTATTTTTCATTGTATTGTTTATTTTGTTTTGTTTGTGCTCATCTGTTCCTGCACCTTCCACCTTGGTGGACATAGTTAACATGAGGTGCTGTTTTTTCAGCTTCACTGAATATTTGTAGAATGAAAGAGCAGACTTATTGTATGGTTTGAAAGAAAAAAAAAAGATTAGTATTCTCCGACTGCTTAATTCTTCACAAATAGACGTTACCGTTGTTGAAATGTATTTTATTTAGACTTTAATTGATCATTTTAGCTTTCTAATTATTTATGGTTGGGGTGATGGTAAAGATAAAGTCTAACTGGCCAAAATGGCTAACTGGGCTAAAAAGCATTCTGGTGTGATTATGTTGCAATTTAAATATTTTAAAATTTAAATTTTTACACAACGTTAATCTTTAACATTGATACAATTTTCAAACTGTATGTGTAAATATGTGCATAAACCATATACAACTACAAATATAACCTTAAATATTTTCCAGTGATGTTTAGCTAGTCTATTAATATCTTAATTAAGGTTTTGGCATATAATATTCACATTAACTTGGCTGATTGAACATCTGTTACTTGTTGAAATTTATAAAATGGAATATTTATGGTTAGTTTGTACAGTATACACACTGATGAAGACTTGATTACTGAAAAGCATCTGTTTGTTGCTTTATCCTTTGCCTACATTTTTTTTAAAGAGCATTGATGTTTTAATTTTTGTTTTGGCAATTAACATTAGGGTTGCATGTTTACACTCTTTTTGATGGCATTGCAGGAAAGATTAGGTTCCTTTTATTGTTTTTTAATGATCAAAAGTTATTTATTGCATCACATGACATCATTCTTAATGTAACGTTGCATTGGGAATTCCCCTTTATCAGCTACTTAATATTTTATTATACATTTTATAACGAAAAATTGAAGTTATTTTATGTACTGTAAGTCCTACTTGGAGACAAATTATGAATCTAATAACAATGCCCTTTAACAGAAATATGTATCACACAATAGCTTGTCATCTTGTCAGAAAGGTAATAACAAAACTGATTTGACAAGTCATGGCAATGTCCTAGACCTCTGCTAACTGGGTTTCAGAGAAAAGTCATACTTGTATGGACTACAGAATAGGCCAGCTATATGATGGAACTTTTGCTAGGGTGTTGGATAGCACATTACAAACTGGCTTCAAAAACTGTAGAAAGATATGTGTGTTATTATGTATTATGTGGCACTGTATAAAAATATATTTAGAAAGGAAAACAAGTCTGTACTGAACAACCTAGAACATGCCATGAAGTGAAATATCAATATCAAATATCAATATAAGATGACAGGTGTTTTCCAAGACAAAGTAAGGGGTATGAGTAGCAAAGGTTTATGATAAGAATAAAGTTGTGAGTCTCTCCTCTCTAGTTATGAATTTCAGCTATTTTTTATTGTTTGTGCTTTTCTGGTGTTGACTTTAGAGTATCCCTTCTCTTTTAATAATAATAATAACAATAATAATAATAATAATAATAATAATAATAATAATAATAATAATAATAATAATAATAATAATAATAATAACAACAATAACAATATCAATAACAACAACAACAACAATAATAATAATAATAATAATAATAATAATAATAATAATGATGATGATGATAATTCATAATATATGTATAGTGCTTTTGCTGGACACTCCACTCAAAGTATTTAACAAGTAATGGGGACTCCCCTCCACCAATATCCAGCACCCACCTGGATGATTTGATGGCAGCCATAGTGTGCCGGTATGCTCACAACACATCAGCTATCAGTGGGGAGGAGAACAGAGTGATGAAGCCAGTTCATAGATGGGGATTGTTAGGAGGCCATGATTGGTAAAAGTCAATGGGAAATTTAGCAAGGATGCTGGGGTAACACTCTTACTCTTTATGAGAAACACCTTGGAATTTTTAATGACCTCAGAGAATCAAGACCTTAGTTTTATGTCTTATCCTAAAGACTTTTTTTACAGTATAGTGTCCCCTTCACTATACTAGGGCATTAGGACCCCATACAGACCACAGGGTGAGTACCCTCTGGCCCCACTAACAACTGTTCCAACAGCAACCTTAGCTTTCCCAGGAGATCTCTGGCCAGACTTACACATGCTTAGCTTCATTGGGTTGCCAGTTGTGCCTTGCAGGGTGATATATTATCTGGGTCACCAAAGTTTAAATAGGTTTACTAGAATACTATGAAACAAACTCAGCAAGAATGTTTTCTGATCCTGCTGCAACTTGTTTGGCATTATTACACAGAGTACCATATGCAAGATAAGAAATGTAAGAAAAAACAAGTATTTAATATGCTGAATATAGGTTGGAGTGAATTTTAAACAAGTCTTGGGCAATGATAAATACAGTACATCACTCTGCTGACACTAAATATTAATTTACTATTTCCAATGAAGAATTTTAATTGGATGAAGAAATGCCTCTCTCAAGAGATAATTTAGGTATGTGATCCATAAAAAATGAATAATGCATCCTATATATCCTGCTATAATCCTTTGTTATGAGAGAGTCCCTGTGGATGTTCTGTTTTCTGAGGTTCTGTCTGTTTTTTATTTTATAAAACTGAACTGACTATACTAGTCCATAGTCTGCTCAGTCCCTGTACCTTTTCTCCTAATGTTGCTTTGTTATGCCTTATTGCTGCTGCTCACCAATATGCCAAATTACAGCACATGCACATTTGGGAGGTTTTTCTGTTGTGTGGAATTCACATTCTGTACAAAAAAGCTTATAGAAAATCAAATATTTGGTCTGACACTGAGATTTAACATTGATAAGTGATGTACATTGATAGAAGGAACATGAACGTTTAAGTTAAAATTCCCTAGAAAGGACAATATAGCCTCCTCAAAGAAGAACAACAAAATGATTCTTGTCCTCAAGGATTGTTATACTGTACATGGACAGGTTAAGGGAGCTAAATCTATTCTGTCAAGAACATGGGAATTTGAAAGGAGATTTATTTCAAGTATACTGCATATGATACTAAAGAGCCAACCTAGTGAACTCTTTCACATTCAGTCATGCCAGGGTCAGAAGTGAAAACTTAAAGATGGAGAACGGATAATAGGAACTGCTTCTTTACAGAAAATTATTATTTACAGCAGACTTCCCAGTCAAGAGGTTAAGAGCCAGACTAACGCACAATGAACAAGACAGTCTGAATGACATTTACATTGAAATGAAAGTCCACAGAAAATGAAAATCTGCTAATAACTAAAAATTTGCTGTTTGAATTATTACAAAATTACCTACCACATTACACCACTCCCCCCACACACACACATAGAATATCTCTGAATAACCAAAGGCCCTAATAAATAAGTGTATAGGATATGGAATTGTTAATATATAAGTATAGGATATGGAATTGTCAATGATGCATCAAATAAAAATTCCCTGCCTCTTATTTATAAAATTCTGGGTTTTTTTTATAAATGAGAAGACTTTTGCATGGAAATTAAATCATCCCAACAAATACATTTCCCACCTCTCATATTACAGAGCCAATTCTGCACCTCATCAATGGATGTCAATTATGTCATAATTTTCAAAAGCATCAATTTCTAGCTAATTATTAAAAACGTAGCTAGGTATAATAAATCTAACACAAAATGCCAACCATGTTTTATAAAAAATAACAACAAAACAAAAATGAAACAGAGTAGAGAGTCAACATCTGCCAATTTAACATTTGCAAATTTGATTATTTGTAATTTGGTAGGTCCAAAAGATAAAAGAAGAGCAGAGCAAGATGAAACCGAAGAGTAAATACTGTAGTTAACTGCAACTATCAAATTTAAAACAGACTAGGATCATTAGACAAATCTATCTAGTGACCAAGTTTCTCCCTGCTCCCTGCCAAAGTATCCACTACACAGCACCTGCATCTCATATCATCTCATAGTCTCATATAAATTAGCCGATTACTACAGTATATTACTATATTACTTACTTTTATCACCACGGGAAGGCTATCATTAAGGGAAGGTTATATCTTTTAACCATACATACAGGTAACTGTCAAAATAAAGAAAACGCCAATATGAAGTGTCTTAAGGGGGTGATGTTTGAATGTAGCATTTTGTGCAGTTACAGTGCAATGTTCAGTTCCTTGCAGGGTAAGGAGGCCTGCAAATGTTTCTGTTTGTGGTCTATAGAAAATAAACCAGTTCCTATCAGCAAATTTATGTTTCATGCCTTTGTCTACACAAAATCCTTCAAAGATAACTGCTGAATTTACCTTGACTTGCTGTCTGGAGAGCCAGCAGTTCCTTGGGACTTTGAGAGTTTTGAGACATATATATTAGCCATGGGACTGGAGTGTCTGACTGATGCCTGTAAATGTGCACTGCTCAGACACTGCTTTGGGACACCAATGCTTTTTAGCTGGGGTCTGCCAACGCTGCAGCTGTCGCCTTGCTGAGTGAGCTCTATGCCAACGCTTTGGATATCCTGATGTAGCACTTTACCTTTCACTAGAGATGCCAGATCCAAGGTGAATCTACTGTATCCAACAGTACGTGTGGACACTGCGAGAACACGCCCAGCCCTGTATTTCAGGTCCCTGTACAAAGAAATGTTTAGAGATAAACTCATCCAGAAAACAGACAATAGTCAGGTATGGATGCTGACAATCTTACACTAGTGAGAGCAATTGAAAAGATTTTTCTTATTGAAACAGCCACTCAGTATGCTGCTTAACTCACAGATACAGCGGCACAAGTGCCAGTGCAACAACTCCAATCTCCTGCTCGCAACCCTGAGCCTTGTATTAAAAAAACACAACAACAGTTCTCCTGTGCACAACTAAACTTTGGGAATTGCGGAGAACAGGGACATTTGGTTAGAGCTCTTGAATGACCTACAAATGCCATACGCTTCAGAAACTGCAATAAACTCTTTTCGCTCACTGTGACTCTCACACAGTGGAACCAACAATTATTCCTAATTGAATAATGCAGGGAAGGTCACTGTGTTTAAAATGTGCACAATGTATATCTATGATGTTTACATTCCCATCCTCTTGTACTCTGGGGCTAAGGTGCCACTACTTAATAATGCTATATGGTTGCGATTCTTCTCATAAGTGCCCTCACAATGCTCATTTACAGCACTCGGCTGCTATGAACAAGTCCACAATGACGTCCTAAGTCTCCAGTATTTTCCAGTGCACTACAGTCCAAGGTCGCTGGCAGAGGCAAACTTCCATGTGACATGAAACAGAGCAAATATTTTAGGGTTTGATTTGTTTGAAGGACTGGAATTCTCTGGCGGACAACCAGAATCGGGAAATTTTACAAGTGACATCACCATGGCAACAGGAGTGGAGGAAGTCAGTCAGTCAGAGCCCTCCTCCACTCAACCACAAAGTGTCTGACAGTGTCCGGGCCATTTGTGTGACTTCTTTCCATACCTGAGGTAAATTGGTTGGATTAGAACGGTGGGGGTTTGAATGTTGAGTTTATGCGACAGCAGCAAAGTGTTCGGGTGCTTGATAGGTATGCATAAGAAGACTGGATATCACACGCCAGCCTTTGAAGGTTTGTGTGTGTGGCTCTGCCGAAAATGAACCAGCTCAGTTCATGTCCGCAACTTTATGTCCTGTGTCTTTGACTACATAACAGTTGGGCCACCACAAGTTGCCAGAACAGCTTCAATGTGCCTTGGCATAGATTCTACATGTGTCTGAAATTCTATTGAGGGGATATGACACTTGACTTCCACAAGCAATTCCATCTATTTGTGTTTTGCTTATGGTTGTGGAAAACGCGGTCTTAGGTGCTTCTCCAGAGTTTCCTGTGTGTTCCACTGGGTTGAGATCTGGTGACTGGGGATGCTACAATTTATGGTTTACATCATTGTTTACATCATTTTCATGCTCATCACACCATTCAGTGACCACTTGTGCCCTGTGGATGGGGACATTTTTCTCCCTTTGGGATAGAAATGCTTAATCAAAGGATGAACATAATCACTCACAAAGGCTTTGTATTTTTTGGCATTTATCAGGGGTTGAGTGGTCCTAAACCACGGCAGGAAAATTAATCTCACATCATAATAGAACCGCCAGAACCCTTCACTATGAGAAACAACTTCTTGAGCTGTAGACGTTTTTCGGCATGCACCACACATGTAGTCATTAGTGTGTTGAGACTAGGGTAAAAGATGACTCATCTGACAATATGACTTTTTTCCACTGTTCAGTAGACCAATGCCTGTGGTCTTTGCACCACTTTACTTGCAAAGTGCATTTTAGGTGTAATAAACAGTTTATGCACTGCAACCTGTTCTTGTCTGTGAAGTTCTCAAAGAACAGTAAAGCAGCATGCTTATGCTTTACATTGGCATTTGTAGTCAAATGACTTAAAGTTGCTTGTCTGTTTTAGCTTTTGTCAGGAATCAACGCATGGACCTCACACTCACTGTTCTCCATGAAACATCAACAAGTTGAACTGTGTTTGTCACTGAGATCTCTTCTTCTAGTCATGGTAGCCAAAATAATGGACAACTGGCCCTGCTCAGCATTTTTATACATGCCTCTCAGCATAATCACATGCTAATTGATTAAATAACTCAGGAACCAACCCTGTGTTAAAGCACCTACATTCAAAATAGTTTGTATCTCTCATGTACTCCACTGTTTCCTTTATTTTGGCAGTTACTGGTACTATATAATGTAGTACATTATGCAACAGTATAGTGGTGGACTTCATTGTATGCACATTCATCTATTTGTAAAAATTCTCAGTACTGAATACTCACAAACATTGAGACCCTATTGTATTGTTGTGGCTTTTCTTCTTTCAGGTAACTTTATAATAATGTTAAATGATGGAATTTAAATGTTTGTTTCAATTATATATATATAATTTTAAAAGCTACAGTAATACACTTTAGTTACTTAAACTTATAACTTAAAGGAATAAACTTTTATTGCCACCACCTTTCACACATACTGTAGCTGCCATACTGTATTTTAAAATCCTATTATTATTTTTTTTATTATGTTAGATTGTTTATTTGCTTAGAAGACACCCTTACACAGCTCAACTTACTATTCACTAAAATATATGGTACATATGGTCTTAGGTTTGAAGGGGTGTTGTTTCAAAGTATTAATTTAAGGTTTGAAATGATAAATAAATGCCATATATTTTTTGGAATTGGAATATACAGTTTAGCAGCCATATCACCCTGCAACTCACAACTGGCATCCCACTGAAGCTAAGCAGGTGTGAGCCTGGTCAGTACCTGGATGGGAGGCCTCCTGGGAAAAACTAAGGTTGCTGCTGGAAGAGGTGTTAGTGGGGCCAGCAGGGGGCACTCACCCTGTGGTCCATGTGGATCCTAATGCCCCAGTATAGTGACGGGGACACTATACTGTGAAACAGGTGCCATCCTTCAGATGAGACGTAAAACTGAGGTCCTGACTCTCTGTGGTCTTTACAAATCCCAGGGTGTTCCTCGAAAAGAGTAGGGGTGTAACTGCCGTCCTGGCCAAATTTCCCATTGGTCCTTACCAATCATGGCCTCCTAATAATCCCCCTCTATGAATTGGCTACATTACTCTGCTCTCCTCCCCACTGATAGCTGATGTGTGGTGAGCGTTCTGACACACTATGGCTGCCGTCGCATCATCCAGGTGGATGCTGCACATTGGCGGTGGTGGAGGGGAGTCCCCATTACCTGTAAAGCGCTTTGAGTGGAGTGTCCAGAAAAGCGCTATATAAGTGTAAGCAATAATAATAATTATAATTATTATTATTATTTATAGTGACTTAAAATTTAGCTAGTAAGTTGAGTGTAAAGCTAGAACCAAATTTAGAGAATACTACATCTTTAAAACTATCCGACTTACATATATTGAAGCTTACAAAGTGTATACATCCCTATATCTTGTACTGTATTTTCAATGTGATCTATTGATTTAGAAACTTATTACATTTATCTAAAATCTACACTAAGCACAAGAAAGCGCTCTGTTAACTTATCTCTGAAACCCCAGCAGGCCTCAACCTTGAATTTTCTGATAACACTGAAACTCACATTTACAAGATTAACAAAACTTAAAAAATGAACAGGCAACAGCCAAATTAATATAACTTTGTTGTGGCATATTGAAAAGTATGTATAATAAAAAAAGCATTAAAATGTATTCAGGTCATTTTCAATTCCAGCATTATTATTTGTTGGTACTGCAATTTAGTTCTTACAAAATTCTCTGCCTTATCTAGATGCACAGAACTGTTCAGGTATAGTGTTATTAAAAGTAAACCATCCAGATTATCCCTAACCAAGGTCTAAATACATGACCTTCAAAGGCTTAAATGACTGCTCGACCTGCAGAGCTCAGAATTGTCCTAAATAACCTCCAGTAATCCAAAATGCTTTAAAGATCACAATTTAGATTTTAACAGAGTATCTGCTAAGGAAAAAAATCGGTCAGTTTTGGAAAAAAGTATTTGAAAACCTGTTTAAGGCGTAAAAATATACTGTATGGTGAATGTGGTAGTCTCAGGTACTGTAGGTTACATTTTTGATGCTTTATTAAATTTTTCATTTTGATGTTGTTACTAAGTGTAATTAACAACATTTCTTTATAACAAGTGACTTTCCCTTTATAAATCTCTGGAGAACTTCTTTAGACCTCTGTAATACACACAGTATACTGCATATTCATGTGCAAATCATTTACTTATGAAATGAGTAACTTTTTTTAAATGAAGATTGCTGCACTACAGATTATAATCTTTCCCATTTGCTGTCAATTTGCAGAGTTTGAAATGTTGTCTAGTAAGTCATCACAATAATCACCTTCATGTTTAATTAGTTTAATTAAAATAAAATCAATTGTTCCAGCCGTATAACCCATGAGTTATGATTAATGGATTTAATGGTATCGCTGTGCACATCAAAACATAATTTGTTGGAACACGGCCATTGTTTCAGTCTGGTGGTACAGGTTGAATAGATCTGGAGAAGTTAAAGTCTGATTTAAAATTTTCCACCAAATAATTAAAAAAAAATTATTAGTATAATAAAGTTTATAAATAACGTAGTCAAGAAGCATGGAGATAGAATCAATATTACAGCTGTCATAGATATTCTATCATTTGTTGTTTGATGAAATTTTCAGATTAAAAATGTATTATGCGAATCACTTTGCTTTGCACATTCTAATTTTTCTTTATAATTTTCTAGAATTTTTTTCATTATTACTGTTAAGGACAGCATGTCTGGGCTACATATTTAGCTATGCTAGAATTCATGCTGCTGGAATCATAAGGAAAAAAATGGATTTTATCAACCATAACTACTCTGTCACTGAGTGGATAAGACCTCATTACTCACAAGGAAATCATTAGCATGCACATGAAGGTATCCCCATAAGTTAATTAATGTATTAGTCATTAAAATGGGATGATGAGAAGTTCCTGTATAATGTAATGCCAGACAAATCACCTTCTGTGAAATCTATTTTCTACAAATTTATAACCCAGTGCATGCAATCTGAAAGCCTGGAAAAAATGTATGGGCTGAGCACAAAACTGTACATCCAGAACTGCAGCTGTAACATATAGACAGAAATTTGATTTAATTCTGAGTTTTAATACCCAGTGAAATAAAGGAATTACAATTTAGATTTATGAAAAAAAACATATTTTAGACTATTTTTCTAAAGCTTACAAATTCAGACATACAGTATTCAGTATTCATCAATACTGACACCCTACAGGTTATGATAGATAATCACAAGGCCATTAATCTGCTGAAATGGGATGAAATGTAAAAAAAAAATATTTAAAGTAAGACTTTAATTATGCATTATTAACTATTGTTATTCTTTGGAATTTAAAATCCATCTACACATTTGGACAGAGCAATACATTACAGTTAAAGATATTGTTTCTCCAATTGCACAAAGTTTGATCACAAATAAACATTACATGTAATGAGAAAAAAATAAGAATAATTTTACTGAAGATTATGTCACGGTAAGGTAACCCTTTGAACAAGAATTATTCCTGCCTCATGTACAAATACACCGTCTACAGTAGCAAATACAAATGGGTTGCTAGGACGTCTCTACTTTACCACATATCCTGTTTGTCTCCCACCAATGCACACACAGACCATCAACAGACACTAGTATCATTCAGGTGCCCTTTTTATTTTCTAAGGATATCAACATTCACTATAACCCCAAGAAAAAAACACAACAACGCGGCAAAAAAAGGTCAGCAGAGGTCAGTTCCAGAGGGTCAGCAGTCGTTTTAGGTAATGAGACAACAGCACTAGAAAAGGTCTTATTTGTCTGTAAAACTCAGTGATGGTACAGAGAAGAAAATCCCTACAATTAAGAGAGATGCCACCCACTTCATTTTCCTCAGTCTCTGGGCTATATTGGAAGTGCTTCTGCAGGCTGCTCAATTTTCCTCTCAGTTGAGTATCAGCTCACCAGGCCTGTTTCTTTGATCCTTGCCTCCAGGTAAAAGTCTCCGCACAGTCCCTCTGTTCTGCTGATAATGTCTCTTTTGGTGTAAGTTCCAGGAGCAGTATTCCTGTCCTCTGTGGTCTCGCAGGCCGCAACTTCTCTTGCACTGTCTGTGTTGTGCCATGAGGCTAATGGGAAGAGGAGAGACAGCGACCTCTGTTCAGGACCAGATAGTTTTATCTCTTACGTTAGCCAGTTGCCCTTAGGGGGTTTTCCACTGTCTCTGTCAGGGGCAGGAGTGTCCAGTAGATTATCAGGAGGATGTTTGGGTCATCTGAAAACTGTTAGTGTGCAGACCTTAAGGTGCCATGGGCCCAAGTTCTGGTCCAAACTGCGTCAGTACCTAAGGTGTGGTAATTGCTTCATATTGTATCTGGACAACCAGTGTTTTCTTAAATTGTTGTTAATTGTTTCCTGCCCCACTATTGGCATTTGAAAACTATGAAGTTGAAAACACTGGGGGAAGCATACATTGACACAGTCCTGGCCTCTGATACAGCTTAGTTAATCATAGCCTGTTCTTTTTTCAACAGTTTGCATTCTGAGATAATTGCACCAGACCTTAATGTTCTGATCTGTATTTGCCAAACAGCCTTAAAAAACATAGTAACAAAGAGACACTCATTTTTAGAAATAATACCATGTTACAGATTCAGCCATTCAAAATGGATGGGGTATTTCATGGTTTACCCCGGTGGGCGTGTCGCATCAAAACGCAGTATCACGCAGTATCACGCAGAGTATTGCGTCATTTGACGTCATGCCGGAAAGTATCCTGGAATCACCTTGTAAAACCGCCAGGAGGAGCCAATAAAGCTTAACCTCTCATGTACAGCATTTGAGCTTTTAAATTTAAACTGTGTATTACAGCATGTTAATCATCAGTCATTAAAAAGTTGGCATATTTTATGAAAGCAAGATTGCTCAGTTGGACAAAAGTACACAACCTACCTTTATCAGAAATATTTATGCATCAAAGTCTTTACCGAAGATACTTCTAATAGTATTAATAATGTATGACTTTGGATAAGCTGTAAACTCAAAGTATTACGCTGGTCCACATTCTTTCTAACCGTCATTTTAAACGAAAATACTTGTAGTTTTTTCTTTGTCAAACACCACAGCATTTCCTGGATTTAACTAATGAGGACAGGACATTAGCTAGCCAATATGATAAAGGAATGACTTTTTTTTACTAATTTCTTTAGCACATATGTACAAGCACTTGGAATCTGTCCAAGCCCTACTTTGTCATGCATTTTCTTTTACTGCAACGGACATAAAAACTCGAAAACTGAAAAGCATTTCAACATTTCTAACTACGAAAATTATTTAAACTGCGACACTTATCATTCAACCAGAGCTCAAAATATCACAAGGATCCTCAAGAGCACATCAAAGACTGTATTAAAAGATACTTGTATCAGATACATGAGAATCCAGGCTTTTTTATCAATGCTTTCTTTTCCTTATACCAGATATTATGGAACCACTTCAGAAGGGTGTCAGCCAGTCAGATTCCAGGAATCGGTACTTTAAAGAAAAAATACAAACCGGTATTCCATTTCTCTCTAAACATTTTAAGCATAGAAGTCTTTAACTAACATGTGAAATAGCGTGTAAAAAAGTGGTAGTTTTAAGCTTTTTTGCTAATATAATATGGAATCGCATATCTAAAGAAATTAATAACGATATGATTATATTAGTGTACTGCGACAGGGCTGTGTAGGGCTGTTTCGCCTTTCTCTTCATGCGACTTCCCTAGTAGCCCACTGGTCTACGTGCCTGATTACTAAACCTACAGGTTGTGTGTTCAAATACAGCTGGCACCGTGACTTTCCTTCTAACAAACATTTCTTTGAAAAAATAGAATAGCAATACTATGGACAATTAATTGACTTTTATATTTCTAAATATCACAACATGATCGAATTTAAGTCATTTTAATAACAATGAATAGTCACCTATGCATTACAATATAAACATAAAAGCGTTTTTAATTATATGTGTTTTTTGATTCACAGTCAGACAAATGCAACATAAATTGATATCTTTGTCTTCTAAGTATATTAATAAATTTTCAGCATAGCTTTCTCCCCGTTTAGATTTATTTTTCTTGGGATCTTGGGATCAAATGTGGAAAGATTAGATTGTAATCGTTTTTCTTTTTTTAAATACATTTTAGAAAAGTGTAATCTATACTAAAAAGCTGTACACCACCTGCTATAAAGATACATATTGTAATACTTTCAGGTTCAAATAGGATGGACACAAGAACTCAGACTTGCGGAATTAAAGCAAGTTAAAGCCTTGATTTTATATAGTACCTTTAAAAGTGGCATCTCAAAGCAATACAGATTACAAAGTAAATACCCAACACTGATTGTATCCATCTGTCATGCTAATAAAGCACCTTGAATTGAATTGAATTGAGAGGGGGGGGCGAGCGAGAGAGCACAGCCAGGACAGACGGGCAAATAAGATAAACACCACAGACATTCACAACAGCAACATATCATAAAAAAATGTTTGCACATATTGTTAAATTATTATTTGTTTTTTAGGAAGTTAAAAAAACACTTGAATTACTTATCCAGTCTCTCGAAATAAAATTATTTTTCAAGCAATGCAACTAACATCGGGCAACGTGTTTTTTTTTATCCAACATTGAAAGCCACATCTTAAATCTTGTCAGTCAGCTCTTTTTTCTCTATTTGAATTGTGGCACTTCAAACAACTTTGGATAACAAGTGGTCTCAAAGTCACCGAGCTCACAGAGCTTCAACAACAGATGACAATTTCCTTAGTCCTTCCTTAGTCTTCCTGAAATTGTCAGATTATGAGTGAATAAAAGCATTTTATTAAAAACATGTTTGCAATTGTTTGGGAGTTTGCCACGCCCGGACTGTTACACCAATGCATTAGCATGTTAAAGCGATTTCATTGAAGAGCCTAGCTTTCTTAACTTTTAAGTACTGTACTTACTGGGTTTTGGAGGGGGGGAGGTGTCTTTCGCTGGAAATCTCGCCCCCTTCTACTTTGAAAATACCTGTGAAACCGGTTTAATTCGTCACAGCCAGCACTCCCGCAGAGAGGGGGGTTGTACTTGCAGTGCATCGGTATAGATGAGCCGAGTCAAGTCTACCCATGTGTGAGTCTAGTCTCACAGAGCTTCAACAGCAGATGACAACTTGTGAGTTCGATTAAGAATGAATAAAAGCATTTCATTAATAACGCGTTTGCGTTTGTCTGGGTGCTGACAAAGTAAAAAACAATTACTTTTTAACAATGAAGAACTGTGTGTGTGTCTCTCTCTCTGCTGGCGTTTTAGCATTTTAGCAAAGTAATGTACCATAAAAGTATTGTGAGACATATTTGGGTTAACATGTTCAGTGTTCAGTGTTTGGTAATTTGGTTGGTGTGAGTGAAGTTTTATTTAATCTCTGACCCAAGGAAAAGTGTGGTGTGGACGGCTGAGGAGAGAATGCAGCCTCGCGCTGTGTCCGTAATTCTTTTTGTCTTTTTGTCTTTTTGAGCCAGTGAAAGCTCTGTTGTCCTTCACATGAATGCCTGAATCATTGTACCAAAACCAGGATTTTACAGTATTTTTTCTTTAAAATACCAATAACAGCAACATACAGTTTACATAATATGTTGATGTTCCAAAATTAATATCGTTTATGACCTTTATGACCTTCGTTATGCTCTTTGTTAATATCTAAGCCGGAACACATCATTATATCTCATTATTTCTTTGAAAAAAACAGCCTAACAGTATTGTTGTTATTGTTTTTATCCTGTAAAGTGCTTTGAGGATCCACCTTTAAAGGCACCATATACAATAAAGTTCTTTATTATTACTATTGTTAATTTGCTGGACAGAGAGGTGAACATTAAGACAAAGATAGCGATTTACGTTGCATTGTGCTTTGTGCTGCTGTAATACAGTTTTAAATAATTAAAAGTCTAAACAGTATCAGCTTTATTTATGGGTTTTAAATAAAGGCGATTTAAACATGATTTAAATCAATATAAATGTTTATATTGTAATGCATAGGTGACTATTCATTGTTATTAAAATGACTTAAATTCGATCATGTTGTGATTTTTAGAAATATAAAAAAAAAAGTAATGGCTTCAGCTGGATTCGAACACGCAACGTGTGATGTAGGAGTCAGGAACCTAACCCACAGCGCCACCGGCAAGGTCGCATGAGGAGTGTTGAAAAAACCCTACAAACATTATCAACAGACATCGTACAGCATGTACTATTCTTGTGTTGCGGTACATGAATATAATTATATCGTTATTAATTTCTTTAGATACGCGATTCCATATTATATTCCCTTTTAATCAAAATCAAAAAGTATGCTTGTTGACTCCGGTATCACGTTAGTTAAAGACTTCGTTGCTTAAAATATTTAGGGAGAAATGGAATACTGGCGTGTATGTTTTCTTTAAAGTACCGAAACCAGCCATATACTGTATGTTTATGTTCCAAAATTAATATTGTTTATGGCCTTCACACGCGTTACAGTATGCTCCTATTCTTTTTATGCTCAGCTACTAAGATTTCCCTTCAGTGGTAAAATTCCATATAAATATTCAATACTAAAACAGGCACAGTAAAGGCATTTAAATCTTTCTACGACCGACCAATGGACCACGAGTGCCCCCGTCGGTCAATCACGTACCGCGGTATTTTGCGTGAGGCCGTAGCCAATTACCGCGCACTTTGAATGGCTGCATCTGTAGTTTTACTAATATGCTATTATATATATACTTTGATCAGCAAAATCTCCTGATATTCCCTATAGCTAACAAAATGTAGTTTACAAACAAGTGAAAGTCTTATCCATTAAAGATACTATTTTGTTTTTGTTGTACAGTACATGGAAGTAGTTTATCTAATATTCTCATATACAGTATATACAATATTTGCCTTTTCATTTAAGCAAATATACAAATTTTCTTTATATGGCTGCATCAGTTTTAGCTTTTTTTAACACTCTGTGTTTTACAGTTAGGTCCAGCTTTAAGAAAAAGCAACATGGCTAAGAAAATGTAATTTATTCAGGATATTTAACCTCTTGTGGTTACCATGCTTTTTTTCATTAAGTCATCACTTTTACTGTATGCATTCTTATGAATACATTATGTAAAACTGGGAAACATACAGTGGTTCTTTGTCAGGGGACAACTGAACGCTCTGCATGGGTACAGTAACTTCACATTTACATATTAAAATCAGTTCTTTGTTAAACACATGGTAAACAAATCAACCATATTATAAAAAAAACAATTGCAATAAGCTACCACATATTTTCATGATAGCCATTATATATGGGATCCCAAGAGGCACAACCAGTAAAGATACTTCTATGCATTGAAAGATAATTCAGATTTCACCAATTCAAGTCTAAGTTATCTTACCCATTTTAGTGCTATTGGGTGTCAGTGGACAATCATTTGACTACCAACACTACAGAGAGATTTTATTTTGACCCGGCTATGTTATGTCATGAGCTTATGTCATAATAAAAACCTCTGTGGTTTTACAGGCATTAATAAGTTTGCAATTCTTTTGAGGTTCACACTATGAAAAACCTGGATAGACAGTGTACAGTACATTTTAGGAAAGAAGAGCAAGTTTTCCTTTATCATTCCCAAACTGCTGCAAGGGACACAAAGGTGGGTCGAACACAACCTTGGTTATTCTAAACAGGGAAAGGAAAGAACTGGCAATACAAACTTTAAAAATAAATCAATTGTAAAATGCAAATAGTGACATAATGTGAAGAGGTAAGCGGATTGCAAAGGGATTTGGTTTTCTGTCTCATATGCAACTCCTAATGCAGAAGAAAGCTCTGAGAACCAAATGGATGACAAAAGATTGGCTATCTGCCATGGAGATTTGAGTGCTCTTGAGAATCTAATTGAGTTGCATCACTTATATATTATAAGCCCTGTTGAACATTGATGTATTAAAGTATTTTCAACCATGCTATTTGGTTTGGGTCAAGTCGGGTGAATGCCAATACTGTACCATTGTAGTGTTCTGATCCTTGTGCTTACTACACTGCCATCCAATTCAGTTGTCAATGGAAAACAACAATTTATACGAATACATATACAGTACATGTTTTCTCAATTAGATTTCTAAATGCAACATCTTTCCTTTTTATTCTGTTTTATGTACTGTTGGTACTTCATATACAGTATATAGTGATTAAAAGATGGCAGTAACTATGTTTTAGTTATCTATCTATCTCTTGTACAGGTCTCTTGAACAGGTATGGGATCATTTTAATATCTTCATGTACCCTACATAAATTAACAATTCCAATTCCGGTGTTAACAGTGCAATTCTTTTGTACAATTTATTGCTGTGGACTCATTTCAGAATGTTTCCTTCTCTTCCTCTAAAATGTTCTGAGGACAAAACAACAGTACTGTGATTTGACAGCAAGGATAAAATACTATGCTAAAATATTACCTAAGGTGCTGTATTGAACTTCTAGGTTGAACAGTCTATACATTATTAATTCAGTATATTAAAAAGAACATTATTTAGGCTTTTTAACACAGAGTGTTAAATCTCTCCCAATAAGATTCAGCAATGAAGAATGCTTCTGTTTCTCTCAGCAAACACTGGCTAAAATTAGAAACCAATTGGAAATTACTGGAAGTCAGTTTTCATTACAGTGACAGTAAGAGTAAACTTTTGGTTTAAATACATTACAGTACCTGGATAAGATACAATTATAGAATCTTCCATTTATATGCTCAAACCTCCAGCATAAAATCCTGCAATGTTTTAATATTTTGATGCCCTGGATGTAGAAGCAGTATACCCTACCTTTTTGACTATTGAGAAAAAAAAGCCTAAGTAAATTAAAAAACAAAACAAAATTTTGTTACAAATGCGGGGTTACCTAAAACGTTCTAAAAATGTTACCTAAGCAGGAAAGACTTTTCTAATCGAGGTATCTTTTACCCAGGAAACCCAAATTCCCTAAAAACACAGAATAGTGAGCTCTCACAGAATAGCAAGGTTCAAATACTTAGCTCCAGTCAGGTTTTGTTTGGATGATCATGAAGTGTAGGGGCTCCGCCTGGCACAAGTTTCAAGCCCCAACTTCTCCGGATACTTCTCTCTCCTCTCTCTCTTCATCTTGTCCTCTCCTCTTCTTGTTGTTCTTCTTTCCTTTCCTCTGTGCTCTTACTGTGATCTTATATGTGTGTATCTGTACTGTTCATTGACAATCATTAAACCACATTTTACCTAGGAATACCAAGGTAACCTTTCATTTTTGTCTGCTCAAGGGCCCTCCCACTTCTCAGGAAACATCCTCTCTGCTTCGAAGCTAGAAGTGTTTACTTTGCCAGGTGTCACAAATTGTATTTAACTCTAAGAGACACTTCCTAATCACCTAAAGCTGTAACAATATTAATAATTAATCACTTTTAGATTAGCAAGTTAATACCTTATACAGTATATGTTTTAAATCCTCTCTACAATTTCCTTGTAACCTGTAATATTGGATGTTAAAAGATAATTAATTTATGGTTAATAAGTTGGTAGGCAGTGACGGATTCCCCATTAGGCACTGTGGGCACAGTGCCTAGGGCCTACAATAATTTTAGGGCCTACGAAAGAGGGAAACACTGGTGACTAAAAAAAATGAGCTGAACCAACATGCTTGCAACTGACTCTAGGAGCTCCAAATCAAAAATCATGCTCTATCTACCGGCTATTCTAGAAACTAGAAGTATCGCTCAACCCGCTCCATCAATCACGTAGTTTAACATTAGAATAGTTTAAAGTGCATCATGTCAATTGAAGTAATTCAATTGGCGTTTACCCCTCTTTTTGCACATTTCAGAGAGAAATTGCCTAAGGTCTAAGAACACCAAAATCCGGCCCTGTTGGTAGGAACTGTGTTAAGCATGGTGTACAGGTCCTATTCGAGCACAAGAGACCAGAGAGTTCCAGAGTAGGCTGAAAAGAGAGCACTCCTGACCAATGGAGGGAAAGTGATGGGGACAAATAGGTGATAATAAAGTAATAAATACTGGCCATAACATTTTGGATAGCCCTGGCCGGAAAGGAGGGAAAAAAGAAAGGCAAAGACACAACAGTTCAGTTAAAGTCTGACTTATTGCACCTCGGGTGACAAAAGGCTAGCATAACACAATACCAGCCTTAGGCAAACTGTCCATCAAAGTCTGCCGGTCAAAATATAGGAGCTATAGCTACCAGGGTATAACTCTCATTATCTCCTCCTCCCTTGCTCCCAGAGAGAAAGGCGTGAAGCTTGCTTGAATCGCCTGGGGTGCAGGCAGTAAAGGAAAGCATAGGATAAAACAGGTGCAAGACAGGGATGAGCCACCTTAGTCCACAGCTACATCCACTGGACTTCTCAGTGTAGAAGAGTCCAACCTTTAGGCTGGGTAGGAAACTCTGGTTATGGTGGTCCAGGAGGAGGTCACCAAAAACCAATTTATTCAAGGTGCACACCCTCAGGGGGTCCCCTCACAGATCAGGCCAGGCATGCACTGTTGGTTAAGCCTGCTGAGAAGCATCACTTTGACTGAAGCACTTGGATGTGGAACAGAACTGGATAACTAGGCTCATTACGGACTGAATCGGAATCTCTGAGAAAGACAGATCCTACCTCTAACCCATACTCAGTTACCCTCTCTGCTACTAAAAGCCACTGGAAATCTAGGAGCAATAAGGGCTCCTCTGGAAAATGGCTCTAGAATGGAGAGAACAAAGAGAATAAAAGAAAGTAAAGGGGAGAGACACCCCGCTTTAAAGCTATACTTAACCCCAGAGCACAATTCAGGGGGGAGAGGTCCAGCCAGGAGACCAGGCAGAACACTCAAGCCAGACAGTCCATTGGTGCTGCACTATTGCCAAATAAATGGGTTTCTTGTGCTTTTAGGGGGATCTCTTTCAGAGACCAGGCCCGCGCATGCTGTAAAGGCTCCACAGGCTCACTTTAAACAGAACTGGGATAGTCAACTGCCAAGACCGAACTTGTATCCCAGTCCCTGTTCCTCTCACAAGAGTCATTGAGCACCCTGGTCAGCACAGTCACAGACAGAGTCTCCAAAAGGAGCCTAGGAGAACGGAATCCCTGAAACAAGGAAGGCTCTGCTGGGCCTCTGGCAGGCAACCCTGGAAAGAAAAACACAAAAAGGAAAAGAAAGAGAGAGAGAGAGAGAGAAGATTAAGGTTGGCCCCTCAGAGCTGGGCAATGGAGGCTACCCTGACTTGGAACCAGCTGTATGGTGAAGGTAAGGGCAGCTGAAGTGTTTGGCAAAGAATTGGAGTCACAAAAGCTGAAGCCACAATGCAGACTACAGTTCTAGACACAGGACTAGAGTACAGGACTGAAGATGAGGTAGTCCACAGTCAGCTCTAAAACTGCTTAGAGTGCCTCTTAAAGTTGCAGGGTCCTTCAAGAGTGCAAGCTGCTTCAGTGGAGGATCAGAAAGATATATAAGGTGAGGCCCAAGGTTCTGGATAAAAGAGACTTCACCATCTAGCACTGTTAGCTGGTTAGCAACGGAGATGGGGGCAGCCGAGAAGAGGTCTGGAGCATCATAACAGAAATATATTTTCCAGATTTTATGATTTCCTAGTTTCCTATAAAAGCAGTTCCAGAGGCAGTCAGAAGTTGTCTTTTCACAGAAGAACAGTGATTTTCTTCTGGTACAACAAATCCAGAAAGATTATAGTGGGTTGATATTGGTAAAAGCTTCAGTTGTTTTGCGGATCGGGACAGTGGTAAATAAGGTGATTAATGAGTGCATCTGGCCAACTGAAACCGACTGGTTGGCCAGATGCACTTGCCACTGTTATCTGAGGAAATCTATGATTATGGTTCATGTAGAAAACCCCTTGCCATGCTATCAGAAAGGGGGATCTTTCACGCACCAGTACTATCTACTTTTAACAGTGTAACAATTTTTATTAAAAACAAAATGATAACTTTGTACTGGGCTGCATTCTAGTGAGAAGAATATTTATTTAGATTTTTTAAACACTTTTTATAAAAACATTTTTATCTAACTCTGAGTGTAAATGCCTAGGCTTTGGCCTAGGTTCCCTTTAGCTGTCAGATGTCGATTTACAAACTATTGCCATTACCAGGATGTGCAATATTACATTTCAATTTAAACACTTCCGGGAGGATTATTTTTCAAGGCATTTAAGTAAAAAAAACATCACTAAACAGATGAGATACAGATTTCAAGGGAGTATATTCTACTGGTGTTAATTTTTCCAATTACTGTTTAAAAGATTCTGTACAGTAACTGGAAAAAATGTATAGTCTCTGAGGGTCCTTTAAGGCGATATCTTTACACTTCTATTAATTTGCAGAGGCTATAGAGTTCTTCTCTTGTGCATTACACTAAAAGCAAATCCATGTACTTCTAATAGTGATCTTGCTAAGTTGAATAATATCCCCTGTGTGAGCCTTATATCAGACAGTTGTACATGATACATAACCTTCAGCAATAACTTGAAAAGGTTATTACAGGTGTCCTTTACAGAGATCATTTACCTGAACTATCCTCGGCAGGAGAGGAAGAAGCATTTGTATCCGAACCTCTCTAAAGCATGAAGAAAGCGCAGTAAGAAAGTAGTGTAAAGGTTAGATTTCTCACTTCCTGAAAATTCATACTGTACACAGTAATTCTAAATTACTAAAAAAAATAATTCAGTAAGACTTTCCCTTATTCTTTTATAAATCATGTCATACTGTACATTCTGAAAACCTTTTTTTGGCGATAGATTAGGGACTGTACATTTTTATTTATAAATTAATTATCAATTATATTATATAAACAGAGGATTAATAAAATAGTATGAACTGATCTTGACTAGTGATTTTTTTAAAGTTTAATAACAACAATAATCCTTTTCTGATATACAGTAGTAATAATACTTTATACTGTCATACATTATTTGAGTGTTTGTAATTTATCTGCCATACATTTCTAAAGTACAATATGCATCCCTGAACTAAAGAAATATAATTTATGATGCTGTATAGCGATGTGCCACATGAGGCAAAGGGTTCTGGCTCTTTTTTTTTAAGTTTCCCCCTGCCCAAGATGGCAGTGCACGGATCACCAGATAACCCCCAATCACTGGAGCAGGATATGCAGCCGATAGTATAAATGGAGCAACAAGCAGGGAAGAAGGTGGTTGATGACCAGGTGTAGAGTCTGTTGGAGTTCCCCAGCCTCTGCCCTGGACAGGCAGAAAATCTGTCGCCTGGCTAAAGGCTGCCTAGGTGTTCCAATATGAGCTCTGGAAAATCACTTCTCCCTGCTGAAGTGACAGATGCTTATGGCTACACAGCCAGAAGAGCTTTATACTGCCATTTTGAAAGACTGCTATTTTTTTCCAACATGTGTAGCTATTTCCTCATTGGCTGTGTCCATCCCACCCAGCTCAGGGCTGTTTACTTTTCCCCAGCAATGACAGGAAGAGCCCATTTTGTCACAGCACAAGCTTGTTAATTTTTTTCCAATGTTTTAAAATAGGGAAGAGCCCTATTTTAGCTGCTCTAGATTATATATATTACATTTAAACCATATTTTTTCCTTCAATGTGAGTTCACTAACATTTTGTGAACAGTAATAAAATTAATTAATTTTATATTCAGAGAACTAAACTGAACGGTACTATTCTGAATGTGTATCTTACTCTATTTGTATAGGATTAGTAGGGGATTCATTTAACATATTATAGAAAAAGGAGCCCAAGACAACAAGAATTTTGTTCCATTCAATAAATAGCTATGCTGGAAGATCATTTTTTTAAATTAAAAGATTTCATATTATCACTATATTGTAGCGTTTACAGGTTCTTACAGGAGACACAATTAACAAACCAAGCACTAGCTTTATTCATTAACAACCACACAAAACCAAACACATGATATACACGCACACGAGGAGACTGACGGAACACGTACACATCTTTAGGGTGGTAATTACTTAACAACACGCTATACTCTTATAAGACTACACAGGGCACTAGAACTATTAGGACATTATTTACTCAGGTAGGGTCAGACGCTGGTCATCGTGCTGACCCTCAGACTCTCCCCGGCTAACACTCCCAGAATGCCCAGCGGTACTACGAGTATATAATAAAATTATATTTTGTAATGACTATTAAACAAAATGTCTCACTTTAAAAAAATAATTATTCCAATACAGAAAATGGCCTGGATAGGATTTAAATGATTTTGAGTGTAACAATTACAGTTCATTCTTGCAATATTGTATTGACTGCAAAGTTAATCTTAATTACAGCTATTACACTCTCCTGAATGATAAAAGATGATATACAGATGCAGCCATTCAAAATGCACGGTACAAACCCGCGGTACGGTAAACTACCCACAAGCCACCGCAGGGCCAACAGGGGCACTCGTGGTGCATTGGTTGGTAGTGAAAAGATTTAATCATTTAATGTCTTTACTGTGCACATTTTAACCCACTTAGTTTTGAATATTTATATGGAATTTTACCACTAAAGGGAAATTTTAGTAGCTGAGCATAAAAAGAAGAGGAGCATAACGCATCTGAAGGTCATAAACGATATTAATTTAGGAACATAAACATTACTGTATGTACGTAAACTGTACTGTGTATGGCTGGTCTTGGTAGTTTAAAGACAAAATACACACCACTCTTCCGTTTCTCCCTAAACATTTTAAGCATGAAAGTTTTATGAAACGATACCCAAATATGCGATTGCTGTATAGAATTAATTTTAATTTTAAAAAAATTATTTAACACGAAAATTAAGCTGTTTACATCTTCCGCCTGAGAACAGTCACCCGTTGCTACCCAACGCAGAAACACAGCCACTAACTAGCAAAGAGAGGACATTAGCTAGCCAATATGATAAAGAAATAAATGATTATTTTGTTTATTTCTTTTGTACATTTATTTGAACATTTCCATCGATTGTACAAGCACTTGGAAACTGTCCAATCCCTAGTTCATCAGGCATTTTCTTTTACGCTGCAGGCATTCTCCTGGTCTGGCGCTGGTCTGTGTCTTCTAGGATATAATGCCAGCAATTTTTTGTTAAATTTGGGTTTCCAATAACGCCGCAGCAAACTCTTGTTTTTATGTCCACTATAACAGACAATCTCCTTTGCTTTTAACCGAGCGTTTAATAATTTCCTAAAATGAAAATGATTTACTTTATTTCCCTCACGGGATCAATAAAAGTATCTATCATCTGTCTAAACTATGGGACAGAATTCTGGGGTCTCCCCATACCAGAGATTATGGTAGGGCTTCAGAATGGTGATTGGCTGACACCATCTGACACCCCTCTGATTGGAGAAAAAAGACGTGCTGATTTTCTATACATACTGTACCAGGAAGAGGATTTCTTTCTATTCGAAACATGTATTTTAAAAGTTTAATTAAGAAGTAAAAACCTTACAGCGTACACAGATTTCTAAACTGATCAGGATCGTTATCTTTGTCTTATGCATAATAATGTTCACTGCTCTGTCCAGCAAATTAATAATAAACTTTATTTTATAAAGCGTTTTAAACGAATAAGTAATTAGATTGCTCATAAACCTAATCACTTGCTTTTTCTTTTTATTTAGGCTCAGATTTCAACTATAAATCGTATTATTAATAACCATAATAACAACCAACCAACAAAAACAACCATATAAACATAATACCAACCAAAAACATAGATAACAACCACAATACAAAATCAAATATATCAAACCATTTTACTCTCGCAAAGTCCTCCAATTATCATAATCCCGCCCCTTATGCAAAACCAAACCTTCCTCCCATCCCAGTTTATCCTGTTTATCATAAACAAAATCCACCTCAATTTTCAACATAAAGCATTACACAAAATCAATACCTCAACACTCCATACTCAACAACGATAATTCACATGTAACTCCACATTCCCAAATAGACCTAATTTCAATAGTCAAAACCAACATCCCTCCCCTGATCTCTCTCTCCGCTGGCGTTTGTAATCGTTTTTATTTTTAAATAAAAATTAGCAAAGTCATGTATTTTAAAAATCTTAAGATTTGTATATTTATGTCTTAATTTAGTGGTTTCATTAGTGACAAAGGCTAAACAAAGGAAAAATGTATTTTATGTAAACCATGTTTGCTATTAATTCATTTAGGGCTAGACTATGTTCATTGTCTTCCAATGAAAGAAGGGTTCCTTTCGCCGTAGTCAGGTTGACATTAGAAGCTTGCCACGCCCGGACTGTTACACCAACGCATTAGCATGTTAAACTATTTCATTGAGGAGCCTAGCTTTCTTAACTAGTAAGTACTGTACTTCCTTGGTTTTTAAGGGGGGGAGGTGTCTTTCACTGGAAATCTTGCCCCCTTCTACTTTGAAAATACCTGTGAAACCGGTTGAACAGCTAGCACTCCCGCAGGGGGGGATTGTACTTGCAGTGTATACAGTAGATGGGAAAGCCAGAGCCGACCGCTACGCCCCCCATGTGTTATGCTCTTCGTTAATGTCTAAGTCGGAACACATCATTATAACTCATTTTGTATTTCTTTTAAAAAAAAATCATTTGCCCAGCCTAACAGTATTGTTGTTATTGTTTTTATCCTGTAAAGCGCTTTGAGAAGCCACCTTTAAAGGCGCCATATACAATAAAGTTCTTTATTATTACTATTGTTAATTTGCTGGACAGAGAGGTGAACATTATTATGCAGAAGACAAAGATAGCAATTAACGTTGCATTGTGCTGCTGTAATACAGTTTTAAATAATTAAATGTCTAAACAGTATCAGCTTTATTTATGGGTTTTAAATAAAGGCAATTTAAACACGATTTAAATCAATATAAATGTTGTAACGCATAGGTGACTATTCATTGTTATTAAAATGACTTAAATTCGATCATGTTGTGATATTTAGAAATATAAATTTGTTTGGTGCGAGTGAAGTTTTATTTAATCTCTGAGTCAGGGAAACGTTTTATCATACAGCATGTACAATTCTTGTGTTGCGGTACATGAATATAATTATATCGTTATTTAGTTCTTTAGATACGCGATTCCATATTATATTCCCTTTTAATCAAATTCTAAAAGTATGCTTGTTGACTCCGGTATCACGTTAGTTAAAGACTTCGATGCTTAAAATGTTTAGGGAGAAATGGAATACTGGCGTGTATGTTTTCTTTAAAGTACCGAGACCAGCCATATACTGTATGTTTATGTTCCAAAATTAATATCGTTTATGGCCTTCACACACGTTACAGTAAGCTCCTATTCTTTTTATGCTCAGCTACTAAGATTTCTCTTCAGTGGTAAAATTCCATATAGATATTCAATACTATATAGACATTAAATATACATATACATACTGTATACAGTACAGTTTGCATACAGTAATATGTTTATGTTCCTAAATCAATCTCTTTTATGAGCATGTGAAAGGCATGGTAAATCGGAGTTTCTCAAAAATTACTGTGCTTTGCATGATTGGAAACAAATGCGTGATTGCGAAATGCTGTGGTGTTACTTTTACAAAGACGGTCAATGAAAAAAAGAATGTGGACCAGGGCAATACTTTAAGTTTACAGCTTGTCCAAGGTCATTCATTATTAATACTATTAGTAATATCTTCGTTAAAGACTTTGATGGCGACAACTCAAACATGAGAGGTTGAGCTTTATTAGCTCCACCTTGCGGAAATTCCAAAATATCAAATTACAGTCATCAAGGGATGTACTGTAAATTGGCAATGATGCAAGGATGTCTTAAATACTTTATATTTATAAGGTCAGAAGTGAGGTAAGATCAATTCCTGCTCCTAAACCTTTGCTAAAAACTCAATTTCAAAAGTCTGTACAACCTCACAACTGGCAACCCACTGAAGCTAAGCAGGTGTGAGCCTGGTCAGTACCTGGATGAGAGACCTCCTGGGAAAAACTAAGATTGCTGCTGGAAGAGGCATTAGTGGGGCCAGCAGGGGGCGCTAACCCTGCTGCTCATGTGGGTCTTAATGCCCCAGTGTAGTGACAGGGACACTATACTGTAAACAGGCGCCGTCCTTCGGATGAGACGTAAAACCGAGGTCCTGACTCTCTGTGGTTATTAAAAATCCCAGGGTGTTTCTCGAAAAGAGTAGGGGTGTACCCCGGCGTCCTGGCCTAATTTTCCATCGGCCTTTATCAATCATGGCCTCCTAACAATCCCCCTCTATAAATTGGCTTAATTACTCTGCTCTCCTCCCCACTGATCGCTGATGTGTGGTGAGCGTTCTGGCGTACTATGGCTGCCGTCGCATCATCCAGGTGGATGCTGCACATTGGTGGTGGTTGGACAGAAGTAGAGAACTACAGGGAGTGCTATGTAGGCAAGAATGATATTATAATACATTTGAACAAGTAATAGGTTTATTCCATGCTGAAAAAAAAGAGAAGAAAGAAAACACAACGTTTCGGCTGTGGAGCCTTCTTCAGGTGTGAGAGAGACAAGGCAGTAGGCAAATGTTGTGTAGTGGGAGAACAAAGGGGTGAGAGGCGGGAGCAGGGGACATAAAGAGAGGCCAATCAAGAGGTGTGAAGTCAGAATAGGTGTCGAGAGGTGTGAAATGAAACTTCCAATGAATGGAAAAAATTTAGTAGAATAGTAGTCTGTCGTTAAGAGAAGGGGGGGAAGGTGTGATCCTAGCTGCAGGATAATTTTGGTTTTGGTAATCTTTCTGATGTATGAGTTTGGAAAACCGTCTTTGAGAACACAGATGGAGAGATAAGTTTCACAACAAGGCACCTGGAAAAATGAGTGATGCCAAAGTACAGGTAATTGCATTCCTTGATAGCAATCTCCTAACACAGTAGAAGAGACTATATAAGTACAGGTGTTCTTTTAGGAGCTCCAGGTATAATAAAGTAATAATGTTCTTAGGAACTATTTCCATAACTGTTACTGATGGAGTTTGTTATGAATTTGTAATGTAAGCAATGTTAGCAAGGCATGGTTACTCATGGAGGCAAGGTTAATCAGATGTGAAATAAAAGAGCACACCTGAGAATGATATATATATAATATAATTGAATTGACAAAGAAGGTCCAAAGAAGCCTTCTAATCTTAGAAAAGGGCCAAGAATTGACCAATTCTGGTTCAATACCAGGATTTCCAATAAGTTACTGTACATACAGTATTAGCACTGTCAAACTTCTCATGGGGCAAGGAATCTTATATGGTCTGGATACTGAGAAAAAAGCAAAGAAACATGCACAATGTGGCACATTCTAGATGTTTTTCAGCCACTCCAAGCTCTGTGAAATGGAGACCATGTTTGAGAGATCCAGAACAGGAAGTTATTTTCAGTAATGGAAAAATCATCCAAAAAGTGAAGGACTGAAATTAGATTGTTCTTATTAAGCCAAATCCAACAGACCGCTTTATACAAGATGTAAAAAAGTTTTATCATATCTGTGACAGTTGAAAGTTAAATGGGCTGTGAAGCAGTGGTTATTTCAGCATCGTATTCTGAGTAAGAGCCAGAGATGAGGGCTGTTGGACATAACTTTAAATTACAAATTACAAACTGGGCATCTTGCCTGTTTGCTTTGATTAATGAAAAGGCATGGTCAATAGTTGTGTAATGCAGGTAGTAATTAGAGTTAGGGATTGGGCTATTGATATTGGGAGTAGAAGAGTTATGAGGGGATAAAAAAATAAAAATTCTGTAAGTTGCTTTTTCTGGAATACTTTCTCTTGTGCTGTGACACCTAGTGGAATATTCCTGTAGTGAGAGAATGGAGGAACAGCAAAAGGGATGATTATGGTTATTTCTTTTGGTAATAAAAATATTGCAGAAATACACTGAGCCAGACTGAAGGTTATTGCCTAAGAAAGATAGTAAAGACTACAGAAACAATATCACAGGCTGTTCACCGGGTGATGTTTAAAAGAGGTATTGGGGTGGCATGATAATTTGTAGTAAAGGTAGAGGTGTTGATGGGTTATCATGTTTGGTTGAGTCATGAGTTTTGGAAGAAGCATGACAGACTAAATACTCATGTGCGTTGTCTCAATTACTATGCATGTGGAGGAAATGACATGAAGTACTTTTGTACTCAATGGAATTAAACTTATTACAAATTTGAAATCCATTCACCTTGATCGCCTTGTCAGTCCCTGGTGTAGGGATGAGAATCTATTGATTAGAAGGAACAGGTGAAGAGCGGAGACCTAGGACTTAGTCAACAAAGCTGAGGATGATAGGATGACTAGCAAGGTAAAGTGGTTTTGGAGGGGGAGTTACAGATAATATACTGTAGGTAGCATCTCAAAAACCAGCAAACAAGCGACAGCACAATGAAGTGTCAAGTGGCTGAAAGTAGATTATTTTGTTCCCCTGCTGCAGATGAACAGCTGCCTTTTGTAGCAAACAGCCTATCATAAAAAATTGAGCAAATGAGTTGAACAGCTAGGTTACGTACAGTATTATGGCCAAGCAATCTGTCAGTCCATTATGGCAGTCTGGGAATAGCCAGATACAAATCATTTTGATTAGCGGGCAAAACCCAGGTGTCAGACATTGTGTGGGCAGTAAAGACAGATGCAGCAGCTGGATGTGAGGTCTATTGTGGGATCAGGCTTGCAGATTACATACTATGGTCACTGGGGATGGAAGTGGAGGACTTGGTCTGGGACAACAGAGCTGAATCCCAGAAGGGTCTCAGGAGAATTGAAATGGTGCAGGAAGGATATCAGCTGTGAGAGGCATGAGAACCAGAGGCATCAAGAAAACTTAAAATAAGCTTTCCTTGGGTGGAAGGGAGCATGAAGTCGATGGCAGAAGAGTCTGGAGGTGAGAATTCCACCCAGTTCATAAGTAAGCTTTTGCTAATGGCAGGAGGTATGAGTGCAGCACCATGCAAAGGGACTACCACAAATTTTGTGTACAGTAAGTGTACACTATATCTGATACGTATTTTTAGGTAATCAGATGTGAATGTAGGAGTTGTCTGTTAAGTGATGTGTAGGTTCACTGTTTATCGTAATCCTATGCCTTTTGCAAACCTGTAGGCTAAAATAGGAAATCAAATTGTTATCCATCCATCCATTCTCTAACCCCTTTATCCAATATGCCGGCAAGCAAAAGGCACATGGCAGGACACATTCTGGACAAGACGACTTTCCATTGCTGGGCACACACAGACACAAACATGTACACACTCATTTGCACCAGGGCCAGTTTTCTCAGATGTCAATTAACCTACCAGTATGTTTGTGGACTATGCGAGGAAACCAGAGCATCCGGAGGACCCCATGTTGAACATAAAAAATCTACACAGTTAGCATCAATAGTGCTGATCCCAGAACCCTAGCACTGTGGGATACTGTAACAATACCAACCACTGTGCCACCACAGTTTCTGCCACACCACTGCTGTCTTTCAGTTCTTTATCTAATTTTTAAAACTACAATGCTATTAAATGAATTTAATTTATTGCTAAGGTAGGCTTCAGCTCCCCTGTACCCCTAAATTTGGATGAAGCAATTAGAAAATGGATGGATGGATGAATGATATACTGTATATTATAGTAAAGACATAATAAAAGGCTTAAATTGATGAACCTGGGTATTTTAGGCTTGCATTCTAGTACAGAAATCATTTTACTCTCTGCTCCAAAAGAAGATTAAAGATGTTTTAATCCCAGAATTGTTTTTTTTTAAGTTTTTACACTAATCCATTCTTTTTATCCTTATATTATAAAAAAACAATGTAGGGGATTGCAGTTATTTAGATTGTAGCCCACATGGAAAGTATCTTTCTTTGATTTAAATGTCTATTAGTAAGAAACATTTTAACTGAAAATTTAATTGAAGTGTGATTTCAGGGAAAATTGTAAAGTACCATGTCATAGAATTTCAGGAGAAATAAATATTCTGTTCTCAGATATTCAGCTTGCTGTGTGAAATCTTTTCAAATTCTATTGAATGACCTTCAATGTATTGTGATGTAATGCCATAAAATACCAGATAGTAAGTAATGTAAAATTGTTTTGTTATAAAAGTACGTTCAATCACTCTGGTGTCACGGACGTCCAAAGGGACTAACCGTGGGGAGCAGGAGAGCAGAAAAAGACCCATATGCGTAGCGGCGAGACGGGAAAAAGGCCCGGGCTCATTAGTGCAAAGAGTTCAGGAATGCCGTATAGAAACCTATGCCCTCAGGGAGCGGACGTGGGGCGCCCTGGTGCTAGGCGGGTCTCAGGACATCCGAATGTCAATGCTGAGCGAGGACAGAGTGCAAGACCCGGAAATATATAGCCCAAGGGAAAGAGAGGGACAGGAAGGACAGCATTCTGGATTTCCTAAGAAACCTTACAAACAATTGTTCAGAGATTTTCTGAAAATACCAGTTACTTCTGCATTGTAGAATAAACATTTTGGTAACCATTTTCCCTGTAGAAGTAGAAGTAAGATTATCCTTTCCATTTTTGTTCCACTAATGGAGTAGATATGGTTTCACACTTTTTCAAGGTCACCCATATACATTTGCATTGAATGTATCCTAAGTAAATTTAAAAAGCTTTTTATACTGATATCACATGCACTCAATTCTTTCAAACTGAAAAGAAATACTTATGCACTGAAGTGGAAATAATTTCATCAATCAAAGTCATTTTCCCTAGTCACTTTTATTAAACTATTAATATAAAAAAAACATCAGCACAACTTCATTAATAATTGGAGTGCTAAGACACCAGTACATTTTATTGATCAATTACAATAGATATGATTGTATTGAAATCACATAGCCAAAAGGAACATTTGGTACTTCTCACATTTCAAGATAAATTAGAGAAAACTTTATCCTATCAAATTTTACTTTGCTACATAACACTGTGAAACAAATTAGAAATCTGTAAAAAAGAAATTAAAATTAAAAATAATTTTAAAAGAGATCATTGCATCCTGAATCATTCAAACAACATAAAATGAAAATTACTTGGGAACACTATTAGTATTTTATCCATTGAAATACCTATGAATATTTAATATTATTTCACATAACCAACACATTTAAATGTTTACTCAATATCAGACCAATTACAGTATGTTTTCCTCTCTGAATTAAATGTATTGTGTTAGGATACCACTGCAGGTCATTATGTCACTATGGTATCAATAATCGACATTAACAATAACAGAAAAAAATAGTTTTTTTACAAAAGGTTTTTTGCAGTACATTTGTCAAGTCTTCAGAAGATATACAGTAAGTGAATCACTTATAAATGTAAATCTAGTACCTGAAATTAAATGAAATGTTTTTTTTACTTTTTATGGAGAATATTGTCAAATGATGACATACTGTATTCCTTACCCTCAGGGGATTAAGACTGCTGAAACAAAGAGATGGTTCATTCCTATTATCTCTATACTACCAGAGCATCCTGATGCTGATTTTAAAAGGAGACAATCTCCTTACGTGGCATAAACAAGCATTAATACTACTTATGTTTTACCTTTCCATACCATGTCACTCTATTTTAATGTTTCTTTATCATTGAAATGGGACAAAATAGCCTAGATTTTATGCCATTTCAAAAGTAATGCCATCAAACCAGAAATAAAGACTTTTTAAACTGCACTTTTACAGCAGAACCCTTCACTAATATGAGGCATTGTTACAGACATAATGGTTTGTAATGAATGACTTGGCAGCAATATGTAACGTTTACCATTTGCAAACTGCATTGTACAATAGTACAATGCAAAGTGAAGGCTTTTAATCTGACAAACTGTGAGCTTTCATGATTTTTAGGTTAAAAATATTATTTGACATTCCTTTCTCTCTCTGATGTATTTGCATATTTTGTCCTAATACCTGTAGCAGGAGGCATGTTAATGCAAAATACTTAATAAATTGATTCAGTTCTTCAGTTTTGGGGTTCTCATGAGCATTTTGTATGTGTCTTCTAGTTTTTCCAACATTTTGTATTTAATCATGAAAAGTCATGTAAAGGATGTTAACTTTTAAAAAATGCTGGTGTAGCGGCGAGGCTTAATAATAAGGCAGAATTAAGTGTTTCTGAGCTTTCCCAAATTAGGCCTCATTTCTCTGTTCATCTCTGTGGTGCAGCCACAGAGAAACCATTCATGCAAGGTGATTTAAGGTCCAAGGACAGCTCCCAAAGGGGGATGCACTTAGCTAAGCCTGGCTATCATGATCAATGGTCACCCATTGGCGCCTATCTGTCTAGGGAGTGCGAGTTGGACTACTGTAAATCCAAACACCACTTGAAAATTGATGTGTATTCCAGCACAGAAATGTAATGGTACTACTGTATCTTCCAGAGGCTTAATTTCACATCAAAAACTCACCAAGATGCAATTTTAAAATGGATGCTGAAGTTGAACAGTTGAACAAGAGGCAATTCTTTACCCAGAGGGCTCTGGGAGTATGGAACAAGTTATTCAGCCAAATAATGGAAGACCATGCCCTGATGTCATTCAAGTAATGATTGATGGAATCCCTGGATCAATAAGCTATTAACTACCAAATGAGCTAAATGGGTTGAAAGGCCTCCTTTTGTTTGATCTGACTGGATCATAGGCTCACTGAATACTGTATGTAAAAAAGTTTTCAAAAGTATAAGTAAGACAATATACACTGAGAAGTAAATATTTTTTTTTATCTCGTCCCCTTTGTCAATAAAGAAATCCATTGATTAAAACTTCAGAATCATTGTCAACGATTCTCTTTGTTTTAAAAAATGCATGTTATTTTTTCTAACATTAACATTAAGTCAGAAATGCTACTTCCATGTAAATATATTCATGATATTCAGAGCATGACATTAAAGGAAAGGCATCACACA
This sequence comes from Lepisosteus oculatus, assembly GCF_040954835.1. NCBI lineage: Eukaryota > Metazoa > Chordata > Actinopteri > Semionotiformes > Lepisosteidae > Lepisosteus > Lepisosteus oculatus. Next base: position 12,829,386 of record NC_090704.1, on the reverse strand, counting down.
AATGTATCTATTCTTTCTCAGCACAGTAAGATTTCCACTTTTATTACGTTTTTTGCTTAGATGTAGGCAAAAATGTTTAAGGGGTTTTCCTAAAATATGGAATAACTGAAATAATAACTAAAAATACATGTCTTTATATATATATAGGATCTATACTGTAAGTCTTCTGTTCTAAATACCACTCAATTACTGTTCAGGATTTTTTTTTTATTTTGTATGAAACGTGCTTCATATCACCTCCTCATCTTTCAACTAAAGACATAAAGTTGAACATACAGGCTACACTTTATTTGCATTTTGTATGTGTTTATTCTAAATAACCAATTTGTCTATAATCATAATAATGCCATTTATGTGCAACTGGTGATATCATACATTACGTATTTGCAAGTTGTCTTTATTAGGTTGCTGATTAAAAATATAATTAAATACCACAACAACAAAGCATTTAGTGAATAGGAAATGTTTTTCCATATAAGTTTTTACATTATGGTTAAATGACTCTCCACTGTTCTGTCCTGTGGGACCAAGATAGTATTCTGTCTTACAAAGACAATAAAACAAAAGAAATTATGTGTTGCACAAAACTCTTGTGTTGTCTCTGTGTGTTTTCCAAATTCATCATTAAAATTGCAATAATTTTCAGATTTATCAATCAAGAAATTTAAATAATTCCCTGGGTTTACAATAGATAAAACATGCTGTCTAGAAGTTTGAAAAGATGTATGGTCTAGAGACAAGAAATTAATGTCAGCATCCAGCCATAGCATTATTGGTTGTGAAACAATGTTCTAGTGTACAGAAATAAATAAATCCCATGAAATAAACTTTATTTCACATTATTTTTATATTTTATTTGACTTTGAACAGCAGCATTAAAACAAACATACTGTACTGTACCAGTATCCAATGTTTAACAGCACAGTTCTTATATGAAATAATTCTAATGCCTACAAATTATTCACGTTTTTTTATTTATTTTCATCCTTACTACTTACTACTAAACCACTTTTTATTAATTTTGTGTGCATATACAAATATGTACAGTATGAAGATCATTTCAGGATAAGCTGCCAAAAACAACATTGAAAGATGCAGAAAAGAGAAAGAAGAAAAGTGTAAGTGACTTATGTTAAGGTCATACTAATTATACTAAGGTGGTCAATATACTGTACAGTAGTTTAAAAAGGGGTACTAAATCCCTGTGAAACGTTTAAACAGATCCATGTAATATACATGGAACCCTAACCTACCCAAACCCTTGGCTACGGTTAAGATGATAAGAAAACATAGAGGACGTTTGATGGCAAGGCTGTGTTTTAGGACAGAAATAACATTTAGGAAACATGATATTTCAATGTTATTTTCGCTTTGTTTCTTGCATATATGGCTCTATACACTACATTGCCCTACATGGGAATGTTCTAAATTGCCTTAAAAGCGAAAATGTGATAGAAACTGGTTACACTTTTCAAACTGTTGCATCTGGCATTGGATACACTGGAATGTAACAGACTCAACTTAAATGTATTGGTCATTCTTGACTCTTAACCTGTTTAAGCCTGAAACTATGCTCATTGATAAAAAAATTCAACACAAAATTTCTAGTAACAGAATACTTGTCAAAAAATACAATTGTACCATAGTTGATACATTTTCTTTGGTGTGGCTAGGTTGTTTAGTCGTTTCAAAGTAATATTTGGATGCCCTAAGTTATATTTTCCACTCAAATGAGTGGAAGGTTCCATTAATTCTTGGAAGAAAATCAGATCCCTAACCCTAACCTACCCAAACCCTTAGCTAGGGTTAGGATTAGGATTATTAGAAAACATAGAGGTTGTTTGATGGCATGGCTGTGTTTTAGGACAGAAATGAAATTTAGGAAATGTGACATTTCAATTGTTATCTTCACTTTGTTTGTTGATTACAGTAATACTTTCAGCTATATAAATATATTATATTTCGATCTTTAAATTAATATCGTTATTAATTTCTATAAATACGCACTTCCATATTATATTCCTTAGGGAGCGGATTCTAAAAAGTACACCGTTTTTTGCTGTGATAACGAATGCAAGTGTTCACAGAAAATATTAAAACATTATAGCTTTTAAGAAAGTAAATAAACTTAATTTATTCAGAACGAGCACACCTAAACATTTCCGACATAACCACAGTAAGTGACTGAGTGAAAGACTTTGATGCAAAACATGTGTATGAAGAAAGTAGAATACTGTGGTGTAGTTTTTTAAACTACCACTACCAGCCATATAGGTTTGTATAATATATTTATATTCCCAAATTAAAATTGTTTATAAAGTTCAGAGATGTATGCTCCTCTTATTTTAATGCTCAGCTACTTTACTTTTCCTTTAGTTGTAAAATTACATATGAATGTTTTACAGTATATTTAGCAGATTTAAACAAGCACAGTTGAGATATTAAATGAAGCAATCATTTCACTAACTAATGCACCACAAGTGCCACCTGTCAATCATTTTGACAGCGAATCACGTACCGCGGTAGCCTGTTGATCAATTCCTGCAGTACTGGGTTTTACCGTGAATTTTGAAAAGCTATATCTGTACAATGTCTGTAACATGGCCCATGCATTTGTCAAGAGAAATACAAGAAATTAATATATTCATACATCTGGGGTTTAGTATTGGTTTTGTGTTAATCTTATTTGACTTTTTCATTCACACATTCTTTTAAAAAGAAACAGAGCAACTTGCATAATCGTGTTTTTCTGTACTACAGTTATTTTGCAATGATTATCTGCAATTCAGTTGTTTGATCAAATTGTAATAATGGCAGACAAACTGATGAATATAAACAGATAAGAATTCTTAATACTTTGGTTTTAATCCACCTGGCTGAAGAAATTACAGTGCTGGTCAGATATGCCTTACTTTTGAGGTACAGTATGTGGCAGGATTGCTGCAATGGTGAAGAGGGGGGTGCTAGAAGAGATGTGCAACATGCTGTAGTCAGCCAGGAGACTTTTATGCATGGAGAAGTGGAAGTCAAAGATTAAAATTTGCCCTCCACCTGAACTTCTGCTAATGAACACCACAAATCCTGAGCAATCAACAGAAAAGGGGTACAAAAAGAATTCATTATTAAAATTGTGTGACGACGATAATCAGAAAAGTGCTTACAGTATGATTATCAGTTAAAGTACCACATAAATACCACATATATATTGTACTGTATATAGACATATACAGATACTGTATAAGCTGTAGGTTCATTAACTGATATTGACTCTATATAGTTGAGCCATATTTCCCTTTTCTTTTGAAATTAAATGTTTGATTTCACAGACCGGGAAAGTTGTCCTACTCCTCATGCTTCAGCTTAGAGAACTATCTATATATCATGTTTATGGAGAAGATATTTTAATAGGCAGTTTAGGTGTTTTAATATTCTTGATACAAACTACCTTGACCTGAATGTCCTGAAAATCAATTTTGTCTAAGATTTTATTCCACCACATTATTGCCAGAAGTTTATTTTAATGAAAAATGTGACCCTATTTTCAGTACAATAAATGACAGCCAAGTGTTTAATAATCAAGCTGAATTCCAAAATATCACCATACATGATTTACATGTACTATGATTGTAGCTTGAGGTATTTGAAATAAATACAAATATTGCTAGATTAACAAACAATTATCTCCAAATTAACATCATAATGTTATATATTTTATCAATTTATAAGAATACAAAGTGAATCATTGTCATTGGCATTTATATTAAATATAAAGGTCCATAAGCAAATAAATCATTATTTCAGGTGGGTAGCTGCGTCAGCATGCGTAGGCTGCAAAGGAACAAGTAATAGGTTTATTCCATGCTGAAAAAAAGAAGAAGGAGAACACAACGTTTCGGCCGTGGAGCCTTCTTCAGGTGTGAGAGAGACAGGGCAGTAGGCAAAGGTAAAGTAGCGGGAGAACAAAGGTTGAGAGGGAGGAGGAGTGAGAGGCGGGAGCAGGGGACAGAAAGAGAGGCCAATCAAGAGGTGTGAAGTCAGAATGGGTGCAGAGAGGTGTGAAATGAAACTTCCAATGAATGGAGAAAATTTAAAAGAACAGTAATCTGTCGTTAAGGGAAGGGAGAATGTGTGATCCTAGCTGCAGAATAATTTTAGTTTCGGTGGTCTTTCTGATGTATGAGTTCGGAAAACCGTCTTTGAGAACAGAGACGGAGAGATTAGAGTGGTCGTGGCCGTCAGAGGTGAAATGAGAAACAATGGGCTTGGAGAGATCTTTAATCTTCACAGCCCTGACGTGTTCTCTGAAGCGGTCTCCGAGTCTCCTTCCTGTTTCCCCAATGTAGATGGCTGGGCATTTACTGCAAGAGATACAGTAAATAAGGTTGCTGGAGGTACAAGATGCTGTCTGGGTGATCCGGAATTGTCCTGAGGGGCCTTGAATGAGTGTGGTGGTGGCTGTGTACTTGCAGGTGATACAGCGAGCTCTTTTGCAAGGGAAAGTGCCTGGTGTATGGTTGCTGAGGGCGGTCAAGGGAGCTGTGGACAAGGAGGTTACGCAGATTAGGTGGTCGGCGATATGAGATGATAGGGCGATCAGAAAAGAGGGCCCCAATGGAGGGATCATCCTGTAGGATGGAAAAGTTCTGGTTAATGGTCCTGGGGATAGGAAGTGTGTTAGGGTGGTAAGGAAGCACCAAAGGAATGCGGTTGTTACGGCGGGAGTTCCTGATCGGGTTGATGGTCCGGGGGGTGTTTTTGGCTCGGGCAAGGGCCAATAATGATTATTCAAACAAATCATTATTTGAATAACAGCGCTTTGCATCGCATTTTCTAGATCTTGTGCATTGCAATTATATGATGTACATATTTATTAATTTTTCACAGTTTTCAAAACTTTTTTTGGGGGGGAGCTTGTAAGGTGTACTTAAGTACACACAAAATATATTGTGGTTTGCATTACAAATCAGTGGAAAAAATCTGGTTATGTATCAGTTACATGGAATGGAATTGTCTTCAAGCCAAAGGGACAGTTTCATTTCTCTAGTCAAATAAATACAAGGTCCCCATCCTCCTCGCATAACATGCTGATATCCATGTAATTGATCTCCAGGTCTTGTGAATGGGGATAGCAAGTCAATGACTACAGGGTTTATGTTAATTTTATGTAAAACGTACATTAAAATATTTTGGAATGCAGATGTAACTTAACAGTGCAAAGGTAGTTGAACTCATGTGGTTTTATTACTGTATATAACTTTTGTGCAATAGACTGATACTTACAGTTATAGTGTTGTCAAACTAGGAATGAGATAGCATGACTTGATCACTGTCACTGAATTCAAAAGAAAGTCAAGAACTTAGTGCATTAATATTATCAGCAGTTCCTTATACTGTAGTCAGAATTTTGTCAAAGACTGACAAGTACCATATTTAAAAAAATGTCCTTTAATTTAGAAAATCTTTAATTTATTTGTCCTTGTATCTTCAATGATTTATATTCAGCTGTTTAACACAGTTGATCCATATAAAGATTAATTTACTTTTATACTGCTTTATTTATTTTGCTTGTTGCAAAACAACCCATACATTCTCCATCATAAAATAATGGATGAGAAAGACAAAAAAAAGTTTTCTTATATACATTTTTATATATTTTTTCAAACAAAAGGCACTTTTTTGCCCCAGTTTACCAATTCATTATTTGAGCATACCTATTAGTCATAAATTAAATAAATTAAATTAAAATTTCATACAGTTTTCCCACTGAGACAATAAGGATTCTTACATTTTTAATGAAAATTAATAAAGAATATTTTTATTCTTTATTCTTAACATTGCAAATTGCAGTTTATTACTGACATTAAGCTTTTGCTTTCGCTACATAAGACATATGGAGTTGATCATGCAGTGTAACTTAGCAGAATTAAGTCACAAGAGACTGAAAATGTATTCTTAATTAAGAGAAGTCAGTAGCTGCATTAAGTTTTCTTTATCTTTAAGTTTCATAAGACTTTCTTTAATTTGCCATCTGTTACTACAGAAGAAATTCTAAGTAACTGTGAAAGTGTGACCATTTGGACAGCCACTTAATTGTCAGTAGGAGCCAAAAACAGAGGAAGCGGTTGTGAAAAAAAAAAAGATTAGTTGTTTTACTTGCAGTAAGATCCAAAGAATGTAGTGAACGTAAGATGACACGAATAGTCAAAAATAACAATGGAACAATGGATAATTGTGCAGGTGAAAAAGCAGCAAAATAAATGCTGATATTGAAGATAATACAGATCTAAAACTGACAAATGAAATTCCAAGACAAAAAAATAGACAAATAAGTCTCTTACTAAGCCTATAAATACATAAAATATATCCAAACTTGTTTTGGCATCAAAATTTACACTTTTACATCCATAGCTATACTGTACAAGATCCAACCTTTAGGAGTAAACCACAGCTTACTTAAATATTTAGTTTTTTCTTTCCTAGAGGTTAAAAATCTTTACAGCAAAGAGCACAAAACACAATAAATGGATCTTCATACATTAAAAGGAAAGATTGCATTTCTTGAAAATTCATTAAGGAAGATATAAACACTGTATCTCCCCATTTCCTAAAAACATCTTGGTGTGTTTAAATCCTAAAATGTAAAAAGGATACAGGGGTGTCACTAATACAAAACGTACAGGCAGCTATGGGGAATGGTCTGTTTAAGAACCTAAGAACAGTTACAAATTTGAAGTAGCAGTTCAGCTCATCTATTTTTTTTTCGTTGCTTACATCTCATTTCCTAGAAAATTCAGACCTCCTGTTTTCATTCAAATACACTTCAGTATAATTTGTGTATGTTCTCTGTTTTTTTTTGTTTCACTACCATGAAATCCATGAGTTGACTAGAGATGACAGTTGTCCATGAGTTGAGAATAACTTTGTGGTTTTTGAAAACTTGAATCAAATCCACTTATAATCTATTTTTCTCAAGACTAAGAAGGTTATTTCTTTTAGTCTGTTAGAGGACGGAATTTCCTTGAAGCCTGGTCTAATTGCAGGACAGAAATAGATTTTTCATACTGTTCTTTGGTGACCAAAACTGTAGACAATATTCTAAATGTGGTCTTACTGGTGTATTGCAGAATTTTAACATAATATTTATTTTAAAATGTATGCTAATACTCCTATTTTGAAACCATCAGCAAACTTCACTAGTTTAATACCAGAAACCTGATCACTGTTCTAAATTAGCATGTGAAGTGCTACAGATGCAGCCATTCAAAGTGCGCGGTACAGACACGTACCAGAGGTAATTGGCTACGGCGTGATGCGCCATGATACGCGATGACGCAAAATACAGCGGTACGTGATCGGTTGACCGACAGGGGCACTCTCGGTCTCTTGGTCGGTCGTAGAAAGATTTACAGTAAATGTCTTTACTGTGCCCGTTTTAGCATTGAATATTCATATGGAATTTCACCACTGAAGGGAAATCTTAGTACCTGAGCATAAAAAGAATAGGAGCATACTGTAACGCGTGTGAAGGCCATAAACAATATTAATTTTGGAACATAAACATACAGTATATGGCTGGTCTCAGTACTTTAAATAAAAAATACACATCAGTATTCCATTTCTCCCTAAACATTTTAAGCTTCGAAGTCTTTAACTAATGTGATACCGGAGTCAACAAGCATACTTTTAGAATTTGATTAAAAGGGAATATAATATGGAATCGCGTATCTAAAGAAATTAATAACGATATAATTATATTCATGTACCGCAACACAAGAATAGTACACGCTGTACATTGTCTGTTGATAATGTTTCTGTAGTGCTTTTTCAGCACTCTCCACGTGGCCTTGCCGGTGGCGCTGTGGGTTAGGTTCCTAACTCCCATGTCACATGCTGTGTGTTCAAATCCTGCTGGAGTCATGTCCTTTTTTTAACAAACATTTCTTTGAATAAATAAAATATTTCCCTGGGTCAGAGATTAAATAAAACCTCACTCACACCAAACAAATTTTTATTCTAAATATCACAACATGATCGAATTTAAGTCATTTTAATAACAATGAATAGTCACCTATGTGTTACAATATAAACATTTATATTGATTTAAATCGCTTTTTGATTTAAATCGTAAACGCGTGTTTAAATATATGTGTTTTTTGATTCACAATCAGACAAATGCAACATAAATTGATATCGTTGTCTTCTAAGTATCTTAATAAACTTTCAGCATAACTTTCTCCCTGTTTAGATTTATTTTTCTTGGGATCAAACGTGGAAAGATTAGATTGTAATTGTTTTTATTTTTTAAATACATTTTAGAAAAGTGTAATCTATACTAAAAAGCTGTACACCACCTGCTATAAAGATACATATTGTAATACTTTCGGGTTCGGATAGGACAGACACAAGAACTCAGACTTGCGGAGTTAAAGCAAGTTAAAGCCTTGATTTTATATATCACCTTTAAAAGTGTCATCTCAAAGCAAAGTAAATACCCAACACTGATTGTACCCATCTGTCATGCTAATAAAGCAGCTTGAATTGAATTGAATTGAGGGAGAGGGGGGGGCGAGCGAGAGAGCCAGGACAGACAGGAAAATAAGATACACTCCACAGACATTCACAACAGCGACATATCATAAAACATTTGCACATATAGTGTTATTATTAGTTGTTTTTCAGGAAGTTAAAAAAACACTTGAATTACTTATCCAGTCTCTCGAAATAAAGTTATTTTTCAAGCAATGTAACAAACGTCGGGCAATGTGTTTTTTTTTTAATCCACATCTTAAATCTTGTCAGTCAGCTCTTTTTTCTCTATTTGAATTGTGGCGATTCAAACAACCCCGGATAACAAGTGGTCTCAAAGTCACCGAGCTCACAGAGCTTCAACAACAGATGACAATTCCCTTAGTCCTTCCTTAGTCTTCCTGAAATTGTCGGATCATGAGTGAATAAAGCATCTTATTAAAAACATGTTTGTGTTTGTTCGGGAGCTATATTATGTATTTTTCATATGTAAGATATAATGATGTGTTCCCGCTTACACATCGCACGACTTTAAAAGCTAGAAAAACAGGTTTCGATTCACATTAGCTGGCGAGCCTTGTTTTGTCAAAGGACAGCACAAAAAAAACAGACAATACACAGGGAGGCAGAGGGCAAGAGAGAGAGAGAGAGTTTTTTACCCTCTGTCAAAAAACCCAAATAACCCGGGGGAGAGACTCTGGGGGGATCATTGTGTGGTACAGAGCGGAGCTCAGTCAATTCTTATGGAATGTGTTTTCTTTCTTCTTTTTTTCAGCATGGAATAAACCTGTTACTTGATTCATATGGGTGCCCGGTTCCGCTGGGGATTAAAAAAATGTTTTATATATTTTTAAATCGGGTATCTAAGGGAATAGCAGTGTAACCCTGTTCATGCACAAACAGTGGCATGTTACATTATTAATCTGGGTGTCTCCTCTTGCCAGAAAGCTTTTAATTGCATTCTGGGCGCAGTTTTTGACTTTTTTTATTGCAACCCATAAATAAAAGGCTGATTGCAAAAATGCACTTGGAATCTGTCCAAGCCCTACTCTGTCAGGCATTTTCTTTTACTGTAATGGACACAAAAACTCCCTTGCTTTTAACAGAGCGTTTAATAATTTCCAACACCGAAAATTATTTAAACTGCGACACTTATCATCCAACCAGAGCTCGAAATATCACAAGGATCCCAAGAGCACAGCAAAGACTGTATTAAAAGTATACTAGTGACAAACTAGTATACTTTAGATCTTTTTTCCTGAACTGGGGAAAATCTGATCAAGTTTCTCTATAGCAATAATAAAAAACATTATTTTACATGTCACCTTTATGTGATATCACCTTAAGGACAGCACATACAAGGGTTAATTGCACATTGAACCGCACCAAGAAATTTAAAATAGTCTTCTTTAGGTGTGAGGGTAGGAGTGGATCGCAGCAGGCATAATCAGCAAACCAGGAAAACAAAGAACAGGACAGGTGAGATGTGTATCCAGAAAGCTAGTGATCAGAAAAAGGAAATGCTGTTACGCCCAGGTTTTCGACACAATTATTTTAACTTGCTAATGCATCAGACACATTTCCTGGCATATAAAATAGGAGTGTCTTTCCCTGGTATTAGCTGATCGGTATGGTGTAAGTTTTATCTGTACCATACCATACAGTATATAGGTACAGAATTCAAGCTGCACCACTGTATCGCTTTGGTAAGGAGACGGACAATGGCCAAAATCACGAAGACTCTCTCACACCAAATAATGAAGATGAAAAGAAACGGGAAGTCAACACGGGACATTGTACAGCATTTGGCTTCGATGGACATCTTCATTTCTGAAAGCACAGTGAGACGACATTATAAAGGGGAGAGGAGGCAAAGAGAATCTAAACCGAGGATGATTCAAAGGAAAATAAATTTCTAAAAATACCTTTCTTGCATGTAAATACAACTACGCACATTATTTTTAAAACTAACTGTTGATCTCTTTTTTTTTCAAGTCCTATTGTGTGAGCTATCGACAAACTGACTGATGAAAATGATGAGCTACCGGCGATGCAAGTCCAAAGATAGCTATGGGCTGACCTCGGTGCGACCGTTAGCCCGACATCAATAAGAAGAGTACGCAGGAGGCTTGGATGGAGATACAGAAAAACCAACACATGCCCCATGATAAGGCTAAAAAACAAAGAGGAAAGACTCAAACAAGCACTCCAATGGATTGAACAGGGGGAGGCATTTCAGGATGTACTTTTCACCGACGAAACAACAGTGGCTCTGGAACAGTTTTCAACAATGTAATTTTGCAAATGGACAAGCCAAAGCCCAAACATCCACTGAAGGTTCACGTCTGGGGGGGTATATCTAGAAGAGGCCCGGGACCACTTCTTATTTTCAAAGGAATTATGGACCGTGAATTCTTCGAGGAAGTCGTGGTCACACAGCATGCCGCCCCATATATCAGGGAGCAGTTTGGATCAAGGCACCGTCTCTTTCAAGACAACAATCCGAAACACACAGCAGCAAGGGCGAGGCTTGTAGCAGAAGGAGTGAACTGGGTGAAAACTCCAGCCGAATCCCCAGATGGTTTGGCATTCGTTGAAAGACTACGTTTGGAAAACTGCTAAGCCTATCACAAAGCAGGAACTGATCGATGCGATCTATAAATTCTGGGAGGAAGAACTGACAGAACAAAATTGTAACAATTTTATCAACAGGCTGTTTCATCTTCTTCCTAGGATTGTTGACCAGGGGGGGGGACATTCGGGAATGTGAGTTTGAGAAAGACAGTCTCACGTTTGTGGACAGTCTGTCCACAAACAAAACATTTCTGTTAGACAAGAGGAATGTAAAAAAAACAATTACTTTTTGTCAATGAAAACCTGTGTGTGTGTCTCTCTCTGTTGGATGTCTCTCTCTCTGCTGAATGAATAAAAGCATTTTATTAAAAATGTGTTTGCGTTTGTCTGGTATTTACTTTGGTCCCTTTTAACTGTTTTTCCATCTACTGTATTGCTTTGAGATGCCACTTTTAAAGGTGATATGTAAAATAAAGTTTTTTTATTATTGTTATAGAGAAACATGATCAGATTTTCCCTGGTTCAGAAAAAAAAGATCTAAAGTGCTACACTTAACTTTCTTAATTCGATGTATTTAAAGCAGTGAACTACTGTAGGTGTAACATAACATTCAGAAATACAATCGAGAATAGTTTTGTGGTGTTTGTATAGATGAAACGTTCCTAAAATGTATAACGTACCAAAATTAAAGATGATTTAAATCTGTAATCTTTCCACTTGTACTGTATGTCATCGGAAAATACAAGAAGTTTCTGCTTTGTGTAAGGATGGTATCAAGAAGTAATCTAAGTGGTGAGAAAGCTGTGCTCAATGTATTTAAGGGACTTAAAAGTAAAAGGAGATGCTTCATATTGCTTGACTAATTTTAAAAACTAAGTTATAAATGCAGATGCTCCCTCGGTCCCGCGCCGGGTGTAAATATCTAAATATACATTCGTCCCGGGCAGAGGCCGAAGAGCACCCGGCTCGGGTGCGTGGGGAAGAGCAGGACAGGAGTGAAAGTGGTCAGGGCAGGGTTTAGGAAGGTTTACAGTCTGGGCAGGTATAGATTACACTTTTCTAAAACGTATTTGAAAAATAAAATGATTACAATCTAATCCTTCCACGTTTGATCCCAAAATCCCAAGAAAAATAAATCTAAACAGGGAGAAAGCTATGCTGAAGACAAAGATACTGTATCAATTTATGTTGCATTTGTCTGATTATGATGAAAAAAACACACATATAATTAAACACGTATTTGCGATTTAAATCAAAACGCGATTTAAATCAATATAAATGTTTATATTGTAACGCATACTGTCCAGCCTCCATTTCTCTATAAAAAAGTACTTTATTACAAATTTACAATTTGTTGATAATAGAAATGTTAGGTTCTCTAAAGCTGTGATAGTTGACCCAACCAGGCAGCAAAAGATCAGCTGCACTGGTAAGATGCGACACCGATGATATGATTAATAACCTTTTAAATCTGAAGGGAGATCTGAAGGGATCCCCCCCCCCAACACACACACACAATAGAAGCAGGAAGCAGGGACCGTTGTCAGAAGGGAAGAAGGTAACTATTCATTGTTATCAAAAATGACTTAGATTTGATCATGTTGTGATATTTTGAAATATAAAAGTCAATAAGTCATTGTCCATAATATTACTATTCTATTTTTTCGAAGAGATGTTTGTTAAAAGAAAAGTCACAGCGCCAGCTGGATTTGAACACACAACCCGTGAGTTGGTAATCAGTCACGTAGACCAGTGGGCTACAAGGGAAGTTGCATGAAGAGAGAGGCGAAACAGCCCTACACAGCCCTGTTGCAGTACACGAATATAATCATATCGTTATTAATTTCTTTAGATACGCGATTCCATATTATATTAGCAGAAAAGCTTAAAACTACCACTTTTTCACATGTTAGTTAAATACTTCGATGCTTAAAATGTTTAGGGAGAAATGGAATACCGGTGTGTGTTTTTTCTTTAAAGTACCGATTCCTAAAATCTGACTGGCTGACACCCTTCTGAAGTGGTTCCATATTATCTGGTATAAGGAAAAGAAAGCGTTGATAAAAAAGCCTGGATTCTCATGTATCTGATACAAGTATCTTTTAATACAGTCTTTGCTATGCTCTTGAGGATCTTTGTGATATTTTGAGCTCTAGTTGAATGATAAGTGTCGCATTTTAAATAATTTTCGTAGTTAGAAATTATGAAACGCCCTGTTAAAAGTAAGGGAGTTTTTATGTCCGTTGAAGTAAAAGAAAATGCCTGACAAAGTATGGCTTGGACAGATTCCAAGTGCTTGTACAAATGTGCTAAAGAAATTATACTTTGAGTTTACAGCTTGTCCAAAGTCATTCATTATTAATACTATTAGTAATATCTTCGGTAAAGGCTTTGATGCATAAATATTTCTGATAAAGGTCGGTTGTGTACTTTTGTCCAACTGAGCAATCTTGCTTTCATAAAATATACCAACATTTTAATGACTGATGATTAACATGGTGTAATACACAGTTCAAATTTAAAAGCTCAAATGCTGTACATGAGATGTTAAGCTTTATTGGCTCCCCATGGCGGTTTTACAAGGTGATGCCGGATACTTTCTGGCAAATGACATGATTTACCCCGTGATACTGCGTGATAGTGCAACACGCCCACCGGGGTATACCGCGAAATACCCCACCCATTTTGAGTGGCTGCATCTGTAGTAATACATATCCTTGTGGTAATCCAAATACATTTTGGAATCAACATTTAATTTTTATTAGGAATTGTTATTGGGCTTTTCTGGCTGCTTTAGACATAGGATTCTGAAATGCCTTGTCTGTAAAATTGTAATGTACATACGTTAACTTGCATGTTGTATGTTTATGTTGTATGTAACATAGTGTGTGGGTGGCCATTGTTAATAAATATCTATTTAACCCAATATGTTTGAATTATAAATGTTTTCAACAAAACTGACAGGTATTAAAGAAATTATACCAACTGCTGTTATATTCTTGGAGCAATCCTTACAGAAATAGCTCCTGTAATTCCTGTTATTCACAATTTCCGTAACACTCCATTAGAAACACTATACTGTACCATATCATATGCTCCTTGTCAAAAACTCTAAAAAGCTAATTAATTCTGACTTTCATTTTCTAAATCCATGCTGACTATCCCCTAGGATCTTATTTCCATAGTATAGTTCTAATTATTGTTCATAAACTTAGACATTATGTAAGTAAGACTTATTGATCTACAGTATATTTACTTCAGTTTTGTCTCCCTTTTTATAGATTAGCAGTTTTCAAGCCTACAGGTATTAATTGTGTCTTGAGCAACTGTTGGAAGCATTGTGATAATCGTCTCTTGTTTATTTGGATAATAGCCTTTTTTAATTGTTAAATGTGTCTAGTACCTATAACACTAATGTTTTAGTTTTTAATATACATTTTTTTTCTCCTTATATTTTTCTTAATTTCTTTAATACACTATCTGAGTGAGTGATATATTGCCTTTGATTTACTTTGTCTTGCGTTCAATTTCTTCTGTTATTTTCTATAGTGCATGCTGGTCTGGTTTGCCCTTCAGAAGGTTGGCAATCCCTCCAGGAAAGTGCTTGTTTTGTTTTGGATACACAATTATGTTTAAAGTACACTTACTCCAAACAGGGTTTCTAAACAATTACCAAACAGGTAATATTTACATATAGTAAGGAGTAATTAGATTTAGTAATTCATTTTAAATGCAACCCCAAAAGAAAGAAAACGTTTTGGGGGGGAAATGAACGGTGGTAAAAAGGTGGTAAATTGGAAGGTGAAAACCAGTCCTCCAGGGACATGACAGCTAGGGCTGTGAATAAGGAGGCTCAGATCTTTACTTCCACAGGGTGTGCTGAACATTTGCGACCAGGGGGGCTCCTAAGTGAACAGTGAAAATAGGATTGGAGAGAGATACGAATTAATGAATACAGTCTGGGTCTATAGGAGTAATGGTTTGGACACTCATCAAAAAATGGGGAGAAAAATGGGGAGAGGGAGAGAGTTTAGCAAGCAGGAGTAGGATAAAAGAGAAGACGAAGGAAAAGGGAGAGGAAGCAGCCACAATTGAGTTCTAGGGAGGGTTGACAACAGGAGCTGAAAGAAAAGAGCAGACTGCATGGCAGGTAGAGGCAATTCTTTTGAATTAGATGAGTTCCTTTTTTAAGATGAGGACAGAAAGCAAGTCTGGTCCTGCTGTATAGGGGGTGAATACATAACAGTTAATTCAGTAAGTAACATTGAGTGTGAAAGATCTCTGTCTCTGATGAGCCAGAAACAAAATACAGAGTATTAAAAGGATGCATGCAGAATCGTGTGCAACCAGGGAGTTTTTATACATTTAACATTAGAATTTGACCTCCTCCCAAAGATCTGTTAAATGAACACCATTGTACCATTGTGATTAAGTACATATAGAAAATGTTAGGGCTTATTGCCCTCTTTTTGAGTCTGAAATAGTGCTGAATAGTGTTGAATCTGAAATTCTAAAAAAATATGATTGCATATTTCTGGAAAGGTGACACAAAGGCTGTACAGATTTGCTGGTTTCAGCAATCTGTATCAATAGTTCATTGAAGGAGAAAAGGACCACACTCTAAGAATGCTGCTTGAAGGAACATCACAATGTTAATTTGCTAGGAGATTTATTGCAATATATCTATTATAACTAGCTTCAAGTTGTGGTCTTCTACAGATGCAGCCATTCAAAATGCACGGTAAAATCCCATACCGTGCGAAATTATGTGCAGAACAGTACCGCAGTACTCGAATGGCTGGCCAAAATAACAGACAGGTGGCATTTGTGGTGCATTGGCTGTTAGTGAAACGATTGTTTCATTTAATCTCTTCACATATATGTAAATAAACTATATATTGCTGGTAGTAGTGGTTAAATAAAATAAATACACAACAGTATTCAACTTTCTTCAAAACAATTTCACTTGGTCACTTACTGTGGTTATTTTGGAAAAGTTTTGACGTGCTCATTCTGACTATGTTAAGTTTATACACTTTATAAAAAGCTGTATCTATCAAACTTTTCTATGAATACTTGCACTCATTATCGTAGTAAAAAACCCCATACTTTTTAAAATCCGCTAAATAGGGAATAGAATATGGAATCACTTATCTAAAGAAATTAATAACGATATTAATTTAAGGATCTTAGTTTATGTATTTATATAGCTGGTGGTATAACCATAATTCATTTCTTTTGTAAACATGTTTTATTTTTAATTTGAGACATTCACGCATGATTACTTTCAAAATGTTTTTAATAATACATCCAGATACACACACTCCAAGTCAACAACAAGCTATATAAAAGTCTAAACAGTATACAATTTAAATTCTGTAATTGGCAAAAGATTGTCCCTTAGCATTGACCGGGATTCGAAACTGGGCATTTTCTGCCAACAGCCCAAATGTTGCACGAGACCTTAAGTTCAGCTCAGCTAAGCCCAGCTCCACCTGGTGGTATTACAAGGAATTGCACCCTACTAAAAAGAAATAAACGTGGTACGTTGCAGTTCATTGCAGAACATCCACAACGTTTTAGCGCAGCATACCTCGCACATTTGAATGGCTGGATCTGTGTTTCCAAAAATGCTTGGGGCTGAAGTGATCATTTTAAGCCTCAACATGATGATGCAAATGATGAAATTCTGCTTATCTTGCAAATTAAATCTAACTTTAAAACATCTGTTTTATTTGAATCTGGAATAGCATTTCTGAAGTGTGAATGTGCAGTCTTACTAGTCTGGCCCTGTAATCAGGATTATAAGGCTAATGGATTCCACTCTAGTACACTTTTAAATATTATAATTAGTCTTGTGTCTCATAATTTTAAATTGTGAACTCTTATGTATATATTTCACATTTTGAATCAAAGTGTTGGATGCTTTCCAAATACGTATTTAATTTAAAAAGTACATGGGACACTGCTTAAACTTTCTCATAGCACTATTACAGATGCAGTCATCTACCATACGCAATATATCGGTAGCACCGTTGTGTGAGTGCGGTGTTGCATTTATATTTTTTCAAATAATCTGAGGCAGGAGTGCACTACTCTGTAAAACTACCAGGTGGTGCAGTGAATCCTTAAAATACTGCAGCTGTGTGTTGTTGTAAGAAATCAGTACAGTATTATACATATTATCAACAAACAATTTCATTAAATACATTAAATGATTACATTATTGGGACAAGATGTTTTTACTATGTTGCTAGCACAGCTCCAAATGAGATACAGTATGTCAATACAGTATGTTATACAGTTAATACTGTATAACAATAAGAGTACTATAATTTGTAATTACTATTCATACAATATATAAAATTATTTGTAATTTCTTGTATAAGTTATAATATTTTATTTTTTATTTTGATGATAAACAAATAGATTTCAGTATCAGATTAATGATCGCATACAAAACAGTGGTGTAAATAATGATGTCCAGATGAGTAGTCTGTGGTAATAGTTTATGTATAGATATCTGTGCATATTTCTTCATGAATTTTTTAATCTATGATACCATACAGTATGTGATAAATGGTATTGTTACTTGTGTGGTATGTCGGGAAATGTAGTTTTTGTTCATGTATTTGGCTCACATGAAATCTTAAAGTATAGTAAATATTTGACTGTTGTCTTTGTCCTTTCATGTCAGAACTAGAATATAGAATAAGGCCTGGGCAGGACCTACATGAAGATATGATTGAAAGGCAGATTAGCACGTAATAATTTCTAAAATTCAGAAAACAAATGTATGTCTCACAAAGTGTGATAAAAAACACACAATATGTACTGCAAACAATTAGGAGCTGCCCACATCATTAAAGTAATTCACATTTATAAACATCACGATTTGTTTTGGGGATGTATCAGATATTAAACCGAGAAGAACATATTTTAAAAATAATTTTCATCAGATATCTACAATGCATTGCATAGAATGAACTTGGTTTAAAAAGCCAACAGAATGTCTTATTTTGGGGCACAGGACAAATGTACTTAACATTTACAGGGGAGGAAGGGCAATAAGGAAGAAAAGGGTAGTTTCCTACTAATGGAGGTATAAGAATGAGAGTCTTTTGTAGGAATCTATATTAGTAATATATTTACAAGCAATATTAACACTTTCTGTTATTTTGACTAGTTTATAGTCACTCCATGAAATTCCTTGTTTTCTCAGGATTTCCATAAAACCATACATTAAAAAATCAAGGTCCATGCATGGCTCCATTCAAGGCATGTAATCAACTTTTCAGAAAAGAAATACATCCACATTACATTTTAAAACACTAGTTAGGTTATGTATTTTTTACGTTTTTATAAGATACAAAATATATTACACTTCCAAGAAATTTGATTATTAGACTAAGAAAAACAGATTAAATTAAGTTATACACTTACAATATTTGGGATGTCAATGTGTGTGTAATTACACTTACAGTAACTCATATTATTCAATTTAACAATATAGTGAAACCAAGAAAAATACAGCAGGAAATCTAGTACTTATTAATGTAGAAATGGCTTGGAGAGCATTATGGAATGTATACAGTATCTAGTTGTCTCTAGTTGTCAACATTATTTGTATAACTGTTGTATTAAGGCCAATTAATTTTGAAGAGTCAATCATAAAACATACAGATACAGCCACTCGGTATGCACGTTAATATTTATTGCTGCATTACATGTACTACACTATGCCGCAGCATATTTCCCTATGAGGTTAAACAACCAAAGAGATCAATAGGTGACATTTGTGAGTTAGATGTTAGTGAAAATTTGCTTCATTTAACATTTTAGTGTGCTCTCTGAAGGCACCAGTTCTGTAGGGTTTGGGCATTTACTGGGACAATTATTAATTGTAGTAGTAAATCACAAAATTGATTCTTTTGATGGCTTTAGAATCCAACCAAGCGATATAACTCAAACAATGCACACACACAGGTACTAATACATGAGGATACATTTATTAATACATAGAATATGCATTAAACCTAACAGATCTTATCGAGAGGGTTATCAGAATACAAAAGATATATATTCAGTCAGTTCCGAAGAGTTACATATATCAAGAGGACATACGTTCAGTATATCATTCATTTAGACCGTTTCGTAAATGAACTTGGTTATAACTTCTACATTAGATACTCAAAACAAGTACATAACTCTTAGGAATTAAATTGATAGCAACTGGTTGGGATATCAATTGAATTCTCGAGCAGTAATGCATTGAAGTTGAATACTCATCCAATCTCTGGGGATTCAGATCTGCTGCGGGCACAAAGAAACAGTTGCAGGCTTGTTGCTGTCCAATCCGTGCTCTCTGGCTGCGTGCCAGGCTGTGCGGCTTGCGATGGTACGCTGCTGATGCTCACTGACCAGCTAGTTAGTGTTGGCTTTAACTAGCAAAGTTTGTGCACAGGAGAAAAGATGACTGTGGGTCCCAGCAAGTCAGGAAGAGGACCGGTTCGTTCCTGATGAAGCGCTAGTTCTGAATAGTGATTCAGCTGTCCACAGTTCTGACCTGTTCACGAGGCCTGCTGCTGGTGCTAACCTCGGGTGGATCCTCGGGTTACTCTCTGGCAACCTCCGCTCTAGACTCTTAGAACAAAGGAAAGTTCTGGCACTCGGACACACTGGCCGATCCATGGTTGTCCGGGCTGAGTCTCAGGATGGTCAGGAGGCGAGCTGCGAGAATGTCCTGCCCTTGGGAGCCTTCTGCTCCTGGGCTGTCCTGTCCTGGAATTCTCCTTTGAATTCCCTTTAGAATTGTCCACAATAGTCTACTACAGGCTCTCTGTGTTGCCTGTTTTTACCTGGAGGAACTTCAGCTCGTTGATTGACTGAAAGTTCCATGGGCATCAGAGTCCCACGTGGGTTACTCGGCCCTACCAGTCCCTGATTGGTTGATCAAGGTGAGATATGAGTCACTTACTCCTGACACTTAGGAATGCAGTCCAGATGTCTATCTGGCACTCCCTAGACAGATAGGCACCAATGGATGACCATTGATCATGATAGCCAGGCTTAGCTAAGTGCATCCCCCTTTGGGAGCTGTCCCTTATCAAAAGAAAACATCTTTAAATCAGCCTGCATGAATAGTTTCTCTGTGGCTGCACCACAGAGATGAAGAGAGAGATGGGGCCTCATTTGGGAAAACACTTAATTCTGTCTTATTAACAAGCATTGCCGCTACAACATGTTTCTCTAATAAACTTAATAACCACCTACAGAAACTTGGAATGAATCTGTGCAAAATACATATGATGAAAAATGATGAAATCATGTACTGTCATTTTATGAATGTTTTGTAATATAACTCTGAGATGATCATAATAGAAAAGAGAACAATTTACTACACAATATTTTGCATTTACAGCTTAGACCTTCAGAAAGCAAAAGTACACAATGTATGTCAAATTACTGCGATGAGCACCATTATAATCTTGCTAACCTTTGTAAAATAGAATTGAAATATGCATATTAATTTTTGTTGCTGTTAGCTGACTATTCCTGAATAAGGCAGTCAGGGGAACAGTAGATTTACAGAGTAGGTCACAATAGGTTATTCACATATAAGTCCTTCATGCAATTTACATGTATTTGCATAAAGCAAGGTTTTCAGCAACCCCAAATAATTTGTCACTGTAAATAGCAAACACTTGTCTCCTTAATAGATTTAGATATAGCATTTGTTATATTAGATCTAGGTCTTAGAATATGTATATACTGTACAGTATATTTATTTGCAACTAATTTAAATAATGTAGTTAATTTTATATTGAATTTATTTTATTTCTCATATTTAACAGAAATTATTATGTTTTGAATGAAGTGCATGGTTTATGTAGCTAATGATTTATATAACTTATAAAGCATTTTACATTCTTTTGTTTATTTATTGAATCAAAGACTTTGTAATTTATATGACAATAATGCTGTGGTTGCCAGACATTTTATCAAGTTTTTTAACATGTGAGTACAGTAAATGACAAGATAAATGTTTATAGATGTTTATATGCATTCTATCTATATATTATTGGAATAAGTTTGAAAAACTGTATTTGCAGATATTTGAAGCTGTTTTTTTATTTTACAATACTGTTTTCAGTCTTTGTTGTTAATTTACCTTTTAGCATTACCTCGTGGATACATATTGAGTGTAACGATGACATATTTAAAGTTGTCAATTAAGGGCAAAAACTAGCTTTAAGACAATGGATGTCAACAATCCCGTGAACTTGTTGTTGAAGTAATGTACAAAATCTTAGATTTTTACAGAATGTTGTTTTTTTATAATAAAGTGATCTTTTTATTATTTTTCTTTTAGCAATTTACTGTAATATCAGTTCCCAGTGTCTCTCACCATTCTTTTGATACATCTTTGAAAGTAGTTTTTGAAGATACTCAAAATATTGTCTGTATTCTTTATCTGTGGGCACTATTTGAAAGTTTATGGAACAGATGTAAATGATAAGAAATTAATCAGAATGATAGTTTGAACCTGTCAAAGTTGTGAGTTGCTTTAATATATAATGAAAAGCTTTCTGCATTAAGGTTTTACTTTTGTATGAGCTATCATCTTCAGTTCTCTCACTGATGATTGCACACTTTCACATTTTCTTTATGTGTTCAAAGTGCCTTTATGAACACAGTTTAACTAAATATTTTATAATTGTGATTCCAAAGTAAATACAAAATTATGGGAAAAGTAAGTTTACAAATTATAATTAAAACCATGCTGAGATGATTCCCAAATCAGTGTATGTATTACACTTTATTAGTTCATCATACTTGAAGTTGCTCCGTGAGAAATGTAAATCCCCTGATTAAAGAAAGGAACTGGTTCCAGAACTGCACCAATGCTTAAAATCTCACACCAATGGGGCTCAAATCTAAACGAGTAAATAACATTATACATGAACTGTAGGATCAAATTAAAAGAACTGACAAAAAAAAACAAACACAAAACACATTATCCTGTTACTAATGTTCTTCAAATATGGCTGAGTGTTTGCCAAGCAATTAAAAGCAGAGTGATTTCTTGGCATTGCAATTATAAGTTTAATTACATCAGATTGCTATCAGTGTCATGTTTGCATTTAAAGGATCCACTATATTCAATCTGGTTTTAAAAGTTGAAGGCAGATTTAATGAATTTTACTTCTGTGAAAATTGGGCCACGTCAGTAAAATGATTCATATGCATTTAAATGCAATCTTTATATTCCAATATTCGATGCCAGAATGGAAAAAAAAATATGATAGGAATGCATTTACTGCCATCTAATTACTGGATCATTTATTACATAACTATATAAACCTATTTAATTTATTTTGCAATGATAATATAGTGTATTTCAATATTTCCCTAACAGCATTTAATTCTTAAATAATTATTTTTACTAAAAAACAAATATATATATATAAATATTAATAATAATATTCCCTTTTCAAGGTTATGTTACATTTGGTTATTATTATATTCCTATAACGATAGTGTATCTTAGAGAGACACCAATTTTGAGAACATGTGAATCACAATTTAAGACTCACAAATGTAACTTCTCTTACCCTACAGCAGGGAGCCCTATAAAAACGTTCATACAGTATACTGTATGTGTATGTATAAATCCTACTCCAGAGTCCTGTTCAGATCAGATTTCCAATAATCCTTAGATTGACTATGTCCACCCATTTTGTGAGTGATGTGTGAGGAAACATACAGTAGCTATCAAACATATTCACTGTAGGACTTTTTCACATTTTATTGTGTTACAATCTGGATTCATAATGTATTTATTTTGGCTTTTTTTCCATTGATTGACAAACCAAAACAGGCTCTGGTGCAACTTTAGAAGTCAGATACTGTAATTACTTGAATGGATTGTGTCTGTGTTCAATTAAGGTGTTTTACAGTAGCTCAAGGTAAACACACCTAATGTACAGTATCTCAGGGAGGTCCCACAGTTGATAAGCACAGCCACCAATTAAAACTGCATCATAAAGACAATAGATCTTTAAAGAAAATGAAAATCATCAATATCATCTTTTCTATCTGCACATGTTGTTTGCAGATCTTTATAGAAGAAGAAATGTTTTTTTTTTGTTTTCTTTTACAGGGAAACCAATATTATGTATATAAAAATACTCTATGTTTTTAATGTAGTAAACATGTAATACATGCCCTCCTGACCTGCAAAGGCTTCCTGGTAAAAGGAGGACAAATTAGGTTAGCATTTCATTTTGTCAACTTCCCCATCAGATTTCTGTAGTATCGTATTACATGCTCAGGGATACAAAGACATTAGTAAAATTAGGGATCGAATCACAGTGAAGAAGAATGAACAATATTGATCTCTCCTGCAATCTTTTTGTCCTTGCTATTTCAACTGTGTTTTGAAGGTATTTTATACTGCTTCCTATTTACTGTAGTGTATCCAAATTAACAGAACTATGAATGCTTATTTATTATTTCAGCAGCCTGAACTGAAATATATGTACAGTATGGTATTTATTTTTTTAGAATTAGGAAATAATTTATAAGCATCATTTAGATACTATACATTTTTACATCTACAGTGTTGGCATCACCAAATGCTGGTTTGCTTTCTCATTTATAATTTATAAAAGTATTCAATTGTATACTGTATTGTTAAGTATAGAAGAAAAATGAGTTTATATATTGTATAATACTGTAATAGCTAGTAGCCATATCACCCTGCAGCTCTCAACTGGCTACCCACTGAAGCTAAGCAGGGTTGAGCCTAGTCAGTACCTGGATGAGAGACCTCCTGGGAAGCTATGGTTGCTGCTGGTAGAGGTGTTAGTGGGACCAGCATGGTGCCCATCCTGTGGTATAGTGGTGGGGACACTATATTACAGTGGGTGCTGTCTTTTGGATGAGACATTAAACCAAGGTCCTGAATCTCAGTGGTCATTAAAGATCCTCAGGCATTTCTTGATAAGAGTAGGGAGTTACCCCAGTGTCCGGGCCAAATTTAACCCTCTCGGCCTTTACCATGCTTCCAAATTGTCCCCATGTATGATTGGCTTGCACTTACCTTGCAATAGACTGGCGCACCGTCCAGGGTGTACTGTGCCTTGTGCTTGTTGCTTGCTGGGTAGGTTTCAGCTTCCTACGACACTGTATGATACAGATGCAGCCATTCAAAATCAGCGGTAAAAACCCGCGGTACAGTAACCAACCCGCGGGGCACCGTAGGGCACCGCAGGGCAAGTGATTGGCTGGCCAAAATGACCGACAGGGGCACTCGTGGTGCATTGGTTGGTAGTGCAAAGATTTAATCATTTAATGTTTTTACTGTGCACATTTTAATCCGCTTAGTTTTGAATATTTATATGGATTTTACCACTAAAGGGAAATTTTAGTAGCTGAGCATAAAAAGAAGAGGAGCATAACGCATCTGAAGGTCATACACAATATTAATTTAGGAACATAAACATTACTGTATGTATGTAAACTGTACTGTGTATGGCTGGTCTTGGTAGTTTAAAGAAAAAATACACACCAGTCTTCCATTTCTCCCTAAACATTTTAAGCATGAAAGTTTTATGAAATGGTACCCAAATATGCGATTGCTGTATAGAATGAATTTTAATTTAAAAAAATTATTTAACACGAACATTAAGCTGTTTACATCTTCCGCCTGAGAAAAGTCACCCGTTGCTACCCAACGCAGAAACACAGCCACTAACTAGGAAAGAGAGGACATTAGCTACCCAATATGATAAAGAAATAAATGATTATTTTGTTTATTTCTTTTGCACATTTATTTGAACATTTCCATCGATTGTACAAGCACTTGGAAACTGTCCAATCCCTAGTTCATCAGGCATTTTACCGGTCTGGCGCCGGTCTGTGTCTTCCAGGATATAATGCCAGCGAACTCTTGTTTTTATGTCCACTATAACAGACAATCTCCTTTGCTTTTAACCGAGCGTTTAATAATTTCCTAAAATGAAAATGATTTACTTTATTTCCCTCACGGGATCAATAAAAGTATCTATCATCTGTCTAAACTATGGGACAGAATTCTGGGGTCTCCCCATACCAGAGATTATGGTAGGGCTTCAGAATGGTGATTGGCTGACACCATCTGACACCCCTCTGATTGGAGAAAAAAGACGTGCTGATTTGCTATACATACTGTACCAGGAAGAGGATTTCTTTCTATTCGAAACATGTATTTTAAAAGTTTAATTAAGAAGTAAAAACCTTACAGCGTACACAGATTTCTAAACTGATCAGGATCGTTATCTTTGTCTTATGCATAATAATGTTCACCGCTTTGTCCAGCAAATTAATAATAAACTTTATTTTATAAAGCGTTTTAAATGAATAAGTAATTAGATTGCTCATAAACCTAATCACTTGCTTTTTCTTTTTATTTAGGCTCAGATTTCAACTATAAATCGTATTATTAATAACCATAATAACAACCAACCAACAAAAACAACCATATAAACATAATACCAACCAAAAACATAGATAACAACCACAATACAAAATCAAATATATCAAACCATTTTACTCTCGCAAAGTCCTCCAATTATCATAATCCCGCCCCTTATGCAAAACCAAACCTTCCTCCCATCCCAGTTTATCCTGTTTATCATAAACAAAATCCACCTCAATTTTCAACATAAAGCATTACACAAAATCAATACCTCAACACTCCATACTCAACAACGATAATTCACAAACAGCCAGAACATGTAACTACACATTCCCAAACAGACCTAATTTCCATAACCCTGCCCCTTATGCAAAACCAACATCCCTCCCCTGTTCTCTCTCTCCCCTGGCGGTTGTAATTGTTTTTATTTTCAAATAAATTTGAGCAAAGTCATGTATTTTAAAAATCTTAAGATTTTTATATTTATGTCTTTATTTAATGGTTTCATTAGTGACAAAGGCTAAACTTTCTTGGAAAAATGTCTTTTATGTAAACCATGTTTGCTATTAATTCATTCAGGGCTAAAATATGCTCATTGTCTTCTAGTGAAAGAAGGGTTCCTTTTGCCGTAGTCGGGTTGAAATTAGAAGTTTGCCACGCCCGGACTGTTACACCAACGCATTAGCATGTTAAAGCGATTTCATTGAGGAGCCTAGCCTTTAACTAGTAAGTACTGTACTTACTGGGTTTTTGAGGGGGGGGAGGTGTCTTTCGCTGGAAATCTCGCCTCCTACTTTGAAAATACCCGTGAAACCGGTTCAATTCGTCACAGCCAGCACTCCTGCAGAGAGGGGGGTTGTACTTGCAGTGTATACAGTACATGCGTTATGCTCTTCGTTAATGTCTAAGCCGGAACATATCATTATATCTCATTTTGTATTTCTTAAAAAAAAATCGTTTTCCCAGCCTAACAGTATTGTTTTTAACCTTTAAAGGCGCCATATACAATAAAGTTCATTTTTATTACTATTGTAAATTTGCTGGACAGAGAGGTGAACATTATTACACAGAAGACAAAGATAGCGATTTACGTTGCATTGTGTATCGTGCTGCTTTAATACAGTTTTAAATAATTAAAAGTCTAAACAGTATCAGCTTTATTTATGGGTTTTAAATAAAGGTGATTTAAACGCGATTTAAATCAATATAAATGTTTATATTGTAACGCATAGGTGACTATTCGTTGTTATTAAAATGACTTAAATTCGATCATGTTGTGATATTTAGAAATATACATTTGTTTGGTGCGAGTGAAGTTTTATTTAATCTCTGAGCCATACTGATTCTTCTGGAAGCCAGTTTCCGCCAGGGAGTAAAAAAAAAAAACACACTATGGTATTCTCTCCAATGCATTTCATGATGTACTTTTCACTGATGAAACAACAGTGGCTCTGGAACAGTTTTCAACCATGTCGTTTTATAAAAAGGGGAGATATGTACACGTTACTGAAGCTAAAAGTTTAGCCTTTGTCACTAATGTAACCACTAAATAAAGACATATAGAAATCCCTACGTTACAGACTGTATATGGCTGCTATTGGTAGTTTAAAGAAAAAATACACACCAGTATTCCACTTTCTCCCTAAACATTTTAAGCATTAGAGTCTTAAATGTGGTTATTTCGGAAACGTTTGTACGTGCTCCTTCTGACCATGTTACTGTTTACTGTCACTGACCATATTAAGTTTAAGTGCCTGTGGGCACTTTTCCTGTCCATGGGGGGTGGACCGTCTTTCATTAGAAGGTTAGTCTGTTCTACTCTGAGAATGTAGAGGGGGTGGAAAGTGCCTGCGGTCATTTAATTAGTATTAAAATTCGCACTGATTCCCTTGCGAAGATACGGACATAGGAATATTCGTGCGTGGTCAAAAAATGGCATAAAAAAGTGAAGGCTGTGAAAACATTCACAATGTACTTTATACACAAAGCAAATATACCTCCCCCCCCTCTCTCAATTCAATTCAAGCTGCTTTATTAGCATGACAGATGGGTACAATCAGTGTTGGGTATTTACTTTGCTTTGAGATGACACTTTTAAAGGTGATATATAAAATCAAGGCTTTAACTTGCTTTAACTCCGCAAGTCTGAGTTCTTGTGTCTGTCCTATCCGAACCCGAAAGTATTACAATATGTATCTTTATAGCAGGTGGTGTACAGCTTTTTAGTATAGATTACACTTTTCTAAAATGTATTTAAAAAATAAAAACGATTACAATCTAATCTTTCCACGTTTGATCCCAAAATAAATCTAAACGGGGAGAAAGCTATGCTGAAAGTTTATTAAGATACTTAGAAGATAAAGATATCAATTTATGTTGCATTTGTCTGATTGTGAATCAAAAAACACATATATTTAAACCCGCATTTGCGATTAAAATCAAAACGTTATTTAAATCAATATAAATGTTTATATTGTAACGCCTAGGTGACTATTCATTGTTATTAAAATGACTTAAATTCGATCATGTTGTGATATTTAGAAATATAAATTTGTTTGGTGCGAGTGAGGTTTTATTTAATCTCTGACTCAGTGATGGCCTGGCATGGTGAGGTGCGCTGGCAGCTATATGGTGTTACGCAGTGGTGGCCTGACACGGTGAGGTGCCCTGGCAGCTGTATGATGCAGTGGTGGCCTGGCACGGTGAGGTGCGCTTGCAGCAAGCGCACCTCACCGTGCCAGGCCACCACTGCATCATACAGCTGCCAGGGCACCTCACCGTGTCAGGCCACCACTGCATCATACAGCTGCCAGGGCACCTCACCGTGTCAGGCCACCACTGCGTCACACATATTTCAGCGCCATATATTTCATGGATATTATGGAATATAATGGATGGATATCTTAGTTATCTTTCTAGTTCACAGGTTTGCATGCATAATTTAATTTTGAAAGCCACTGAGACATCGGATACTACTGTTGTATTTATGAAAAAGAAACAAAACAAAAAACATACTAACAACTGTGACATCCTACTCCTTAGTTAATACATTTTATTATTCATAAACAGTTAACATTGTTAGCAAAATATTTTGAATTATATTTAACCCTATTTTTTCTTTAGTTTTGTATTTAACTTATTATATGATAGTCAGACTTAATGTATATTTGAACAATGAAAATATATTTTTACAAGATTTTACATTAAGCACTTAAAATTAATATGGTTAATAATAGTAAACTGTAACATGCTGTAACAAGATCGGTTAAACTGCGAAGAAAATGCTTTCAGAGAAAATGTTTCAGGTGTGAAGAACATAGATTTCCAATGCAATTTCAACCAAACCTGTTCCCAGACACCCTGCCCCCACCACCATTAGAATATACACAAACATTTTAGCGTTTCATTTTGAGCAGAAGACCCTCACACCTGAAAAATGCTGGCTGTGACGAATTAAACCGGTTTTACAGGTTTCAATCACAGATCATGTGACATGGGAGTCAGTAAACTAACACACAGCGCCACCGGATTTGATAACACTATAAAAACGCTATAAAATAATGTGACTTGGCACAGAACAAGTTTACAGCACAGTACAAAAATTAATGCTGACCATGACTTTAGAAGCATAAATTGCCTTACACTCAATTTAAACACAAGCTGTCTTTAGCCCTCTAAGCTGGTTCATACAGAAATGTAGAGATCCAGGCTCAGAACACACAGCTTCATTAGCGAATACATATGCAGGACAACTAGAGAAGACGTTTTACAGAGGATGGATTTTTAGAAACATCCCATCAGTGACATCACTGAAGTCAACTCCTAGGTACTGTAACTGTCGTGTGGGTAGTTTCACAAGAATCAGACAAAGGCTTAAGCATCGCTTGTTCTAGATAAAACTGCAAAAAAAAACAACAACCAATAATGTACTTCTTTGCGGCTCTGTTTGCCCAAATCATATATTCACAACGTGAAATCTAGAAAATAATATTATGTAACCAAAATCCGCAATATGGAAACAGAACCTGTGTAATTGTTGATAGATGATGTACTCGTAACATTTTTTTCAAGACAAACTACAACATTTAAAAAATGACTTGTATGTACTTGATATCTCTAATCAATCCACGGGTTCCAGCACAAAACGAAACTAAAACGCATACCGTTTCGCGCTTCTTATTAGTTGCTCAAAAGTAATTTGACCGTATGAAATGCATAATATAAACCTAGAAACATATACGTGAGCAGTACTTAAGTACTGTAGTATCGGTGTTAAGACATACCTCTCAAATACTGTAAATCAAGTTAAAAATATCTCAAGACCGATTCTGGTCATAATGAAACCATGTTTCGTGTATGTTTTCTTTTTCATCTTGAAATAACTCATTTCTAAATACCTTTTTCACTGTTAACATTTTGCAGCAACTCTGCCACAAAATATACACTCTGACAGTTCATCCTGCTACCAACATTAAATAAAACAAAATTTAAGGTTTCTATATTTATGTCTTTATTTAGCGGTTTCATTAGTGACAAAGGCTAAACTTTCTTGGAAAAATGTATTTTATGTGTTGCAGAAAAAACTGACTTGCTTTAACAAAATATGTTTACAAATCCTTTCACCTGGCATTTTCGTAGTTAGAAATTATGGAACGCTCTGTTAAAAGCAAGGGAGTTTTTATGTCCGTTGCAGTTCTTTTGCAACATGAATATAATTATATCGTTATTAATTTCTTGAGATACGCGATTCCATATTATATTCCCTTTTAATCAAATTCTAAAAGTATGCTTGTTGACTCCGGTATCACGTTAGTTAAAGACTTCGAAGCTTACAATGTTTAGGGAGAAATGGAATACTGGTGTGTATTTTTTTCTTTAAAGTGCCGATTCCTGGAACACCCCTCTGAAGTGGTTCCATAAAATCTGGTATACGGAAAAGAAAGCATTGATAAATACAAGTGTCTTTTAATACACTCTTTGCTGTGCTCTTGAGGATCCTTGTGATATTTTAAGCTCTAGTTGAATGATAGGTGTCGCATTTTAAATCATTTTCGTAGTTAGAAATTATGAAACGCCCTGTTAAAAGCAAGGAAGTTTTTATGCCCGTTGAAGTAAAACAAAATGCCTGACAAAGTATGGCTTGGACAGATTCCAAGTGCTTGTACAAATGTGTTAAAGACATTATACTTTGAGTATACAGCTTGTCCAAAGTCATCCATTATTAATACTATGAGTAATATCTTCAGTAAAGGCTTTGATGCATAAATATTTCTGATAAAGGTAGGTTGTGTACTTTTGTCCAACTGAGCAATCTTGCTTTCATAAAATATACCAACATTTTAATGACTGATGATTAACATGCTGTAATACACAGTTCAAAATTAAAGGCTCAAATGCTGTAAATGAGAGGTTAAGCTCCCCCTGGCGGTTTTACAAGGCGACGCCAGATAGTTTCCGGCAGAGCATCAAATGTTACGTGACACCACGTGATACCACGTGATACCGCGACACGCCCACCGGGGTATGCCGCGAAATACCTCACCCATTTTGAATGGCTGCATCTGTATAAAGAGGTTTGGAAATTACATAACTGTTACAGCTATAGGTGACTAGGAAGTGTCTCCAAAGGTTTAGATTAGCAGTGTAAACATTTCTAGCTTCAAAGCAGAGGGATGTTTGCTGAGATGTGGTGTTCCCCTGATCCACATACCATACTGTATAAGATCACATTTAGAAAAAAAAAGAGAATGAAAAGGATAAGGAGAGAAAGAAGGTGAGACTACAAGAGAGGAGCCTGAAGGAGTTGGGACTTGAAGATTGCAGCAGGCAAGAGCCCCTACTTCATGATCAGCCAAAGAAATCCTGATTAGAACCAAATATTTGAACCTTGGTAGAGAGCTTGCTATTCTGTGTTTTTAGGGAACTTTCCTGGGAAAAACATACCTTAACTAGAGATGCCATTCCTGCTTGTGGGTGCATTGTAGGACAGGGAGATAGGCTCCAATTTATTTTGTGGCATATGGGTTTGCAAAGAGAGAGATTTAACTCAAGTTGTATTGCATTTATTAAGAAGGCAGCTTATCTCTTATTGTGGCCTCCACAGGCATTTTTAAAGAGTTCAATACTTACTATTATAATAGTGCAATACTTACTTATTACTCTTTTCACCAAAGCTGTGCTAGAGAATAAAGAATTCACATGCCTCTAATTATACCAACCATTTTGGCATATTCTATAGACATCACTTACTGTACAAGTTAGGGGTTATGACTATTTTACTTATTGATTTTATCGCTAGGTAAATCCTAATCTTCAACATTTTTGTAACCCCCCCCCCCATTTGTAACAAAGTTAAATTTTAGTCAACTTTTTGACCATGCATAGCCTGTCTTCTTTTATTCACCAAATGAAAGATATATTGTTTTTTCACATACAGTACATAATACCAAAAACAAAACACCAAATGTGAACTGTCATCGTCCAGTTTTATACCCAGAAACCACAAAGGCCTTTTAACACAGTGGAAGTCACTACTTAATTACTTCACAATCGGCAAAGATCTGCTAAATATGATCTATATCTGCATGCTGGGTTTGGTCATATAGCCAGAACCACAAACCTAATGGAATTTCTACTTGGTTTTTGGGTGAATATACAGAAGATATTGACGAAACTATCCAAAAGCACAAGGTGAATATTAGATGAATCTACATGTACAGTTATGTACTAGGAACAAGTAAAGGTTAAATAGTTTTTTATTTATAATGTGCTACTTTTAAGTGTGCTACTCAGTAAATTTTTATTCATCATTCTTCATTCATATCTTTTTGAACACTCCTGGTTCATTTGGTTTCACTTTCTCTGCAAGCAATTACATCTGTAATTTAAATTATTTGTTGTTTATACTGTATATACTGTAATATTTATCTAGGTATTATACATAACATTTCTTTGCAGAATAATGACAAAAGTAACTTCTTATCAAATAATCCCATTATTAAGAAACACTTGTAATTTTTTAGCTAAATACATCGCCTGCCACACAAGTAAAGCTTTAACAAATTGCCCCATGAAGATAATAAGTACTCTTCCTCTAAAACTAAAATATAATGATTATATGTATACTATGTTGACATTTTTATATATCACATTATGTTAAATATTAAATTAATTCTATAAAATTAAATATTAGTGATGAATGCAGTTATAATATGGATGAAACTCCATAGTATAAAGCTACTAAACATGAATCCTGCCATTGGGGGGAATAAAGAAATCCAGTTTTACCAGTCAGTTGACCAGCAGACCCACAATTTCCAGGAAGCTCAGAGAGAGTAAGGGAAATTTTAGATGCACTTATAATAGAGTTTTGTATATAAGAGAATCGAACCTAGGTCTCCTGTGTGGCATGAATTCTAATACTGAACAGTGTGTAACTTTGATTGGACAACTGAATGTGTGAAAGACTTGGGGCATTCCGGAATATAATTTCATAAATATTTAATATGAGAAGACATTGCAATGTATTCACTCTGTTTTAAATTATCAGTTTATATACAGTGATGTTAGAATTAAGTCTCTGGAACTTTGTAAACAATTGTGAGTTACCTCTCTGCTACAAGTTGTTTCACCTGCTTGTGTCCTTTGTCACCAAATTTAGAACTTTAAAACGGAATTTCTGTGTTATCTTATTTCTCATGGTCTTTTTAAATCAATTTTGTAAACTCTTCTCTTCCTCTACCTTTCAGCATCCTATTTCCAGGGTTGCCGGGATGTTCACCGGGATGAGACGCATCATTAGGTCATGTGCCTTGAATTGACCAGCTCCCAGGAACCCCCAACTGGACCGCCACGCTGGAGTTCCCTCCTGGCCATTGTTGGTCAGACCCCTGTGCTCAGTGAAGACTTGTGGGTGTAGCACGGCTATGGATCTTGGTGGCTCATCTTTGTCCAGAGTGTTGGTCTTTTGGTCTGCCATCATGCACCTCAGGGAAATTGGTGGCATGTTCCCCAGACCATGTGACCTCTATCCTCAGAAGCCCAACAGTAGGAATCCACTCCAATGTCAAATGAGCAACATTCAGGTCTCCCTGATTTTGGTCATTCTTAGGTGAACAGTTTCATTGTAGGCTGGCTGTCAGCCATGCCAGCCTTTGTCTTTCTTTTTTGCCTCTAATGCAGAGAACTGGCTTTACCGCAGTCTGTTGCATTGTAGTAATTTTCCTTCTTCTGATTGGCCTTCTAAGCTTCACCAGCCTGTAATCAATTATTAATTTGCACTCATTTATCTTTTTACTTTCCCTCCATACCGGATGGCTCGATCCCCAACAAATGGGTTTCTTTAGGCATTTCTGCCACTCTCCAAACCCGTGTGCTTCGGTTCATTCCTGAGCAACTCCTGAGTGCTTTAAGGATTCTTTGCACTTCCTGTCAGGCTTATAGATTAGTGCAGTCCTGTCATGTTGTGGTGCTTACTGCGATATACAGTGCCGCCTTGTGCATTCTGGTTGGCTGTACCTGTATATACTATTAGCGACAGTATTCAAAACTGTTTGACTTTCTTCTTCAATGCATTCTTTGTAACTATGGATAGGAGATAAGAAAAGATCACTTTTTTACATATACAATTTCTTGTATTAGGAATTTGTCTTTTCACATACCCCAACTTGCTCTCCAAGAGACACATAGATACGGAGAGAAGCTTGGGGTCAGAGCACAGGGTCAGCCCTGTATACGGCGCCACTGGAGCTGAAGGGGTTAAGGGCCTTGTTCAGGTGCCCAACGGAGTAGGATTTCTCTGTCGGCTGCAGGATACGAGCCGGCAACCTTCCAGCCACAGGCGAAGATCCTTAGCTACTCCACCGCCCTGTAACTACCGTATGAAGTCTAGCAAAGATGTCTTTCTAAATAAAATAGTCTCTTCTCTCTTTGCAAATGGAAATGTTATTAATTTCCCAGAAATATAAAATCCTCATTCTTTTCAAAACTATGTATCAAGATTAGGCCTAATAAATAGTCCACAATTTTACACAACTAGATAAAAGGGTAGTTCAATTACATTTTTGACTGGGAAAGAAAAAAAAGTTTGGCAACAATCAGAGACGTTTCTGTTTTAAAAAAACAATTGTTCTTTTTCATGAATCTGTACATCAATGATCATTTTACTGGTAAAGGTCAAAACAAAATACAGTAGCATTTTAAATAAAATATGATATTGATGTGATATCCACTGATATTCATGAATGCATCTAATTTGTATTTTCATTTATCATAAATAAAAGCATGCTGGAAGGCACTGTTCTAAAATAATTTCTTAAAAAACAATATCCAGTACCAGGAAAAGCACAATTGTTTTGCTTCTTAACATGAAGAATCACATTTACATTGTATAATAAACTAAACTTTTGAATTGAAATAATTTCTCGACGAGTACTGGTGCACCATGGAGAACCCCTTCAACAAATATCAATGTATTTAAAGATTGGGTTCACATGGGATTTAAAATGCATTTATAATCTGGCAATTATTAATAGGAAACCATTAGTGCTGTACATGTTGTTAAAAATGTATGTGCTTATTAACCTGATGATTGACAGAAATTTCGGAAATGTGATGAGGTTTTAAAGATTTATGATATGGCAATTAATAGCTACAGGCTTCTAAAGTAATATAGGTCAAGCATGTGGGTATCTGTCTAATTCTGGTACTGTACATGTATTTATCAAAATAAAACAATAAACAGTAAAAGCAAAAGCAGCAAAAACCGGTGTTTAAAAGTTTATCTAAAGCTTGATTTATGGAAGAAATATTTAAAGTCTATATTATTGTCTACCTTTAAATACTGCAAGTGATTAAAATAGAAATATAAAGTCTTCCTCATACACAAAATACAAAAAACTCTGGAATAGAATTTCCCATCTTAAAAAATGCAAATGTTTTAATTCACGTTCTCTCGTCATATTTGTTTTTGATTAATATAAAGGAATGTGTTGGCTTGTTCAGATTAAACCCATGTGTCATTTGTAAGAGATGAAAAAAGGAAATCAAAAACTGATGGAAATAATATCTAATTCATGCTACAAAATGAAATCATAAAGGCAAAGCACAGGCAAGTTTAAAAAAATCAGATTTTGTATTCCCTGAAGGTAAAGTTTTATGAAAATTTAATTTATACAGCAATGTAGATTTAATGTGTGAATGTATTCCCAAGCTTTCATATTTTCCTAGATTCACTCTTGTCAATGCCTCGTTAGGACATATGAAGGAATTCTGATAAAATATGGAGCGGTTGCTGTGGTGCCCAAGTTTGATCTTTTTGATTGCTTATGCTAATTGTTAGAGTATTGTAATGAGGGATGTCAGGTTGAATAAATATCTTCTTCTAAAGCTTGTGTACACTTAAACATTGGCAAGTGTAACATGTTATAATAAAAAGTGATTTTGACGTAGGAAGATTATGCATCTAGATCATGTTGCAACTTTCACTGGACAGCACCTCAACATTTGGATGCCAGCTTGTCTTTTCTTTTTATTGTATCACTCCAGTTTTGGAAACAAAAATATTTGCTATTCTTCAATATATACTGTACAGGACCTACAATGTAATAAAGACCATCATATCATTATGTCTTGAAAAACTAACAAATTATCATTTAAAATTAAAAATGAGAAATGCTTGGAAGTGTTATATGATCTAAGAAACCAAATGCATCTAAAGAACATGATACATGTTGGTAATAAGTAGTGCCATTAGTATGCACTCCTTTAGAAAAGCGAGAAACCCCTACTGCTGGATAATTTATGTTGAATGATAATAATCAAATATACTGTATTATTATTTTTACTCTGATATACTTACTTTATTTCACTGAAATGGAAAGATCAATTTCTTTGGGGAACAAGTTTGATTATTAAATATTAACCCCTTAATGTAACTTATTCATACAGTTATACACCACTAACGTACATAAAACAAAACATAATAGCATCTAAATCCAGATAGTGAAAGTCGAAGAAAACTACAAATGAAATGAACAAATTACAAATTACTTTCTAGTGATATTGATTTCTGTATGTAAGCTGCCAACATGAGAAATATAGTTGAACTGTTCTTGTCTGTAGCTGTTAATCAGTTCAAAACAAAAATGAAAAAACAACTATGAACAAGGTTCCGAAAACCCTGAAGTTAAAATGTGTTGTATGTAAAAGATATTACAGTATGAAGCATATTAGTTCATACTGTATCACCACATTCAACATAAAATTACCATATTGATTTTGTATTTTTTTTATTCACTCCAAAGAAAACTTTTTTTTATGATTCATTTAGGTATTCTGGTTTTGCCTCCTCTACTTCTTCATGATCTTACAAATATTGTTCAGCATTGATGTACAGTAATTGATTACATTAGATGCTACCTGATGTGTTTGGTGTATGATAATTGGAGTACAAACAGCTACAACAGTAATAGTGTTTGGTTTTCCTTCTTTAGTGAATTCAGCAAACATACATATGCATGCATATAGTGAATGAAAAACATATATCTACTGCACTGCACTAAGCGTAATATTTCTGAGTCTAAAAATTAATTGTTACTATATGCATAAGTTCCTGTTTCTTAAGAGATTCTATTCAGATTACAGAAAGCAGTACTTGCTTTCATAAAATAGCATTTGCAATTTAAATAGACATTGAACTTTTTCCACTATAATTTTGACTGAATGAATTCAACCTGAACATATCAAATCAGAAATAATGGCCTACTTTTCCTGTTTACAACTTATAGGATGTGAAATTCAGAAACTAGACAAAGCAATAGTGACATCCATAGGACTATTAGAGTAGCACAGCCAAGTAAAGTATTCTGTTTAAACAACAACCCTGTATCATGCAGCTTCTCAACCATGGTTACTGTGAAATGTACAGTATAATAGAACTAACAGTTGTCTTAATATAAACATTATTTTTCAGATCCTAAACTGTCAAAGATGTTTTGTAAATATCTGACAATCTGCACTTTTTAGAAACTGAAAATATTTACAAGGTCAAACAGAGATCAAACTGT
This sequence comes from Lepisosteus oculatus, assembly GCF_040954835.1. Classification (NCBI taxonomy): domain Eukaryota; kingdom Metazoa; phylum Chordata; class Actinopteri; order Semionotiformes; family Lepisosteidae; genus Lepisosteus; species Lepisosteus oculatus. The sequence continues at coordinate 12,791,760 of NC_090704.1, read as the reverse complement.
AATCACAAGAACCAAGGAAAGGAAGCACTGTTCTGTCATTTAGAGTAATTATATTACATTGTTGTAGTTTCTGCATTTCATCTCACAATATACTGCTAAAAACTTTGAAGTTTATAGTTTCTTATAAGTAAATATAGATATTGCATACCCAGGAGGAATGTTTATGGGTTAATAAAATTATTTCATTTTGATAGAATTCAACATAACCATGCACATAATATGGTGCATGTTCTTTTGTTCTGTTTTCTTTTCTCTTTCTTTCAGCTCATCCAATAATCCTTCCTCTACTTAATGAGTTAATGCTCTCAGAAAAAGAGATTTTGTTCTTCATTAAATTCAATACAAGATAGCTCCCAAGTGCCTTATCCAACAGAGGGGACAGTGCAGAGCACAGATTGGGACCTGTAATATAGACAGTATTAATTTGAATATCATTAGCCAGTCATGACTGGTATTGCTCCAGATATAGACTGGCCTGAGAATACCAGGGTAAGTTCAAATTTCCAAACAGCAACCTCTATAGCTTGCCAGGTTTCTGTGAGTATGCTTTGTTCTCAGTGACATGTGCAACTGACATTCTAACTATGCTTTAGATGCTGTGGGCTTGCATTATGAATAAGATGCATGACTAGACCGTGTATGTACAGTCTTCATTTCTCCTGCAAGTAGGAAGATTGCTGTTGGGAGACAGTCTGACAATTCAAAATCAGGGGATAAAAACAGGGAGTAAGTGATAACACAAAGTGCATTATATTAGCTCACAAAATGGTATGCATAAAATATACATACTGTAAAGCATTTCACTCCCAAGTATCTCTTTTCTTAAGCCATGTGTATAAATATATAATAAACCAGTCCAGATATACAAAATGCCATAGATACGACAGGTGATAGTAGAGAAGCTTAGTCACATACAGGAGAAAATAATTGTAATAAAACTCTTTTGAATTCTTTGTGTTTTTTAGAGGGGATACTCAGAATGCAGGTAAATTGGTTAAATTTAAACATGCATCACACCTTTTTCATTAACGTAAAGTAAAAATATTTTGAAGCCAAGATTTGGAGCTAAACAACCTGACTTACCATTATCATTGCTGAGACATTAAAACATGGATAAGTCGTCTTTGGCCTTTAGGGACTTTGACAATCTTGATGTGACTGACACTTGACTTCACATTATAAGTACTCTGAAAAGTCTTGTCAATCCTGTGTTGCAGTGCCAGTTGAACAGATTGGAAATCACTTAATACGAACGGGGTTGAATCCCTTTTGACCTTAAGGGAAGGCTCTTTATTTAGGATTGAATAGAGAACTGATTTATCTCAAGTACCTTAATGAACTATGTTAATTTCAGTATTAACCAGAAATTACATTTTATCCAGAAGAAGGTTTGTTTCCTATCATGAAAAAACACACTTATGCTTAGCAAGAATTCTAATTGCTTACTAATACACTGTAGAAGAAACTACTGCAAATGATATAAATTATATAATTCAATAAAAGTTATATAAATTAAATAAATATATATATTTTAATTTCTTAAACTACATTTCATCTGAATAAAATACAAATTGAAAATATTTTGAACTATTGTTATTGGTGTGAATGAAGTCTGTTTTGTCATATGTTTTCTAGAAAAATCAATAGCCCTTTCATTTTCCCATTTTTAAAGTATCCTTCTGTTGTTTCTGCTGTTAAATTAAGGTTATTTACTGAACTCTTCAGATACTGATAATTAAATTTCACATGAAGCTCAGATACCCAGAGTCTCTCAAGTCATTTATTGTTGTCAAAATCCATTTTAAAATTGATACTGGCGACGACTAAAAATACTGCATTACTTGATGCATATAGATTATCTTCCATGTAGGCTAGCTTGTCTAGTGATATCAATATCTAGAAATTGCATAAAAACTGTTTAAATAAATTGTTAGCATTTAATGTCCATTTGTGACTGGTTTCCTAGTTGAATTGTAACAATAAACATCAAATAGAATGACTTACAGATTAAAAGTAATATGGCCAAAAAATGAAAGTTTTATTTATTCATACCCCTGTAGTTATACAGTACATGTAGTTACTGAACTGCCATCTTGAGTTATATTTAAAAACAGTCAATTGGACTGAGGTCTGGATATTGAGATGGCCAGTTGAGAACATTTTGTTTTCTGTGCAGTTCATGATTCCTTTGTCAATTTGGATGTATAATTTATATAATTGGCATGCTGGAATGTCCATTTTTATCCAATTTTAAGCTTCTTGAATGAAACAATCAAGAGTCTGGTAAAATGCTTGAATTAATGATTTTTCCATCATAACCAGGTGTCTGGGGTTTGTAGATAGAAAATAACAGCAACAAATAAAAGACTCACAACATTTCATAGTGAGTAAGTTTTCTCTCAACATGAACTTTGAATTTTTTACATCAAATATAACGCTGATGATGAAGCATGACCTAAATTTTCCATTTTCATTTCATCTGACCATAAGCCATTGTTTCAAATGTCACTCAAGTGATGTTTTGTAAGATTGAGTCGCCTCTTTTTGTGGTTTGACATCAGCAGAAATGTCTTCTTCACAACTATTGTATGAGTACATCATTTACATTCACTTTATATCTTGGAATAATTTTATATTCAGTAGTTTGGTCAAATTCTAATTTCAACGAGACAACACAACACAAGAACATCTTCATAATGTCATAACTACACACACAAACTCCAGACTAGTACCAAGTATGCAACTCTTATATAATGCCTACAAAGGCCAAAAAAAGAGAAAGATAAATGGATAGTGTACTTAATATCATTGCAAATATTAATAGGGGGTTTACGAAAATGGTGAATAACACAAAATAACTGAGCGGATTAATAAATAAATGGAATAAATAATCATAACCCCCAACGTGAAAATGAATTTTTCTAGATTATACCTGAGCGATTGGAATAATTAGAGGCAAATGAGTTCTTTGTTCTCTGACACACTTAGTTAAACAAATATTTATTAACAATGACACACTAAATAACACAGAAAATAATCATGCAACATACAAGTTACACTATTTACAAATGTACACACAAGACGACCATGAGGCCAAAGTTCTAACCACACAGAAAAAAACCCAGTCTGCTAAGTATTCAACTCTTACAGTATATAACACCTACAAAGGCCAAAAGAAAAGAAAGCTGTTCTCCAAACAAAATACAACCTACAGTTAAATCTCTCGTTCTGTAAACCCAGATGCTTCAAAATTAGTTCAACTTATCTCACTACTCTAAAAATGCAACCATTTTCCAGTAGAGCCATTTTTAACCAAGTAAATATTCACACAAGAAATCAGAGATCCTATCAACAATGAAATAGCAAGCTCTCTTAACAAGGTTCAAAAACTTCCAATCTGGGGTTTCCAGATGATCTGGACAAGGAGCTCTCACTTTTTGCCTTTCCTCTCCTGTTCTTTCCTGTCTTCCTGGACTGTCGACTGATAGTTAATCATTTATCCAGAACTTAATTAACTAAAGTGAACCAAGGTAAACTTTACGATTGCTTTTATCAATGAATCTCACACCCCTAAATCTCACAAACATCTCCTTGCTCTGAAGCTGGAAATGTTGACATTAGCCAGGTGTTACCAATCGTATATAGACCCATAAAGACATTTCATAACAACATATTAGTATTTGGTATTATTTGCCTGACTTATAAAATGAGTCTTGGTTGTAATATCAAAACTCCCTGGAAGGATTAAAATAACCAGACTTCTTCAGTGATGGAGCTATTGATCTACAGTATAAACTTTGTTGGATCAAGTGGGTGAAGATATGTCCATTTTCAGGGAAACACAAATTGCAGAATTTGCACTATGGCTTGGAGTGAATGGAATGAACCGCATGATGCAGGTGATGGAACACAAGTCAGCAGACAGGTACAAACTCTATATGTACAAATACTAAATCTGTTAAGATTTCTGTGGAGGGTTGTAGAAGATGCCTTGGTGACCTGGCAAAAATAAACTGCACTGACACAGAAGTGGAATAATAACCAGAAGTGAGTTTGTTCTGCCCGGTTGGGAGCGGCTCAAGTTCCAGAATTGCCACTGACAATCGGACATTCCCACGAGGTCTCATTCCCAATCTGAACCCTTGCAAATGCAGTCTGGACACATTTAAGGGCAACTGTTCTTTTTTCAATTGGGCGGCCAATAATTCAATTATCTACTTCAGGAGAAGACTATTTAAAGTTTTCTCCTTGCTCACATCAGTGCTCTCAAATTTGGTGTGCTAACTTACAGTGAACTGTGCCTCAAACCTTTTGTCCCAGAGGCCTGAATGAGCAAGTTTTTTTTTTCCTGCTGCATTTTTCCTGCTCACAGAATTTTTCCCCCTTTGTCAAGCCTTTCCACCCATAGCCCTGAAGGCACAGGGATTTTTCTCCTGTTGCATTTTTTCTACACACTTTTTTTATTTTAGTTTAATTCCTGTACAGTAGTTACCTATCGGCATCAACTCACCAGCCCTCCCTACTGCCTTAATTTTCGGCTGAGAGTACTATTCTCACGGCTAACCAAACAGTTTTTAACTCTTCCTGCTCACTGCTTGTTAACAGCTTATCCCTTCTTTAATTATTCTCACCTGCCTTCATAAATTTACCTATTAACCTGAGCCCATTTCTCTTATTCCCTTGAACTAAACCTCCCTCCATCCAAAGATCCCAGGGGCTGCTCCAAGGCTGCGCTATGAGCTTGCTTGCTATTCACTACAGCCCTGATTCTCCGCAGCATAGCACAGTTACCACAACCATGGCTACCATCGGCTGCTATGGTACACTGCAATGATAACCATAAACCTATTACTCATTAAGTCCACTTTATGTGACGTAATGTGACTGTATGTGAGGTGGTGTGAGCTCTTTTAAGTAGGCAGAGACTCAAAAAAAAGCACACCAAGGCTGGAATATGGTGTAAAACATCCAGAACCAGAAAAACCTTAAACTCTTTTTTGATCTCCAATATGATTTTTTCAGATCACTCTCTAATTATGGCCAGGTTGCTAAACCACTTACTGTACCAGCTTCCACAATAAACATAAAACACATGTAACAGAACACCTGATTTAATCACTCAGTCAGTCATCCTCTTGCTCTTTAGATCAATCATTCTCTTTTACTCTTTCTGGAGGTGTGGCAGGTACAGAGCAGATAAAGAGCTCTCCCCCATGAAACTGTAACTTCCTATTTATACATCTAATGCTCAGTCATGATTGGACAGGAATGATCAGTTACTGAGACATAGCAGGTCATCCCCATAGGCTTCTGGGTGTAGTAGTGGAATCTTCATCTCTAATATTGCTTGCATTGTGTTGCAATGCCTCACCACATACAAAATAATTTTAAAATAAACCCCCTTTATCTCACTTTTTAAACATCAACCCAGTCATTATAATATGGAATGTTGACTCAGTTTAATGATAAATAGAGCTTTCCTATCTGAACAACCCCACAGACATGTTTTATTACACACCTGAAGACCCTGGAAGCCAATCTGCATTATCAATAAATTACACACACTATCAATGTAAATAGTAAACATAGAATTACATACTGCAATACTGTCCTTGCCTCAATGGATAACTAGTTCAAGGGTAGAGGCCACTTTGCCCACTCCTACCAATGGAAGAATTAACAAATAACAAAACAATGTACTATATAAAAGGAATATAATGATATTTTTCTTCCTAAACATCTTAACCGACACTGAGAAAGTAAAAGCTTCGAGAAATCTATGCAGATGGTTTTACTATCATATTGCATCACTTAACTTTCCATCTAAAGAAATCTTTTCCAAAAAAACAGAGGCAAAATACATTCACAAGTGATAACTAACAGCATATCAGTATAATAAATGTGGAGATTTGTTCATTTTATGTTTATTTTTTATCCAGATGTTATAATCAATTACTGTGACAAAAATGCATTAGAATATGGATTGCACAACATGAAATACAAAAAATTGTAACTGAATTTCTTCTCTATATACCTTAAGGAATTCATACCAGGGAAGCTCAGAGATTAATACAGTTGCAAATCCTAGAAATCATTTATATATAATTTATGCATATTGATGCTTTCCAAATAACTTTTTAGCAATCAAAATTTGAGTTCTGTTATAAATCTTTAGTTATAAATTCTAGCCTGGTACATTCAGCCTTGACTCTAGTGAGATACATTAGTGTTTCTTTCTTTTTTTTGTTGAGAGTGTATTAACCCTAAAATAACAAAAAAACATTTTTATTCTGTAACACACATCTTTAGGCTAATAGCATTAACCGTTTAATGCTAAATCAACAGAAGCATTGCAACTCAATTAATTCAACTGCCCCGGTTGTGCTTTTAGTTATTGACTTTATTTTCAATCATGTTAATAATTGTCTTATCACTTATCTCTTCATTTAACATTTTTTGAATATTTTGCCACCATCATGTGCTTATGCAATTCAGTAAATATCATTCCTATTTATAACTCTCTGTAGAATATGAAACATAGTAAAAAAATAATTTTATTAGTTAGAATTTTAAATAATGCAAATTCAACACTCCACAGCAACATAATGAGGAAATTATGAAATGATTCCATCAATCTCATGCTCAGCGTATTATCATCAACCAGTCACTTATAAAAAAAACTTGTTTACTTTTCTTTAGTTTTGAGTTGTCTGTTAAGTCTAAGGGTTCAGTTTAACACATTGAGGTTTGTCCTTAGTGAATGGAAAACAAGTTAAACACTATACTGTATTTTGCTGTTCCTTAGTACTTCAGTTAAGATTATTAGAAACAGTATAACTATACTGTGTATACAGTATGTGTTGTTTAGCAGTCACAAGGTGCAAAGTTATTCAAAAGGAATACACTATAAACATGAGTGAAGCTACTAATCTGGTTTGTTTCAAATACAAAAAAGAAACATTTCAGCAATTTCTGCTTCAACAGTTATAAGGATCAAAGTGTACCATCTTTTCAGTGTCATTTTTACATTTTGTGACTAGATTTTCTAAACATACTGTATAGTATGTCCTGATATCCTGGAAACAAATGTGTTGATACTCATCTGAAAAACCTAAGGCATGCAACACTGTCAGTCAGAGTTATTTAACATCATGTCAGTCTGTGATCTTTCAGGTTTCAAGACCTTTGCTTATTGGCAAAGCCAATGAATTTATTGTGATAACCTACTAATATTTACTGTATATTATTTCACACCACTGTTAGCTTCTTTAACATTGAGCCAAACAATGTCTCTGTATCTTTGATCTAAATATTATACCACATTCTAAGCTCTGAAATACAATTTTTAATGATATTACAGTACATTTCCAGGTAGTTTGTGCACATTGTTATGCCGTGGTCCCGGAAATTTCAGCGCCATGGCGAATGACAAGCAAATGACAAGCAAAGCTCCAAGCACAGGCTTTCAGAGTAGTCTTGGGAATCTTCAAAAAGGCTCGGTGGGAGCGAGGCTTCAATGAGTGAAGAATGAGAAAATGGTGCAGGCTGACTGGAAGAGTGAGAAGAGATGATGGAGCAGGAAAAAAGGCTGCTGCAGCAAAGAGGCTGGCTGGGGAAAAAAGCTGTCAGAATGAGGTGGAGCCTCTTGGCAGAAAAAACGCACTTCTGGAAGCAACAGTAGAGAAGTCTGGGAAGCAGGAAATGCTGGAGGTAACGGTGAGTCGAAAAAGAAAAAGAATAAAACATGAACCAGTAGAGAATGCAGTAAAAGCAGAAAGACCCCAATTATTTTTCAGAGGAAAAAAAAAGGATAAACATTTAAGTGACTGCCAACTTACCACCATAGCTCTAGCTTAATGGAGCACTGAATACATCGGGAAAAAAAGCCTTAAATACCCTGCCTAATTGCCTGATTGATTGTGTGATTGACAGCCTGATTGAAAGAGAAGCGGTCTTTGAGAAAAGTGTCCCAACTACGTTTGCATGGGTTTGGAAGGAGGCTGAGAGCCCTTGCATATGACTAAAATAATATTGGTTGCCTGGAGTGGCATCGGGACTTGGGCAGCTCCCAGCCCAGGTGTCATCAAAGTTCCTCTTCATTCATACCAGAATTCACAGAAAAGAAACGCCTTCCAATTCTATTTTTAGCATTCAGGATTGTAAAGAATTGTCTCAAAAATAAGTGTTATTCTCATCATTGCTGCTGACTTCAAAAGTCTTAGAAAGGAAAGTGATTCTTATCCACAAAGATCATGTTGTTAAACCACTATTTTATTACAATTTATAGCACATAAGACATTAATATCCTTCTAGAAATAAAAAAAAAATCTCAGTACAATTTTTTACATACTCTCTAAATAAACATTTAAGTCCTGATAAAATTATTTTCAGAATAAAGTATATTTATATTGTATATTTGTATTTGAGTATAAAGAGAGGTTTAGGATTTTCCAAACATCTTGTTTTATTTAACATCCGTAATTGCTTTATCATTGGTATCTTGTTGTTTAATGACCTGATCTAGATGATAATGGCAACATAATGACACCCCTCAATAAATATTTAATTTCACTACAGCATGCTCTGTAACCTTGAGAAGGCCAAAACATAAATGAGAACCTGTTCAATTAATCTTGAGTTTGATGTGATTCCTTTTCTTGTAATTGATTCAGCTGTCTATTAGCTCAGGTCAATTTTAAATGAAAATGTCCCTTTATTGATTGCATAAAAAACATTTTTAAGTAATTTCCTTCATGAAGTCCTCTCTCTATATACTGTATATATAAAGAAATGAGTTCTGCATTTATCTAGTGAATGCAATTCTTGCATTTTAAATACAGGTTGTCAGTCTTTTTATAGTTTAATAAATCAAACAATTACACATTGCTAAGATTCTTATTCTTATAAGTTAGGTTTAACTTGGGAGGAAATACTTGTTGTTTCCCAATGAGTGCATAGACCTCATGCTTACATGAGTTTATTAAGTATCCAGGCACATGAAAAGAAAGAGCCATTAATTAATCCTTATTTTAGATTTATGACACTCTTTTTTGAGTCTGAATACAAAATCTAAAGTTTACTGTGCCTTTAACAGAAGTCTTGGATCATCAGGGCTAGGATGTGCTTGAAAATACACTATTAGAAAGATAGGTAATGTATTATATGTAGTGACTCAAAATTTATTTTTAGCAAGTATTTCAGGAACTAAAAGAAAGAGCACTGATTAATTTACTTTGACATCAAAGGAAACAATATAATTTTAGATGTTTTCCAACTTTTTGTAAACAAATGTCTAATGCTTCTTAACTATAAACAGACAGCTTATAATTCTATCACAACTATGTATTTTACTTTGGTTTTTGATGGTTCCAGTAGTAAGTCTACAATACTCCATAAAAATTTGAATCATAATCTGTCAAAAGAAATCATTCCCTTTCTAAAAGCATATTTGCATATTAAGCGAACATTTTTCCTATTAGATACAGATCAATACAGTAAAAGTTTTGTATCCGATAACAAACTCCTACTGCAGCAGAAAAATTATTCTTAGCTATCCAAAGCACAGCATGACAGCATGTGTTGATGGATTGAATTTCAGTTCCTCAAAGATTAAAAGACTCGTTAGACGTACAGTACATTTTTTAAATTCATTCACTTTTCAATTCATCATCATGCTGTGCATGCATTCAAAATGCAATAGCAGATGAAATATTAAGTTACTTCCTCATTAGCACTTTATCATTAAAAGGAAATAAGTTATACCTCTTAGCTTTGTTTGATTGATTTCCTAAGTTTTTATAGTGCAAAAAGAAGATACACCCCCAACTGTTAACAACAATGTGGAAGCTAAAACTGTACAGAATTTATATCAATTTTAACATACCTGTAAGAACATCCAATCATCAATTTTGTAACCACAGAGCGTTGTGGTGGAGCCAGAACATATCCCTGACAGGCATAAGACAGGATACACACTGAACAGGACATCAGGGCAACACAGGGCACACACAGAAACAAACACACACACTCATACCAGGGCCAGTTATCCCAGAAGACCATTAACCTCCCAGAATGTCTTTGGACTGGTAGGAAACCAGAACACCTCAAGCAAACACCTGAAAACACAGGGAGAACATACCATCTCCTGGCAGATTGTGTCCCAGGTTTGGAATTGAACCCAGGGTCCCAGCACTGCTACTGTAGGCATCAATGCTAACCACTGCACCACTGTACTGCCTAACATAAGAACATGTAGCGGTGAGGCTTGTTAATAAGATAGAATTAAGTGTTGCTGTGCTTTCCCAAATGAGGCCCCATCTCTCTCTTCATCTCTGTGGTGCAGCCACAGAGAAACTATTCATGCAGGCTGATTTAAAGATGTTTTCTTTTGATAAGGGACAGCTCCCAAATGGGGATGCACTTAGCTAAGCCTGGCTATCATGATCAATGGTCATCCATTGGCACCTATCTGTCTAGGGAGTGCCAGATGGACATCTGGACTGCATTCCTAAGTGTCAGGAGTAAGTGACTCATATCTCACCTTGATCAGCCAATCAGGGACTGGTAGGGCCGAGTAACCCACGTGGGACTCTGATGCCCATGGAACTTTCAGCCAATGAATGAGCTGAAGTTCTTCCAGGTAAAAACAGGCAACACAGAGAGCCTGTAGGAGAAATTCTAAGGAGAATTCTAAGGAGAATTCCAGGGGTGCGAGACAATTCCAGGGCGGGATGGCCCAGGAGCAGAAAGTCTCCCAAGGGCAGGACATTCTCGCAGCGCACCTCCTGACCATCCTGAGACTCAGCCCGGACAACCACGGAACGGCCAGTGTGTCTGAGTGCCAGAACTTTCCTCTGTTCTAAGAGTCTAGAGCGGAGGTTGCCAGAGAGTAACCAGAGGATCCACCCGAGGTTAGCATCAGCAGCAAGCCTCGTGAACAGGTCGGAACTGTGGACAGCTGAATCAGTATTCAGAACTAGCGCTTCATCAGGAACGAACCGGTGCTCTTCCTGACCTGCTGGGACCCACAGTCATCTTTTCTCCTGAGCACAACTTTGCTAGTTAAAGCCAACACTAACTAGCGAGTCTTTAGTGAGCATCAGCAGTGCACCGTCGCAAGCCGCACAGCACAGCCTGGCACGGAGCCAGAGAGCCCGCAGGAGATCTGAATCCCCAGAGATTGGATGAGTATTCAACTTCACTGCATTACAGCTTGAGAATTCAATTGTTATCCCAACCAGTTGATATCAATTTAATTCCTAAGACTTATGTACTTGTTTTGAGTATCTAATGTAGAAGTTGTAACCAAGTTCAATTACAAAACGGTCTAAATGAATGATATACCGAACGTATGTCCTCTTGATATGTGTAACTCTTCGTTACTGATTGAATATATACCTTTTGTATTCTGATAACCCTCTCGATAAGATCTGTTAGGTTTACATGCATATTCTATGTATTAATAAATGTATCCTTGTGTATTAGTACCTGTGTGTGCTTTGTTTGAGTTATATCGCAAGGCTGGATTCTAAAGCCATTAAAATAATCATTTGTGATTTACGGCTACAATTAATAATTGTCCTTGTAAATGCCCAAACCCTACAGAACTGGTGCCTCGTGAGAGCACACTACAAACATATGAAAGGATATAAACACGAGAAGGCCATTTGACCCATGTAACCCAAGAATGACATCCAATCATTTTTTTAATAAAGCCATAGTTGATCATCTCTTGTGTATAGATTGCCTACAGTTCTCAGTTTTTGCTGTTACACTTCTATCCTTTTGTTCATGTTTCATTGTTTAATTTTAAGTAAACCACTGTGTCATGCCCTGTCCACCTAGAGGGCGCCCTATTTCTGTCCTGTTCCTAGTTCTGTGTGATTATTCATGGCCTTCCAGTGTGTCTTGTTGTGTAGCCTATTTACTTCCTGTGTCTGTTCTGCTCCTGGCTCAGCATTGAGGGTATGCATCTCATGAGACCTGCCTATTAAAAGGTTGCCCCACGTTTGTGGCCCGAGGGCATTGGTTTCTATACTGACATCGTCCGACCCACTGAACCCGGGCTAACCTCCGTGTTATAACCCTTTTGCCGCTACCCATCGGGTCTCTACTGTTCTCTTTGTCATTCCACGGCTTGCCATTCCGACATCCGTGACACATGGGGATGACTTTAAGAATTTTTAATATTTTAATCAGATCTCCTTTTAGTTTTTGCTGTTCAATACTAATTCACTGGGAGAAGCTGGGGCTCATAGAGTATGGGAAAGGAGCTCCTGGACCATGCTGGGAATGCTGATAGTGCGATTGTGGTCCCTGTGGGTCAGCTGGCTCTGCAGCCCCCAGGGCTCAAAGTGACTGCTTCATGAAGCACTTCCCCATGACTGGGAGATAATCCCTTTGTTTTATCCCCCAGACCCAAGACTTCACCTGGAGGTTATCATGTAATACAGGGTGTATATTGCTTTGCACCAGCTATCTGCCCTATTCGGATCCAAGTCATTGTGACCCTGTATTAGATTAAGTCATTATTGAAATGAGGATGTGTGTTTAGGAAATGAAGTATAGAAACTGCAAGAATTATTTTTTGAGCATCAAAGGAAACTCATTTAACAAAAAGAAAAACAACATTGATGGACATCCATTCATTTTTTTCCTGTAATTTTAGTTAAATTACACATATATTATACATGTCTCTTTAACACAGTACAGGTACTGTAATTGTCTTTTAATTTAACAAACTGTCTGCCTCTCAATTTTGTCTTAATTCCAGTTCCATGTGCCATTGTTACATTTACTCTGTATAATCCAGTGTTTAAAAGATTTGAGTACATTTTACTGCAATAGACTGGTGTCTTAGCTGGGGTGTATCCTGTCCAATATCCTGACCAATTGCTTGCCGGGAAAGGGTCTGGCTCCCCTGTGACCCTCTATTAGATAAAGCAATTAGAAGCTGGATGGAAATGTGTTTTGAAGTCAGACACAGTACTAAAGTTGTCTTTTTTTCTTGATCCTTGTTCACAACTCAGTACAGTATGTGTTAATAACATGTTGTTCAATTTGTCTGATATAATACTTTTAAGGTACTGTACAATGTAGAATGTTACTGTAGGTTCAATAAAACTTAGGTGTTCTTTATGACATACCCCACAGCATGGTTTTGGGATTGACATTATTAAACAAAATAATATGTTTAAAATAATGTTTTCCAAATTGCTTCAGATTCAGATGGTCGGGTACATTCTGCACACATAGTTGGTCTCTATATTAGTAACACTAGTTTAGGACGGCTGAGTGCCTTTTCTCTTGTATGGTTTTTGGGTAGTGGGTGAAGGTAAGCTAGGGCGTTAGAAGACCGAGTGTTTCGGGTTTTGTTTTGTAGTTGGGTCAGCTTTCCCTCACTTCATTAGCCAGCTCCATTTTGTTTGTTATTTTCCTTTCTTTGGCACCACTCTAGTTCCCTTTCCCTGTTTGTTATTGTGTCCTAATTATGTATCAGTCACATATTCACTTTAAAATCACTTTTGCACCGAAACTTGTTGTCACACTTCCCAAGTCCCTCACAAGAAACCCATCTGCATCCAAAACCATGCTAAATGTTACACCCCTTTACCCCTAGACACTTGGGGTCGTAACAGTGTTGCATCCTATTTGTAATGAGGTCTCTAAAAAAAGTGACACCTAAATCTGTCATAAATCATAACATACAGTATACTGTACAATATAATAGTAACAATATATAGAAAAATATAATATCATAACAGATGATGACACTCTTCTATAGCAATTTGCTATAGTTTTTAACTATGGTGTCAAGTGGTAACATAAATATTGAAAAGAAGATGGCCGAGTATGATCTACATATTAAGATCATCAGTAAGACTTCTTTTTCCTAAAATAGCTTAATCAATTTTTTTTCTTAATGAATGATCAACACATACCTTTTTTTCTTACATCTCAAAATTACGTATATATATAGTAACAGGTACACATACATTTATCTGAGTCTTTCAGATATAGCAGATATAGAGATATTGAGCTCAGCACCTGACTGAATGTTTCTTGCATGGTGAGTTTGTATTCTACTATATAACAATGCATCTCAGTAGTAGTACTGGGTGGATTGACTAAATCACTTTATATATTTATTCACAAAATATCAGAATTCTGAAGAACATTCACAGTTGAAGATCAAATAAATGGAAATGTGTTACATTTCTAATTGTTTCCATTTAAAGAGCAGTTTTTTAATGTAATATTTTTCAAAGCCAACATTATCCATAGAAAGTACAATTTTTAATCACAAAATCCTCATTCAGATAATTTATTTTAAAAGCATCATATAGTGTAAAAAAAGCATGGGGTTCATGGTTCTCCAGAGAATAAACAGAAGGGAAAGCTGTGAGCATGTGTGTCTCAGCTCATCAATGTAGTTAATGCAAGGCATAGCTTCTAAAACTCAGACCATCAATACGGATGAGCTTTGATTTTCTTGGCAAGTCTCCGAGTATCTGTTAAAGCTTCATTTTAAAAACACAGATCATTTACTTATCTGTAACAGCCAGCATCTTCAGACATGATTGCATAAGGGATTATGCAATGTTAGAATTGTGATTTCACATTAATTATAACAAGTTAGAAGGGAAATTATAAACTGCTTTTTCTTTTATTTTGTATATTTCCCCAAAAATGTTTCATTGCTATACTACCACATTTGCTGGAAAACCCACTGAATATTATTGTTAGAGTAGAATATTTTGAAAGAATGCGTACCGATCAATGTTTTCAATGCTGATCAATGCCTGATTTTAAAACTAAACATTCTAGCACAAAGTATTTATTACATTTTCCAGTATAGTATTATCTTTAAGATGAGAGGTTAATACCTCACAATTGTTCCTTAACCTGTCTTCAATCATGTTCACCTCCTTAAAGCTCATTCAAATTTCAAATGCCTGTAGTGGAGATTAGCTGTGTTACTCAACTACAGAAATAACAAAGCTGTTTCAAATAATAAAAAAAAAAAACACTTTCACATCTTAATTTCCATATGATATGGTTTGGAAAGTAGGACATTTCACATAGACTGGTTCTACTGTCTCCTATGGCAGTGAGGTCCTTTTGTTACCAAATCTTTTGAGGTCATATGTTTGTGTATGAAGAGAATTAGAATTAGAATTACAACCAGCTCATTTTAATTTCCAGAGCTTTCATGTGAATAAAACTGTCAATAAAGTATCTGGTCTTTGTGGTAATGAGTAGCAGTGTTTATCTCAGAGTTCCTGAGTGATATTGTGCAAAGTTATAAAACATACCATAGACACATCATGCACATACTGTAATTTCTAATGGCATAGTTTTATTTTCAAAGAACCAGCAACAAGGATTTGCTTATTAATGAAAGAAATGACCTACTGTACTGTACTAAGCATGATCACATGACCACATAGTGACGTAACATTTGTTTTTATTCCCTAGGCCATCACCCTCTCCACTCTCTACCCCAGGGTGCCTAAACATTGTCTCAACATATTATTCTCCTAAATAGATTGTGGACTGGTTTGTTACAGCTAATTTAAATCCGTAACATGTTTATAATTGAGTCTTAGTTATTAGTATTAAATTAGTATTTTATCTTAAAAGATGAAAACGTGATGATTCTACAATTGGGTTAAACATGCTTTTTAAAGCATTTTGCACAGTATATACTAATTGCTGTATGTGTGTTAACCCTAGCATTTGCGTGTACACAGAAGGAATGAATGAATGGTACCTGTGCAATACGGAAAATTGTGTTACTGTCACGGAAGTCGGAAGGGATGAACCGTAGAATGGCAGGAAACCATAAAAGACCCTATGCGTAGCGGTGAGACGGGGGTTAGCCCGGGCTCAGCTGTTCAGCTTATGCCCTCAGGTAGTGGACGTGGGGCGACCTGGTGCTAGACGGGTCTCAGGACATCCGAACGTCAATGCTGAGCAAAGGCAAATGAAAGACCCAGAAATATATAGCCCCAGAGAGAGAGAGACACCGGAAGGACAGCAAAGCACCGGAAACAAGAGACAGAACAGAGCAGGAGCGCCTTCTGGCTGCAGAGGGCATGACAGTTACCCTTATAGAATTGCTCTTATGTTTGTTTTCATGTATGTCTGCTTTGGTAAAGATTTGTGAAATACATACTGTGTGAATATTTTGATTGATCTTTTATAGTAAAAAGCCTTAACCGATCTGATTTGAAAAGTAATTAAAAAAAATAACATTATACCAGTAGTGTTTCATGACATCTGTTGTAGATACAACATGTTGTGAAGTTTTATTCTGATAATAGGAACAGAAAGTACAGACAGCAAATACTTTGGTTTAACCACAGTAAGATGTTTGAAAAATATATGTATACTTTAGTTATTACACAGTACCATAAAAAAGAGCATGCATGGGCAAAACCAATTAATTTCAACATAATGATTAATGCAAAGAAAAGTGTTACTCATTTGTGCCTGCTGTTATAACATTTAATCTATAGGAACAGTAAACACATTTTTATAAGTAATTGACACAATTATTTGTTGTTATTTCTACAGTATAAGGGTGAATTGTACTTATAATTCACTATTACTACAGCATTTGCCACAAATTTAGGACTCTGTTTTTGCACTTAGTGTGCGACTTAGACATTTTTAAATAAATGAGCAATTTAGGAACTTAGAAGGTGTCCTACAGTATATCTACTAATTCAAAAAATGCAATCATTCCTAAGGTGACCCAATAAAAATGTAATTTCTATTAAGTCACATTTGTGTTTATTATTGAAAATTAATCCATTAAAATGTTAGAAAATAATATATATATATATATTTATTTAGAGCTGATCTGTGCAGCTGTTGTGGAAGTTGATTATTGCAATGGATTGCAATTTTAGGATTCGAACCCAAAATTAGGCGTTAACTGGGGGTTATCAATCAAACCATGACTGTGTTAGGAATGGATGTTGCCCTTGTACTGTATATTTCATTGCATATATCTGTAATGACTGGTTATTACTGTTATAGTTATGTCATGTTTTGCCAATATTGTGTTACTTGTTCTTGCCACTTATAATTACCTGAATTCAGCTCCCCTCATAGAATAAAAGCAGGCTGTCGAGCCTTATTCACTTGAGTTGTCAGGGTAATAATAGTAGCCTTTTTAGTTGTCAGGTTGCTTCTTTTTAATAGGTTTCTTTTGCTTTCACACCTTTTTTGAATGTTGTTCAAAAAGGCTAACTGGTACAGCATGTACTATAGAAATGTACATACAGTACATACAACTTGTACCCTTGGGCAGCTGCTAATGTTAAAGTTTGGGTTGGAATTTCAAACAAAAGGAGGAAATCACTGATTAAAGTCTTCCAATAATAATCACATGGGGTCTCTTCAATATATCTTTCAGTATGTGACAATCACATGATTTCTCTTTGCTTGAACTTGTTGAACGATGATTATTTGGCTCAGTTATTACTTTAATTCAGTTAGTTTTTTGTGAGCTTCACAGCAAAAAACAATTTTACAACTCTGGATTAGCCCAGGCATTGTTCCAGATAAATACTGAATACTCACTTTTTAATATATTGTAAACTGACAATGTACTGTACAACATCTTAATTAATACAGCACCAATGAACCAATCTTGGAAAGGGATTTCCACAGCTGTTAGAAAAATGCATGTTTCTTAAAATAGTTAATACACATACATTGTATTTTATATTCAAGTTTATTCAACTTGAATAACATGAGCTTTGGAAAACATATAAGACTGTATTGGTACTGTAATGTTGATTATAAAGTTGATGTTTATTATTTTATTTTTGTTTATAAATCTATGATTGAAAACTCATAGGAAACTCATTGCAAATATGTTAATCAGAAAGTACATGATTTTATGTTTTGTGCTGAATTGTATCAAATTTTTCATTCAATCAGAAATGTAGAACAAGACTTGTTGTCTTACACCTAAGGCCATTACAAAACACTAGATATTCCATTAGTGGAGTGCAACATATACAGTACTTACTATGTACTGTACGTACAAAGCACTAGGCTCTTAAAGTAACAGCAAGATAAAGGCTTACTGGAATTGGAAAGCCTTTGTAGCGGCAAGGCTTAATACTAAGGCAGAATTAAGTGTTTCTGAGCTTCCCAAATGAGGCCCCATTTCTCTGTTCATCTCTGTGGTGCAGCCACAGAGAAACCATTCATGCAAGATGTTTTCTTTTGATAAGGACAGCTCCCAAAGGGGGATGCACTTAGCTAAGCCTGGCTATCATGATCAATGGTCATCCATTGGCGCCTATCTGTTTAGGGAGTGCCAGTTGGACATCTGGACTGCATTACTAAGTGTCAGGACTAAGTGACTCATATCTCACCTTGATCAACCAATCAGGGACTGGTAGGGCCGAGTAACCCACGTGGGACTCTGATGCCCATGGAACTTTCAGCCAATCAATGAGCTGAAGTTCCTCCAGGTAAAAACAGGCAACACAGAGAGCCTGGGAGATTCAACAAGATTCAGATTCAGATTCAGAAGGGCAGATTCAACAAGATTCTGTGAGAATTCCAGGGCAGGACGGCCCAGGAGCAGAAGGCTCCCAAGGGCAGGACATTCTCGCAGCGCGCCTCCTGACCATCCTGAGACTCAGCCCGGACAACCACGGAACGGCCAGTATGTCCGAGTGCCAGAACTTTCCTTTGTTCTAAGAGTCTAGAGTGGAGGTTGCCAGAGAGTAACCAGCAGCAGGCCTCGTGAACAGGTCGGAACTGTGGACAGCTGAATTACTATTCAGAACTAGCTCTTCATCAGGAACGAACCGGTCCTCTTCCTGACTTGCTGGGACCCACAGTCATCTTTTCTCCTGTGCACAAACTTTGCTAGTTAATGCCAACAGTGAGCATCAGCAGCGCACCGTCGCAAGCCGCACAGCACAGCCTGGCACGGAGCCAGAGAGCGCGGATTGGACAGCAACAGCCTGCAACTGTTTCTTTGTGCCCGCAGGAGATCTGAATCCCCAGAGATTGGATGAGTATTCAACTTCAATGCATTACAGCTCGAGAATTCAATTGTTATCCCAACCAGTTGATATCAATTTAATTCCTAAGAGTTATGTACTTGTTTTGAGTATCTAATGTAGAAGTTGTAACCAAGTTCACTTTACGAAACGGTCTAAATGAATGATATACTGAACGTATGTCCTCTTGATATGTGTAACACTTTGTAACTGATTGAATATATATCTTTTGTATTCTGATAACCCTCTCGATAAGATCTGTTAGTTTTACATGCATATTCTATGTATTAATAAATGTATCCTCGTGTATTAGTACCTGTGTGTGCGCGTTGTTTGAGTTATGTCGCATGGTTGGATTCTAAAGCCATCAAAAGAATCAACTTTGTGATTTACTGCTACAATTAATAATTGTCTCAGTAAATGCCCAAACCCTACAGAACTGGTGCCTTCAGAGAGCCACTATGATTACATATTTGGCGTCCCTGAACCGGTTTTCCCTACATTATTTGGCGTCCCTGGGTGGGCTTAGTCTACATTATTTGGCGTCCCTGGGTCAGTTTAATCTACATTATTTGGCGTCCCTGGGCCGGCTTAATCTAGATTATTTGGCGTCCCTGGCACGGGCGTGGCAAGACTGAAATGAGTCAACCAAGCGGAATAATTCAATATAAAACGCAGCGGGTTTCATACACGACAATACAGTGTGCTGAAAGCCGAAAGGAAAAAAGTTCCCCTTGCTCTTTAAGCAGTGTTTGATTGTTTTGTTATCTTTTGCGATCTACCGGGTTGATTGCATACTTGATCTTGTGGTTTTCTGTGGTAAAACTGTGATTTCGTACTTAAAAGTAATACTCTTTAAGTTTAACGATGGTTGCTAAAAGGTCTGAATTCGAGTCGCTATTAAGCACTCTCTCTAGCAGCGACAGGTCTGACCACGATCTCTTCCATATCTCCGTCAGCGGAGAAGCTAGGAGAATAAATCTCCATTCTCTGAGAGAGCTAGCGAAGGACATAGAGAGATTTGACCCCGCAGTGTCAGAGAATAATATCGAGAGTTATATTCAAGACCTCAGGTATAACCTGCAGTACCTGCCAAACGCCACAGAACAGGAGAAAGTGTTTCTGGTTAGAAAAACTACCAGCAGAGCTGTACATGAGTGGATGGCTAGGCAGATGAAAGAAGTCTGTAATGACTTTGAGCAGCTATGTCAAGCACTTATCGAAGAATACAGTGTGTTTATTGACCCGACTGCCGCGATAGCCGCCGCTCTTAACATTAAGCACGAGAGAGCAGAGGCCCCTCGCGAATATTACGAGAGACTTAGACGAACTTATTTTGCAGGGCGAAATGATGAGGGTTGCGAAGAGAACACACATTTCAAGGGTTTATTCATTGCGAATCTCCACCCGTCAGTCAGAAAGATGATCTTAATGCATATAGATGCACAGACCATGAAAATGACTGATATTAAGAGATTCGTGCAGAAAGCCTGGGAGTATGATGTCCAAAGTCGCTCTGAGCAAAAAGCTGTTAAAGCGACTGTGTTCGCTGTCAGAGCCAGCAGGCTTAACTCCCTCCTGCTCGAAGGAGCACAGGCTCCTGACATGGCTAAGCCCCGTTCCAAAGCAGGCACACAGGACCGCACCCAGCGTCCTAAGTGCCATGAGAACACCGGGGGAGGGAAAGGGCTAGATAAAGCTGAACAAAAGCATTCAGTAGCCGCCCGCCTGGCCAGGCTTGAACAAGCTTTATTAGGACAGGGACAACCTGAATGAGCTGATACTCTCCACTGGAGGAGGCGGAGACCCGCCCCCTCTCCCTCCCTTAGTCTATATGATTGAGCGGAAGGGTTCCTGCCTGGATGAGGTCAGCCACTCCCAAGTGAGTGCTGACTCCACCCCTGAAGTCACAGAGCAGGCAGTTAAACACAGAGGAAAAGCAGGAAGCTTTTACCTCAAGGCTGCCATGGTAGATGTCTTACACAGTGAGACACTGATTGACACTGAGGTTGAAAGGTGTTTGATGTCACACGGCAAGCTCAAACGGGTTGAAAAAGAAAAGGGCATGCTACTCAGAGTGGAACCTTTGGTGGATCACCAGAAAGGCAAAGTGTGGAAAAAGGTTAGGGCTCCTAAGCCTTCTGTACAGAAGGAAAGGGGGGCCAAGAGGCAGACTGTGCTCACACAGTGCCCACCGAACACAGAAGCCCATGCGGAGATTCCTTCTGTTCCCTCTGGACAAGAAATACAAATATTTTCTTGTTCCCCGAATATACAGGGAAGTCGTGCCCCAGCCGAGGTCCCAACAGCCTCCATGCCACAGGAGCGGTGCTCCAAGCAGCCGCCTGATCCACCAGGTAAAGCACACACCTTTTACATCCCTAAAGAGGAGCAGATCTCCCCACCTGGTGATGAAAAGGAGCTTTCCCTATGCACCCTGGCACCCAAAAGGGGTCAGGACCACCACCCTGCAGTGGTGGAAGGGATTCAGATGGCAGGAGAGCAGGTTGGTGATGTAGCCCTCACCCTTAGCCCTGAGAGGTCCTCTATTAGTGAGGATCTGCTTGAGCAGCTGTCACAGGGCCACCGCCAAGTGCCCCTGGTGCAACATTCACAGGTTAGACAGGAGGTCCAGCTGGACGCTGAGACTACTGCGCTGTGGACACACCTGATCCCAGATGCCGATTCCCTCTGCTTTGACCCAGGGAACCTGCAGTCAGGTAACATTATTTCTCACAACTACCAGGTAGTGAGTGAGACTGACCTGATTGTTCCTGCCTCAACAGCAGGGTTGCCAACACACCCAGTCCCCCAGAAGGGACAGGGAATGAAAGCCGAGACGGTTTTCTTACAGCCACCAGCTCAGTCTGTCAGTCTGAGTCTGACCAACAGTGGTTCACCCAGACTGCAGGTGGATGGTCAAGCCACCCGCCTGCCAGTGCAGGACATCGCAAAGAGGGGTGTCAGAACCCCAGCCTGCACTGACATGGGCCTGGTGAGTGATAGTAAGTTCAAAGACAGTGAACTAGCTATCTCACTGCTGGGGCAGCTCCCTGAACCCCTAGCGAGGGAAAGGGGGAGCGAGCAGGTGTCCTACACCCACGCCCAGCGAACGATTGTAAACATGCCGATAGAGGGATTCCTCAATCAGGAGGTGTGCAGGGTGGACCGGAATAGTGAGAATGGGATAACAATCCCAGATCACTCAGGTGCTCCAGATGACCACTCAGCCGAGGGTCAGGCATGCTCCACTGCTGCACTGCCCCCTGCAGGGTTCCTAGAGCACAGGCATGGACAAATCGAAAAAGCAGATGCCCTGGAAAAGGAGGAGCAGCATCAGCCGCTGCGTCAGATCTCCCCAGATTTCCAGGATGTTGGTGCCCAAGATGCCACAGGGCATACTGAGAAAGACACCATGTACATGCTGCGCCAGCTTAGAAAGGCAACAGTCTCTCAGAAGGAGATGACTGGGACATGCCACCCGAAAAGACTTTTGGGAGGACTGATTGCTGCTGCCACTGTTGTACGTTTGCTTTTTCTGGTAGGTTTGTGCGCTACTGGCACTCTCACCCTGACTGCCCCAAGAAGGCAGGGGTCAGAGATGCCAGAGGGTAGTGACAGACTGTATCAACAGCAGCAAAAGTTGGAAAGCTTAGGGAAAACCCTAAAGGCAACTTCCTATGCAACAGGGTTAAATCTTATTCCCCAACCAGTGGACATGATTGTTGGTGTTATACAGTGGGTTTATGCTTGTGTGCAACAGGCCAGAATGTTGACACAAGACCTGTTAAGGGAGTTTAGTGCCACTGTAGCCAGTCTAACCACGGCACAAATCCCAACCCACTTGATTCCACTCTTCTCAGTAGAGGAGCATGTGACATTAACCCCATCGCTCAAAGCTCACCCAGAAGGCAATCCAAGATTGAATTCGGTTCCAAATCTTGAGATGGGTATGGCTACCAAAGCTATCCATTGGCTGTGTCTAAACGATTCACCAATGAAGGGTGTAAAGCTACTAACGAGCAGAGGGAGGTTAATGAACCCCATGAAGAGCAGGTGGGAAGTAAATGGCTGGTCAGCACACCACATTTAACTGTCACCATGACTTGTGACAGGCATGATACAGCTACCGCAATGCAGCTACCTAATCAAACAGTTTTTCTGCAAGTTCCCGAGGAGGCCACAGTGTTCTTGAACTTAATACTGTACGGTCTGGAACCAGACAATATAAGACCAAACTTGAGGTCTTGGATGCCTTCAGGTGCCACACTATTGAATTGGATCGAAATCCAAGAAACAGTAAGCCCTGAAGAGGTACAGGTAGTTAGTTTGCTTTAATGGAACAAACCTCCAAACCACCCTAGCAGATACCCAACACAGGTGTTGTGGTTTATCGGAGGGCTGGGAACAGGAACTGTTGTTATTGTAACACTACTGCCGGGAAGCTGGATCATGACTGACAATGTACTCTGGGTAGCACGAATGAGTCAAAGGTAGCATGTCAAAGGAAAGGAAGTGACTTCTCCCCAAATATCTACTACAGAGGTATCAGATATTGACAGTGAACTTCCTCATGTGTAATTCCTAGACTGAGATAATGTCTCCTACCGTGTTTATACATACTCCAGATGTTATTCATCCTGTTTGTATCCAATGCTGGTTCCGGTATGAATTCTCGAGGAGTAATGTAGACATTTAAGATTAATGTTCTAATGGCAAGGGACATCTCTTAACTCTGTTTTGTTTTGAGGGCAACAATGCCTCGGGACCTCGTGGCCTTCAAAAAGGGGGGATATGTAGCGGCGAGGCTTAATAATAAGGCAGAATTAAGTGTTTCTGAGCTTCCCAAATTAGGCCTCATTTCTCTGTTCATCTCTGTGGTGCAGCCACAGAGAATCCATTCATGCAAGGTGATTTAAGGTCCAAGGACAGCTCCCAAAGGGGGATGCACTTAGCTAAGCCTGGCTATCATGATCAATGGTCATCCATTGGCGCCTATCTGTTTAGGGAGTGCCAGTTGGACATCTGGACTGCATTACTAAGTGTCCGGACTAAGTGACTCATATCTCACCTTGATCAACCAATCAGGGACTGGTAGGGCCGAGTAACCCACGTGGGACTCTGATGCCCATGGAACTTTCAGCCAATCAATGAGCTGAAGTTCCTCCAGGTAAAAACAGGCAACACAGAGAGCCTGGGAGATTCAACAAGATTCAGATTCAGATTCAGAAGAGCAGATTCAACAAGATTCTGTGAGAATTCCAGGGCAGGACGGCCCAGGAGCAGAAGGCTCCCAAGGGCAGGACATTCTCGCAGCGCGCCTCCTGACCATCCTGAGACTCAGCCCGGACAACCACGGAACGGCCAGTGTGTCCAAGTGCCAGAACTTTCCTTTGTTCTAAGAGTCTAGAGTGGAGGTTGCCAGAGAGTAACCAGCAGCAGGCCTCGTGAACAGGTCGGAACTGTGGACAGCTGAATTACTATTCAGAACTAGCTCTTCATCAGGAACGAACTGGTCCTCTTCCTGACTTGCTGGGACCCACAGTCATCTTTTCTCCTGTGCACAAACTTTGCTAGTTAATGCCAACAGTGAGCATCAGCAGCGCACCGTCGCAAGCCGCACAGCACAGCCTGGCACGGAGCCAGAGAGCGCGGATTGGACAGCAACAGCCTGCAACTGTTTCTTTGTGCCCGCAGGAGATCTGAATCCCCAGAGATTGGATGAGTATTCAACTTCAATGCATTACAGCTCGAGAATTCAATTGTTATCCCAACCAGTTGATATCAATTTAATTCCTAAGAGTTATGTACTTGTTTTGAGTATCTAATGTAGAAGTTGTAACCAAGTTCACTTTACGAAACGGTCTAAATGAATGATATACTGAACGTATGTCCTCTTGATATGTGTAACACTTTGTAACTGATTGAATATATATCTTTTGTATTCTGATAACCCTCTCGATAAGATCTGTTAGTTTTACATGCATATTCTATGTATTAATAAATGTATCCTCGTGTATTAGTACCTGTGTGTGCGCGTTGTTTGAGTTATGTCGCATGGTTGGATTCTAAAGCCATCAAAAGAATCAACTTTGTGATTTACTGCTACAATTAATAATTGTCTCAGTAAATGCCCAAACCCTACAGAACTGGTGCCTTCAGAGAGCCACTATGATTACATATTTGGCGTCCCTGAACCGGTTTTCCCTACACCTTGCTCACAACAACAACAAAACAAATATTCACATAAACTATGTGCTAAATTGTTTATTAACCTGATAAATCTGTAAATATAAATCAAACAATAATTGAAAGTTATTATTTTCAATACAAGTACAGTACAAAGGAAATGAAAAACAAGAACAATGTAAATTACATAACAGGATATGGCAATGTTAACAGAAAAGATGAAAAGATTTAATAATAATACACAAAATGCCTGATACAAAGAATTATCATTTTATTTTATTCCAGTCATTGTCATTAGTATTCTGAACTGATTTATAGCCAAAAGAGGTAGTTGCTCTTGTAAGGTGCAGTCTAATTAAAGAACTGCATCTTAAATTGTAGAATGATACAGAAAACTGCAATAAAAGTAAAGATTTGTAGATTGACTTAAACCAAGGAAGACTTTGTCTAGTATGCAGAGAGGATCAATCAAAGAATAAAAATAACAATGATGTTTGCAACAGTGGATATCAGTCAGAAATCTTTTGGCAGAATAGTACAAGGCATCATGTTTCCCAAGAACAGCTTTAGAAGCCATTTCATAGACAAAATCACCATTGCCTGTGATAATGACTACAGATATTTGAACAAATGTTTATTGTCATGACATCACAGGAAGGGTGTTACCACCTACTCCATGTTTTGCAGATATCCTTGGCTCCTACAAAGGGTCAATGAAATCAATGAATAATTACAGCAGTAATGGACTAAAATTGTAGGATTAATGTTTTCCTCAAGGACATAAACAATGAATTCATTTTAAATTAAAAAAATAAATACAAATCTAAGATATATTAATCAAGCCTCATAGCTTAAATTAATATCTCAATAAAGCAAACATTATAATTTCCTCTCTGAAGAATTAGGACTGCAAAGAATATAGAGGGAATTATACTTTAGAACTTTCTTAATAGGCACCACTTCAAACTAAATATTACCAGTGAGAGAAGCTGATTTAATGAGACAGCAAAAGCATTTCCAGGCAAGTCCATCCAATCTAATCCTTTTTCCAGATTTCATTATTTTGTTTTTCATTCAGCTTTTATATATAGTATTAATTAGACCTTGTATTGCTAGTATAATATTAAAGTTTTGAACACCAAGAAGATGAGTAAATGTGTCTGTAATAAGAACTGGAATTAAAACAGTATTGGAATTTCACTTAATTTCTTTATTACCTTGAAAATATTAATCTCTTAATGCAGATGTTTTTGCCTTTTTTCTGTGGTTGACTTTATAGAACTTTATTTACTCTTTTTTGAACTGATTTTTGTGGACTGATAACATACTTCTTTTTATTGATGGTGTCTACTAATAATTTACAGTCTTACTGTACAGCACTCATGAAAGGTTTCAAATTAAACAAAGAATATCATAAGCTGTATAGGAACTGTTAAGGATGTGAGTGATGTGAGTGAAATGATTTAAAATAAACTACATTTATAGCTGAGGTGTTCCCCTTCAACAGTTCATCTCAATTATACTGAGAAAAGCTCTATATGTCATGCAAAAATAAGTTTTTTTCTAAATGTGGAGTCCATTGTACTTAGCTTTGATAAATGTCTCTGTCCTTTTAAAAGAAAAATAATCAAAATTGTTCTTTTAATTTATATGTATTTTATTTCTACTATCTGCACTTGATGATATAACCTTGCCTTTTTCCAAGGACAAAATGTCACTTTAGAATTGTAATGCATAACTGTTCTATAAAAGAAAAATAACATTTTTAGTTTAAAAGGTTTTATTATGTAGCACTGTTAATTTAGCTTGCTATGCTATAAGGTATCAAGGACCTTTCTATGGATAATCAATATTCTGAAATGTGTTTAATGCATGTGGGTGCAGATTGATTGAGAAAGGGATATGCTGTAAAATGAGTTCCTAGTGAGTATGAAGTGGCTAAATATGAAGTTATAGAAGCATAGATCAACATAAATGAAATGAAAAAAATCAAATAAGTGAAACAAGTGTCAGACTGCTTTGTGGTCAGATAGGTGGAATTTGAACTTTTTTTGTCTACATGTTGTAGCAGCAATGTTTATTCATAAGCCACAGAATTAAGTTTTACTGTAGATTCTTCAGTGAGGCATATCTGTGGCCCCAGCCACTGAATAACCGATGATCTTTACATGTTGGAATGTAGGGGAGGTGATGTTGTCTTTTTTATAATGAGCATGTCCAAGGACAGCGTCATTAACAGCTTACCCCATGATGGATCATGTCTGGCAGAGAGCCATAGTCATATTTGGATGATGGTCTAAAAGTCAAAGGTTGTGGTCAATCATCCAAAAACGATGACCAGCCAACCAAGTAGAGTTGTAGGGTAAGAAGACTCACTCAGCCTAGTGACATTATAACCGACCAACCAGTAGCAGCATTTTCTGCAGATAAAAATTGGTGCACTTCACTTCTAACTCTGCTTTTCTCTGCTGAAACAATTGCCTGGCTGACAACAGGACCACATCAATAACACAACTTTTGCCTAAACATTAGAACTTAAACTTTTTCCTGAAGAGTGAGAATGTAAAGACAAAATTCTGCCTGAAGTCTAGCCTGAAGCCAGTACCTCATGATCAGCTGCCTACCACCATGCATCTGTCTGATCACCGAAACCATGGTTGGACTCTTTTTTTCAACACACTTGAATTAATCAGAAGTACCCCAGGAGCAAACTGAGTTTTCTCCCCCTTTTGTGTGACTCGCCATGACAAAGCAGTCATCTCAGTGCACTGACTTTGCCCTATTTGCTAACCTGGACATAACCTGGACTAAAGAGTACTGACTGTCAGCACATGGCTAAAGGAGGACTTCTCTCTCTCCTCAATACCTTGAGCTGCATCAGGAGTGAATGAGCATTGAGCATTGTGATGGTGGTTGCTGTATGATTTTATAGTTCTGCTTCTTATCAGCAGGGACTAGAAAGCTTGTCAAGACAAATAGAAACATTGATGGAACAATGTACTGGCAAATCTAAGAGGAATACATGTTTCCCATCTAAAACTGGGACAAAAATTCACCTTTCAGTGGGACAAAGATCCAAACCACAAGGTCATAGCTATACTGCAATCTGGCTTAGAAATACAAATGTGAAAGTCCTTGAGTGTCCTAGGCAAAGATCAGATTTGAATCCTACTGAGAATCCATGAAGGGACATTAAAACGGCTGTCCATAAGTAATTCCCAAGCAATTTGAGAGAGCCCGAGAAAATTTGCCAAGAAAAATTGACAGAAAATATACAGAACCAGAGTGCACAATTGGTAGAGGCTTACCCAACAGACTTGCAGCTGTAATTGCTTCCAAAGGTGACCACCATTTTTTGTTGAAGGATCTGTATTCTTACGCATTTAACATATTTCAGTTTCTTTTTAATTTTTGCTTCTATTGACTTTTAAGGGTAAATTTACAATTTTTATTTACAGCTTATCTTACCCTTAGAAGTCTTCAAGTTGAACATTCAGAATTTTGATAAAATATTAAAAGTGTATACATCTTTTTGTAATTTCACAAAATGAGACACCCCAGAAAGATCTGAATACTTTTGCAAGACACTGTATAACTGGTTAGAAGCAAGTGGCTGCTTAAGATGCAAGCTGCAAAGGAACAATTAAGGTTTCACCCTGAGATGAAATAAAGAAAAAAAGTTAAGAATTTCAGTTGTGTGGGAAATGTATAACTGATCATTTTAAAGTGTGAGAGAGGAGAAGAAGAACACAAAACTATAAGGGAAAGGTTGGGGTGGAGTAAACAAAAGAAGTAAAAGTGAAGAAATAGTAGGAGATATTAAAATACATGTAATAGAAATCTGCAAATTAGTAAGGGCTCCAAATAAAGTTTGAAGCGAGTACCAACAACTGAGGTTCTTTCAAGGAATTGTCTTGACAATTATTTTGACAAAGCTTTTGATCTGATTACACTGTTGAATACTAACTGTGCATCCCCACTCAACAGCCAAGAGAGTTATAATATACTGTATGTACTGTATATACCTTCTTACAATACATCATGTAGGCCTGCATGTATATCTTCTATATCTGGAAGCACAATAGTACAGTTTAATGTAGACCATGCAACAGCTGTCATTTCCCACAGCAGCACAGCACACCTGTCCTTGCTCTTACACTGAAGCCATTTATTTTTAGCTATAATTGTCACACTTCATTGGCTGTAAATGCATTTATACTCAAACTTAATGGCAGTAAGAGTTCCATTAACATTGTCTCTTTTAATAACACAGCCTATAATAACACAATAACATTAATTCCTATTCAAGCATATTGTGATACAGAACATAAATACAGTTTATATTGTACAAATCCACTACTGTCAATATTGTGCTACTAATACAATAAGGATAAGGGCATAACTTTATTGAAATGTGAGGTAGAAACACATAATTATTTTATGGCAATTTGGGAAATATTGCTATGATGGACTGATGCGTTGTAAAGGTGTATCATTTCTTTTAACTGTTGTTTGATGAGTTAATATCCAGCTCACAACAATTCTATGTTCTAAGGTGTAATTTAGAAATAGGTGGATGGGAAACAATGCATAAAATTAAAAAATCAGCATTGCAATATAACACTGCAATAACATTTGGCACTGACCAAAATTCGTTTAAGACTAAAGTATTGTACATTTTTGTCTAAGTAGCTTTTTATTCTATGCAATTTATAAATGGAGATGTACTTAAAGCAGGTGTAGATGATTGTGTACGGCTTAGTATTTCAACTGTGGCATATCTAATCAAGACATATTTGCAAATTAAGGTTAAATGTAGATCAGGAATGTAAGCTGATGAACTAGAGATTCAATCAAGAAATATTTTTGTGGGCATACTAATCATATAAGTTGCACAAAAACCATTTATGGCAATATATACTCTACATATATTTGTGATTGTGTTTCTGTAGACACGCCCATTCAGAAACCTGAGAGAAATTTAATAACAATATTCTTAAATGTTGCTGGTTAAATGTTGTAGTTTAGTTATACAAAACAAACCATTTAAGCATTGTTTACAAAATGTTGCTTGAAGGGACATTTATGTTCAGTTTTTATTATATAGACATTAAAATGTCAAAATCTTACAGATTCACAAATGAACATTGAAGCACTATTGAGTTAATGCTATATTTCTGCTGTGACAACTTTTTAAATCATTTTTTGACAACATACTTGTAATCTGTACTCAAACTTGCATTGACACAACTTTTCTGTATGGGATTTTACCATTTTATCATAGTGCCTTTTACTTAAATAAGCAGGTAATAAATATTTCATGCATGAAGTATACTGTAAATAAAGTCTACTTAACCTTCCCTCATTTTTGCTTACATATCTAAATATTTATTTTAGAAAAGAAAAGCTACAAAACCTAAAACCCGGGTTTGTTCTCTTAATTACATCAGCTCATTTCTGACTTTCCCATTTCCTATTTCTTATCACTTATAATTTGTATTATTATGCTTTATTATTTTCGTTTTTTTAATTAAAAATGTAGACACACAAGACATGTTAACTCTCTAAAAACAAATAAGAAAAATTGTAGATGACTTATATATGGAACTGATTTTAAAATAAACTTATTATACAGGAAAGTTGAAGAGTTCTTTAGACATAGTGCTGTTTTAATAATTACCACTGCAGGGAACATCAGCTAATGCAACAATTACCTTTTCATTAGCCAATAGCTTGATTAGCACTATAAGGTTTTGAAGGGTTCAGAGAGAAGCTCACTGCTGTGAGCTGCTGCAGAATCTTATCCATTAAAAGCTTTGATTTCAGCAACTGAACTTCAAGCTAATTAAGGGACCACAGGTAATTGGAATGGAAGTAATATGACAATATTCCCAGAAAAGAGAGAGGAAAAGGGACAGACGAGAGATCGGAAAAACTCTGCCCTTCAAACTGTTTAGTGAGTGTTTGCAATTTAAATCTGTTTGAAATATTTCAATGTAATCTAATGTTTCACATCTAAAGGCAGAATACAATTCCTGAACATCTGTAGAAAAAGAGCTGCTCATGGTGTAGATGGGCAACAAAACAATAACTCAAAGGATTTGTATGTTATACATACTGTACCTGAATATGTACATATAACACAAAAATCACTCTAACATTTTAATTATAAATTAGAATTTCATTACATATTATTTTATTAAATACATTTTCCTGCAAAATATTTATATTTTATCTATCCCTTGCTATTGGTAATTACCATTAGATTAGATTGAAATCAGAATTAAAACTGGAGCATTCTTGAGGAATTGTTCAGAGATAGTAACTAGTAACTGTTACAAACAAAGATACATCCTTTCTTTAAATGAATTATACAGAACCAAAACAGAAATCTATCCAGATAATGGTAAAAATTATGACAGCTGTTTTGAAGTGTAGCAAATCTTATATTGTGGGCAATGAGACCATGTTATAGTATGTCATTAACATAACTATGTTA
This sequence comes from Lepisosteus oculatus, assembly GCF_040954835.1. Lineage (NCBI taxonomy): Eukaryota > Metazoa > Chordata > Actinopteri > Semionotiformes > Lepisosteidae > Lepisosteus > Lepisosteus oculatus. The sequence continues at coordinate 12,760,035 of NC_090704.1, read as the reverse complement.
ACTATGTAAAAAATATGTAAAAACTTTCAGAAAAGTCCCTAGAATTTTGTGTGGAAATTCAAGGGACTTTTCTGAAAGTTTTTACATATTTTTTACATAAGTCTTTACCCTTTTACATATTGGTTGGTCTTTTGGTGTGGAAGTCTTGTACTGTATGTGGTTAACCTCGGGTGATGGAAGATACTTTTGTAAAGACAACAATCAAATCCTGTCAGAGGATGAATTGTACATGTGTAAAACTGTTACACATCTTTAATGATCATGCGGAACACCTTTTTTTGCTTAACTCGGACTTTATATCATTATAAAGGCAAACAGATGCATATGGAAGCAGTTGATCTAGTGATTTCTAAATAAAAAGATTGTACTGTATATGTAGAATAACAGAAAAAGTTAAGCAACATTTCACCATTAGGAACTTTGATGTGCAATCAGGACCTCAGTTTAATGTCTCCTCTAAAATACAGCACAGTCTGAACTGTCATAATATTGTGGCAGTTTGGGAAATTCTTGTGCAAATGGTAACACTTACAGAAGCAACTTAGTTTTCTCTGGAGATATCCCATTCCAAAAGTTTAAGCTGTGAGATCTGGCACTGAAATATTTGAATTATATTGTTGCATTCAGTGTACACAGTGGTATTAAAGCTGTTTAATTTCATTTAGACAACTATTTAAGATACAATAATTAAAACTATTTATTCAATTGTCATTCCATATAACAATAAAATTATATATAAAATATAACAATGCTCTATAATCAAAAACAAAATCATTCATTTCTGTGAGGTATGCAGAGGAGGCTTCACGAGAAAGCTACTGTACCTCTTAATGAAAAAATCCTGCACAATGAGGCAAACCTTGATGAAATTGACACTCATTGATGTAAATGATGTAATTAACACTCAACAAGAGTGAAATTCCACATGAGGAACAGGAGTTCACACGATAGGCTCTGTAGGGAATTGGGCACTCCTCTGGGCTAATTAAAAAACCTAAAAAAAAACAGCTAGGAGGAAACGCTAGGCTCCAGTCTTAAAGGAGGGAGAGTGAGCACTCCCAAGGGAGAGTTCTCATTAGAAGCATATTGGGCAAGCTTACAGGTCTGTGAGACTTGGGGAGCTGAGGATGCTTGAGAAAATACAGTGTAGGTTGTTGTGAGGGATGTCACAGGTGCCCAGGTGGACAAACAGGCTGTGTGGTGGCTTGTTTTTCCTGAGTCCTGGTTGAGGTGTGTTGCTGAGAAACACTTTTGGCCAGCTGAACCTGCTAACTGGAACTGTTGGTGGCTTGTCTTTTTAGCCTTACCATCAGTAGACAGATGGTATCAGAGTGTGAGATGGGAAAATGACAAAAAAGTTGCTGCTGTTGTGTCAGGGATGCAAGTGATGGTTATAGATCAGAAAGGATAATTAAGATAATAGCCATTTGGTGAAGAGTAAGAACAAAGTACTGAGCCCAAGTAATGGGTTTAGTGACAACTGCGATTTGGTAACATAGAGAGAGTCTAATTGATTACACTAGTGCCTGGCTGTGTTGAAGTGAATAGTTCCTAGTGAAGATCAAGAATTGGGTGGCAGAGTTAATTATGTTGAATATTATAGTGCTTAATGATAAATAAAGGCAATTAAGATCTTGTTACTTGTGTGGAACCAAGTACAGAGCAACCAAAGAAGGTAAAGGACTGTTCGGTCTTCTCTGAAAAAAGAATGTAGTGAAAGAACTAGGATCCCTGAGGGTGTGTAGATGTGGGGGGGAAACGTGAAAAACTAAGGTGACATTTTGACTGTAGTTCAAATTCCAAATTCTACCTATGCTCTAGTGCCTCATGCTCCCAGTTTATGACGTGACTTTAGACCCTTGTTCCTTGTGAAACTGCAGTAGTGTGATCTGGCAGTTGTACTTTTGGAATTTTTTAATTAAAATTGAGAAATATTTTTCTCAGTTTGTTTAACCCTTTACATATTTTAAACTGCTCAAATGATTTCATTTGTGAAAAAACGATGAATCATTCGTAATTAAGTAATTTAGACCTCAGTTTGAATTTGAAAAAGCTAATGATTCTGCTGTAAAAAGTATGCTTTAAAAACTCTTTGGTATGTGTTATTTAATCAGACTCATTTCCTAATATTAACATGAGCACTGGATATTTGAATAACATGCCTTCAAATATTAAAAAAAATGATTAGATTTTCAATATCTGATTTTTAAAATCTTTTACTATCAATGGCCTTGCTTACATATAAAACCTTTAAAATAACTGACACGCAGCATACAATAGGTTTCCAATACACCTTTTTTTCCCCCATTGTGAGTGTTCATGCATGCGTCTGGTTTTTCACGTTCAGAATTAAATGCATGCTATTATAACAATTACTACTGTAGCAGGTTCTAATTAAAAAGTTTGAACTGTAAGTAAAAAGTATTCTAGAATAATTCATTTTTGGTAGGCAATCTATTTTGCATTCTTATCAAAGGAAGCAAATTTATTTGATTGAAGTAAGTGATTCTGCAGTATAGACAATTTAAATTCAATTAAAAAACCCTTGGAGGACACAAATTTTGCATATTAAAAGTCAGTTCAATCAAGTATTTCCTATCTTTAAAGACACTGTCAAGTATATGCTTATTTCAATACATATAACAGTGGAATTCACCAAAGTTGTGAGAAGTTCATTCCTAATTATATATAAAGATTGAAGTGCCCTTTGTCAAAGACTGGGTTTCATTTTTATGAAACCGCTGCACCAATATTCCTTTTATTATTCTCCACCATATTCCAGACCACTTCCTTTAATTTATTTTCATTACAACCAAAATCTATGATGTGGAATTGATAATTTTATGTTGAATGTGAAGAAATTTTTCTGATTAAAGTAAATGTAGCCTTGGAGGCTAAGCAACAAGTAGTAAATTAATCATATGTGTATATTGATTTTCTTAATGCTTTAGGTCCTTATAGGGTTATTAAAATTCAGAACTGTATTAATATTTCCTTATACATAGTAATCTACAAACTGTTTTGTTATTACAAATGAGAGACAAAAGAAACAAAAACTTGTAGAGTTTTAGGGAAAACCATTTCACTGGAGGTCCTTTTTGTATGAAATATATTATAGTTAAAATCTGGACATTTGGTTAAGGGACTCTTGAAAGATTAAGATTGACACATTTATCTCTCCTCTGTCCACTATTGAGAAGAGCAAAGCCCTAGTGCCACAGGCTAATATGTGAATAGAGAATGTTAATTGCTGACAGCAGTCAATAACCTGATGTTAACTTAGCTATTTTTATTACAGGTCTGAAGCATCCAGAAAAAGAAATTTAAATAAATTAGCTATTAAAATGAAAGTTTGTACGTAAAGCCCTTTGTAGATTGTGAAGATAGTCCACTTTTAAAAAAATCTATTGAATTTTTTCTCTTTAATGCATGACTGACTAAGTCACAGGAGACCATCCTCTGTGTGATTATTCAGCAATTAGTCTGCTGCCTGCACAGGATATGCATTATTGAGCCAGAGACAATTTTCTTATATCCTGCTCTCTGTGCCTTTTGCTTTATAATTGTTTTTTACCCTTCCAATGAGTGGAGGAAGAGAATATAAGTCCTTATTGTACCTTAGAAAATGATGGCTATCTCCCAAACAACAACATATAATTTGAATGTAAGCCTTTTATGGCTTAGAGCATCTTTTAATGTGTGTGCATGTGCAATATCCTCATCCAACAGTGAACCAAACAGACCTTTATTTCAGGTCCAAGATAATAACCAATCATAATTCCAAAAGTCAAGAATCTATCAATTTAATTTTGCATTCATGATATTGTCTAGTGTTATGCATGTGCTCTGATCCAAAACAATGTAGAAAAACATCCATTAAAGGCATTACGGAGGTATTGTACACCAAGCATTGTTTGAACTGCCCAATAAAAGCACTTTCATACTACAAACTTAGTTGGCATCTTCATTTTCATAAAAAAATAACATGCAAGAGGGTGACAAAAAATGTTTTCAACATGTAATTCCCAGGCACTTTTTCTTTCAAGGGCCAGTAAGCAATAACTATTTATTCTTAGCATCAGTGGCTCACTCATCATTGCCTGATACAAAAGAACCACCACTTCTACAAAGACCATTACTCTGCACCTCTGCTCACCTTTTCTCTAAAAAAAATATGGTAATTGGACAATCAAAAGCAAAACGTTCAAGGTAATACAGAAGCCAGGAAGCTTTAAACACTTATAACACAATTGTAAAACTGTGTGTATTCATAAAAGATGTTCCATCATGCCCTTTAGACCCAATTTCAGTCCTCACAATCCTCAAACCTGCTTCTTTTCATTCAAGCTAGGGTTTCTCATACTTAATTGAACCCTTAATAGAACTAATACATTGTAAATTGGATCCCTTTCAAACAATTAATTGATTTTAAAGTCACAATCTTAAGTTAATTATGAAATGTTAAACGGAAGCTTACATGAAATCTTCCAACTGAAAATAATATTATTGCATTCAAAACAATCATGTCCTTAATTCAATTAAGTGCTCAGTTAATTCAAATAACTGAATATCCTTTAAGTACAAAGCATTTCCTTTACATGTGCAGTACAGATGACAATTTTGCTTTCAGATTTAAAACAATGTTGGTATGTTTTAATTTGCTACTGTCAAAAATTGTCTCCTGTTACCTCATTAACATATTAAATTATACTTATTTTAGTAAACATTTATATTTTGATCAGCAATTTTCCAATAAGTGGAATTCAATATCTTATTGACTCCCTTTAGGCAATATGCCAAGCTATTACAAGTTTTATAATTAGGAATTGATCAGCCATTTTGGCTGTTTTTTAAACTCATTTACTGACCAAGAGCATTTGATATATGAAACCAAATGTGTCAGTTATGCGTTTTTACTACATTTGTTTTCATTATAAAGGAGATACTACAAATATATTTTAGTTCCTCAGTAAGAAAAATAAAGAGAAGAGGAGTAAAAACAACAGCAGCAGCAAAATATATATGATATATAAAGTATTTATACAGTCACATTAAATAAGCAGTTTCAAGAAATTGTACTGGTATGCAATATAGCCAAAAGGTTGATTAAATAGTAGGGTATTTAGAGTAGTTTTGAAAAACATTGAATAAGATATTTGAATAGAAAAAAAATCCTTTAATTTATTTTGAATGAGCTAGAATGCACTTAGCAAGGATGGGTTTAAATTGAGCAAGCTGTGTTGGCTTGATTGTAATTTCACCTTCATCCTGGGATTAACACCCCTGCACTTCTCTGAACAAAGGTGAATTTGAAGTGAAGCTGTGGTGATGGAGAATTTATTGGAATCTAGGCCTCATTTATAGCAGTTCAACGGAAAACAGGAGATCTAGAAACAGGAAAGGTTTTAAGAGTAGTAGCTGAAATAGCCTGTACTTCTACAATTTACACAACTTTCTGAAATCACAGTCCTAGTCTTAATCAACTGTGAAATTGTATAAGAAAGAAGGCAAACTGGTGCAGATGTCATATTGCATGCTGTGAGTCCAACATCAAACCTTTTTTTCACTCTTATTTTACTCCTTATAGGGGGTCTTGCACTTAAAAACAAACTTTATATATTTTCTTGGACATCTGACAGTTTTTCACACATACAACAAGAGAAAAGCAATGTAGAAATGTTGTAGTAAATGACATTTAACAAAATATTAAATGTCATTAGACCAATATGGCATTTCACCATAATGCCATATTCAGGATGGTGGCTTCTGGGTGAAGAGATTGTGTTTCAACATATTAATGACCCTAACTTCACCACAGAACACCTGACTTGGAATCAAATGAATATTGCAGGAAGTCAATAATATTTTGTGGGAGATTGATGTGCAGAAGTAATAGCTAATGGGAATAATAGATGATAACAGTATTATTATTATTATTATTATTATTATTATTATTATTATTATTATTATTATTATTATTATTAGTATTAATTGCTATTGTTACGGCTTTGACATTATTAATCAGCATAATAATTGCTTAAACTTATATAGTGCTTTTCTGGACACTCCACTCAAAGCGCTTTACAGGCAGCTTCCACCTGGATGGGAAATTTGGCCAGGACACCGGGGTTACACCCCTACTCTTTTCAAGAAACACCCTGGGATTTTTTAATGACCACAGAGAGTCAGGACCTCTGTTTTATGTCTGATCCGAAGAATGGCGCCTGTTTACAGTATAGTGTTCGTTTCACTATACTGGGGCATTAGGACCCAAATGGACCGCAGGGTGAGTGCCCCCTGCTGGCCCCACTAACACCTCTTCCAGCAGCAACCTTAGTTTTTCCCATCCAGGTACTGACCAGGCTCACACTTGCTTAGCTTCATATGTAGTTATACATATAGTAGTAGTAGAAACACTTCCCAGAAGATTACAACTGCATTGACTGACAACTGTTTCACCTTGTAATATTCAATTGTACAAACTGTGTAAAATGAGAGAGCAATTTATCCAAGGGTGGTAGCGCCTATATCGAGGTGTCCCCCATCACCATCCATTTGTGGGAAAATTCTGGTCCAGGGGAAAGTATGCCACCTACTGTTATTACTTGCAATAATATTCAATTAAAAATCATCATTTAACAGACAATATTTATCAGTAAAAACTATTAATTTTACTGTATTTACTTCCAAGTAAAGTGATTTTTGTCCAGTCTTCCTAACTCAGCAGTGTGTGTCCTCAGCAGTTCTCCCAATGTCAGACTTCATAGAGCTAGTAGAGAAACTAACCGAGGAGACACCCCTCTAATCATAAAAACTCAGTGCACTGTCCTTTGTCTAAAGTAAATGAAATGTGTTAAGTGGAGTGTGGGGAAGCTGAACATATTGCTCGTTTTTGTTAATGTAAAGATGAAGGACCCATGGAGGTCAGTGCTCCTATAGCTGTTATTTGTTTCAATTCACGGAGCATTTTATTATTCCTGTAAAATTCAAACGGAGGGAAATTATTGCACTAATTGTTTCAGGGAGATTGGAAATTAATTTGTCTAGAGAATTAGAATCAAATGAAAAATGTACCTAATTTGTGAATTCACAGGATTATAAAAGCCTTAATGTACCCCTTTATACTGTATCCGTGTGACGGTGGAGAGGTTTTTGGGTGAAACTGTTTTTTTAAGGAAATCTTTACTCATTTTTTTTTATCTCTTAGATAATACTTGTCTTTAGGAAATGACACGTCTGTTACAATAGTGAAATTAGTAGATTTGATTAAGGTACAGGATAGAATGGATATGAAATCAAACATAAAACCGAGCACATCAAACCTGATTATAGTGCATTGCTTAAGTTATTGGGCTGAAACAAAGCATTTTGATGAGCATAATGACAGGGAAATGGTTATAGAGAGAGCTGTTTCATTTTCTGCCTAAACCTTATTTTACAAGTGCTTGTTTTATGAAGGTATAAAACATTAATTATTTTTTAAATAAAATATTATTTGTGATAAGTAGTTATATTTGAATATATTTCCTAACATAGCCACCGTAAATACTAATATGTGTATTTATTCAACATGCAGCAAATGTCGTGATTTGTTGAAAATAAATTGAATACAGTTCTGAATGGATGCTAGCACTTAAAAATGCATAAAGAAATATGCTTTCTAAATTCCCGTTATCAGGAAGGCAGGAAAAGATATTGCAGAAGTCATATTTACATCAGTCCAAAAAAAAAGTTCCCAGAAAATTGCAAGCAGACTATTATATAGGGCTAAACATGAAATAGATGTCATTTCACTAATCAACTTTTACCAAGTATTAATCATAAATTGCATTCCATAATACACAATTACGAAGTTCTTAGAACTAGTTATTTTAATTGTTGCAATCAAAACGCAACAGATGCATTTAACTCTTCATTCCTCTTCATTGTATCTCCACCCCTTCTACCAGTTGAACCCTTTCAGTGGCTTAGAAACCTGAGAGAACACAAATTATTATTATTATTATTATTATTATTATTATTATTATTACTTCTACTATTACTACTAAGAATAATAACTAGTGCCTTTAAAAGTAACATTTAACAAAATTGATTAATCAAAGCGTAACAAAGGCAAACAAAAATCAAATTGCCTGGTGAAAAATGAGAAAGAAAATGTGCACATAATATAATATATATAATATTTTTTTTACTAAGAACCTCTCAGATTTACACCTAGGGTAGATTATTGAAGTTAAAACCAACTTCATTATCACAGGATAATACTAGGATAAGAATACAGGATTAATAACTAGGATTTCATAATCTTTTTTAACTGTTCTGACATCAGCAGTGATAAAGGCCAAAAGTGATAGGATTTTGCATAAATATATTCTTATACCTCAATAGCCCTTCCTGTGGTATGTCCCTAATTGTTAATAAATGAATTATTGATTGATTATTTCATTCTTATTCCCTTTTCACTCATCTTATATGTAAATGCTAATAGGCATTAAATTATGTAATGTTAGTATCTATAGCTATTTTGCGGAGTGGTGGCACTGTGGCTAAGGATCTGCGCCTGTGGCTGGAAGGTTGCCAGTTGAAATCCCATGGCCAGCAGAGAATTCCTACTCTGTTGGGCCCCTGAGCAAGACCCTTAACCCCAGCTGCTCCAGGGGTGCCATGTAAATGGTTGACCCTGCGCTCTAACACTGAGTTTCTCTCTCCCTGTCTGTGTGCCTGTGTGTCTCATGGAGAGCAAGCTGGGGTATGCGAAAAGACAAATTCCTAATGCAAGAAATTGTATATGGCTAAAAAAGTGATATTATCTATTTGATTTAACAAAATTCAATCTAATTTACAGTATATTAAATTATACTGTAGTTACTTTAAATTTAGCAAAGGACTTTGAATGAACTGATCAATGATACTTCATTTGCTGTTAAACCAGCTGTTTAAAGAGTGTCGATTGTTGTTATTTTGTGTGATATAAATGTTTTTAAATGGTAAATGCAGTATTTTGTATTTATCTATCAAGTCTAGTAACAAATACATTTAGAAAAAACAAATGGTGAACCATTACCCTGTACATATATTATATATACATATATAATTAATATGGTAAATAATACTATCTGATACTGTATGTTAACACATTTTTGTCTTCATCTTCTTGTGCTTTTATAATTTCTTTAAAAAATGATTTCTTTCTTGTTTAAATCCTCGAGCCAGGGATATATTTTGTCCAAAGTGTTTAATCAATATTAAAATCTTAATTGATTAATTTCAGACTGATATAATGTAATCAAGGATTTACACTTTTTCATTATAGTGTCTGGGCATCATGCAATTCAGTGTTTTTTCATTGCAATCTCTTGACTTCAAATTTAGCTTTATTGGCATGACCAATAAATTACAGTGTTGCCATAGTAGGTACAATGTACACTACATATACTGTATTATTGTACATTTACATACTGTACATCACAGAAAGCAGTGTTGTGAGACACCCTCACTCTTTCTTCATCAGGCTGTAACAGGAGATCACATAATGATTCTGACATGCTGTTTTGATTTTAGCAGGTGCATCAACTGTGGGATTAGATTTATTATTTTAGGGAAGAATGTCTAAGCCCAGAGTATTTCTAACATGCTGCAGACAGTGCATCTCTGTCTATGTGTCACCCTGAAGCCAGGTCTGTGATGCTTAGTTTCTATGGTCGGCTGTGGTCTCCAAACCTGTACTTGGCCAGGGTGTTCATCTTTGCTATCTCTTACCCTTGTCAGATACCCAGTTAGTGTGTGCTGTTTTTTTAGGATCCTGTAGCATTCCAATTCATGTATGGTGTATGTGTTCCATTGGGTAAGGTGGTGTTGTTTGACTTGTGCTGTGATTTGGTTGACTTTGATTTGTATTTAGTTGCTTTAGAGGGCTTTTCTATAGACTCAGTTCTTGGCTCAGCAGGACCTTGTGGTGGTAGAACTTTTGGTCTCTGTTTTTTAAAAGATATTTTATTGCTTTTTTTCTGAATATTTTTTTGCAGTGGGTATTTTCCTAATTTGGCCCTGCATGCTAGGTTAGGTTAGGTGTTTTTTAAACATGGAAAATGTTTTTACAGAACTCTGTGCAGGATGTCTATGGGTTATTTATCACATTTATAATCATTTAGTGTAATCCTGTTCAGTGATTGAACCCCATAATTCACTGCCATATAGGACAATGGACAACAGATTGGATTATGCTTTCAAATATCTGCATTCAGTATTCAGATTTTACAGGGGTGGCTAATATTGTAGGGCCTACATCAAATGGCATAGAAAGTACTGTGTGCTTTCAACTTGTGCACCCTCACTGCCAGGTCAAAACTCACAGATGAGCTGGATGTCAAACCAAGTATTCTGTATCTTGTTGGTATCCAGTGGTGCTAGACTCTGGGATGACACCGGGCATCAGCATTGAGCAGAAACTTGATCTCTATGTCATGTAGTGTGAGGCCATGGACAGTAGACTGTTTCAACACCTCTGATACCATAGATATTGAATAGTTTTGGGCTCATGTTACAGCTTTTCCTTACCCTATGACCCTGATTTTCATGTTTGTAGAAGTTGTAAAACAGTCCATCATGGCAAATTGAATAAAATGTTCTTCTTAATCAATAAAAAATATATTTGTTTTGGGGAGATTTTTTGTTTGATTTTGAGTGTGTGTAGAGAGCAAATGTGATAGGATGTGCAGCAGTTTACTGTAGTTAGAAGCCCATCTAACTCAGGACACTGTTTTATATGGAAGGCCAGTATTTTGGCATTTGTGATATTCCAGAATACTTTCACCAGGTTACTGTTACAGATTCACTGTTAGTAATTAGGGTCAGGTCTGTTCCACTTTTATAGATCATGGTGATTAGTCCTTGATTCCAGACTTCAGAGAATCACCTCACAGGACAAGACTGAAGAGTTTGATCAGGGATTGCTGCAATGCAGAACAATTGTATCTCAACATTGTGTTGCAATCAAGGAGTCTAAGTGGTTGTGGTAATTGTTTATAACCATTTCTAGATTAATGAGTTTTCATATTTTTTGGTGCAGTACTTCTATACTTTGGGATCGTTTTCAAAAAGGATTTCTAACGCTGATCCATTTTGCATCTCTGGTTGTTCTGGTTTTGTTTTACATATACAGTATTGTTCCATTTTTCCCAGAAACAGTTTTGTTTTATTGACTCCTCATTTTATCTGTTTACAGAGTTATCTGTTTACGTGTGCATTTCTTTTCTTTTTAAGGGTGTGCTTTTTAGTGGTGGTTTCTTCTCTGGGTGAAATTAATTCCTTTTTGATATATTCAATAACAAGGAAGATCAGATTTAGGAAACCATTATTTAAAATCTTATATCATTTTCTTTTTACTAAAATCCATTTTAGTTATTCTTAGAATGTGTTTAGTTAATTCTCAAACCCTTATTTCATTTCAATCAATTGATTCTACTATCGTCCTACTCTGTGCATCAAGACACAAGATCCAAGTCAAGTCTTAATCAGTATATGAACATGTCATTCTTTCTTCTTTTCTTTCAGTCATGCATAGCTCAGGAAGACTCACAACATGACGTGTCAAAAATAATTGTATTTCTTCTGCATTTATTATACAGGCTCTGCAGTATAATTCTGTGTTTAGGATGTCTCCTATTTAAATTTAATTATTTTAGGGAGTAATTTCTTTGAGCTTTGTTTTTTTACAAAAAAAAACGTGTCCCATACTTTGGTTTTCTTTATTAATGACTGTTTTTATTCATTAAAGCTAGTGAAAATTAACAAGTATTCATTTCAATGACAGAGTATGTTTAGACATTTGAGATTAATGCTCCTACATATACATCATAAAAGTGTTAGAAAGCAGTTTTAGATGTTACTCATATTATTATAAATGTATTATTCTTATTATTTAGTGCTAGAACTGTTTGATATGGAGCTAAGCCTCTCAGCTGTCAACCTTATGACAGCAAGCTCCAGAATCACATACTACTGTATAAATATATCAAGTTTTAAACTCCAAAAAGTTTTGAATAATAACAAAATATTTTTAAAAAAATCCAAAATCTAATTTCAGTGGATAAAACCACCATATTTGTTAAATTAAAATTCTTTAGGTACAATACAATAAGGAAATTTCTCCTAATGAATGTTTAAAATGCAGTGTAGGGGTTTTGTGCATTTACTGGGACAATTATTAATTGTAGCTGTAAGTCACAAAATGATTCTTTGATGGCTATTAGAAAACCGACCTTGCGGGATAACTCAGCAACGCACACACACAGATACTAATACACGACAATATATTTATTAATACATAAAGTGTGCATATAAACATAACAGATCTTAAGAGTGAAGCTTAGAAGAATACAAAAGGTATATATTAAATCACGAAGAGTTACTGTCACGGACGTCCAAAGGGACTAACCGTGGGGAGCAGGAGAGCGGAAAAAGACCCATATGCGTAGCGGCGAGATGGGAAAAAGGCCCGGGCTCATAGTGCAAAGAGTTCAGGAATGCCGTATAGAAACCTATGCCCTCAGGGAGCGGACGTGGGGCGCCCTGGTGCTAGGCGGGTCTCAGGACATCGGAATGTCAATGCTGAGCGAGGACAGAGTGCAAGACCCGGAAATATATAGCCCAAGGGAAAGAGAGGGACAGGAAGGACAGCAGACCGGAAACTAGGGACAGAACAGAGAAGGAGCGCCCTCTGGCTGCAGAGGGCATGACAGTACCCTTTCATGGGTGGCTCCCGACGCCCATACAAATAAATAAGCTGCACAGCACTGGGGGGAGGAAAAACCTCATTTAACTGAAAGGAAACCTCCAGGAATCCATGGCTGAGAGCTACCCCTTCCTCCGGGGTATAAACCTTTATTGGGTGGAGGAAAGGGGGGTAGAGAAGAGCTCCAGAGACTTAAAACAAAAAAGTACACAAGCACAAACCCAACAGATAAAAACCTGGGAAAGACCAGGGAGACAAACCACACAAGACAGATAGGAACCAAAAACAGGTAGGAACCAAGGTTCCGAGACACAGAGAGCAGGGGGGACCAAAAAGGAAACCAGGAAGAAAAAAATCAAAACAAAAGGCAAAAAACAAGAAAAAAAACACAAAAACCCCGGGGAAAAATACCGCAGACTGGGTAAATGGCACTTTCACATTCTAACGCTGATATCAGAGTGGACAACCTGAGGAAAGCCAGACCGAAGTCCGCTCACAGACACAGATGCCCGGAGTGATATCCAGCGAAAAGAATGGAGGAGCGGCAGAAAGCTTACCATTCTATCACTGATATCGGAGAGAGCAAGACCAGGAAGAGCCAGGCACGAGAACCCGCTCCAGACACAGAAGCTCGGAGTGATATCCAGTAATAAGAATAGGCAAGCCAGCTCAACATTCAATCACTGATATCGGAGTGATCTACCCGAGGAAAGCCAGGTACAGGACCCGCTCACAGGCACGGAAGATCGGAGTGATATCCAGTGATTAGAATAGAGGAACTGAAAAAAAAAACAGCCCAGAGAACAAGAAAAAAAAAACTGCGGCAAGACAAAAAAAAAAAACGCAGCTCGCGGGGTCAGTAGGTGGCTCAGCATTCTGTCATGGACGTCCAAAAGGACTAACCGTGGGGAGAAGGAGAGCGGAAAAAGACCCAAATGCGTAGCGGCGAGACGGGAAAAAGGCCCGGGCTCATAGTGCAAAGAGTTCAGGAATGCCGTATAGAAACCTATGCCCTCAGGGAGCGGACGTGGGGCGCCCTGGTGCTAGGCGGGTCTCAGGACATCCGAACGTCAATGCTGAGCCATAATGTCTCGTAATCTCTCGTGCCCGGGCAGAAACAAACAGCTGTTTGGTGGGGCTGAATTCAAATATTCATAGAACATTCTGGACCAAAGTTTGCTCTTATTACGAATTACAGGGTACACATTCTTCATGTTCGGATTAGCAAAGATTCATATACCAATCGTCAGATTTTATTTTAGACTTTCATTGTTAAAATATGTTAGAAATACTGGCTTGAATGACTTTTAAAGATTTGTGGTCACATACCGTATTGTAGTGTATTGTAATTACGACAAAATGTTTTTGATTTATAATATGCTGTTTTTTGTGTGTTTCTCAGTAAGTACATGCATGTTTTTAGTGTTTTTTATTTATATTGTTTCATTTCAAAACAAACCCTTTGGTTTGACTTACTCAAGAAGCAATTATAGCTTCCGTAATTTTAATAATTTACTCTATAATGTAAATTATTCTGTTCTAATAATGTTCTGGTTTAACACGTGTCTGTTTTATTAACTTAAAAATATGTTGGACATATTCCGCTATGAATAAATAAAAATACATATTCAATATATTATAAAACAACAATTATTTTCATTATTAAATGCTAAGACTGAACCTGTGCTGTAATACTATACACCCAGCCGCATCACAACGGTTAAATAAACACATGTATGACTTGCAATATAAGATGTTGAACAGTAAAATAGCAATTATATTTGCTATTTTAATAACAGTTACAATAGATACACATTTGAAATCTTTTAAAACATTTTGCACCCACATGTGAGTTCAGGAAGGATATGCCTATTGAGTGTTGTGTTTAGATTACCAAGAGTGTAAAGACTTAAAGAGCACCACATCTATATTGTATGAATAGAAACAAAAGTAAATGTTTCAAGGTTTGTTTTAATGTTCTCATACTAATCATTGTCCTATTAATTGTTGCCAAAGCAATAAGAATGACTTTGTAACTTAGACCCATTTTAGAATAAACATGTACAGCATCTGGCATCATGTCATCCACTTAATTCCAAGGTCCCATCAAAATCATTGTACAACACACAAAAAGTCCTGCGTTGGAAATAAAAAGCTCTATTTAAGAGTTTATAACATCCTACGTAGGAGAAAAAAACATTTTATTAATGAAAAATATAGTATATTATATTACATCAAACTGTTATTCATGCTCATTTCAGACAGCAATTGGCTGAGTGTCAGATTTAGTTTAGCCAATCAAACTAATATTAAGCTGTGTAAAGATAACAGACACTAAGGAATAAGAGTTTATTTGCACTTTGTAATTTCATTATATTGGATTTACAAGTATCTAATGCTTCATATATTCATTAACCCTTTGACAGAAACAATCACATATACTGTATGTGAACATAGACAACTGGTCCCTGCGGAGTACCATCACAAATATGTGATTAGAATGTTAGCAATGGAACGTTCTCAGGATGGAGCAACAATTCTAGTGCTTCATGTTTTCTGTTTAGATAGCTAATATGGACATGCTTTGCACTTACGAACAATAATTCTTTACAACTCCAAAACTCTCTCCAAATTTCAGTTCTGCTGGAGGAGCAGACTAGATTGTGTCTTGAGTACACAAATTAGCTGAAAAACGTTTTTGCAAATGCTGAAATAATAGGATTACCTAACAGAAAAAAAATGTTATTACTATTGGAGAAACTTATCTGTTTAATTTAGGAATACTGTTTGTATAAATGGCTGGGAAAAAATATATTTTGCAAATAACTTAAAATACCAATGAATGCAGCTCATACATGACAGTACGTGATCTCCTGTCACAGTATGAAGAACAGTGAGCCTGTCTCTCGTTAATGGTTTATGCGTTGTATGTTATTATAGGTAAATGTCCTATGATGTGTTTGTCCTGTGAATGTCTGTAGATGTTGTGTTGATTATAAAAGTTTTGGCAACACTGTAATTCATCAGTCACGTTGAATTGATACAAAATCAAAAGAAGTGTGATGATAACCATCTGAACATGTTGATGGATAGATAATAACTCATGCAGCTTTCTGTAGGGGTGTAAATATACTGTCTCCTATCCCTCTTCCTCAGTTTAATATTCTTAGCCTAATATCTGATATGCCCCCACTACAAATGCTGATGCCTACAGTGGTTTGGAACTTTTTCATGTGCTAGCCGGCTACTGTGAACTTAAGAGATTATGAATGTAAAGTGAATTAATATAAATGTCAAGTTTAATTTTTAACATTTTAATTAGAAAATATTATTTATAGTGCCTTTGAGGACATATCATATTTAAAATCAAATATACACTCTATTTGAAAAAACGAATAGAGGCAAAATTAAAATAAGGTTTTGAGTAGTCATTTGAATGAATTTATCGCATACTGTAAGGTGTATTCTTAATTCTTAACCCGGTCTGCACTGATCAGTGTCCACCAAAGCACTGGAGTCTGGAGATTCATTCATGTTATTATTTAATTTATTTTTAATATACAGTGTGAGATAAATAATATGTATACTAAATTTATATTTTAATTAATTGTATTTTTATTATTAGAGAAAGTGTCTTTATTATCACCCAGGAGCAATTTTGTTAAAAGTTCAACATGCGCGTTGACTGGGAATAGAACACACACTGGTGGTGTGGCAGACAAGAATTTTACTACTGAACCAAAGTGTCACTCTGCACGAACTAAATGACACTGCAAATAAGAATTATGCATAATATAGTACATACAGTATGAACAAAAAAAATAGATAAAATAACTGACATCATAATTGCTTGCAGAGGAAGTGGAACCAAAAGCACCATAACTCCTTTTAATTTTAAACTGTTTTAAAATGAAATGATATGAATAAAAAAAAACTCAGCAAAACTTGCACTAAAACTACTGAGAAACAAGCTATTAAAAACAGCTTTATAACATTATATATTATACAGTGCCTTGCGAAAGTATTCGGCCCCCTTGAACTTTTCAACCTTTTGCCACATTTCAGGCTTCAAACATAAAGATATAAATTTTTTATTTTATGTGAAGAATCACCAACAAGTGGGACACAATTGTGAAGTGGAACGAAATCTATTGGATTTTTGAAACTTTAACTAATAAAAAAATGAAAAGTGGGGCGTGCAAAATTATTCGGCCCCCTTGCGTTAATACTTTGTAGAGCCACCTTTTGCTGCGATTACAGCTGCAAGTCGCTTGGGGTATGTTTCTATCAGTTTTGCACATCGAGAGACTGAAATTCTTGCCCATTCTTCCTTGCAAAACAGCTCGAGCTCAGTGAGGTTGGATGGAGAGCGTTTGTGAACAGCAGTTTTCAGCTCTTTCCACAGATTCTCGATTGGATTCAGGTCTGGACTTTGACTTGGCTATTCAAACACCTGGATACGTTTATTTGTGAACCATTCCTTTGTAGATTTTGCTGTATGTTTGGGATCATTGTCTTGTTGGAAGATAAATCTCCGTCCCAGTTTCAGGTCTTTTGCAGACTCCAACAGGTTTTCATCCAGAATGGTCCTGTATTTGGCTGCATCCATCTTCCCCTCAATTTTAACCATCTTCCCTGTCCCTGCTGAAGAAAAGCAGGCCCAAACCATGATGCTGCCACCACCATGTTTGACAGTGGGGATGGTGTGTTGAGGGTGATGAGCTGTGTTGCTTTTACGCCAAACATATCGTTTTGCATTGTGGCCAAAAAGTTCGATTTTGGTTTCATCTGACCAGAGCACCTTCTTCCACATGTTTGGGGTGTCTCCCAGGTGGCTTGTGGCAAACTTTAGACGAGACTTTTTATGGATATCTTTGAGAAATGGCTTTCTTCTTGCCACTCTTCCATAAAGGCCAGATTTGTGCAGTGTAAGACTGATTGTTGTCCTATGGACAGACTCTCCCACCTCAGCTGTAGTTCTCTGCAGTTCATCCAGAGTGATCATGGGCCTCTTGGCTGCATCTCTGATCAGTCTTCTCCTTGTCCGAGCTGAAAGTTTAGAGGGACGGCCAGGTCTTGGTAGATTTGCAGTGGTCTGATACTCCTTCCATTTCAAGATGATCGCTTGCACAGTGCTCCTTGGGATGTTTGAAGCTTGGGAAATCTTTTTGTATCCAAATCCGGCTTTAAACTTCTCCACAACAGTATTACGGACCTGCCTGGTGTGTTCCTTGGTCTTCATGATGCTCTCTGCGCTTTCAACAGAACCTTGAGACTATCACAGAGCAGGTGCATTTATACAGAGACTTGATTACACACAGGTGGATTCTATTTATCACCATCAGTCATTTAGGACAACATTGGATCATTCAGAGATCCTCGCTGAACTTCTGGAGTGAGTTTGCTGCACTGAAAGTAAAGGGGCCGAATAATTTTGCACGCCCCACTTTTCATTTTTTTATTAGTTAAAAAAGTTTCAAAAATCCAATAGATTTCGTTCCACTTCACAATTGTGTCCCACTTGTTGGTGATTCTTCACATAAAATAAACAATTTATATCTTTATGTTTGAAGCCTGAAATGTGGCAAAAGGTTGAAAAGTTCAAGGGGGCCGAATACTTTCGCAAGGCACTGTACATTAACTTATGTAAGTTAACGTATAATATATATATAACTTATGTTTGTTCAAGTATAGAGTAAGTTGTTTATTGTTTTTAATTTGAATCATGCAGGCTAACAGGAAATGTTACAAAGAGCACATCAAATCATTCCCAGAATAAACACAGCAAGTGACCGACTTCAAGAATTCAAATGTTTATGAAGAAAGTGGAATACTGTTGTGTACCTTATTTTTATTTTCTGCTCCCACTACCAGCTACTGTATATAACTATATTATGTTAAAATTCTTAAATTAATATCATTAATGATGTTCTGAAATGTATTTTTAGTTTCAGCTACCAAAATGTCCCTCTAGTTACATGATTAAATATTAATATTCCATATAAAGAAATGCAAAAAATTAAATGGAGTTACTGTTTTCACTATCATCTAATACACAACAAGCACCACCTACTGTATTTATCTTCTTTGGCCAGTGAAAATTCTTCGTGCAGTTTGATTCGGTGAAATGAATCACACAGTGGCATGGTGCAGTCACCATTGGCGCATAATGGTTGCATCTGTATTTTTCACGTTATGTACTGTATAATTTTATTTAACAGGTTGACTAATACATTAAGTTTCTAAAGGGTAGTTCATATGTATGCCTTTTGAATTATTTCAATTTTATTTATGAATAATAATATACAATAATACACAAAATGTTTAATTTTGAAAAAATGAAGGTAAGAAAAATAATTTCACCAACCTATTTCCAATTTGTTAGATGTTAAAGCTATTGGCATTTTATTGGGATATACAGGTAAGCTTATTTAGCTGTTTGACATAAACAAATGTATATACTGTATATTTATATGATCATATATAAACCCATTACCTGTTCCTTATCATCATAGATAAATATTTGAAATAATATAATATTGTAATTTTCAGATTTCATGTATGAGATGCGAATTTGATTATATATATTTTCACAGTGTAAGCAATCATGCATGTTCTCACATTCTATTCCAGAAGGAAGACAGATGAAGATTTTATCTCAACTATATAAAAAATAAAAACAGTATCAAGTATTAACCCATCAAGAATGATTATTCAAAATGTATGCAATTCATTATGCAGGAATAATCCAATGAATAACAATTTCAAAATGTAGAAAATTAACAATCAGTGGCGTTCAGGTCTTTTTGGGTTTTAGGTAAGCACTGAGGTCACTTGATGAGATACTCAGGGTGACCAATACTGTAGGAATGCACATTCCAAAAATTCAAGAAAATGTGTTTGGATTAATAATTATTTAGTAAATAGAAAACAGAGAGTATAAATAAAGAGTTAATGTTAAAATTGGAGTGACTACTGCTATGTCAGTACCTTTCTCAGAAATACTTGACCCACCCTCATTGGGTCAAGTAGTTATGAATAATTCAATGTAACAATATCAGCTTATGTAAAGTCCTATATGATTCACTCCAGGGCAAATTAAGACAAAGCATCATATTTGCAGTGTATGTAAATTAGTTTATCTTTGAGTATGAAACCTCCTTTGTGAGCCTGTCTTTTAAGAAGCACTCTATGGTGCTGAAATTCTGTAATAAAATGTAAATTATTTTCTTGCTATTTTTTTGCTATAAAGAGTTCTTTAATTGGTTGTTACTGTATGTATTTCAGTGTCTGTCCTAACACTGGCCAAGATTTGAAGCACAAAGTATTGGAAATGTTTTCTTTACAGTATGTTTTAAAAAGACATTGAAGTGTAACATAACCAATGTCATATATTCAATTTCATAATAAATATTCAAATATATACAAATATAGAGTTAATCACAATTTGCCCTAACCACTGCATCCTTTATAAAGGTTGTAGGAATGCCAGGAATCACACCGTAGTCCACTGAGAGTTTAATAGTATTAATGCAGATCTTTTTTACATCAATTATATACAGTACATTTAAAGGAAGATGATATTATGATGGGAGATTTTAGTTTTTCTGACCTTAAAACTGTTTTGATCATTGAAAACAAATGCTGCATTACTTGTGTCTAAAATATTACTATTATTTGTCAATAACTTACACTTGGGTAAGTGACATTTTCTGTTAAGTTAGTTTTCTTGCCGATTTACATTTCTTCCACAGAGTTTTGCAAAAATGGTTGATAAATGAGATGTCAATACAAGGGTTTTATTTCTATATATTTGTGAATTGCAAATTCAGACTTCAGAAATTACAAAGAAAATGGAACAGATGTCTCCGTTTCCAATAGTTTCAGATCTCAGTATTTTGGCGGTCAATTTTGTGTGCACTGAAAAATATAACTTTGAAATGAAAGGCAAGGACATGTCTACTTTTTTCTGATCTTCTCTCATTTACCTTTATCCTGCCTCAATCTATTAGAATGTAAAATGCTACAAATTCCAGTTTAAGTGTATAAAAAGGACATTACAAATATATACATTTAAAATAGTCTCTTAAGACTTCTGGGCATTCAGCCAATATTTTTTGCAAAGTAACATGCAAGTGATGTACAATTTATTAACTCAATTCCTAATGTGTACCAGTTCCTAATTGTACATGGCAAACACATATTGAAATCAATTAATAAGACTGTCCCACTTATATTAAAACTATGTCCAGCCTAACTAACACTGACTGTTCCACTTCCTTATATAATTTAGTGGAGAAAAAAAAAAAACTCTTACCAAATCAAATGAAAACATGTCATGAGCTGTATTTCATTATCCTTTTTTTTAAAATCATTTGCATATGATATGCCCTTCAGACATTTTTCTTAGCTGGTATATATCAACAGCAGCCATAGCACCTTGCAACTCACAACTGGCAACCCACTGAAGCTAAGCAGGTGTGAGCCTGGTCAGTACCTGGATGGAGACCTCCTGGGAAAAACTAAGGTGGGTCCTAATGTGGGTCCTAATGCCCCAGTATAGTGACGGGGACATTATACTGTAAACAGGCGCCGTCCTTTGGATGAGATGTGAAACTGACTCTCCTGACTCTCTGGTCATTAAAAATCCCAGGGCGTTTCTCGAAAAAATTAGGGATGTAACCCTGGACAAATTTCCCATTGGCCCTTACCAATCATGACCTCCTAATAATCCCCCTCTATGAATTGGTTACATTACTCTGCTCTCCTCCCCACTGATAGCTGATGTGTGGTGAGCGTTCTGGTGCACTATGTCTGCCGTCGCATCATCCAGGTGGATGCTGCACATTGGTGGTGGTGGAGGGGAGTCCCCATTACCTGTAAAGCGCTTTGAGTGGAGTGTCCAGAAAAGCGCTATATAAGTGTAAGCAATTGTTATTATTATTATATGTTATTTAAATGATGTAACACATCATTTGTGCATTTTTTCCAAATGCACAAATTCATGTGCATTTGGAAAAAAATACTAGTATTGTTTCTATCCAATACACACAGCACATTAAATAAACATAGTACATAGTTTTATTGAAATGATATTTGACTAATAAACAAGCGACACATTGAAAGATGTAATACTAATTATATCCAAAGCTATTTTAGGATGTACATTTCATTTTTTATTAGATTTATGTACATTTGACAAACCAAGAGACATGGTACCTTACTTTTCAGCATCCATAAGTCATCTTTTGTTCAATTTTTTTCAAGTCACATCTGCTTTGTATTTCACCCATCAAGCTACATACTTTCCAAATAAGTCTTATTGACAGATTTTTTTTTTAATAATTGGGAGCTCACTTAAGTGCAGGATGATAGTGGTGATGGAGAGCTGAGATTAAATTGGATTTCAAGGTCACCCATGTGTTAGAAGCAGTGTAAGAGTTCCTTGGATGCAGGTAGTCTTTTTTTTCTAACCAAGGAAACTAGAGTAAGGCCTAGAAATGTGTGAAATGCTGTTCCCATCCAATCAAGGATTGTATTCACTATTAATAGCACTGAAACACATACAATTGATTCCATAAATCAAACAAGAAGACAACTCAGAGTATATATAGCACTTGTATTAAACTGGGTTTGTTGGATTAAATCTCACAGCATCCTACAGATATATACACACAGATCTAATTTATTTTGTAATTTACAATATTCAGTATGTCTCTGCCAATTAATGCCCTCCTCTTTGTGCACTGCATGATTTGCCAAATGTTTTTCTTTTCATGTCTATAGGGATAACAAATCTCCAAAAAATTATAAGTAAAATGCTTTTCCTTCTGTGTTTACATTTCACACTACCACCATTTAAGGTACATACTGTACAAATAATAATGAGCTTTGTTTTTATAAATGTTTTTTCTGATTGGAAGCAAATTCAATACACACAGTTAAAGGGGATTACTGGAATGTTTGGAGTTGGCTGAAATAATAAGAATTGTGTGTTTTTTAATAATTATTACAGTTGTTGGGCATATAAAGAATTTCTTCAAATAAAATAAGGATCAAAAGAGCAAGCACTTTAAGCCAGGTCCTACAAGCCAATTTAAAGCTAACATTATGCATGTATAGTACAGGTATGTGTGTGTATGTGAGACAAGTCAGCCCTTTTCAGCATTTTCTAATCTTCATCTTGTGTGAGGTTTTATATTTTTAAATATAAACTATATTTACATATTTAATTCCTAAAAAGTATGTGGGGTTGCAATTATACTTTTAATGCATTGTGCAAGGTAATGTCCTTCTCGATTTCTAGTCCCAGTCTATGTTATGTTTTATAAACCGATTAGGTCTCAAACTTTTTTAGTTTCCAAAACACTACATAAAAGTCTTAAACTTTTATATCTATATACTTGCAAAAAGTCTGAAAATGATTGATTTATTAATAAATAAATAACTTTGTTGTCTGTGTAACCACAAATAGCTTTGTAGCACATTTTGAGTTGCAATTCGAGTGCGGTAGAGACATTGTTATTGTTGTGGGTACTAAAATTGTAGTATACTATTTCTTTACATTGAAAACATTAATTAGAAAGAAATTTTTCAACACAATAGGTTTTGTAAATTACTTTTCTATCTTTCAGTCCATTAATATCTCTTGAGTGTACTCAGAAAATGAAAAAGTCAAATGCAATCTAGAATTGCGCTCTCCTGGTTCAGTCTTTGGCACCTCTGCCTACATTTGTAACAACATTTTCTAAACTCTTATCACTTTATGCTTATGTGCAAAAATTAGGCTTAAACACAGAACTTACTTACGGATTTGTATTCTGTATCATTGCAGATTTTAGTCTGGGACTGTTAATGCACATTCCTACATTTATGATAGTGAGCAGACTTATTAATACAAGACATAAAAGTAGGTTAAAAATAATAAAAGTTCATTAAATCTCTGAGTTTCCATGCAATATTGTCCTTTTCAAAGTATTCTGACAGGCTTCGCCTGTGTTTTATTGCAGACGTACTGGACATGCCCTTTCTAAGCCTCTTATATCTGTTAAGCCATAAACAACTGACATATTTTTAAAATAGTCTCTCTAGAGCAAATTAGTGATCACCCTGGTATTCAGGAAACAGCACCACAGGTACTTTGTGGCACATCTCTTGTGGTACTTGTGGTACATGTACTTTGGGGATTGTCTAGAATTTTATAGTTTGCATACACTCAGCGCATGTACTGTATTGTTTCCTAGATGTATAAAACCACAGACCTTACCTGGTATTGAGTACCTACTGTACCTCTTTAACACCTAATTATTCAAAATTATTTAAATAACTATTGCAAGTTACATTATTTAAAGAATATCTTGAATTACAATCCAACATATTATTACATAATAAGAGATATCTCTAAATCATTTCTAGAAGTGTCAAAATATGTGTAAGATAAATATGAAATGTTTTAAGGCATTATATTTGAATTAATTTGAAAATATTAAACTAACTTAAAATATCTGGAATATCTTACTATCCTTTGAATACAGTATGCTTAAATTTATTTGAAGTACCTCTAATAATATTCAGACACCTTAAAAAATAAGATTTGTATTTTACTATATGAGATATAGATTTGTGATGAAACAGAATCATAATTGATAATTTTTATAGACTTTTTGTATTAAGTGACATCAGACAAAATAGATGATACTGTATCTCCTGGTATAATGTGTTAACGTGTACTGCATATGATAAAAATGCAGAAGCCCATTTCCAGATATTAATTAATATCTATTTTTTTCATATTATAAATAAAAATGTGTGTATTCTTTTTAAATAGCTCAGCTGGAGGTATTCAAGTATTCTTTTCACAGTCTATATCTGATTATTTATATTTATATAATGATATAATTATCTTTACATATGGGTATTACAAATTACCAAAGTCACTTTCATTAACTTGGAAAAATTGGTTAAATTATACATTTGTATAAAATTAACAGATTATTGCTTATTATTAAAAAAAAATGCTGTCATTATTTAATATTACACTGTAGGGGTTTTGTGCATTTACTGGGACAATTATTAATTGTAGCAGTAAGTCACAAAATGATTCTTTGATGGCTATTAGGAAACCAACCTTGCAGGATAACTGCAACGCACACGCACACAGATACTATTACACAACAATATATTTATTAATACATAAAATGTGCATATAAACATAACAGATCTTAAGAGTGAAGGTTAGAAGAATACAAAAGGTATATTCAATCACAAAGAGTTACAAACCAAGAGGGACATACATTCAGTATACCATTCATTTATACCATTTCGTAACTGAACTTTGATTACAACTTCTACGCTAGATACTCAAAGGTAAGTTCATCACTCATAGGAATTAAATTGATATCAACTGAGATTGAGGTAGCAATTGAATTCTCAAGCTGTAATGCAGAATGTTGAATACTAATCCAATCTGTGTGGATTCAGATATCCTGCGGACACAAAGGAACAGTGGCAGGCTGTTGCTACGTCCAATTGGCGTCCTCTGGTCCTGTGCCAGGCAGTCCTGGTTCGGCATGAGGTGTAGGAGAAGGAGGGAGAGATTCCTACTGCGACGCACTGGCAGTGGGCTCTCTGAAAACTGGCTAGTTAGTGTTGGTTAAACTTGCAGAGATTGTGCACATGGAAAGTGACTGTGGATCCAAGCAAGTCACACTCTTTAGACGGGAAGAAGACCGGTTTGTTCCTGATGTAGCGCTAGTCCTGAGTACTGAGATTCAGCTGTCGACAGTTCCGACCGTAGTTCACTTGTTGATCAGGCGAACGTTCGCGGTGGGGTACCAGCGGTTAACGAGGCTTGCTGCTGGAATAACCTCGGGTGGATCCTTTGGTTACATGTGGGTGACCTCCATTCTCGACTCTTAGAACAAACTGAGTGTCCTGGCACTCAGACCCACTGGCCGTTACATGATTGTCCGAGATGAGTTTGAGAATGTCCTGGAAGAGCCCTTTCTGGGCCCTGTGCTGCCTGATTTATCTGGAGGAACTACGGTCATTCATTGGTTGAATGTTCCGCAGGCAGTCGAGACCCACGTGGGGTTATCCTGCCCTACCAGTTCCTGATTGGCTGATCGAGGTGGAGGATGAGTAACAATGCTCTCTGACATTAGGGTTGTAAACAACCTGGGATGAGACTCTCCCAAGGAATCTCCAAGACAGTAAGGCTCCAGAGATGACCATTTATTAGGGTGGCTGGTGAATCTCAGCCTTGGGAGCTGTTCCTTATCAGGAAACTCTATCAGCTCGAAAAACACCTTAAATGTGAACCAAATGGAATGGCCTCTCTGTGTCCAGCACCACTGAGATGAGGAAGAGAGAGACTGGCAATGGAGTAGCAAACTTAATTCCTGTATTTTTAATAAGCCTTGCCACTACCACACAATAAAAAGAGAATTTGTTTTTTTTTTTACACAAAAGAAAGGGCTTATTTCATTATTAATATTTCTAAGATTAACGTCTCCTCGAATATATTGCATTATATGAGCTTAATTAAGAGAAATTTGTATAGAAAGGTTCTTTAAATGTATTATACTGTGTATATTGTAAAGGTTGGTAGTGTATTAGATACATGTACAGTGATGTACTACCAGAAAGTGATTGCTACTTATAAAGGGTCAACAAGATCTAAATTTTCTTTATTGACACCTACTTTACAATGCTTAGAGTTTGTTTTTGTCCATGAGACAATTTATAAGCACCAAAAGCTGAATAAAAGAAAACAATAGCTAAAGTTAAAAAGAGCAGTGATGTGTAATAGTAGTTAAGACCTTGGGCTTGAAATTTTGGAATTGGAAGGCTACGGATTCAGATCCTAGGAGGATCACCACTTTTATACTGTTGAACAAGGTACTTCATTGGATTGTTGCTGTAAAATACCTGACTCTATAAACTAGTTGAAATGTGAGTTGCTTTGGATAAGTGTTAGCCAAATAAAATGGGTAATAAATACAAGATTATGGGTGGCATGTTGGCGCAGTGATAACAGATGGATTGATAATGTAACTTTACAATAATACAAGATGATTTATGTACAATAAAAAAGCATAGATGTAACATTATCCAAGTGTAATTGAGATGGGACAATGGAAAATAGGAATGGATTGAAATTAACTGGAAAATGTTAAAAAAAAGACCAAAGCCCATATTCAGACATGAAAACAATGTTTCCATACCTATCTATACCAACCTATCTATTTATTTCTCTACACCTGAAAAGGGCTCCAGAGTAGAAACTGTATTTTTCTTTAGCCTTTCTGCCAGGAACTAACCTCTGTCTTCTAATTTACATAGTGAATATGCACTGTATGTCAACTACTGCATTCAAAATGCATGCTAGTTTGGCAGAAAAATAGGCAGAAAAAAAGAGTATTATTTTTCAGTTTCAAAGAACTGTAAAAAGTAATGTTTTTAAATAGTACTAATAAATTATTAGTTACATTATTAAAGCTTTCAATCACAGCATAATGACCCATGTGCGATTAGATTAATGCTGGGCACAATTACTCAAAACTTAAAATGCTGGAATTTTTATATGGAATGTGTTCAATGAGGCATTTGTAATTGAGTCAAAGAGAATATAAATCCCTGAACCTATTTAACTTTTCAGATTCCTAGATACTAATTTTTATGAGGCTTGGCTGATTTTATTATTACAATTCCAGTACTAAAGTACAATGTGAAATTAATTATATTTTTTGTTCTTAATTCTTAAGAAATTAATTTAAAAAACTGAAACAGTTTTAAAACTATAACTCCATATCCAAGATAAACCTTAAACAAAAAAAGACTAGGTTTTGATCCTAACATGGTTCATGACTTTTCAAATAGTGTGACAAAGTGATATTTCCCCACTTCCATTTCATCTGAAAGGCATCTGCCAGATCAGCAATACAGGTTAGTGATGGTTCATTTTGTTGTGCATGACAAGCCAGTACATCCCACAGATTTTTGATTGGGTTTAGATTGGGTGATACAGCATATCATTGCATGAAATTTATCCTAAAGTGATGTAAAAAAAATCTTTAGTAAGTCTTGCCTATTGGTTACAAACTTATATGATGAACAATTAATGAGTTATGTTGATATTTCAGTGACAGTTTGAATCAACTACAATGAAAGATGAAGAGATTGTGCTGAACACAATTTTGCTGTAGAAACTGCTGGAGTAGTTATCAAAATAATTATTATGCAATTCTGTGTAATGAAGTAAAGATATTACCATTATCATTTGGCTTATAATTTTAAACAACATGACTTTCATTTGTACCTACTATTTATATATGACACTCAGAATACATAAGTTATTAGAGAATATGGTAACACCCAACACCTTATTTTCTCAAATAGCTAAAAAGCTAAACTGCCCCACCACATTACTTTCCTCATGCTGTTCTGTTCTGTTTTCTGTTCTGTATTCACAACTTGTATGGTCACTTGATTTGTTAAGCGCCTTGGGGCAACTTTGTTTTGAGAGGTGCTATATAAAAATAAAATTGAATTGAATCCTAACTTTACAACACATTTTTAGATTTCTTTAGCTTCAAGATCATCAACATCCGTGTGACTGGAGACTCCATTTCCAGATCACCTGGCACTCGTGAGGTATCCACATGTACACATACACACAGATACGCAAACATTTCACTATCTACACAGAGGCGATAACTCTGGTTTCTAACATAAACAAACTAATCTTAAATTCCGGGGATAGCTATGCTCGCTCTGTGGGTGCACACAGAGTAAAGTAAAGTTGTTCCCGTGTTATCAAAATTAAACATGAACTTAAACCAAAAACCTGTTTTCCTTCGTTTTAGAAGTGAAAAGAACCAAATTGGTGATCAACTCCCGTGTTTCAAATAAATTGTTTGGATTTCTCACCGGCAAAATGGTTTCTCCCGCAACCTGTAGAACCCAAACTTTGGCATGGCAACAGGGGCTGGTTTAAATAGTTTTAGGGTTGCGCATGTGTAGATTGATTTTGTAAGAAGATACCATTAAGAGGGGGTAGTGTTTTCTTAAACAATATTTATGTACATAAAAAGTAGTATGATATTTAATTTTTGGTAATATGTTCATAGTTTGTTGGGTACTCAATGGAGAACTGTGTATGATTATTATTATTATCTGATTATTATTTTGTCAAATTATTTTTTGCTTTATAGTGGAATATTCTAGGGGGAGGAGTTTAACCTAGAAAAGGAGCTCTTCGAGATACTGTGAATGAATGGTTAGGGCCAAGGGGAAAATTTGGACAGGATGCCAGGGTTACACCCCTACTCTTTTTGAGAAACGCCCTGGGATTTTTAATGACCACAGAGAGTCAGGACCTCGGTCTTACATCTCTGCCAATGTTACGGCGCCTGTTTAGAGTATAGCGTGTTCATCGTTATACTGGGGCATTAGGACCCACGTGGAGCACAGGGTGAGAGCCCCCTGCTGGCCCCACTAACACTTCTTCCAGCAGCAACCTTAGTTATTCCAGAAGGTCTCCTATCGAGGTACTGACCAGCCTCACAGCTGCTTAGCTTCAGTGGGTTGCCAGTTGTGAGTTGCAGAATGAGATGGCTGCTGGCCATTTAGTGTGGTGATGTGTGCATACACGTACTGTATAGTATGGTGATGACAAAATAAGATGTTACTAATGAGAACTCAGCAGTTTATGGGTGTACAGATTACAGCCCTTGAACCCTTAGCAACTTATAACACATTGGAATATTCTTGCATGTAACATTGCCCAACTGATTTCTCTTGTATCGAGCTGTGGTTTTAATGCAGTTTATTTTAATAAGATGCATTTGTGTGTTTCAGGCAGGCAAATATCATCAATGTGGGCACAAACTCACAGGCACTCATGTGCTTTCACTCTTTCTTTCGCTAAGAATTGCATGTACAATAATAATGTACTATTGCCATATCAAAACCTCTCAAGCAGTGAGTACAATAGTATTCACATACTGTAGGTTGTTGGTTAGGAATACATTCTGTAATTAAGGAGGAGAGGGGAGACAGATATTATTATTATTATTATTATTATTATTATTATTATTATTATTATTATTATTAAGTATGTGTTTCTATTCTTAGCTATAATAGCTGTTTATTAAGTATAATAAGCAGTAATATAATACAGTAGCTGTCTTTTAAAATAACAACAAAAATTGATAATATTGATTGTAACTATAGCTGAAAATGCATTCAATATAAAGCATTCACTGCTGTTACCTTCACAGCATACTGTAATTAGAGAAGTAAGTGATTTGCTTATAGAGTCATGCTGTTTATAACAAGGACTATATGCCCTTTCTAGCAACTTCCATCTCTCAAGCAAGAAAACAGACAATTAGGAATAAGAGGCTTTTTTATTATAATACAACAACAGAGGATCTGATGTAGACTTGAAATGTCTCAGGTGAGAATCAATCTGTCAGAGGAATGTGAAAAACAAACAAAAAAGTTACATAAGTTATAGAAAACAAATAATTAATGTTTCACCTTCCAGCACTTTCAGGTCCAAAAGAAAAAAAAATTGTCCTAAGCAATATTTTAATATTAGTTTAAGATTTAATAACTATATCATTTTCACAGTTTGATATTTTAACATAATATGTGGGCTGCAATAGTTTGAACCTTTATTCCTTACAATATGCAAATAGTTAATTTTCTGTATGTACTGTTGAAGAAAAAAATTCAAAATTGAAAATTTAATAAGCTTTCTAAAGCTTACCTTACTCCTAACTCTGTCTGTCTGTATACTGTATACTTTAAGTTGAATTGTTTATTTATTGTGTTCATTTACATAAATCATTTATACCTTATCCATAGCTACTGAGAGTTTCAAAACAGTAGATTAAAGATTTTGGCAAATGCCAAATGTATTGACACTTAGCCATTAAACTATTTGATTTCTCTTACAAAACTATTTAAAGTTTCCATCCAATATACAGTACATTAACATTTTACCAACAATTTGTGTTATTTTATTAAATTATATGGACGCTCCTTAGATGGTTCTGTAATCTGATGAGATAACTGATTTTTTAAAACCAATACATGCTGAATTACTTTTCATTATGAGATCAGATTAACTTTGATCTACATGCCAATCATAAATAATACTATAATATGATTGTAGGTTTCTGTGTGCCAAAGCATTCCTCCTTCTACACAATATTATGCAAAACTCTAATACTAGGTTCTTAATTTGCTAATTACTTAATTAATTACTAATATTAGTTTCACATATTTATTATATTTATACTTATGGGGAAGGAAAAGAGTATGTGTGCAAAATGTGTAAAGTGTATAAGGGAGTTTTATTAAACCTCTCCAATAAAACCAGAATACACGAACTACAGCTGGCCATTAAAGGTGGTGCATTATACAGTTGGTATTACTTTAGACATCTTAGAAAATTATTCCATGGAAAATATAAATATCTTGTAATATTTGACA
The DNA here is from genome assembly GCF_040954835.1 of Lepisosteus oculatus. Classification (NCBI taxonomy): domain Eukaryota; kingdom Metazoa; phylum Chordata; class Actinopteri; order Semionotiformes; family Lepisosteidae; genus Lepisosteus; species Lepisosteus oculatus. The sequence goes on along the minus strand of NC_090704.1, from coordinate 12,728,798 downwards.
ATACATAGTATTTCAAAAGGTTAATCTTTTATAACTAGAGAACATATGAACATTTATGTCACCAAAACATTTTTGTAATTAAAGTGAAATGGGGCAGATAATACCTATTAAAGACATTTCAACCATTTAATGAGCATATTCTTTAATGTGAAAAAAGAAATGATACTATAATTAATTTTTAATTTTCTTCACACTTTGAGCTCTTAAGCAATTATGGAAATGAATGACTTTGGAAATATTATCTATGTTAATGAAACAATACTTGTTTAAATACTTAACCTACTCAATACCTCTGGAGGGAATCCCTGAGGGTATTGTTGGACGTCATGCTGTAGAACAGTAATATTGAAATCCAATAGTTTAAATGTATGTATGATAAAAGCTTATTTGTATTATATTTAATTGCTGAATATACATTATTTATTATTTAAATAATTTAATGAATGGCATTGTTTTTTAAAACTGATATTTGATAGTACTGAATATGGATGACGGACATTTGCAATGCTGTGTCTAGTTTCATCACTATTCTTCTGCCTTCCCTCGGAATTTAGTTCAAGTGATTTAATCTATGATTTAATGGAGGTGACCAAAAACATGCCAGTTTGTTTTGGGCTCCATCTGGTACTTTTGATGCACATTTCAATCATGAACCTAATTACTGAATTTGTACAAAGCTATAGACACCAGATTTCAATTTAGATCTGTAGATACAGTATATGACAAATTATGTAGAAGCAGATAAATGGAAGAATGTATGAAATGTAACCGTCAAAACATGTAAATTATAAAAAAGAAATTACTAACACAGGTGAAAAATTGCTTCTTTATAATTTTGTCATTTCCTTATTTAAATAACGGAAGCTTTGCTTATCTTTATAATAGTGAAGAGTCATGAAAACCAGCAGAATATGACTCTTTGTTATGATATTACATTTCAGGTAGACAGTTCTACTGTGCTGTATATACAGTAGTACCTCATTCCAAGGCAGCGGCATTTTTAAAGACTATTGAATTTTTGCAAAATAATTGTCATTCACTGCATGACAGACCAAAATAAAAAAGATGGAACTGCATAATGTATTAACAGAACCTTAAGGCTATAGACACACATTTAAGTCTATATAGAATACTACTATAGATCCAATTTTCAAATGGGATTCAGGTAGTATCTCACCCAAGGTTAAACAAATGAGGCAAAACTATTTATATTTTAATCTATTTCAACGGGATTTAGAAGTATTTGTATTTTTCCCATAATTCAACCAAAATTAGTTTATCAGCTTGCATGGAACAAGTTTAAACTGTCTGAAATTGAAGGACATCTTATTACAGCTGCTATTATTGACCCAAAATTTGTGCTTTTGTTTTTATGATATTGCCAAATTACTTATTAAACATTTAATAAAATCATATTAATCACTATTTAAACATCACTATTCATTGATATTTATAGTATAATCATACTATACATGTAATAGAAAAGTACAGATATATGATAACAATGCTGAAGAGATATATTTAGATAGACACTAAATGTACAAAAGATTTTACTGCTGCTGAGGAAGGTATCTCATTGTTGTTTTTGTTAACACTAAATAAATTATTTGAAGCTTCTTTTGAAACTTCAGGATCTACTAAACTCTATCTCATGATAAAAACAAGCTTCGTGGGAAGGTTAGTACAGTAGGTTATCTGCTGTAATAACCCTTGGGGTATTAGTGTGGCATATACCTTCATTCTTCTAGAATCTTTCAAGGCTTTTGTGAAACCTGCTTCTTTGGTTCAACTAGAGATTTAGTGGATGAATTATGCACTGATGTGAGCCAATTAGCAAAAGGAAAATCAGTGACATTATGGACTACAAGACAAAAGGAGGGCAAAGTACTTAACAGTCCACTTGACAATTAGTGTGATGGGTAGCTGGATCGATCAACACTACATCTTTATTGGGAATGATTTACAATGTCACATGAACTGTCACAACAATACAGAATTTAAAGAGGTTATGGATTTCCTCTTCACATGCATACACTGTTAAATTAAAGCAACAATTACTTTTCTAACCTTGGAAACTTCAACAAAACATAAAATTGCTCGGCAAAAATTATTGTCTCTGCTGTAATTGGGAATATAAAATTATTGTTCTGTCGACGTTATACATTACAGACAGAATGTTATGCAGCCAAAATCAACTCCATTTCTGAACATTTTTGTATACAAATATGTTTTTGAAAACATCCCTCTACCTTAAGAAAACAAAATGAATATACATTATGGTAAGTGTGTGTTACATCCCAGTGTGTGGTCTATGTGTGTTTTTGTTGTTCCACACTTCTGACTTTGATTGTTCTCTCTCCCCCATTGGTCTATCATTACACCATTGTTTCTGTTACATCAGATGTTATATCATCTTCAATTAACTCTTGACCAATCAGAACTCAGTATATAACATGGAGGTTTTCAAAAGGAAGAGGCCTTTTTCGGACTTCGGTCCTGTTTAGTTTTGCTTTGCTTCATTTTGCTTTTGGTTTTGCTTCGGCTTTGTTGATTTGTTGTTTTGCTTTGTGTGTGTGTTTTCGTATAGCTTTGGCTTTGTTGTTTTGTTTCTGTTTGTCTCTTTGTACTTTAGTTTGTTTGTGTGTTTATCCTTGTTTTGCCATTACCTTGCCCCAGTGATACATGTTCAACTTTTGTGTTCTTTTGTACCCTGCTCCTGTTGATAACTCTTGTTTTCCCTTATTTGTATTCCTGGTTCACTTGTGTTTTTATGTGAAATTTTGTATATAAGGTTAGTTTAGGTTGTTGGGTACACTTTACACACTCAGTTGATTTTGTTATCCTTATTTTGCCATAACCTTGCCCAAACCTGTTATTGTATCAACCTCTGTGTTCTGTTGTACCTGTTACTTGTCTACTCTCGGTTGTATTCATAGTTCCTTGTGTATTTCTGTGAACTTTTGTGTATAGATTTAGTTTAGGTTGTTTAGTACATTTCGCACACACGTAGTTGATTCTTGTGTTAGTCACACTAGCTTAGTACGGGTGAGTGCCGTTTGTTTTGTATGGTTTTGGGTAATCAGTGGAGGTTAGCTAGGGTGCTGAAGACACCGAAGACCATGTGTTTCGGGTTTTCTTTTGTAGTGAGGTTAGCTTTCCCTCACTTTCTTAGCCAGTTCCATTTTGTTTGTTATTTTCTTTTCTTTGGCACCACTCTAGTTCCTTACCCCTGTGTGTTATTGTGTCCTATTTTGAACCAGTCACTTATTCACCTTAAAATCATCACTTTTGCACTGACCCTTGTTGTCATGCTTCCTACAGTAGCAGCCATTCAAAACAAGCGGGGTATGCTGCAGTATAACACGGTGGGCGTGTTGCAGTACACCACATTATACCGTATGCAAATTAGATTATGTTAATAGTATCCGGAATCACCTTGTAAAACCGCCAGGTGGAGCTAATAAAGGTTAACCTCTCATCTACAGCATTTGAGCTGTCACCAGAAAACGTCGTTTTCGAATCCCGATCACTGCTGAGGGACAATCTTTATTCAATTAAGAATTTAAGTTGTATACAGATGCAGCCATTCAAAATGGGTGAGGTATTTCGCGGCATACCCCGGTGGGCGTGTCGCGGTATCACGCAGTTCACGTGTGTCACGTGACTAACTATCCGGCGTCGCCTTGTAAAACCGCCAGGGGGAGCTTAACCTCTCATGTACAGCATTTGAGCCTTTAATTTTGAACTGTGTATTACATCATGTTAATCATTAAAATGTTGGTATATTTTATGAAGCTTTTCTGCTAATATAATATGGAATCGCGTATCTAAAGAATTCGTGTGCTGCGACAGGACTGTGTAGGGACTGTGTAGGGCTGTTTCACCTGCCTGTTCATGCGAGCTGTCTTGTAGCCTACTGGTCTAGGTGTGTGACTACCAACTGGTAGGTTGTGTGTTCGAATCCAGCTGGTGCTGGACATTTTTATTTATTTATTTAATTGCGTAACATAAACATATTACCGTATGCAAACTGTACTGTATACAGTACGTATATGTATATTTAATGTCTTAACTGTGCCCGTTTAAGTATTGAATATTCATATCTAATTTTACCACTGAAGGGAAATCTTAGTAGCTGAGCATAAAAAGAATAGGAGCATACTGCAACGCGTGTGAAGGCCATAAACGATATTCATTTTGGAACATAAACATACAGTATATGGCTGGTCTTGGTACTTTAAAGAAAACATACACACCAGTATTCCATTTCTCCCTAAACATTGTAAGCTTCGAAGTCTTTAACTAACGTGATACCGGAGTCAACAAGCATACTTTTAGAATTTGATTAAAAGGGAATATAATATGGAATCGCGTATCTCAAGAAATTAATAACGATATAATTATATTCATGTTGCAAAAGAACTGCAACGGACATAAAAACTCCCTTGCTTTTAACAGAGCGTTCCATAATTTCTAACTACGAAAATGCCAGGTGAAAGGATTTGTAAACATATTTTGTTAAAGCAAGTCAGTTTTTTCTGCAACACATAAAATACATTTTTCCAAGAAAGTTTAGCCTTTGTCACTAATGAAACCGCTAAATAAAGACATAAATATAGAAACCTTAAATTTTGTTTTATTTAATGTTGGTAGCAGGATGAACTGTCAGAGTGTATATTTTGTGGCAGAGTTGCTGCAAAATGTTAACAGTGAAAAAGGTATTTAGAAATGAGTTATTTCAAGATGAAAAAGAAAACATACACGAAACATGGTTTCATTATGACCAGAATCGGTCTTGAGATATTTTTAACTTGATTTACAGTATTTGAGAGGTATGTCTTAACACCGATAATACAGTACTTAAGTACTGCTCACGTATATGTTTCTAGGTTTATATTATGCATTTCATACGGTCAAATTACTTTTGAGCAACTAATAAGAAGCGTGAAACGGTATGCGTTTTAGTTTCGTTTTGTGCTGGGACCCGTGGATTGATTAGAGATATCAAGTACATACAAGTCATTTTTTAAATGTTGTAGTTCGTCTTGAAAAAATGTTACGAGTACATCATCTATCAACAATTACACAGGTTCTGTTTCCATATTGCGGATTTTGGTTACGTAATATTATTTTCTAGATTTCACGTTGTGAATATATGATTTGGGCAAACAGAGCCGCAAAGAAGTACATTATTGGTTGTTGGGTTTTTTTTGCAGTTTTATCTAGAACAAGCGATGCTTAAACCTTTGTCTGATTCTTGTGAAACTATCCACACGACAGTTACAGTACCTAGGAGTTGACTTCAGTGATGTCACTGATGGGATGTTTCTAAAAATCCATCCTCTGTAAACATCTTCTCTAGTTGTCCTGCATATGTATTTGCTAATGAAGCTGTGTGTTCTGAGCCTGGATCTCTACATTTCTGTATGAACCAGCTTAGAGGGCTAAAGACCGCTTGTGTTTAAATTGAGTGTAAGGCAATTTATGCTTCTAAAGTCATGGTCAGCATTTATTTTTGTACTGTGCTGTAAACTTGTTCTGTGCCAAGTCACATTATTTTATAGCGTTTTTATAGCGTTATCAAATCCGGTGGCGCTGTGTGTTAGTTTCCTGACTTCCATGTCACATGGTCTGTGATTGAAACCTGTAAAACCGGTTTAATTCGTCACAGCCAGCACTCTTCAGGTGTGAGGGTCTTCTGCTCAGAATGAAACGCTAAAATGTAATGTAGGCTCTGAATGGGTTCAGTTATGATTTGGGCTTGATTAAGGTCGCTGCCTTTCATCTAAAACCCTACTTGAATCCTTCTAAACTAAAAACCAGTGTTAGTGAGTTCTAAATAAAGTTCTAAATAAAGAGGTATCCAGGTAACAGTGAAACAGGCGGACAATCTGGGGAGATCGCCCATTTTCCATGTAAAAAGTTCCCTGGTTCCGCACCCCTTGGTGTTTCTCTCACTCTCTCTCGGGTCACCTGATCATTAGCTCGAAAGATTTGAGTGCTTTGTGTATATTCTAATGGTAGTGGGGGCAGGGTGTGTGGGAACAGGTTTGGTTGAAATTGCATTGGAGATCTATGTTCTTCACACCTAAAACATTTTCTCTGAAAGCATTTTCTTCGCAGTTTAACCGATCTTGTTACAGCATGTTACAGTTTACTATTATTAACCATATTAATTTTAAGCGCTTAATGTAAAATCTTGTAAAAATATATTTTCATTGTTCAAATATACATTAAGTCTGACTATCATATAATAAGTTAAATACAAAACTAAAGAAAAAATAGGGTTAAATATAATTCAAAATATTTTGCTAACAATGTTAACTGTTTATGAATAATAAAATGTATTAACTAAGGAGTAGGATGGCACAGTTGTTAGTATGTTTTTTGTTTTGTTTCTTTTTCATAAATACAACAGTATTACCTGATGTCTCAGTGGCTTTCAAAATTAAATTATGCATGCAAACCTGTGAACTAGAAAGATAAGTAAGATATCCATCCATTATATTCCATAATATCCATGAAATATATGGCGCTGAAATATGTGTGACGCAGTGGTGGCCTGGCACGGTGAGGTGCGCTTGCAGCTATGTGACACAGTGGTGGCCTGGCACGGTGAGGTGCACTGGCAGCTGTGTGATGCAGTGGTGGTCGGGTATGTAGAGGTGCACTGGCAGCTGTGTGTTGTGATGCAGTGGTGGCCTGGCACGGTGAGGTGCGCTGACAGCTGTGTGATGCAGTGGTGGCCGGGCACAGTGAGGTGCGCTGGCAGGTGGGTGATGCAGTGGTGGCCTGGCACCGTGAGGTGCGCTGGCAGCTGTGTGGTGTGACGCAGTGGTGGCCTGGCATGGTGAAGTGCGCTGGCAGCTGTGTGGTGTGACGCTGTGGTGGCCTGGCACGGTGAGGTGCGCTGGCAGCTGTATGGTGTGACGCAGTGGTGGCCTGGTACGGTGAGGTGCGCTGGCAGCTGTGTGGTGTGACGCTGTGGTGGCCTGGCACGGTGAGGTGCGCTGGCAGCTGTGTGATGCAGTGGTGGCCAGGCACGGTGAGTTGCACTGGCAGCTGTGTGTTGTGACGCAGTGGTGGCCTGGCACGGTGAGGTGCGCTGGCTGCTGTGTGATGCAGTGGTGGCCAGGCACGGTGAGTTGCACTGGCAGCTGTGTGTTGTGACGCAGTGGTGGCCTGGCACGGTGAGGTTCGCTGGCATATAATGAATATATTTCCATGGATATAATACAACTGTTATTATTGATCCCCGAATTATTGTACTTGACATGACTTCATTCAGCCTTTCCTGAACGTCTATGACAGGCAGAGAGAGTGCTGTTTCTGGTGCGATCTTTTGCAGCTGACATTTCACTGTTTTAAACAAACAAGAAATTAGATTGCTCATAAATCACTTATTCTATATAAACACAGCGTAATTGCCCTCCGAAAATCCTCTTTTTCTTGTTCGTTTTAGAGACCTTGATCGAAACTGATTTTAGATGTCAGAAAGGATTTATTTTCTCTGTATTTCCTACATTGCTTTGTCGAGATTTTAACTTTATATCTAACTTTATATCTAGGCTCAGATTTCAACTATAAATCATACAGTGATTAATAGCAGTAAATACTGATGTTTTGCGCCCTCCTACCACAAAAATATATGTTTAAAAAAATGTCATGTTCCCATAAAAAAGTCATGCCTTGGAGTATAGACCCCCAAAGGAATGCCATAGACTCAAAGTGCAAAATAAACACATACAGAAAGAAAGTATTTGTATTGTAATTGCAAATCCTGGTACTGTATGAGTGATTGGTATGACAAAAGTACACAACCTACCACCTTTATCATAAATATTTTAATTATGCAGGAATATTTTATGCATCAAAGTCTTTACAGAAGATGTTACTAATAGTATTAATAATGAATGACTTATTTTTTCATTGACAAAAAGTAACACCACAGCATTTAGTTGATCCGATCACGCATTCGTTTCCAATCATACAAAGTAATTCTTGAGAATCTCCGATTCACTATGCCTTTCACATGCTCATAAATGATATTAATTTAGGAGCATAAACATATTACTGTATGTAAACTGTACTGTATATTGCTGGTCTTGGTAGTTTAAAGAAAAAATACACACCAGTATTCCATTTCTCCCTAAACATTTTAAGCATAGAAGTCTTACATGTTGTTATTTGGGAAAAGTTTTTTACGTGCTCCTTCTGACCATATTAGGATTATATACTTTGTGAAAAGTGATAGTCTTTTAACCTTTTCTGTGAATTCGCTTGTTATCTAACAAATGCATACTTTTAGAATTTGATTAACAGGGAATATAATATGGAATTGTGTATCTAAACAAATTAATAACGATATAATTATATTCATGTACTGTCTGGCGGAATAAACTGAAGAGGTTAGTTAATGCGACACGGAATTATTAAAAATTATCACCTCTTTTTACACTTGAGAACAAATGAGAACATTCCACTCAGTGGGCGGTGCATTGTTATCTCAATCACCTGCTAATTCCTTTTACACCACTGGACGACAGGAGAATGTGACTGTACTATATCTGTACAGAATGTGTGTTTCAATCAATACAGTAATTGATTAAAATCACAATCGCGTGTTTAATTAAATGCCTTTTTTCATTCACAATCTGAAAATGAAAACCGCAGTAAAGTCACCTTGAATAAAAAAAAAATGATTTTGGCACGCCTGTTACTTATTTTCACGAAACCTCCTAGAGTTGTGAGAACACTTGCTTTGTGTATAAAGTACATTGTGAATGTTTTCACAGCCTTCACTTTGTTGTTTTTATGCCATTTCTTTTACCATGCACGAATATTCCTATGTCCGTATCTTCGCAAGGGAATCAGTGTGAATTTTAATACTAATTAAATGACCGTGGGCACTTTCCACCCCCTCTACATTCTTAGAGTAGAACAGACTAACCTTCTAATGACCACAGGCACTTAAACTTAATATGGTCAGTAACAGTAAACAGTAACATGGTCAGAAGGAGCACTTACAAACGTTTCCGAAATAACCACATGTAAGACTCTGATGCTTATAATTTTTAGGGAGAAAGTGGAATACTGGTGTGTATTTTTTCTTTAAACTACCAATAGCAGCCATATACATTCTGTAACGTAGGGATTTCTATATGACTTTATTTAGTGGTTACATTAGTGACAAAGGCTAAACTTTTAGCTTCAGTAACGCGTACGCCATATGGCATACATGTTTGTTTTGGTTTTTGCTTGTTCACATATCTCTCCTTTTTATAAAACGACATGGTTGAAAACTGTTCCAGAGCCACTGTTGTTTCATCAGTGAAAAGTACATCATGAAATGCCTCTCCCTGTTCAATCCACTGGAAAAAAAGAAAATGAGCATAAAGCGTCTGACGATCATAAACGATATTCATTTAGGAACAGCATCAGAGATATGTTTTTAACTGCACTGCATTGGAGAGAATACCATAGTTTGTTTTTTTTTTACTCCCTGGCGGAAACTGGCTTCCATAAGAATCAATATGGCTTAGAGATTAAATAAAACTTCACTCGCACCAAACAAATGTATATTTCTAAATATCACAACATGATCGAATTTAAGTCATTTTAATAACAATGAATAGTCACCTATGCGTTACAATATAAACATTTATATTGATTTAAATCATGTTTAAATCACCTTTATTTAAAACCCATAATTAAAGCGATACTGTTTAGACTTTTAATTATTTAAAACTGTATTACAGCAGCACAATGTACAATGCAATGTAAATCGCTATCTTTGTCTTCTGTGTAATAATGTTCACCTCTCTGTCCAGCAAATTAACAATAGTAATAATAATGAACTTTATTGTATATTGCGCCTTTAAAGGGTCCTCAAAGCGCTTTACAGGTTAAAAACAATAACAACAATACTGTTAGGCTGGGCAAACGATTTGTTTTTAAGAAATACAAAATGAGATATAATGATGTGTTCCGGCTTAGACATTAACAAAGAGCATAACACGTGGCAGCGTAGCAGTCAGCTCTGGCTTTCCCATCTACTGTATTACCGATGCACTGCAAATACAAGCCCCCTCTCTGAGGGAGTGCTGGCTGTGACAAATTAAACTGGTTTCACAGGTATTTTCAAAGTAGAAGGGGGTGAGATTTCCAGTGAAAGACACCTCCCCCTTCAAAAACCCAGTAAGTACAGTACTTACTAGTTAAGAAAGCTAGGCTCCACAATGAAACCGCTTTAACATGCTAATGCATTGGTGTAACAGTCCGGGCGTGGCAAGCTTCTAATGTCAACTTGACTATGGCGAAAGGAACCCTTCTTTCATTGGAAGACAATGAACATATTCTAGCCCTAAATGAATTAATAGCAAACATGGTTTACATAAAATACATTTTTCCAAGGAAGTTTAACCTTTGTCACTAAAGAAACCACTAAATAAAGACATAAATATAGAAATCTTAAAATTTTTAAAATACATGACTTTGCAAACGCCAGTGGAGAGAGAGAACAGGGGAGGGATGTTGGTTTTGCATAAGGGGCGGGGCTATGGAAATGAGGTCTATTTGGAAATGTTGAATTACATGTTCTGGCTGTTTGTGAATTATCGTTGTTGAGTATGGAGTGTTGAGGTATTGATTTTGTGTAATGCTTTATGTTGAAAATTGAGGTGGATTTTGTTTATAATAAAGAGGATAAACTGGGATGGGAGGAGGGTTTGGTTTTGCATAAAGGGCGGGATTATGAAAATTGGAGGAATTTGAGAGAGTTTAATGGTTTGATTTGATTTTGTATTGTGGTTGTTATCTATGTTTTTGGTTGGTGTTATGTTTATATGGTTGTTTTTGTTGGTTGGTCGTTATTATGATTATTAATAATATGATCTATAGTTGAAATCTGAGCCTAAATAAAAAGAAAAGGCATTTTAAGAAAGCAATTACGCTGTGTTTATGTAGAATAAATGATTAGGTTTATGAGCAATCTAATAACTTATTCGTTTAAAACGCTATATAAAATAAAGTTTATTATTAATTTGCTGGACAGAGTGGTGAACGTTATTATGCAGAAGACAAAGATAACGATCCTGATCAGTTTACAAATCTGTGTACGCTGTAAGGTTTTTACTTCTTAATTAAACTTTTAAAATACATGTTTCGAATAGAAAGAAATCCTCTTCCTGGTACAGTATGTATAGCAAATCAGCACGTCTTTTTTCTCCAATCAGAGGGGTGTCAGATGGTTTCAGTCAATCACCATTCTGAAGCCCTACCATAATCTCTGGTATGGTGAGACCCCAGAATTCTATCCGATAGTTTATGTAGATAGATGATAAATACTTTTATTGATCCCGTGAGGGAAATAAAGTAAATCATTTTTATTTTAGGAAATTATTAAACGCTCAGTTAAAAGCAAAGGAGATTGTCTGTTATAGTGGACATAAAAACAAGAGTTCGCTGGCATTATATCCTAGAAGACACAGACCGCTGCCAGACTGGGAGAATTCCCGCAGCGTAAAAGAAAATGCCTGATAAACTAAGGATTGGACAGTTCCCAAGTGCTTGTACAAGCGATGGAAATGTTCAAATAAATGTGCAAAAGAAATAAACAAAATGATCATTTATTTCTTTATCATATTGGCTAGTTAATGTCCTCTCTTTGCTAGTTAGTGGCTGTGTTTCTGCGTTGGGTAGCAACGGGTGACTGTTCTCAGGCGGAAGATGTAAACAGCTTAATTTACGTGTTAATTTTTTTTAATTGAAATTCATTCTATACAGCAATCGCATATTTGGGTATCGTTTCATAAAACATTCATGCTTAATATGTTTAGGGAGAAATGGAAGACTGGTGTGTATTTTTTCTTTAAACTACCAAGACCAGCCATACACAGTACAGTTTACGTACATACAGTAATGTTTATGTTCCTAAATTAGGTTTATGACCTTCAGATGCGTTATGTTCCTCTTCTTTTTATGCTCAGCTACTAAAATTTCCCTTTAGTGGTAAAATTCTATATAAATATTCAAAACTAAGCGGATTAAAATGTGCACAGTAAAGAGATTTAATGATTAAATCTTTTCACTACCAACCAATGCACCACAACTGCCCCTGTCGGTCATTTTGGCCAGCCAATCACTTACCGAGTGCCCTGCAGTGGCTTGTGGGTAGTTTACCATACCCTGATTTGTACTGTGCATTTTGAATCGCTGTATCTGTAAGTCCCTCACCAGAACCCACCAGCTTCCAAAAATTATCCTAAATGTTACACCCCTTTACACCTAGACACTTGGGGTTGTAACAGTGTGCAAATAATAAAATATGTGCTTTTTAGAAATAAAATTATGCAGTACCTCATAGTGTACAATATGTTCCTAATAACAGTCAATGGCAGATGCAAAATCTATGTTCTAACCTGAAAGCAACTTTGGCATTTTCATCTATCCATTTTCTTACCACTTTATCCAATACAGGTTTGCAAGAGAAGCAGTGCTTATCCTAGCAAGCAACAAGGCGGGATATACATTGGATAAGAGGTCAGTCCATCTCAGGTCATGTACAGACACACACTTACACTCACACAAGGGCCAATTTTCCCAGAAGCCAATTAATCTACTGTACCAGTATGTCTTCAGGCTATGGGAGAAAATGCATACAAACACAGGGAGAACATACTAACTCAATGCAGATAGCAGTCTGTGAATTGAGCTCAGGAGCATGGCAGTGCAAGGTACCAATGCTAACTACAATACCCCCATGCCACCCACTGGGCCTTTCAATTTGCTTAAACATTGCCATTCATGTGCGGCTTCATTCTCTTCTTTAATTTTGATTCCTAATTGACTACTTCTTCAAATTAAGCTGTGCGAAAATGTTTAGGACATCTCAAGTAATTCGAGTGCTATTACTGTACATATATTATAGCCTACAAACCCTTTAATGTTTACTTAATATTTATGGTCCTTTACAGTATGTTAAGCTTGGATTTTGCCTTTTGTACTCATGGATACCCATACCTACTGTATTTGTATTAATTGTCTCCAGATAAGGGAAAATATTATTTGTTAAATTCAAATAATTCTACTTTTTCCATTGAAATCAATAAGTTATGTATTCTACAGCATACAGATTATTCATAGATGGCTGTTTTGATAAACGTTTTCAATATTAGAGTCACACATGTAATATCATGCATATTAACCTTATTTTGCCTTATGTAAATTTCATAATATTCAGCGGGAGTGCTTACTGGTTTGATGACATTAAATTATAATTTAATCATTTTAGCAATTAATGAAAAATGAGAGCTTCTGCTTGCAAAATGTGATGCCATGCCACTTTTCATATGCATTTATTAATATTTTCAAGTAAACATAAACATACAACATGATGCTTAATAAAACCAATTATTAATATAAGAAATTGATTGAAATATCCTGAATGTTGATATATCACATGAAAATCAAGTGTTTTATTAAAAACATAAAGCCTTAGGCTCATCATTGTGCCACAAAACACAAATAATTGGGGCAATGGTCTGTGAAATTGCAGTTAAAAAAAGAAAATCTGCAATACTGGTAATGCTTGTATCAGTCAAAAAGGAAATGTTGCTGTGAGGAGAATATGAACTTTGTGTTTACTTGATCTTCAGAGCATTTTAATGAAAATCCACAGTAATGACTGCCATTTTTCTAAAGTTGCACTTTACAAATTATTTATACCTACTGGTGTAAAAAGCTTTCCCTAAGGATTATTACAGTAGAACACAGTTGGCACAACAGGTATAACAAAGGATTTACCTAATAGTTGTAGAGCATGGAACAGTTCATATTTTTAATACCTACATTTATTGTTAATTGTTAAGCCTTAAATTGTTAAGGTTGGAGTTGTCGGTTGTTAGATGTTTCCCAAATCCTCCATAACATTTTTAGGTGTTACACATTTTGTACCAAGCAATTTATTAAACCACTATCTTCTATTGATACATTTTCTGTTCTCTTTGCAGTACTTATTTTAAGCCCAGATGAATATATTGACTTTTTTTGTAAAACATAACCTTAGAGAAAAGGAATCTCCAAAACATGGAATTATTATTTGTATATCTCAGAAATCTGGCATTTTAAATTGAGAAGTCAGTTCAACTCACTGCTTACCTTAAACCATAATGGGATAGATGAGAAGTATGTACTGTTCATGCATCATCCATTCTTCACTTTAGTTGCAGAGTGCCTATATTGAAGTCAATTTTGAAGGGCAAAGAAATGTGGCTTTCACTGATATCACAGCTCATCAACAGTATACTAGGTTTGAGGCATGAAAGGCATGAAACAGGTGTAACACATTTCTATAACAACAAGATATACTTTCTAAAATAACATTTGCTGTATATCTAAGACTAAAAATAATACATTTTTTAAAATTATTGTAAATTATTTTTGTCTTTTAAATCAATATACTGTGGCAATAGAATGCAAGAGATACAGATGCAGCCATTCAAAACGAGCGGGGTTCGATACAACGCGGTGGGCGTCGCAATAAAACGCATCATAACGCGTTGTTTCGCGTCATACCGCACTCTACAGTATGAAAATTAGATTATGTTAATAGTATCCGGAATCACCTTGTAAAACCGCCAGGTGGAGCTAATAAAGTTTAACCTCTCACGTCCAGCATTTGAGCTGTCACCAGAAAACACCCGGTTTCGAATCCCGATCACTGCTGAGGGACAATCTTTATTCAATTAAGAATTTAAGTTGTATACTCTTTAGACTTTTAAATTTAAACTGTGTATTAGATCATGTTAATCTATATACATTAAAAAGTTGGTATATTTTATGAAAGCAAGATTGCTCAGTTGGACAAAAGTACTCAACCTACCTAGCATCAAAGTCTTACATGTGGTTATTTCAGAAACATTTTTACGTGCTCCTCCTGACCATGTTACTGTACGTTTACATACAGTACTTTGTGAGAATAGTTATAGTTTTAAGCTTTTCTGCAAATATGCTTGATACCGGAGTAAACAAAAGCATACTTTTAGAATTTGATTAATAGGGAATATAATATGGAATTGTAGGACTCTAGGAGGTTTCGTGAAAAAGCTACAGGCGTGCCAATTGTAATCATTTTTATGTTTAAATACATTTTAGAAAAGTGTCATCCATACAAAAAAGTTGCACTTAATACAGTACCACTCGATAGTTATATTAATAGAGTTAAGCTCTCTATTAAAGTTCAGATCAAAGATCATGCACAGGTCAAACAGCAATATCTCACACATTGGGACTGATCTGTGATCTGTGATGTGTTTGAGTGTGAATTGTGGTATTTTAGAGGGCACATATTTCATAAGGCTGCTAGCACATTAGAACCAATTGTTCCATCCTTAATCCTTATGGTAGACCAGTCATGCCAAGTGATCTTCAAGAAGTGGTTTTGCTCCATTCAGCAAGTTAATCAAGCTTGTTTCACTTGATAATGTTCAATGTGAACAACAGCTGTAAGTATTATTTTATACATGGAAATCTAAATATATACTACATACACAGAAATATATAATATAATGCATCAGACTGAGAGCTCAAGACATGCAGCTTGGAAAATTGGGGAGATTCATGACTTCTAAGTCAAATATTGATTAAGAACAGAATCTGTACTCAAGGTGCTTTTTAACTATAAATACAATTAAACTATATTATATTGTATGTAGGTAATCTGTTCCAAAAATTTCATTGCAGCAGCCATTAGCTAAAAGTAGTAGGTAATTAATAGTGCTTTTGCTTCAGTGATCCCATTTTTATCTACAACATATTAGACTGATTGAATTTAAAATAAATCCAACAGATTGATATTTATTTTTAGTTTCATGTACAGTATAGCTGTTGCAACATTTCTCCATGGTTATTGTGTTTGCTAGAATTCTCTGTCAGATCTTTATTAAAAGTGCATGAACATTTAAAAAGATAAATATACTGTAAAAGGGGCACCCTTTTTCTAACACAATAAAAATGAAATAAAATTCCATTATAATATAAATAAACATATTTTATTAGTGTGCCTAAATGTCAAGTTGTCAATATTTTCAAATGTCACATTTGAGAGCCAGTCTAGGAGAACTTTTTTATTTCAACTTTTTTATGTCGTGATTTAAACAAAAAAGTATCAATATTAAAAATTGTTGGATTCAATATAATGCAAATTTAAATATTGTGTGTAAATAATATGTTGTGAGGCGATTTGGTAAAACAGTACCTTTTACTTAATTCGTCATTTTAATCCAAATTCTGATGTAAATGCTTTATGCACAGTATGAATAAATACAGACTATGGCAATTTGGTCATAACATATTCATATGTATCAGGCATGAAGATGTTTTGTTCATATTTCATTCAGTATGAAATAAAGGAAATGTGTCAAATGTTTTTCTGAAGTTTGATGCAATACAATTGTTAATGTGAACACACAACTTCTTTCTATGAAGCATTCTGTCAATGTTAAGAATGTTCAACTCTGATATGTACTCACCTGCTGACATATCTACAAATGACCCCCCCCCACCCCCCCTACTTATTTGCTTTATGCTTTGTGGAACGCTCTGCATGTTGTTTTCCAGTCTTTGTAGTCTTGTTTTGCATAAACTTGACAGTCCATGTTCATTTTACATCCATACCAGCAGGTGAAAGTTCATACTCATTCTTTTTTCTTAAGGAAACTTGTTGCTTTTACTGTATATGTTTGTCCAGTAAGCACTCTGGTGAGAACATCTGTCCTTGTGACAAGTGCAGTTAAAATGCTTCACATCCCAACTGTTATATTTTTCCAAGATGGTGTTCAGTGTACAGCAAAGATATGGCATTTGCTCTGTTCTGCAGTCTAGTGAATTTGTAACAGTCAAACTGCTTTAACTTCTGAAACTTTCTTGACATGTATCTAAAGGTGAAACACTTTTTTCACACAGCAAATTTGAATAGTGTCTTTGCCCTTTGAAACTTTGAAAAGAGACTGGTACTGCAAAGCAAAACTACATAGGTGTTTGGAAATGACAAATAGTGACTGGCCCTTTTTAAATACTGTGCAAGACCTTTAAACAGGATGGAGCTCCACTACAGATGAATAAAACAGTTATTATAAACTTTGATTTTTGTCATAAGGTGTATCGTATAGTAATACAATAATGGGTGTTGCATGTTTAAGGGATGGAGCACTCATTGAGAAGGGGTGCATCATCTAGGTAACTACAGCTGAGCTGAGTCATAGTAATAATCAGGTACAGCAGTGAGAAAGCTTTCAGATTAGGCAGAGTACTTCCTTCAGAGTATACTATGCAAGACCTCAGCCTTGTATTAACTGCAGATGAGAAAGGATATTAATTTTAATATTAATTAATATTAATTAATGAGAAAGGATTATAATTAATAATTAATTATTTTAATAAAATTGATGATGTATTAACTTCTTACAGTAATATAAAAGTAAAATAAATACAATAGAAAACACATAAAGAAGTGTTATCTATTATACAACAATTATGAATGCAACCAAACTGTCACGATACGTCTTTCAGGACCCTATGCAGACAGCAGAATCCGTAAGGGAGTGAAACAAACATAGGGGAAAGAGAGTAAGGTCAGGGCTGGTAGAAGAATTGGGGGGCGTGTCGACAGCGCACTGGTGCTCGGGGGGGAGTGGTCCCATGCGACAATCCAGAGGGAGTCTGTAGGGATATCCAGAGTAAGCAAAACTCCAGAGCTAGGTAATCCAATCGAAGAAGGAGACGAAAAAGCCAAAAACTGGAGCTGGATCCTGTAAAGGGTTGGGGAGATAAAAAAGGGGCAACGTGACCAGGCACTCCAAGCCCCCCGAACTTGGCTGGATCAAGACGCCAATAGGAGGCCTATGCCCTCAAGCCACAGGCGTAGGGCGACTTGGTGGTAGGTGGGCCTCCGGGCATCCGTCTTCCAGTGCAGAGCCAGAAATGGTGGGAGCATCTGACTTTTGTAGGGAAGGGCTGGAACAGGGGGCAGGTGCACAAAATCAACTAAATTGCAAAAGAGCCGGAGCACCCTTAAGGGGGAGGGATTACAATTGTGACACAAACATACACAGTAAATTACAAAAAGACTCCAGTTGTTAAAACAGGATATATCTGTAATAGATACCAAGTCACAAGAGACAAGGGGGGAATTTGGTAAGCAATTAAGCAATTTTTTCTTGTTTGACTTTTAAACTGTACATGGTTTATTTTAAGAGGTACTGTATAGTCATTATTTTTATACTGTGGACTACCATATACTAAAGTGCAGTATATAAATGGTATGGTATAGAGACAACAGCATGTTACTGTTAGAGGGCAGACTGGTGCTGCAGTGGTTAACATTGCTGTCTCGCAGTGCTCTGTCCCTGAGTTCAGTCCCTGGGGTCCCAGTGTTTGTATGGGTTTCCTTCAGTTGCTCCTGTTTCCTCCCCGAGTCCTAAGACTTGTGTGAGCATGTTTCTGTTTGTGTAAGCCCTGCAAAGGACCGGTGTCCTGTCCAGAGTGTATCCGACCTTGCACCCATTGCTTGCCTAGATAAGGCTCCAGCACCCCACACAGCCCCGTACTGGATAGAGTTGTTAGAAAATGGATGGATGGGTGATACTGTTAGCAGCAGCTGTAGCACAGCATGTTAGAAACGTAAATATTCACTCTACATTTGATGTGGAAAATTTTCAAAATTAAGGCAGTTAACAGCAGGTCAGTTTGTTTCATTTTATGGGAAATGTTTAGTCGAATAACCATTTCACAGATATCACTGGATTGTGCTCTAAAAAAACACACACAATAAAAGGCTAATAATATATGAGTTCCAGTTGCTTCCTGAACTAAAACAAATAGAACCAAGTTAACATGATGAGGATTGTTGGGGTTATCGGCTGTTGGGGAAAAGGAGTTGCCATCTGTGCAGGAATTTGGGGTTGGAGGAAATGAAAGAAGAAGGCTTACCACCTGGATTTGGGCACAGGGGATACAGGCATAGGGTTGCTCGTACATTGCTTGTTTTTTGCTATATTGTTGTATGCCCCCCCAAAAAAACACTATCACTAGATTGCAAAGGAACAAACTGAATCAAGTAAATGTTGAAATTGTGGTACAAACACAGATGATGTCATCCCAGGGGAAAAAAGTAGAAGAGGACCACAAAAATGCAAGTTGCGTTTTAGCCAAACAAACTAAATGCCCTTTCTAACCAGTAAGTATGAACAGCAAACAAAACATATTAATTGTTATAGATTCAACTAACCACATCTAATTCATTTGAAATGGACCCTCAGTGAATCCAGGCTAAGAATTCCTCTGTGTGATCGAAGATATAATTTTCTAATGGGTGCTTTATTTGAATTGGTCTTGCCCTTTTCTATATCTGAAAAAAGTCTGCATTTTGTGACTAACTTTGGTGAGCATGGCAATTTGATTTTGCTTTCAGACACTTGCTTAAAGTTTGAATTTAGACAGAGATTAGGAAATTGTTCAAAGAGACAATAGCTCCTCAAAATGATTGTTCAAAACTGATTAACTCAATGCATTTTGAGACACCATTTTCCACATCACTTCACTGTAATTACAAACTGCCATGATAACAATGAAAATATTTTACACTTAAATGCCTCTTATTGTCCAGTAAACGTTGCAGCAACAATAACAATCAATAGCTGCATATACGACAACTTGTGTAATTACTTAATAGCTGAGCTACGTCAATACAAATGTGTAGGCATTTTAAAATTATTCCACTGAATTTACACCAGATATGGGGTGTACAAAATGATATTTATGTCATAACACAAAGAACATGTTTAATGATTTATTGAAATAGTACTGTAGTAATGTATGATTACACATTACTGTGATTTCAAGTGGTATCAACAACAATGTATTGTATTACTTCTGTCACACATTAACAAAGCTTTGACAGCTGATTGTAGAAAACATGACCCAATATCTTTAACAATAGTCTGTTCATAAGCACATTTTTTCTGACCTCTTTATGCTAAGCTACATTGTAACCCTGATTTATTAATAACATAACCTAAAACATACAGTATCATACATATCTCAAAATATTATACATATCTCAATTGCTAATTAAAACAGATTGAGATATCTACAGAAATTTTTATCTGTACATGACTATTCATCAAGTATTATCTTATTAATTGCCACAATGTTGGATAGAAAGATTGCAAGCAAGTCAATTTGTTATTTTCGAATAATTAAGAGGGAGCTTCAATTTGTCATATTTAATAGCACCTTGTCAAATCATAGATCAACGATAACAATGATACACATAATATAAACCTAATTAGCTCTGTTAACATCCCATAATCGTGCATTTGTTTTAGAGTACAAAAAATCTAGGCATACTTCTGTAGCTTTATAAATAAGAATGGTTGTTTTATTGTGCACGCTACAAATGCAGTATGACAAAAACAATTTTAAAGTTATTGCAAGGCAGATTTGTCAGACTTGCAAGTTATTTATATATTCTAATTCACTTTTTAACCCATTCAAATCAAGGAACAGAAAGCTGCCTCAAGATACAAGGAAAAAAAACTAAATAATGAGCTACCTGTGGAATGTTGTTAAGAACTTGAGGTATTTGAAGGTCAAATGCATTGACCTAAAATTTACAAGTAATAAAACTCATTTTAATCAGAGGCTCACTAGTGCAGTCCAGATGCTATATACAGTAAGTCTAGGCTATATCATGAATAGGTTTCTTAAGTAGTAATGTAAAATTAGTGAAGTACAGTTATGACTAGAATTATTTGAGTTATCCTCAGGATATCCTCATTTTGTCAGCCATCAGCAACCTCTGTGCTTTCTGTGAGTTTGCAATGGATTCCGTGAGGAATTATATCTATGTTATATATCTATGTTATATCCATGCTTACTGTTATATCTATAATATATGTCAATATTATAGATGTATATTTTATATAGATATACAATATATATCTATAAATATATATAGATATTCTTTATACAGTGCCTTGCGAAAGTATTCGGCCCCCTTGAACTTTTCAACCTTTTGCCACATTTCAGGCTTCAAACATAAAGATATAAATTTTTTATTTTATGTGAAGAATCACCAACAAGTGGGACACAATTGTGAAGTGGAACGAAATCTATTGGATTTTTGAAACTTTTTTAACTAATAAAAAAATGAAAAGTGGGGCGTGCAAAATTATTCGGCCCCTTTACTTTCAGTGCAGCAAACTCACTCCAGAAGTTCAGCGAGGATCTCTGAATGATCCAATGTTGTCCTAAATGACTGATGGTGATAAATAGAATCCACCTGTGTGTAATCAAGTCTCTGTATAAATGCACCTGCTCTGTGATAGTCTCAAGGTTCTGTTGAAAGCCCAGAGAGCATCATGAAGACCAAGGAACACACCAGGCAGGTCCGTAATACTCTTGTGGAGAAGTTTAAAGCCGGATTTGGATACAAAAAGATTTCCCAAGCTTCAAACATCCCAAGGAGCACTGTGCAAGCGATCATCTTGAAATGGAAGGAGTATCAGACCACTGCAAATCTACCAAGACCTGGCCGTCCCTCTAAACTTTCAGCTCAGACAAGGAGAAGACTGATCAGAGATGCAGCCAAGAGGCCCATGATCACTCTGGATGAACTGCAGAGAACTACAGCTGAGGTGGGAGAGTCTGTCCATAGGACAACAATCAGTCTTACACTGCACAAATCTGGCCTTTATGGAAGAGTGGCAAGAAGAAAGCCATTTCTCAAAGATATCCATAAAAAGTCTCGTCTAAAGTTTGCCACAAGCCACCTGGGAGACACCCCAAACATGTGGAAGAAGGTGCTCTGGTCAGATGAAACCAAAATCGAACCTTTTGGCCACAATGCAAAACGATATGTTTGGCGTAAAAGCAACACAGCTCATCACCCTCAACACACCATCCCCACTGTCAAACATGGTGGTGGCAGCATCATGGTTTGGGCCTGCTTTTCTTCAGCAGGGACAGGGAAGATGGTTAAAATTGAGGGGAAGATGGATGCAGCCAAATACAGGACCATTCTGGATGAAAACCTGTTGGAGTCTGCAAAAGACCTGAAACTGGGACGGATCTTCCAACAAGACAATGATCCCAAACATACAGCAAAATCTACAAAGGAATGGTTCACAAATAAACGTATCCAGGTGTTTGAATGGCCAAGTCAAAGTCCAGACCTGAATCCAATCGAGAATCTGTGGAAAGAGCTGAAAACTGCTGTTCACAAACGCTCTCCATCCAACCTCACTGAGCTCGAGCTGTTTTGCAAGGAAGAATGGGCAAGAATTTCAGTCTCTCGATGTGCAAAACTGATAGAGACATACCCCAAGCGACTTGCAGCTGTAATCGCAGCAAAAGGTGGCTCTACAAAGTATTAACGCAAGGGGGCCGAATAATTTTGCACGCCCCACTTTTCATTTTTTTATTAGTTAAAAAAGTTTCAAAAATCCAATAGATTTCGTTCCACTTCACAATTGTGTCCCACTTGTTGGTGATTCTTCACATAAAATAAAAAATTTATATCTTTATGTTTGAAGCCTGAAATGTCGCAAAAGGTTGAAAAGTTCAAGGGGGCCGAATACTTTCGCAAGGCACTGTAGATATAAAATTGGGGGAATATACAGATTAATGTAGTAATGTATTAATTTCAGTCTCACTCGTAGACCTTGACCTCGAGATACTTAAACTCCTCCACTTGGGGCAGCTGTTCCCCCCTCACATGGAGGGAGAAAGCCAATTTTTACCGTGAGAGACACCTGACCTCAGATTTGGAGGTGCTGACCCTCATCCTGACTGCATCACTCTCAATTGAGAACCTATCCAGTGCACGCCAGAGATCACAGTCAAATAGGGCAAAGAGGACAACATCATCCACACACAGAGGGGAGCAGAAATCATGTTTGGGACAAAGCTCTTGGTTTTTCAATTGATCTATGTTCTCTTCCCTGCCTACAGTATGGTCACGTGCTTTGGGTAGTGGGTAGAAAGAATGAGATCGCAGGTACAAGCGGTAGCACTGACATTTCTCCATAAGCCTGCTGGGTTTACTCTCCATGATAGGGTGAAGAGCTCCGTGAGAAACTTGGCGTGGATCAAGTGGAACCAGCTGAAGTGGTTCGAGCATCTGGTGGGGATACTGCTCTATGAGCAGATCCAGGGCAAACTAGAGGGATTAGAGCTCTCAGCTGGCCTTGGAGATCCTGAGAACCCCTAGGAGAAACTGGAGACTGTTGCTGGGGAAAGGAATGTCTGAGCAATTTAACGTTTAATATGTGTTTCCATAGGCACATTCATAGAGCTCATATCCAATTCAGAGTAATACAAGGCTATTTTTAAGATTAAGATTTATTCTTAAGAACAAATTCTTTTTTGTGCAGTCATTATTTGTTACCCAGAAGCATTTTTGTCAAATTCTGAGGTTAAAATTCTCAATATAGTGTTTGTCTCAAGGTGCTCTGGTGCATGTGCAACAAATTAAGTACATTATAAGTGACAAATCATGTGCAGTGATTTATGCATTGTGTGGAATGGGAAGAGTAAATCTTTTAAAGGCCAGTGCTGAGAATATTAGAAAACTTGTAAAACAGAACTGTAGCCTGTTTGATCTCTCATAAGAGGAGTACATACAGTACAGTACATGTTATCCAGACAGCAAATACATGTAAGAACATTGCCAAAAACATTCAAGATGAGAAGTGACAGGATGGTTGAACTAAAAAAACCCTGCATGTGTAGTACACAGAATAACAATGGCAAGGAAAGAAAAATATATAGCTATTGTGGATTCAATGCATCTGTGAAAGTTGCCATGAAATTTTAAATTCTAAGCAGAGACATTCTCTTGTTGTGCTGCATTTAATAGGGTTTGGGCATATATCTGAAAGAAAATTGTCTGTATAGATCTTAAAAACATTCTACTTCTGGGCATCTAACTTTTCTTGTAGTAGACACCAAAGTTTATTCTTGTCTTCAAATGTAATTGATCTATAACTTAGACTATAAACACGATTCAATATACAACATTTAAAATGTTAAAATATACAACAAATATACTGTAATAACAGATATGCAACATGTGCTAACATTATTTTCTGAAAACAAAACCCTGAACTGGTCTTTAGATACAGATGGAGCCATTCAAAGTGCGCGTCATAGACACTTACCGCGGGTAATTGGCTACGTCATTGAGCGTAATCGCGCGTCATACCACAGTACCAGATTGGTTGACCAACAGGGTCACTTGTGGTGCGTTGGTTAGGTGAGAAAGATTTAGATGTCTTTACTGTGCCCGTTTTAGTATTGAATATTTATATGGAATTTTACCACTGAAGGGAAATCTTAGTAGCTGAGCATAAAAAGAATAGGAGCATAACACGTGTTGGCCATAAACTATATTAATTTTGGAACATAAACATACAGTATTACAGTATATGGCTGGTGTCGGTACTTTAAAGAAAAAATACACACCAGTATTCCATTTCTCCCTTTTTCACGCATAAAAAGTGGTTATTAACTCTTGAAATCTGTGTTTATAGGTTTTAAAGTCATGCAATGTCTAAGCCTGAATACATCATTATATCTTAGTTTTGATTTCTTTTAAAAAAATAAAATAAAAATCGTTTGCCCAGCCTATCAGTATTGTTTTTATTGTTTTTATTCTGTAAAGCGCTTTGAGGAGCCACCTTTAAAGGCGCTATATACTGTACAATAAAGTTAATTATTATTACTATTGTTATTTTGCTGGACAGAGAGGTGAACATTATTACACAGAAGATAAAGGTTTACGGAAGAGATTTACATTGCATTGTGCATTGTGCTGCTGTAATACAGTTTAAAATAATTAAAAGTCTAAACAGTATCAGCTTTATTTATGGGTTATAATTTTTAAAAAGTCAAAAACCGCACTCAAAATGCAATTTAGAGCTTTCTGGCAAGAGGAGACACCCAAACTGATAATGTAACATGCTACTGTTTGTGCATTAACATAGTTAAACTCTTATTTCTTTAGATACACAATTGCATGTTTTTTTTTTTTAATCCCTGGTGGGACCGGGCGTCCATAAGAATCAAATAATAGGTTTCATTGCGCTTTTGACAGAAACCAAATTTCCCAAATTTAATATGTGCTTTTCTATATTTATTGTCAATTAATTCTCCATAATATTGCTATTCTATTTTTTCAAAGAAATGTTTGTTAAAAGAAAAGTCACAGTGCCGGCTGGATTTGAACACCCAACCTGTGGTTTATAAATTGGGCACCTAGACCACAATACAGCCCTACACAAACAGTATCAACAGACATTGTACAGCGTGTACTATTGTGTTGTAGTACATTAATATAATTATATCGTTATTAATTTCTTTAGATACGCGATTCCATATTATATTCTCTTTTAATCAAATTCTAAAAGTATGTTTGTTTGCTCTGGTATCGAGCGTATTCGCAGAAAAGCTTCAAACTACCACTTTTTATACACACGTTATTTCACGTTAAAGACTTCGATGCTTAAAATGTTTAGGGAGAAATTGGAATGCTGGTGTGTATTTTTTCTTTAATGTACTGAGACCAGCTATATACAGTTTACATACTGTAATACTGTATGTTTATGTTCCAAAATTAATATAGTTTATGGTCTTCACATACGTTATGCTCCTATTCTTTTTATGCTCAGCTACTAAGATTTCCTTTCAGTGGTAAAATTCCATATAAATATTCAATACTGAAATGGGAACAGTAAAGACATTAAATATACATATACATACTTTATACAGTACAGTTTTGCATACAATAATATGTTTATGTTCCTAAATCAATACCTTTTATGAGCATGTGAAAGACATGGTGAATCGGAGATTCTCAAAAATTACTGTACTTTGCATGATTGGAAACAAATGCGTGATTGGATCAACTAAATGCTGTGCTGTTACTTTTACAAAGTAACAAAGACTGTCAATGAAAAAAAGAATGTGGACCAGGGCAATACTTTGAGTTTCATTCATTATAAATACTATTAGTAATATCTTCGGTAAAGACTTTGATGGCGACAGCTCAAACATGAGAGGTTGAGCTTTATTAGCTCCACCTTGTGGAAATTCCGGATACTATTATTTTACTTGCGGTAACATGCGGTATCATGCAGTACTATACAAGAATTTACGGTAACTTGCGTTACACCGCGAGAAGCGCACCGCAAAATAATGCCGTATCGCCCGCTTGTTTTGAATGGCTGCATTTGTACAATGCATAACTTATAGTGTCATATTTAATCCAGATCTTTCATTTCATTTCTTTAAAATAAGCTTGTTTTTTTGTGTTTAATTAACACTGCCAAACTATAATGTATTCTTTCTCTGATGGATAATGATAAAGATGGGTATAATGCTAACTAATGTAACTAATATCTGCCTGTGTACAGTGATTTTTATTACTTTTAATAGCCACTTATTTACCCAGGTTCCTTGAAATTTTTCTGAGGTAAGCACATTTTAAAATGTTATATATAGTAGTTCACTTTAAATGCCCATTAATTTAGTAAATGCACATTCTTCCTTTCTGTTTGTCATCTCATAAGCAGTACTAATAATCAACAGGATAAAATAAAACTTGTTTGTTGTCCCAATTTCAATATAAAAGCAAATGAACTGAGTGTGAGATTTTGGAAATAACCAATTAGAAAATCAAATGTGCACCAATGTATAAATTTGGACTATTCTGATTAAAAAAACTTTATATAGTTAAATCATTGTAGAAGATCTGAGTAGTGTCTCATTATCTAAATATAGATTGCCTTTAATTAAGATGAGGTTTGTCAAGAAAACATTTCAAAGGTTCAGCAGTCTCTAGGGAGTTGATAAGATAACTCAACATCTTGACAGGTACCTGCTCTAATTTGTAAAGCTAGAACCATAATACAAACAGTTGATGGGCACAATATTTTCATAACCAAAAACATTCCTTGCCATCTAAAGAATTTTACAGTGAATTAAAAAATTCTTAGTTACTTGCTTGGTAACCTCTAAAACTCCATACTGAGAAAAATGTATGTTTCTGATTAAAAGATGATATTTGGGAAAAACAGTATATTATAACAGTTTATTTTTAATTTAAGTAGCATCTTTGTCCACACTGTTCATTAGATATTTTCTTTTTCATTCACATGTTGCTTGTGATCTAAATCTCACTTATATTAAAGTGAATTTTATCTGTGGGAAGTCTCATTCAAAATGCAGCTACCCCTTAAGCCAGTCCAGAAATAGCAGAAAAAGGTTAATTTTGTTTTTTTCTATAGTAATACATTTGAGGGATTGTTATAGTCCACAAAGAAAACCATAATGCCAAGTTTTGTAAAATACCATCTGTCATTAGGACATACATCATGAAAATTAATGCTGTGCTCCTGGCTGATAGCTTCCTTATGGGAGTCTCTCATATCATCAGCAAGTCTAGTTGAACACAAGCAAGGATTGTGACACACTGCCCTCCCAAAACTGATTCCCAGGAATTAGCACAATTGTTTTTCCTTTCCAGTTTTCACAGTTAAACATTAGTTATTGTCAACATTTCTGAATGTTAAGAGAAATGATGTCAATGTAGAATGGTACAACAGTATATATATATAGTATATATATACTATAGCAGTATCAAGACACTGTAAAAACTTTAAAAATATACTATTGGCATAATGTGCTGAACGTGTGAAATAGGAAATTACTTACATTATTTTTTGCAAAGATAATGTTTGTATAAGCCACATTTTAATATCACGTCCCTAGATCTATTACGGAAATGTAAGGGCTAGTTGCACTGAAAGTGTTCATTTAGAACTGAAGAGAAAATTATTTACCTGAAGCTAGAGTAAATATTTCAAAAACACCCTTCAGACCTTTAGATTCCTACAAAAACAGTTCTTGGCATATTTCAAGCTGAAGATAGATCCCTGATGATGGAAGGAGTGTTATTCTGTCTCTGCACTCCTACTGAGATTAAAATATCCTCAATAGGTCCATGGTTGCACATACAGTACATTATCTATGTATTTGTCCTATTAAATTTGTAGGTTTGCATGCATTCACAGGCAGCACAAGGTCTAGGTCTAAGCTTTTTTATGTGCCTGTAGAAATCTTTTGAGTATCACAGTTTTAGATGAGCGGGGTATGTCTCTTTGCCCCATCTGTTGTATATAAAGTTATTTGGCGTAATTTCCTTTGTGATATGTTAATACATTGATATTCAAAAACTGTATAAGTTTGACTTTGTTTCCCATTAAACAAGGCTTACATAACCTTTAATTTTTAGTTTAATAATATTTTTTAAAGACAATACCTTGACAAAGCATATGGACATTTTTTTTACATAGTAGTTATTTGGACAGAAATGTAAGGAGAGAAATGCAAGTGCTTAGCAACATTGATTTATTAAGCTGTTGCAGTGTCCAGAGAACCTTAATGACGTTTTGATGGACGGTAGCTGATGACAGAACTGCCTTAGTAAGCAATTACTATAGGGAATCTAAAATTGTATCCTGCTATAAAATTTTCATTAATAATTAGAAACAAAATTTATATCTGTAACCCCATCAGAATATGTAATATTTCAATCTAAATTTTATCAATTCCTTAACAATGAATTTGACACTTACATAAGACAGGGTAGGTCTGGT
This sequence comes from Lepisosteus oculatus, assembly GCF_040954835.1. Lineage (NCBI taxonomy): Eukaryota > Metazoa > Chordata > Actinopteri > Semionotiformes > Lepisosteidae > Lepisosteus > Lepisosteus oculatus. The sequence goes on along the minus strand of NC_090704.1, from coordinate 12,700,083 downwards.
GGTAGGTATATATTTACACTGAAGGCTGTGCAAATTCACTTAGCTTTTTTGGTGTAGCTGTTGTAGGACTACTTGACAAAAGTATAAAACTATATCCTTAACGGTTAAGCTCTTTTAAAATGGAAACATGAAAAATGAATAAAACCAACTATCATAAATATTATGAAATCCTCTCAGGCACAGACTGACAATGTCTTGTGTAATTTATTCAACAAATATTTGAGTAATCAACATATTTTAGATGTAATGTCTCTTTGCAGTTTGTGCTGATATTTAACCCATAAAACGGGTCAATTTCAGCATTCTAGTTTTAATAGAAAATCTTCACTAAAAATGTGTATAATCAATGGTAATTCAACAAAACAGGACATGACTTGAAGGAGGCGAAATGTTTTGCAAGACACTGTTAATCATTAATAACTGTGAGCTCTTTCATATCACTTAGACCTGGACAAGCCACTTTAGTTATAAAATTACAATTCTCTATCCAAAATACATTTCTCTATTTTGAAGGTGACTGTACTTGTGGGAATTTATGTTGCAGGAGTATGGGGATTGAATGAATGCAGCTTAATTGTGTATACCATTTGGTTAATAGTGATTTATTCACTCAAGGAAACTTTCTGGGCTGCTAGATCCACATCAACCTTGCATTCTGTGGGATGACCAAGGTAGATTACAATGGGTAATGAATAAAATGGCATTGCTACACCATGTGTGAATTTCTTACCACAATGAATCACATTGGTGACAATTTGATACTGCTTATCTATCAAGTGATAATGCAAAACATATCATTATTTTATAGCAGGTGCTATGAGTAATACTTTCATAAACTTTACAACTTTTTATTTTATTTATTTGTAACAATTTTTCTCTAAAGGACACTATTTTCAGTTTCCAAACAATAAAAACAGATTGCAATTTGTTTCTCTTGGGAGTGAAAGAACAATATATGTACAAGACTTGTGTGGTCTAACGTTGACTTTATGCCCAGAACATAAAGCAGAACCTGTCTCTGTCAGTAGGCCATGAGACATGATCTAAGATGCTTATTCTGCTTGTTTATTATAAGCTTTTCACTCAGACATTTATACAGGGAAATTATGCTTATCTGTACATTTGAGCAGTTTGTCATGTATCACTAGGTAAGCTCATTGAGACAGTTATATGGGCGCTAAACAGTTTTCTTCACTAATCTTTGCATGAACTTTATGTGATGTATATTCATTTATATAGTGTCACTTTAACTTGTTTGTTCCACAGTCTAAAAGACCATCTTAAGTTACTTATTTTTGAGTCTAGCTTGCAAGAGAGCTAGGCTCCCATATGCATATGTAATAAAGCACTTCACCTACATAGACACTTGGACTCTGTCATTTGGAGTTTAAAGAGACCAGATTTATTTTAACTTTATAAGATTAAAAAAGTTATTTCTTTATTTTTGTACCCTAACTTGAAAAAAAAATGCAAATTAATATATAATGCTTTTCAAAATTATCCTTATATACATGATACCAATGCCATGTAAGTTTATTTAAAAAGTTCAAAGATTAAGATTGATTTAATTTTTCACTGTGTGTAGTTTCAAAACAATTTCAAAGAGATACTTAGTCTATATACAAAAATTGAATTTAACAATACATTACACTTATCATCTTTAAGTATTGTTTTTAATGGAGTGCGCTGTACTGTGATGATCAATAGAAGACGTCTAGAGAAGATAGTCCTGTATTTTCAATTTAGAATTTACTAAAGGCAGTGATAGACAGGGAACAAATATGGCTAAAAAGGCAATGAGAGCTGAGGATCACCCCTATGATGTCTTTAGATTCAGAACACCTCCTTCTGAGCACCTCCTTGTAACATAGAAAAAGATCAAGATCTCAGTTCTTTCTATGAAGTCCGTACTCTCAGGCACCTGTAGAGTTGACTTCCCAAAGGTCAACAGGAATGAAAGGTGGTGCTCTCAGTGTCAAAGTAACCATATTGAAAAGTAACAAAAAACATATCTTTTTAAAAAATTCCTTCTTGTTATTGTGTCTTTGCAGATATTTGACTGGTTGTAGGTTTGCACAAAAAACAATTAAGGACTTCTGTGAAAGCATCATTGGTGACTGTGTTCCTGAACTAAATGTTCATAACAACAATAACAACAATGATAATTCAGATTCTTCTTCAAAAATGTTTTCTGTCATCTTATATCAAAGTCAAAGTTAATGTCATACATGCTTTATTCTGTAAAATTTCAGTATGGAAATAACCTTTGAAAAGTAAAAACTTAGATCAGGTTACTATGTTTATCAATTAAATGGATAAAGCATTGTGTGATAAATGAAATACATTTCAACTACAGTGCCTCAACAAGCTTTAAAAGTCTCCTTCAGTCAAAGCTTTCTAGGGCAGAAAAGATAATAGGTTGATTGATGTCACTAAAAGTGAACATAAGGAACAATTCTCAACCTTATGTTGAATTATGTTCTTTTAGAGGAAATTAAAGTGTAATTGTACCCTTTTACAGTGAACTGTTATTGAAAGGCATTTTAGTGGTCCAGAAGGGCAAGCCATTTTCAAGTCCTTTTTTAAAATGCTTTTAAAATGGAGATAATTATACTGTCTAAAACCCCAGTTATCGTAAATCTTTATTTCTTTTGCAGTTCCACTGAATTTTTGGAAACTAAAAACCATTCAAGAGTAAAATATAGGCAATATTTTGAAAAATAATGACCTGCAACATTTATTGGGCTCGTTGGCTGCAAATTAATGGTGTACAAGGATAACGTTTTAAATTTTGACAGGTAAATTTAGAGCAGCCACATTTTTTAATAAACTCCTACTGTACATGCAATCCCTAGACCAATTCTCAAAGTGTTTTTCAGAGTAATTTCAATAAATAATTTCATAATAATTGCAATCATTTTCTATAATGCTCAAAACATCTTTAAATGTCCACAACATATACTGCCACAACTGTTTAAGTAACATACTGATGTTGTTTTTCAGTTCAATTTTAACATCTGGTATTAAAACAGTAAAATACTCTTGACCTTTAGAAGGAGTATATAGGACCGCAGCCTGGTTCTTGAGAAACGTTGTACTGTACATAAGTATGATGGTATCTTAGGCTGTGTGCAATAATTCCCTTGTTAATGTTACTGTATTTAGTTGTTTATCACTGCTTCTATTGTGATATTGCCTCTGATATTTATATTTGCATCTTATTTAAGTCCCTGACTCTGATTGTATTTGTGGGATAACAGGGGAAGTAAGGACCAAATCAAAGTGTTATAGGGCTCTGGTTAGGAAGTTGACTGTGACTGTCTACAGGATGACCTGGCTTTGTAATTTAAATTTAAATGCATGCATTTACTTTATTTCTTTTTTGAAGAATACATGTGCCACAATATATAAGTCACAGGTTCGGTACAATAACCTTCACAATATCACTGTTCACTCAGTGTAAGGGTGTGTTCAGTTTAGGACTGTGCTTTGCCTCACAACAGCTAGAGATGCATATGTTTTCCTTGTACTACCTTTAATTATGAACTTTTAAAATAGTATCTTGGTGTGAAAAAACTAATGAACAAACTGTTGTCCAGAAGGAAATATTGATGCTGACCATCGGATTCTCATTATTGAAAGGCTCAGTGTTTGCATCAAGCACCATGTCCTATAGAAGCAGATTCTGCTAAATCTGTATATCATAGCAGAAATAAAGTAGGCCTTCATTATATAATAGACAAAAGAATAATAAGCAATACAATCTAATAATAAGAACAAATTAACACAATTTTGACTATAATTGCATTTTTCATGTTCTTTACCAGACCTTAACCTAGTAAACATTTCATTAGATTTCTGTGTGCTAAAATTCAGAAACAATTTTATAGCTTCATATGAACTAAACATAAAAGCAGATGGTATTTAAAAAAATAAAAGAAGTAGAGAGTGCTGAAAATAAATAATTCAAGGTACATTTTAAATTTTTATATATTCAAGGAATTCTCTTTTTAACTAAGTCAGTCTTCACCAGAATTGAAAGGCAGCTGCATTCATGGTACAACTATTTCTTATTTGCATCTGAACAGGTTTTATTATTGCTACTTTAAATACATAATCTTGTAAAATTCTGATTTTGAATAATACACAAACTTACATTTGTGTGAGTCACACATGCCCTGTGAAATATAATTCAAATCAGCCACTGAATTCAGTAACACTCTGGTGAAAGTCTGGACATATACTGTACAGTATGATATTTCATTACAACGTTGTCTGCAAATTGTCTTTAAATGTACTGTTTAAATAATCACGTGTGATATTTTGTGTCCACAAATGTATTAACCTAAAATCAATGTCTTGTATATAAAGTTTATAATGATAAGAATGGCAATTGAAAATTATCACTAATTGATTATAAAAAAAACATGTCCACAAATATGGTAAATATGCTACTCAATTATATTAGGAAATACATATTAAAAGTAATGATGTTTTGAAAAGGTTAGATAACATATCTACATTAAACATAAGAAATTGATTTAACTCCATCAGACTATGCTGATTATTAATCTGATGGTTAATGATAAGATAAAACTGCTGTTTTGTTCATTTAGTTTATACTCAGATATATGTCCCATTTTCTTTATGATGAGCTGTAATATTATTCATAGATTCTAGAAGGTTAATTTGCTTCGGGAGAAATTGGCTTTAGGTATATGAGTGTGCATGTCTGTTTATGTCTGTGTCTGTCCTGTGACAGACTGGCGTCCCATTCAGGATAATAAATATAAGTAAGCTCTGGCTTATATTATTATTTTCTATATATTTTAAGATTAATGATTGTAAAGCTTTCTATATAGTGTGTGTTTGAAAAAGGAAACAAGAAGCAAATCATTCATTCTGCATTTGACTTTCCAAGTACTATACTGTCGGGTATTGTCTTCTAATGGCAATGAGGTAAGTTCAGGGACATAAAATCCCTGTCAGTCATGTCATCTCATTTCAGTCCAGTTTCTGAATCCCTAAGAATTAAAGTAACACAAAGCTGTTATAAATTTGTCACCTCTCTTCTCTTTATCTCAGACTGCAGGCAGTCTTTCACAAAGCAGCTGAGATATACTGAACAGTACCAGCAGTGCTTTTCTTTTCTTGCCTCATCCAGAACTGAAAGACAACTTTCAATGTTATCAGAAAATTATATGACAGTATGTAAGCCTTTCATAACTATCGGAAGCTGTTTTGTCTCCAAGTGTACACCCATCATTCTCATATCAAAAATCGCCCTTTTAAAATGTTATAATATTGACTAAATTACAGTTTAACCTCTGTTATACATTTTATGTAGTGGAAGTCTTCAAACCTGGAAGAAATACACTTATAGGTAGTTTTTGCTGGTCTACTAACATTGTAGATTATTCATCCAGTAGCATTCTGTATATATGAGCAGTATGCGGAATGCTCCTATTGTGAAACTAGTCATGGAATGCTGAAGCACTTCCTGTGAATGTGCTGGTAAGAAAACAGAATATTTTCATTTAATTGAGGCAGCTGTACCTCTACCTGCATTTACCTTTGCATAGTGAAGAACACTTTTATTATATTAAAACTATCAAAAGAGCAAGATAGGCAAAATGGCCTCTTCTCATATGCGACCTTTCTTACATTCATATGAGTACTGTATGGGTACCAATAATATTTGCATTTATTTTAATGCTTCTCACTAAATATATTACAGAGTTAGTTTTGGTGATAACTATAGGAACCGAGAAAACATGTATACATATTATAAAACCATGATCATTGGCTCAACCATGTAAGAGTGAAACACACCGTAATACATGTATTCATAAACTACACTGTGGCCAGTTGCCATACAAGCCATCAAGAGTGCCACAAGGACAATGAAAAGTAATTAGTATCACTGTAGCATGGTGAATTATATCATTCTATCCTGGTTTTACATGTCAACTATGAAGAAGTCTTAATTAGTAAAGGTTATTCCATTAGATAGATTTCAACGTGACCCAAAATTTTAACATGAGCTCTATGCAGGACGCTGGTGAAGGGACACAAAACTCGTACATTTCATAAAAGAACACAAATACAAAGCCCAAATTCTTCAGTAGTGATCTTAACTGTACACAATTACTGTATATTCTCTATGTGATAGATGATGATCCAGTAGAGGTCAGCAGAGGTCTAACAACCTAGCTGGAAATACAGATGTTAACGTTTCTTCTAGAAGAGTAAGACATAACTGCAGAGTGGTCTCAATAGATGTGTAGCTACTTGAATACCTTTGCTATGGAGAGGTATCCACACTGAAAGGTTGGAATGATGATGAGTCCCTTGGAGACTTTTATGTTATTGCACAAAGATTTAAAAATCAATTAAGTTTTTGAGATTTTCAAAAGCTTTAAATGATTAAAAGTATTTATTACAGATTGTTACTACTTTATGTAATTATGAAAAAAAGTTAACAGTGCAGCAGACATACAGCAAATGAAGTTTATTTTTTAAAGCTTAACAGTATTGTGTTTAGTTTTGTGTTGCTACACACAAAGGGGCTTTTTTCCAAAATGGTGTGTAACAGTTTTTAATACTTTAAGCCTTATGTCACATCTCTCTTTCTTTACTAGGCTTTATGGTAGATTGCATGTTTTGCTATCACCCTTTGCAAACAGATGAATCAGAATTGGAAGTCATATACAAATATTTTTGAAGACTCAATATTCCACATTTTAGATTATCCTGAAGTCAGGTTGAGACTTGAAGGCTATGAACCTTCAAAGTGTTTTTACTTTCATAATTATTTATGTCAGCATATTTCAGATAGCAACTTAAATATTCTTCATTTAAAGTTACAAATGCTGCGCATAACAAATAGCAAAATTAAAAGTCACATTTTTTTTTATTGTGGCCACAGTAAAATAGAATGATTATGATTCCCAAAATTTGAAGTGTGACAAAAGATGGTTGAAATCAAAGTAACAGGGTCAACCATTACTCAGCTGCTTCTCAGTAGGCTAACAAGTTGTTTTAAGCTCTAAAAATATTTTTCCTGACAATATAGCTGACAACTCTGTATTAAAAAATCTACATTTCATTGATAACATTTAATCAACATGATTAAAAAAAATCTGAAATAAACATTTTATTTTCCATTTCAATAAATCTGGTATGATACTTACCAGAGTGTAATTAAAGTGCTAATTAGGATGTGATTTTTGTTTTGACAAGCACACATTTTTTAATATCCCTTAATTTATTTATTTTTAAATCAAAGTGGGCTGCATGGAAATACTGCTGTGAAAAGATTAGCTTCCAAAGATTTCCAGCTGAGCTAGATTTAAAATCTCTAATGCAATCATTATAGAAGCCATGCCAGTGCTCTCAACAATGCTTTTCTTAATGGGAATATGATTGCGTGACATTGAAAGAACTGCTGTTTGGATTCACAACAGGTGGTATTTTTGTTCAAATAAAAAGATAAAATTATGTAAGGGCAAAGTAAGAGTCTGAATGTTTCCTGTTGGCCATTTTTACTCCTTACTTCTTTGATATGTGAGCAATTGGTGTACAGTATGTTAAGCAAAAATAGTTCTACATAAAAATGTTTGTCATGTAGAAATTCCAGCCAAGAAGCAATTATCATTGCTTATAAAATACAATACATGTCTAAAGTAATTGTTTAATTGCAACGCACACACTATACCTGTTTGTCAAAGCTCCTGCAATTCTTCTGCAAAATAGATATGCAGTATATTTGTTCAGTGGTTGGTCTTATTTTGTTTTGTTCCATTGTAGCTGTTCTCCATTTTGCAAACAATTTTCCTCTTTTTCTATTTATTTAACATCATATATAGCAATAATCTATCTTTAATAAGCATTTTGCACGTGAAAAACAAAACCAGAATGTAGTAAGCATATGACAGTTTAGTGAATCTTAAAAATGTTACTGTCACAACATTTGAAATCCCATTTGTATTCCACTGGCTGGTTTCCCATATTCTCACATAAAGGTCATAAGACTTTGTACAGTATTTTTTCTTTTTTTCAGTTGAGCCAAGAAAAATGAAAATATAATGTGTTTAATTAAATTGTCTCTTGGGTATTTAAAAAAAAATAATTTATCTTCATTTTGTTAAATAATGTCTTTTAATGGCGGTCTTTTGACAATTTCATTTACCATTCATATTACCACTGGAATACTGTGTATAATTTAAGTCGCCAGATCACAGAAAAGATATTGCTGTTCTGGAATGAGTTCAGAGAAGACCAACCAGATGCAATCTTTGACTTAAAGGAATCTCCTTAAAGAATAACTGAAAGAATTACACCTTTTTAATCTTGGACAGAGAAGACTGTGAGGGGACCTGACAAGTATTCAAAATCCACAAAGACATTTACAAAGGCAGTGTAACATGAGGCAGAAGACACAAGTGAAATCTAGTGTATACAAAGGCACGGAAGTGTAACCTTGCTGACTTGATAAGTAGAATTCATTTATAACATTCAATTAATTATTTTGGTTAAATGTGCCAAGAAATAGTATTCCAAAACAAATGTAATTGTATACAGTTCAATGAAGAATAACCTTTAATACACAACGTAAAACTTAATATAAATTCCTTATTAAAGGAACAGGTAAATTGCAGCAAAATGTTTGATTAGTGCAATGTCTGGGTTATTTTTTATTTGCTCCACCTTTACAGTCAGGGGTTATTCACAAAGGGTCATACTGTATATATAAATGCTGAGCTGAGCTTCAGTGATGAAGACTGCTCAACGCCCTGATGTTTCACAATCATTACTTTATATTAAGTAATCATAGACAAATCAGGCATAATAAAAAAGGCTTTAACACTTGGGATATATAGTATTAATTTAATGAAAAAGACACTGTGAAACTTTATCTAGCTTTGAAAGTTAATATTTCTGCTACAATTTTGTAATAATGCAGAAACTCCTGTGGTATTCCCAGGTATCAGAACTGTTTCTTTGTAGTGAGCAAGCTACATGGTGTCCAACAGGGGTGTTTGTATTGATTGCCAGCTCATCCAATCCTACTTCCAATCGAAAACTGCTTTATGTTTTGTGTTTTGAAACCCTGTCGCAGGTGAATATCAATATAGCCCAGTCATGGATTGGCAACCTCTGAACTACAGTATATTGCCAGACATATACAATGTACTACGATCTGAGCAAATGTCTTTATTTAGAGATTTTGAAGCCTTTTAATTTATATATTTTAAAATTTACAAAATTATGGAATTCATAATTGAGCAATGTGTTCAGAATAAACAAGCTAAGGTTAATGTTTCAGGTCATACGTGACAAATGCTTAACAGCTGAAACAGCTGTGTTTTTCTTATATATACACTTACACATTTCCCTAAACTCTGATGAATTCATAATGCCAAAATGAATGGCAGCACATATATAGATATGATGCATTATTATTTAGAATAGACCAAACTTTTCTTTATGGTGCTTCTACAGAATCAATCCAAGGCAACTTTAATCAAACTTGATTCAGGTAAAAATTTCAAAAACACGCAGAAATACCCCAGAAAGAGATGAAAAGAAATATTTTGTGCTTTAGATATCTTGTGGACATTTTATAAATATTTTAAGCCTGTTGAACACCTCATGGTACTCTCAGTACACAACTCATGGTACTCTCTCTTCACTGTTAATATAACGTTTTCGAATAGGGTTCATTGTAAACCATAATGAATTAGTGCTCACCGTTAAAAGATTCCCCATTACTGAATTATTAAACTGTTTACCTAAAACAACATTGAGCACTTCCATCCACTTTTTACTCAAAACATTACATACAGTAGGTCTTCTACATACATTGATCTCTAGTGTTCAACATGTAAGAGCATGTACTGGACATTGCACTGCAAAAGAAGTACATTGTAGTACACTACAGTGTTCTTCTTTTGAGAATTTACTCACAATTCTCAAAAGAAGTAAGAACTGTGATTTCTGGAGTGTGAAGAATTTCAGGTGTGTTTCTTGATCTTTTCCATCTTAATACTAATCTATTTATCTTTACCTCAGTTCCGATATCTACAAAGAAGATATTTAATCTATTTCATGTCAGGAAATGCACAATTTCTGTGACCCTTGACATTTTTAACTAATGCAATACAGTTTATCAGGGAATGCTGTTCTGTAAGCCTTTAGTTCTATGTCTTCATTTAGCTTTGTATGGCTTGCTGTGTTTAACCACAGGGAAAGAGCACTTATTGAGTTGCACCAGGAATACTGTTCTAAAACTCCTTAGGACTTTCACTTGAACATCTATGTTCATTGATTAAGCCTTTTACACAGTGTGGGAGGGTAGCACAGAAGATGAAGACCACTTACGTTCTTCTGTTATTTCCCCGTGCAATGCAGACACTCAGCTTGAATTCAGTTTAGTTAAACCCAATGAGAATTTTCTGTACCTTCCTGACTTATTCTGTATTTATAACTTTGACTGCACTTATACTTTAACCCCTCATAATCTTTTGTATAAAGTCTTTATGTTTATTTTGTTCTGATTTCACTTCAGAAAGCATGTAATGACTGATTAATACAAATTCTAATTGTCGACATGACAAACAATACAGAAAAGGAAAGATTTAAATTCTTAAATATGTTCTGCAGCAAACAATGTTCTGTCAATAAATTCTGGAAGCTTTATATGTCTATTGCATTATGTAATCTCCAACATCAGCTTTATAAAACATAGATAAAATAACAGCTATTTAATTCTTGAGACAAAATTACCCAAATGACATAACATGTACAGTACTTACTGTAATGGTATTCACGTTTTTATAATGTATGTGACATAAAATCCCTAGCTCAATGACACAAGTTGTCTTTACCATAATCAGTTAAATGTTTTAATTCAAAAGATACAAAAATATATTGCAACAACATTGTGTTATAAAAAACGTCACATTGAGAGACTTCTTCAAAAAGATATCATAGTTAGCTTGACATTATTCAAATTTTGAGTTGAATTAAAAAATTAAAGCAGCAAACATTCAAATCAATTGGACTAAGCAACACACCTTAGCTTACTCAGACATTAATTTATTGTTTACATTCATTCTTTATCTTACCCTAACATTTATTGATCTGAACAAACATATTTAGTTTTCAAAATGACCATTCACATCTCATATCCAAAAAATGAATTATTTTTCATCAGTCACATTATACCCTCATTAATGTTGTTCCAAATGACAGATTGAATGTCTTTTTTTTTACTTAATTGAATATTTCATTCCTACTCAATATTATAGATACATATATTATGGAAGCTTTGCAGTGGCACATACAGAAAAAAATAAGTACTGAATTTTAATCAGGTAATACAGTATAAACCTCAGAGACTGTCTCAGTCCCATTTCAAATAAAATGGGCATCACCTACGGGTAATACCCTAGAGATCATGGAGTTCTGAAACTGGGCATTACAGGAAAAATATTACTTCAATTTCAGGGGCTTCAGACAAGCCTCACATCACACTATTCAATAATTTGTTGGGAAAGCTATTTGAAATACAGAGCTGGTGTTGACCCACTTGGCTGAAGGAACAAACACCTGGCTGTGAGACTGAATCCATGACATATCCCTTAAGCCAAAGTGCTGTTTATAAGGAGCATAGTGGGGATGAAAAAATAAATATTATGCGATAAATTAACAGTGTGAATGTACCTACAGTGTATTGGTACTTGATTGCATGGCATTGATGGGTTTGCCCTGTGTCCACATTTTTATTATAATCAACTGAATATCAATCTAAATGAATAACACAGTAAAATATAATCAAAAACAAGAAATTACATTTTTTGTAAAGAATGTGTATTTTCTTATTATAGCATATGGAAAATAATCTGAATAAGAATAGGAAAGTAAATAAATACAATAAATAGAACAGATACATGAAAAATGAGACATGCTCTTGTAATAAACTCATTTTATTTCAATAATGCAATAATTATTGAGAATAACACTATATCAAGACAGTGCTCTAGTTATTTTTAAATAATGCTACCTTTTCTTTGTAATATGTTTGTCCCCTTTGCACTTTGTTAATACAATTCAACAGAGGTCAGCATGACTAGAACATATTTACTGTATAAACTAAATGTTTTGAAATGAATTAAAACAAAATATGTAATAATGTTTTAAAACAATATTGTCTATTCATTAAAAATAACTTGTAATAACTTACGTTCAAACTTTAAATAAAACTCTATACTATATAGTTCAAGTAGGTAGCTTCATCAGCATGTGTACAGTAGGCTGCAAAGAAACAAGTAAAAAGGTTTATTCCATGCTGAAAAGAGAAGAAAAGAAACACAACGTGGAGTCTTCTTCAAGTGGGGACCCCGAAAGGGACTTCTATGGGTTTGGACACCCGAAAAAGGCTTCACAGCCGAAATGTTGTGTTTCCTTTCTTTTCTTTTCAGCATGGAATAATTATTTTACTTGTTCCCATATACTGTATATGTTTATGGAAATTAAGTACAGTAAGGGAACAAGTTAAAGGTTTAATCCATGCTGAAAAGAGAAGACAGGAAACACGATGTTTCGGCTGTGGAGCCATCTTTGGGTGTGAGAAAGACAGGGAAATCGGCAGAGATAGCATGGAAGAACAAAAGCCAGGAGTGTGGGGGAGGTGGGAATAGGGGGGAGGCAGAATGGGCACTCAGGAGGTGTGAAGTCGAAACCTGCAAATCAATAGAGAGGATTAGAAGAAAACGAGTCTGTCGTTGAGAGAAGAGGGAAGGTGTGAGCAAAGTGTCAGGATAATTTTGGTCTCAGATGTCTTTCTGCTATAGGAGTTAAGAAAAACCCTTTACCCCAAACAGACTAAAAACTCTCCTTACAGTATGTTATTCAGTTTAGAGAAAAACAACTGTGAGGAATTACAAATATTTGTTGCGATGTTTCTTTGCACTCTTTATATAATGTCTCATACAAATAAATTATTCTTGCAGTCTGTCGTATTCTTGAAAAGCTCTCCTACAAAACACAAGAACATTTTTTTATGGTGATACAAACATCTGATCTGGAAAATATAAAAATAATAACGATGAAAGTACAGTTAAACAGAAAAGAAAACATAAAGAAACTTTAATAGTAACATCTAAGAAAGTGTGCTGGATATTAGTATGGAGGGTCAAGTTGTTTCCTCTATGCTTGACATTCTGTCAGTTAATTCTGCAAGACAGATTTGACCAAAGAAAGGGCATAATGTCATGTCAGTTACAGTATCTCCTGCCACCTGGAAAGGTGCCACAAGACAAGTTTACTGTCAAGTCTTCCCAGACGAGAGACACAATAGTGTGCCTTCACATGATGTTGAAAAGCATTTGGCAATTCAGTACATCTGCTCCATGGGCACAGCTGTTGCATTTTTAGAGGAAGTGAGACCCTTAACCCAAGCTGTCACTCCCTGCATCTTCCAAGATCAGCTGAAGATATTCCAATTTACAGTGCAATTCAACAGGAAAACAAGCATACTGACAAATGAAACTTAAGCAAAATGTTCTTATCTATAAAATAATTCATACTAAGAAAAATAGGAGCATTTAAAATGCCTTTTCTGATTAGTTCTGGAACACTGGACCAGTATCTATTTTGAGTCACACTGAGAACATTGTATGCACAACTTCTGTATCAAACAAATTTGAGAAAATATATTTGATTTGCTTAAGAGTCCCACAAATACTACAGTCTGGAATGTACTTTTTTGCTGCTGACCAAAACAATAGGAGTCATTGACCAGCATTGCTCACTTTTCATTTCCAGTTGTAATAGACTCCATCCTGAGCTGGCTGAAGGGATTTGAGCATACAGAAACCAACAATAGCACTAGACAGTGCAGGTTTATTCTAGAGAACCTGTATGTTAAAAAACAAAAAAGCACAATTCAGTCACCTTCCCAGAATTCTCTCAAATTACCCAACATTAACTAACACTGTGAAGTTTTTATATTCCAAATATTCCACTAATTACACCAGTATATATAATTAATTATACTGTATATACCTTTGGCAGTCTCTAGTGGCAGGTCAGTTATTAAAAGTGCCCTCAAAGACACAAAGATAAACCCAGACAGTATTTATGACAGATAAACACTGGATACTCACATTTATATACAGTATATAGTACAAACATAGAATGTACAACAGCTAGAATTTATAAAGCAAGTCCTAAAACAAACTAGTTCTTGGAAGGGAACAGCTATTACTAGAAATACACTTCTTTCCTAAAATACTAAATACATATATAGTATAGTGTATTCAATATTCATGGATATTAAACCTGTATTTCTTGAGCTTTGGATAAAATCATATAACTGTATTTGTACTGTAATGTTAATTGTAGTGTTGATGTTTATTCTTATTTTGTTTGTTATTGGTGCATGTTTGTATGTTGATCACAAAAAATAAATATATTTGAAAAATATTTCAAATATTACAGCTGACTATGTAAATAATGTTTTAGGAATATGTCTTTTATTTTTACATTGTAAATTTCCTTATTGAATGTTTATTTTTTATCTCTGCACATCACATACACATAAAAGTGACTTGACATCAATAGTAAAAATAATGTAAAAAATAATAACTTTTTAAAGCTAGACTATTTCTAGACTATTATTTAAAAATTGTGGTAATGCTAATTAATAACATTTAAAATGTGTAAACGTCTGTATTACCTTGAAGACAGAGTATTCAATGTCTTAAAAATTGATAACAAATGTTTTAAAATCCACAAAGAACAAGCAAAAGTTAATTCCACACTGAAAAGTAGGAATATGAAACAACATTTTAACTTTTGAGCTTTCTTCAGGTATAAGGAAAAGAGAGTAATGTAGCAAGGATATAAAGTAGAGGAGCACAAAAGAAAAGAGCAGGTGAAAATGGGCACAAAGCAGGTGAGATCTGGGGGAGAGGTATGAAAAATTGAACTCTGTAATGAACAGGCAGGTTGTGAAAACAAATTAGCCTATCATTGAGAGAAGGGAAAAGTTTGATAAAAGTTATAGGATAATTTTAGCTCTTAATGTTTTTTTTCTGTAGTAAGAGTCCTAAAATCCCTGTAAAGGGAGACAGTCAGAATAGTCAGTGAAGTCACAGCAGGGCAAATCTTTGATGTCTTCTTCCTTTCTTACAAATGCAAATGTCAGATCAGTCCTACAAGAAATACAGTCCAGTAAATGAGATTACTACATACACATGATGATCTCTTAGTGGTTTTCCAATAGCCCATAGAGCCATGTTTATGGATATGAGATACATACAGTATTTGTAGGTATTACAGCAAAAAGGTTCCTGGCATCAATGGTAGCTCTGGGAGGTTAAGGAAATTGTGGTCAAGAAGATTGCAAAGGTTAGATGGTTAGCATTATGAGATGATACAGTACGTGGGTCTGAGAAAACAGTTTAATTTGAGGGATTATCCTTTAAAACAGAGATGTGTTCTTTGTTTACTTTGGAATTTTCATTTGAAGAGCTTGATTTTAGGTAAGAAAAGGAAAGGTTGAAGACGAAGACAATAAATATAATTAAATGATGGAAGTTGGTGAAATGATGTAAGAATTTTGTAGCTGATTGTAACGAACAGTTCTTTCCGGACCCTATGCAGGTGACACAATCCGACGAAGTGGGGAAACACTAGGGAAACGTCATGCAGGAATACGGGGCTGAAGACAAGGGGGCATGTCCAAGGTGCGCTGGTGCACGGGGGAGGTGTGGCCGAGGCGAACAATCCAAAAGAGTAGTCCTTAGAGAGTATCCAAAACACAAAGGTAAGTCCAAAACCAGTAGATCCATCAAAACGCAGAATTAAAACACGAAGGCCGGGTCGGAACCGGCGGACAGGGAACAGGAACGGGAACCGAGATTAAAACCTTAATGGGACCAGGCGCTTCCAGGTCCCAGACTCGCACGATATGGAAATCAGATGCAGAGCCCGGATGATCGTCAGCGCCTGGCTTTTAAGGTGGGCTGGGAATAGGAAACAGGTGCACAGAATAAAGTCTAAAGTGAAAGGGCTGGAGCACCCTTAAGGAGGGGGGACTATAATCGTGACACTGATAGTCTGAACAGGTGGTGACACTGACACAGTCATCAAGGTCTTGCTTGTTCAGGTTAGGGACAAAGCACGTATAGAAAGAGAGGAAGCTAATCATGTAAGGGGAGGGATAAGAATCCATAGTTAAAATGCTTATAGATATTTGTATCATAGATATTTGTATCATTTTTGGAAAAAGAAATCAGAAAATACACATTCCTTAATTCAATCCAATTGTGTGTTATTTTTATAAGGCTTATTGTAATTCTGAAGTTAATATTAAAATGTAGTACAACTGTCAGCAAAATAGTTTAATATTCTACTTCACAAATCCAACACTGGCTTACATTAAATAATTAAATTCCATCTTACATTGACATAGAAAAGAAAAGCGTAAGCTTTGTAACAAGCAAAATGTTAATTGAATTTATTTGTATTGATGGTACTGTATGTGTTTCATAAAAGGTAAATTAAGATATGCTTTCCAATATCTCAGACTGCACCAGCACCAGGGTTTATAAAGCTATCACATTTGATAATGTTAATCAAGTATAATTAATCTCAATTATTTACTGAAGTGCTGCAAGAGTAAATCTGGATTTCATACTTGGATGAGTCTTGTCTTTGAAGAAAATGATGTTCTGTGCTCTATTTGTGCATCGGTCCATGAAATGTACAACAAAGGGCAGGTATGATACATGCAGCCCCTGCTTTGTGTGGTGACCCATCTGCTTATCAAAAAACATGTTTTCCTTTATTCAGTGTAAAGCTATATAAAAATCATTCAATAAAGAGAAACTCAAACAAAATGATCACTTTTGACTTTTTACTATTGCTGATATATTCCTTTGAAAAAAGAACAAATATTTAATGTATAAGTAATAATACAATGGAAATGTTACCTAGAATGGGGAATACAACCACAATGTTCAAATGCTTTGAACTGAAAACAATCTCTTGATATCGCTTGTAAAAGTAATACTCAAATCATAAGAGGCATCACCTGAGCAGATTTTGTGAATGAAAAATTAGACCATATTTTTGAGTAGGTACTTTTACAGGATGCGATTAATATCTGTCCCTCATTAATTGTAGTGATCTCATAGAAATAAAAAGCATTTTAGGGGAATGTCTTCATTTTAATTATACACACAGAAAATAAAACTATGTTGAATGTACTTACTGTATTTAAAATTGTATGTTTTACATTGTGAGTATGGTATCACTTGATTTTGGTTTAATGTTCTTTTTCTGTTTTCCACCCCCCTTACAATCCTGCCCCCTTACTTTGATTGGATTATTAATGTATTTTGTTTCCAGTCTCTCTCTCTCTGTGTGTGCTTCAAACAAATAGAAAATGGAATAGATGTGCATTTGTTGAGGCACTTGTCACTTTGAATCACTCTAATTACACCAACCCTGAAAACAAAACAGTGATCCTATACATCTACACCATTTACTAAATGTTACTTAGATTAAAGACTGGTTTCAGTGAACCTTGATTCAAAATATGAAGCATCTTACACCTCTAGTGTATAAAAAGCTATATACAGATGCAGCCATTCAAAGTGCGCGGCACAGACACGTACTGGAGGTAATTGGCTACGGTATGATGCGCGATGACGCAAAATACCGTGGCACATGATTGGTTGACCGACAGGGGCACTCGTGGTGCGTTGGTCGGTCATAGAAAGATTTAAATGTCTTTACTATGCCTATTTTAGTATTGAATATTTATATGGAATTTTACCACTGAAGGGAAGTAGTAGCTGAGCATAAAAAGAATAGGAGCATAACGCATGTGAAGGCCATAAATTATATTAATTTTGGAACATAAACATACAGTATTACAGTACAGTCTATGGCTGGTGTCGGTACTTTAAAGAAAAAATACACACCAGTATTCCATTTCTCCCTAAACATTTTAAGCATCAAAGTTTTTAACTAACATGTGAAATAGAGTGTAAAAAAGTGGTAGTTTTAAGCTTTTCTGCTAATATAATATGATTCTAATTTCTTTAGAATCACGTATCTAAAGAAATGAATAACGATATAATTATATTTGTGTACTGCGACAGGGCTGTGTAGGGCTGTTTCACCTCTCTCTTCATGTGACTTCCCCAGTAGCCCACTGGTCTATGTGCGTGATTACTAACCGGATGTTCAAATCCAGCCGGTGCTGCAACTTTTCTTTTATAAAGACATGAAATATGAAGACGGAACGTAGTTATAATTCAAACTGAATTAAAAACTACACATCCCAGTTACCATGGTGGTGCTTGTGATCATTGCATTTAACCAACGAAACAGGGTGAAAAATCAGTCACATGACTTTGGGGCTGACTTTCGAAAGCTTAACCTATCACTAAGACAGCAAAGACATTTTTCCAAGAAAGTTTAGCCTTTGTCACTAATGAAACCACTAAAGACATACATATAGAAATGGACAATTAATTGACTTTTATATTTATAAATATCACAACATGTTCGAATCCAAGTTATTTTTAATAACAATGGGTAAACGGGGTAAACTATTTATCAACAAATTGTAAATACAACGTTTACATTGGTGTTATTAATTTTTCACTTGAGTGTATGGAGGATTGTGAGAGCAGACCCCCCCTCTTAGGCTGTGCAAATGATTGTGTACATTTTTATTAAGAAATGGAGGATGTATGCGTTACAATATAAACATTTACTGTCAAACTTTAAATCAACAGTTGATTTAAAGACGATCTGTCAAAGTGCAATGAAATACAATTTAAACTGTATTACAGCAGCACACTGTGCTTTTTCATCGTGTGTCTCTCTGGTCGGGGCGCGGGAATGCTCGCTGGCAGGTGGTGATGGGAAGAAATAAAATAAAGGCAGCTTTTAACTCCGCAAGTCACACACCAATACTCCATTTCTCCCTAAACATTTTAAGCACCAAAGTTTTTCACGTGTTTTTCATCACTCTGTGCGGGAGTGCTGTCTGTGACGAATTAAACCGGTTTCACAGGTATTATCAAGTGGTCGAGTCTTCAGCGGGAGGGGGGAACAAGCTGCCCACTCATGTGGAATGCTGCAGAACCCTAAACAGACAATACACACTAGCCGAATATTTGACCAAGATATCCAGACACAGCTGTATGAGCTCCACCAGTAAAACTCAAAGTATTACGTTGGTCTACACTATTTGCAACCGTCCTTTTAATGAAAATACTTTATTTTTTCGTTGACAAAAAGTAACACCCACCACAGCATTTAATTGATCTAACTAACAAGGATGGGACATTAGCTAGCCATTATGATAAAGGAATAACTTTTTTATTTCTTTAGCACATTTATTTGAACATTTCCATCGATTGTACAAGCACTGAAAAACTGTTCAATCCCTAGTTCGTCGGGCATTTTCTTTTACTATAACAGATATAACACCCCCAGGGCACTCACCATGGACTTTGGGGCTACGAGGGTGAAACACCCCTTCTACAGTACCTTGCCCCAGACCGTGAGGACTGTATCCTGGGGTTGGACTGGTTGCAGCAGTTGGGTGGTTGCCGTGACTTGGGTTGGTGAGGCAGGGGGAATTAATCAGTCTCGCGGTGGGCGGGGCGGGAGGTGTCCGGCGTGTGTGGGTTGACCGGAGCGGGAAGTGGAGGTGGCAGCAGCGGGTGTCGCTTTGGCTTGTCGGAGCCGCGGGTGTCGGGGCGAGCGTGCCAGAACTGACTCCCAGAATGGTGAGATAAGCTTGCCCCTACCCGGTCTGTAAGGCACTCTGTGCACTGTGGGAGGCCTTGGAGGTGAGGGACGGGGTGCTGCGTCGGGGGTGGCAGGTGCCCTGCAGCGGCAAGGTCACTGCTTGACGGCCTCCAGCTGGCCGTGCGCCGCTTGGAGAACTGCCCCACGGAGCGACCCCCACATCACAAACTGCCACCTGACCTCGCCGCTGGAGGGCACCCGCCACCTCCAGCGCAGCACCCCGTCCCTTACGCCCAAGTCAAGGCAACCAGCCACCTGCTGCAACCAGTCCAACCCCAGGATACAGTCCTCACGGACTGGGGCAAGGTAGAAGGGGTGTTTCACTCTCGCAGCTCCAAAGTGCACGGTGAGCGCCCTGGGGGTCTGGCTGCCTCGGTTCCCAGCAGAACACCAGGCCGCAGCAGGGTGATGGTCGAACCGGTATCGATGAGGGCCTGGCAGGGTCTGCCCTCAGTTAGGCAGGGAAGGAATAAGACAACTCTTCCCACAGCAGGCGGGGTGAAGTGCTCCTTTTACAATAAATATAGAAAAGCACATATTAAATCTGGGAAATTTGGTTTCAAAAGCCCTCATATCAACGATGACTATACTGTTTTCCTCTACAGTATGCTAATCTATTGTTGTGCATTCGCCCCCCTCTTAGGCTGCGCAAACGATCTTTTAGATTTTTATAGAGAAATAGAGGCAGTAAAGTATGCGTTACAATATAAACATTTACTGTCAAACTTTAAATCAACAATTGATTTGAAGACGATCTGACAAAGCGCAATGAAACCTATTACTCGATTCTTATGGACTCCCGGTCCCGCCAGATATTAAAAAAAACATGGAATCGCGTATCTAAAGAAATAACAGTATACAGTAACTATGTTCATGCACAAACAGTAGCATGTTACATTATTAATTTGGGTGTCTCCTCTTGCCAGAAAGCGCTAAATTGCATTTTGAGTGCGGTTTTGGACTTTTTTTTTAAATTACAACCCATAAATAAGATGATACTGTTTAGACTTTTAATTAATTTAAACTATTACAGCAGCACAATGTGCTTTTTCATGCAGATGGCTGGTGGCATGTTCCATAAGAGTACTTTTAAACTGTGAAAACGTGTCTGTCTTTCCGTGGGGGGAAAGGAATCTTTTTCCTCACCTTCAACCTTATCGCTCCCCCTTTACTCTCACCATCTGATTAAGAATGAATAAAAGCATTGTATTTTTGTCTGGGTGCTGACAAAGTAAGCACTTTCTCTCTCCGCTGGCCTTTGTAATCATTTTTATTTTTAAATACATTTTAGCAAAATCATGTATTTTAAAAATCTTAAGATTTCTATATTTATGTCTTTATTTAGTGGTTTCATTAGTGACAAAGGCTAAACTTTCTTGGAAAAATGTCTTTTATGTAAACCATGTTTGCTATTAATTCATTTAGGGCTTACTGACAGAATTGCTGTTTTTTATGCATGCCAAAAACTTTCGGTGCCGTCGTCTCCACTTTAAAGGTACCCCCGTGCTGGAAGAATTTTACTTCAGAACGTTTGCCCAGCGTACATAGGCACATCCCGGAATTTCGACTTCTCTGTGTAATGAAGAAATATTAAAGACTACTTAGCATAGATAAAAAAGCTTGGATTCCCATGGACAGTATCTTATACAGTACACATATCTTTTTCTGTTGTCTTTGTTGATCTCTTGAGGATCCTGCTTCTGCACCCTGGGTGTTTCTCTCTCTCTCTCTCGCACTGTTGGCGGGCAGGGGCTGTGTGTCTCTGGTCGGGGGTGCGGGAGAGCCGGGCTGGCAGGTGGTGACAGGCAGGAGAAGAAAAATAAAGGCTTTTACTTGCTTTAACTCCGCAAGTCTGAGTTCTTGTGTCCATCCTATCCGAACCCGAAAGTATTACAATATGTATCTATATAGCAGGTGGTGTACAGCTTTTTAGTTTAGATTACACTTTTCTAAAATGTATTTAAAAATTAAAAACGATTACAATCGAATCTTTTCACGTTTGATCCCAAAATCCCAAGAAAAATAAATGTAAACCGTGAGAAAGCTATGCTGAAAGTTTAAGATACTTAGAAGACAAAGATATCAATTTATGTTGCATTTGTCTGATTATGATTAAAAAAACACATATAATTAAACAGGCGTTTGCGATTTAAATCAATATAAATGTTTCTATTGTAACGCATACTGTATAGCCTCCATTTCTCTATAAAAATTTAAAAGATCGTGTGCACAGCCTAAGAGGGGGGGTCTTCTGTCAGTGACAGCTGACAATCCTCCATACACCCATGTGAAAAATTAATAATGCCAATGTAAACATCATATTTACAATTTGTTGATAATAGAAATGTTAAGTTCTCTAAAGCTTTGTGATAGTTGACCCAGGCAGCAAAAAATCAGCTGCACTGGTAAGATGCAACACCGAAGATATGATTAATAACCTTTTAAATCTGAAGGGAGATCTAAAGGGATCCCCCCCCACACACACACACAATAGAAGCAGGAAGCAGAAGCAGGGACAGTTGTCAGAAGGGAAGAAGGTGACTATTCATTGTTATTAAAAATGACTTAAATTCGATCATGTTGTGATATTTAGAAAATATTTATAAATATTTATAAAAGTCAATTAATTGACACACAACCTGTAGGTTAGTCATCAGGCACATAGACCAGTGGGATACTGGGGAAGTCACATGAAGAGAGAGGTGAAACAGCCCTGTCACAGTACACAAATATAATTATATCGTTATTAATTTCTATAGATACGCGATTCCATATTATATTAGCAGAAAAGCTTAAAACTACCACTTTTTTACATGTTATTTCACATGTAAGTTAAAGACTTCGATGCTTAAAATGTTTAGGGAGAAATGGAATACTGGTGTGTATTTTTTCTTTAAAGTACCAATTCCTGGAATTATGAAATGCTCTGTTAAAAGCAAGGGAGTTTTTATGTCCATTGCAGTAAAAGAAAATGCCTGACAAAGCAGGGCTAGGACAGATTCCAAGTGCTTGTACAAATGTGCTAAAGAAATTAACAAAAAAAGTCATTCCTTTATCGTATTGGCTAGCTAATGTCCTGTCCTCATTAATTAGATCAACGAAATGCTCTGGTGTTTGTCACAGAAAAAAATAAAAGTATTTTCGTTTAAAATGACGGTTGGAAAGAATGTGGACCAGCTTAATACTTTGAGTTTACAGCTTGTCCAAAGTCATTCATTATTAATACTATTAGTAATATCTTTGGTAAAGGCTTTGATGCATAAATATTTCTGATAAAGGTAGGTTGTGTACTTTTGTCCAACTGAGCAATCTTGCTTTCATAAAATATACCAACTTTTTAATGACTGATGATTAACATGCTGTAATACACATTTCAAATTTAAAAGCTCAAATGCTGTACATGAGAGGTTAAGCTTTATTGGCTCCTCCTGCCGGTTTTACAAGGTGATTCCGGATACTTTCCGGCATGACGTCAAATGACGTGATACACCACGTGATACTGCATTTTCATGCGACACGCCCACCGCGGTGTAGCGTGAAATACCCTACGCGTTTTGAATGGCTGCATCTGTAGATGTATTTAAGAATGTATCAGTGCATGTAATTGCATGCTTGTGTGTAGTTTTCTAAGATGGATGAGTTAGAAGGAGCCGTCTAGTGTACAATACTGTCTTACAGTGAATGAATAAAATTCAAACAATATAGTGTATACTGACGGAAAAAAGAAATGCAACATTCTCTGGAATGAGAAAACTATGTACTATAGTAACTTATGTACTTTCACAAAAAGTTGGCAATTTGTTTTAAGCCCTCTGAGCAGCAATACAGCTTATGCATTGCAACTTACCAATCACACGACTATTACCCAACGAAGTCCAGGTGGAACAATGCGTGATCAGGTCACGTTTTAAAAGGCCTTAATTCAAAGCGTAGGTCACTGCAAGAAAAAGGCCACAATTAGTCAGTTTTTTGTGCATTCCATAATGCCTCAAATGTCACCAGAAGCACGGGAGAGGGCCATTGGCATGCTGCAGGCAGTCATGTCATGTGCCAGTGTTGCCAGACACCATGGAGAGAAGGTTTCAGCAGGCCAGCAGGACAGATGACCGTACAAGATCCGGTCGCCCTCGAGTGACCACACCAGAGCAGAACCAACACATCAGACTGGTCCATCTTAGAGATTGTTTCAGATATACCACCCCTAGTGCTGCTGAAACTGCCGGCAGACACAATGCCCACATCAGTGACAGGACAGTGAGGCTCCATGCTGTTGGACTTAGAGCAAGGCGACCTGTCAGAGGCCCTCTGCTCACACCTCCTTGACGTCACACCCGACTGGCTTCAGCCAGACAGAGGCTGCGATGGACTCATCATCGGTGGCATCAGGGCCTCTTCATGGATGAATCACTCTTCAGCCTGTTCACGCAGATGGGAGGGCCAGAGTGTGGAGGAGGAGGTGTTGCGTTTCTTTTTTCCATCAGTATATAAACAGTCCTGGGTTTATGCTTCCTATTTGAATCTGGCAATGAATTGCCTTTCAGTTAGAAAATGCAGTCTCTTTCAATTTCTAGTTTTTCCCCAATTTATGAGTCTGAAATTTCCAAAGGATGACCAATAGCTCATGAGACCATGAAGTTAATATAAGACATAGAAAAACTATACTATACTATACTATACTGTAAGTCTGGCATTAATTCATTCTGTCTGAGAACATGAAAGACTTGGCCATAAGGATAAGGCTGACAACAAACCTCAAAATAATTAAAATAATTAAATAAACCCAAAACCACAGATGTAGGTTTCTTCAAATGGTGTGTGAGGTTTGTTTGATCAAGTTGGTTCAGATATGCAAGGTTTTGAAGGAACACTGACCAGAGAATGTGTGAATAAAAACGTTTATGATGCAGGTGATGGACTGCAATTTAACAGCTCTTCCTAACCTTAGCAAGGTACTGTATTCACCCATTTGTATTCAATCAGAAAATGTCATGTTTTTTTGTTAGAAATGTGTCTCAGTGTCTTTTCTTTGGCACTGAAAACTGTGAAACTGAAAAATGTATTCATCCAGTGATAAAATAGCAACAAGCATTAAAAAGTGCATACAAATATTCTGTTGGATATTAAACCTAAAAGTTGCAGTCTTATTTCAACATAAAATATCATGTTTCTCCAAAAACAATGTTCTTCTGTTCGTGTTTTGAATGATATGGTAAAAATATTATTTGAATGAGGGACAACTAATAATTTTATTTTATATTGGATAAATCTACTGCTTCTCTTCTTCCCTAGTTATCCAAATTATCTTTGTGTTTATGTTTTGTAATCACTTTGGCTCAATTCAGCAACTATCACCAGCAGGGGTCTGTAGGTGATGGGGGTTTTAATTTACTGTAACAATCAGAAACTGTGACAGTAAATTGCAAGAGTAACTTGATAATTTTTAAGAACCAATGAACCATAACAATTTACAGTTACACAAATGGATTCTAAATATATGGTATGCAATTTATTGATAGTTACAAATAGTAAATGATAGTTATGAAAACGGAGAAAATCTGGAACTGACGGAGAAGTTTAGTCAATAATAAATAAATGATTATAACCCCCAACTTCTAAGGATAAAGTTAGTATAGTTAAAGGAACGTGGTCTCTGGCACAGCTTTGGTGAAAAGAGTAAAAATACAGGCATACTTGGTTAAATAAATATTTATTAACAATGACATTGACACTTACTACACTACACACAACATAAACATACAACACACAATTTGCAACACATGAGTTACTGTATTTACAAGTTTACCGACAAGACATTTCAGAGTCTTACATCTAGTCCTTGACTCTTAAATAATGCCTATTGAGGCCAAAGAAGAGAAACTGCCTTCCAAACTAAATTCAAAACAACCTGTAGTTAAATCTCTCTCTAACTCGAATGCCACAAAATAAATGGAAGCCTACTTCCCTATTCTAAAATGCACTGACTAGCAGGAAAGGCAGTATTAAACTGAAGGATTCCACACTCAGGAACTTCAAGTTCCTGAAAAGCTACAGAATAGCAAGCCCTCTTAGCAAGATTCATTTACTTATATCCAATCGTTTTTTTTCTTTGGATGATCATGAAGTAGAGACTCTTGCTTAGCTCAAGTTTCAAGTTCCAACTCCTCTTGATTACTATCTCTTATGGATTCTGTGTATATTATTATTGTGTACATTATGTGGATCAGATGGTTTTGGAGGGTTGCCTGAACCTCCAGTGTATCATGTACTCTACGTATCCTAAGAGAATAGCACATGTGACTAAACCTTAGACCCCACCATAGTGTTGCAAGGCCCATAGCACGTGTCCTAGACATTACTTAAACACAAAGAAAAGGTATAAAACAGGTCTTGAGATCTAATGCTAATCACCACACCAACCCTTTTATGATCATGTTCTCTGAAAACATAATTAAGTAAATGTGATAATTAATAATGCTAAACAGCACAGTCAAAACAGCTTTGAGGCTGATCTGTATTAACTTAGATCAGGACTACTTTGTTTTAGTAAAATAGATGAGGTTGTTAGGAATAAAATAGTGCAAACAAAAGGCTTGCATTATGGTGGTTTTTGGGTAGATCCGAGCCTGGAGACTTGCTGGAGTCCATCTGCACTATATATCATTAAATGAACAAGTATACAACTTTACGATAAAACTTTAGTCAAATGCCTGTGCCATCAGAAAGATAGGCACCAGGATGTGTAGTCAAGTTACAAAAAGATTATCTGGAATCTTTAATAACGTGAAATAATCGGCCTGGAAGAAGAAAACTGTCAATTTTTCTGTCACTGTCAATTTACAACTATAATCTACTGTGTGCATGAGAAAGAAGACAACAATATAGGAAAAAATGCTATTATTTCACTTAAAATTAAGTGCTAATTATTTTCATTCCTAATATTTACATTTTATCACATACAGTATCCTCTACAGATGTCAACATTAGCACTTTGCTTACAAGACAGTAAACGAAATGTAGCACGTTTATTTTATTGGTTTTAATAAGGAGTTGTGTGGTTGCTAGGGCTTTGGGGCATACAGTAACCTTGGTAATGTCTAAGTATTCAAAGTTCTCTAACAGAGAAATATCTTAAAATCATAAGAAGAGGAACATCTGGAGTGTAATTGCAATGTAACTTTATGCATGCGCTAGAAAGGATAAAAATATCTGTAGTAAATATATTATGGACAGCAAGGTAGGATATTGTTATATTCTTGGTGTAGTGTTATTTAAAGAATGTCAATTTTATTATTAATAATATTTTACAGAAATTCAAATAAATGACTTCAGTATACAGCATCATCAAAAAATGAAATGGAATACCTCCAAATAATTTCATCCAAGAAACAGTATGATCATTTCCATGACAGAATTTAAAAATATTTCTCCTGTTGCATGATTAATTATACATGTATATCAATTTATTTTTTTCCTTCTCTACTGGAATTATCCTCTAACTTTGAACAGCAAACACAGGCCCAACCCAAAGTCCCTTGATTGGAAATTCAGTAAAATATTTGCCTTGAAGAAATGGAATTGCTTGCTTCAAAAGTACAGCTGGTCTGTAGACAACTTCTACTTGATTTCCCAGGGTAGGGCAGCAAAACACTCCAGACTATGTAAAATGACATACCTAAAAGGGTTCCAATCCCTTCTGAATTGCTTACAAACACTGCACTGATAAAACTAATTTTGCCCAGGGCACACATCACCTCCAGGAAGCAGGAACAATAAATTAGCAAGTATATTTAGTGTTCTCGGTTTTCTGAACATGCAGTAAATATATATCTGCAAGCTTCCTATTTCCCCGAAGAACCCCGGTAAATATCATTGAAGTTTCTATTTTCCTGACTGGAACAATTATAAATGTCAAAGAAGTCAAATCAAAAGCAGCATTGAGCCTCTGAGCATTTTTGGTAACATTTGCAAATGCAGATGATGTTTTTCAATATTATAAAGGAATATTACGTTAAAAATATGTTGATTTCTCTAATAATTTGATTTTGAAAATAAGAACAAAATTCCTGAATAGCTTTTACAATAACATTAATATACATATTATTTCATTTACCTTGATCACCCTGAATATATTTTAATGCCTTACATCTCTACTCTTTATGATTCTTTGAATTTTTCTAGAATATTCTGTTCCATTATATGGGGAGTAATCTAATAAATTGTTTCTCTGGTGTAAATCGATACATAAAATACAAAAAAAAAACACATAAATTCACAATCTACAGCCAATGGGTAATATTCCAATAGCGGAATTTATTTCTGTTAGAATTTACTACATACAGAGCCATATGAATGCCAGTGGAAATATTGTGTTTTAAAGTGTTTAACATAAGCCAAAAAGATATAACTTGGAGCTCTTGGAGATAAATGGAAAGGTGTGTTATGTTACAGCTAGAGATCTGAATTTATTACACACCTTGATTGTTTTATATGATTTCAAAACCTAAAGATAGAGAAAACATAGGGCAAATAATTAACTCACTTGTTTGTTTTTAATACGGAAGCTTATTAGTGTCATGGAGAAAAAAAAATATTTTGTTTATAAGAGATAGTATTACATTTATACGAGAATATTATTGTGTTTATCCAAGATAGTATTAGATATATACAAAGTACAGACAGTACATGCTGTGTCACTTCTACTTGTCACAGAAACGGCAACAAATGCGTGTTTGACTCAGGAATGCTTACCTCTACTTGCATACAAAATACAGTACACATACTATTTTACATTATTTTTTATCAAAAAGAGGAGTGTAATGATATAACTCTGTTGTCAGTGCTACTTTGCATTGGAGAATATTATTGCATATATTATGCTATATAAAAAATATAGTAGCCAGCATTGTTCACAAATTAACAATTGTGTTTAAATGCAATAATATTCTTTAACATCACTTTATTAACCCTTTACAATTTCTTGCATTAGGAATTATCTTTTCACATACCCAAACTTGGTCTCCATGAGACACACAGACAGGGAGAGAGCCTGGGGTCAGAGCGCAGGGTCTGCCATTGTACAGCACCCCTGGAGCAGTTGGGGATAAGGGCCTTGCTCAGGAGCCCAATGGAGTAGGATTCCTCTGCCAGCTGCAGGATTTGAACCGGCAACCTTCTTGCCACAAGCACAGATCCTTTATGGACACTCCACTCAAAGTGCTTTACAGGTAATGGGGACTCCCTGCCACCACCACCAATGTGCAGGATCCACCTGGATGATGCAACGGCAGCCATAGTACGCCAGAATGCTCACCACACATCAGCTATCAGTGGGGAGGAGTTTTCTGGTATAAAAACAATACTATCTCATATACACTTTAGAACATCAAAAAACATAAGATGATACAAGCCACATACATTTCAATACTGCAGATAAAGGACAAATTACAGTAAATGAAAGCCTATTTCATGTTTAATGATAAACAGTTCAAATATATAATGGTATTTACAGGGTAACTTTCTAACAGTGAAGATGGGCAATAAATCAAATTATTAACTTTGATGAATAACAAGGCAATATTTGCATTGTAATAGTGTATTTTTAGTGTATTTTGTAAGAATGTACTGTATGCAACATTTGTAGAAGATTAATTTCTATAACATTCTCTCTGGATAAGCCTGTTTAATCAAATAATACAATATTTACAAATACATTACTGAAATGTTTAAGGAGAATTGAATTAGTTAATAAAAGCCTGTAGACAGCAATCTTGAGTACTTGAGACTTACTGAATCCCCAATATATTATTCATGGTCAACAATGGTTGCAGCACAAATGACTGGGAAAACACCAGCTAGCAGTTCAACAATGACTTCTCTTAGTAAGCAGGACTGAGCAGTGTTGTTGGGAAACATATCCTTGATGTTCCATATTCTCAATTTCCAAAAGCACTGCGTGAAAATGAGGAACAATGTATCAATTAGTTGGAAAAGACAGGTCTCTATTGACATGTTTACCATCTTCTGAGTCTTGTTTGGGGCTCAAATGGGGTTGGATTTTTGTAATGTTTATGGATTATTGAAAACTAGTGAATTCAAATTTTAATGTAAAAGAATAAAAACTCCTCATTTTTTTCTAAAATATTAATTCTTATAAATAGATATAGATATTTTTTTTATTACTGTACCTTTAATTATAATAATTCCCTAAATTAAAAATAACTATTTTAAAAATAATATGCAGGATCAGCTATAGAAATTACAGAATGTTTTAAATAATGAGAACATCACTGGAGAGTAAAAGGGCAAGGACGTGTCATATTTTTATTAACTGTCACAATATGAAAAATTGTGCAGTATGAAGAATATGATTGTGCAATGTTTAGTTTTTCACTCATATCTGATAGTCTTAGCAATGATTCATGCTCAATTTAAGCCTGTTATAGTTGTTAGACCTTTTTCTTAAGAAAAAGCAGGATGTTTGTAATGTGCATAGGTAGTTTTCAGCTTGATTAGACATCGTCTTCAATTTCTTTTACTGTACAGCTATTGTGTGAACTCAGTTCTACGAGTTACAGTTAAGGAGATAAATAATATTAACTGCAAGTGAAGAATACACCAAACAACAGTTCTGCATGTTTTTTTTTCCCAAACCAAGAGTTTTTTTTTTTCCTTAGGAGAATCAAAAGTTTTAATGCACCTGTTAAGTACTGTACATACAAATATGAGTAATGGAAGAAAATATGTCATTCCAAGTTGGAATTCCTCAACATTATGAAAAATATACATTGGGTGAAATCTGTACAGTTTTGTTTTGTCAACAAAAAGTGACATTTTTTAAGTGCTAAGTGTACCATACAGAATATGCAACACAAATTACTTTTTAAGATGGTAGTAGCAATGGTTATGATTTTTGACAATACTGTCTTCACTACACATCAATTCAAGCTGGTTAAGTTTAATCTTTTAACTTCGATTTCATGCTTAAAAAATAGACTTTAAAAATAAATATAACCAGTTTTGTGCATGTAAATTATGGTGCAAAGAAGAAAATCTGTACATTGAATGGAAATAACAATGAACTTTTTTTATCAGAATGACCCTGCTGTTCAGTGATGGATGCCCAATCCACTGTGGCACCGTGCTAATGATTTAGAAAATGAATCAAGACATTCATACACAACAGGAGGTCTAAAATTTGCACCATTAAGACCCTCTTTGCACTGTTTAATAAGCAGGACCAGCACTTTAAATGCAAGCCTCATCAAGCCCTCCAATTAATATGTTTAGAGTAACCTTGATGGAAAACATTTATTTTAATAAGGACTGATATAAGAAAAAAATGCACTGAAAGATATGAAGTGTGACAAAAGAAGTCAGACTTCTGCCCTCCTGATTAGAACTGGAAATAAATTATATTTATAGAAAAAGTTCAGGTATTTGAAATAAAAGTGCATATCATTAACACTATAATTAAATAAAATAATTAAATTGCCTCATACTTAGCTTCATTAACATGTTTTTGAAACAGAGCCATATCCAAGGTTTATGGTTCATTAAATTAATTTAAAATAATCTTAACTACACCTGCTTTTACTTAGGTTTACTATTTTATTACTGATTTCTTTCTTGCATGTAATTGTAATTTTGAGGTGACAGTGCTGATGGTGAACTGTTTCACCATCAATGCCTACTGGAAGAACCAAGATTTTTGTTCAAGCATGTTTTCAATGTTCACATGTCTCCTTCAAGGCTTGGCAACAAATACTCCTTGTCACCATAATTTACTTTTCCTCTTGGTTTCAGCCAAGCTCTATCCCCATTGCCAATCCCTGCTGCAATCCATGCTTGTAGACTTCCTGTCTCTTGAGCTCTTGTGAAGTTTGTGTTGGCTTTGACAGCTTTAGCTTTTTTTTGTTTAAGACTCCAGTTTAGTAAACAGATACAGTAACTTTTTTGGATATACTGCAGTATACTCTTTAGATTCCTTTCCCTCTGGTTCCTTTTGGAGAGTTTGTTGGTGGTTTGTGGCAGCCACTCTACTAGGACATTCAAGGTACTCTTTGAGGGGACTTCCGTTGAGGCCTTCTGCCTGCCAGTGACTTGAGAATCTCTTTCCATGTTTATCTGCATCTATTGGATAAATATAATGGATACAGTCATGCCTTAAATAGTATTTAGTATTTCTACGTCAAACTCATTGCCATAATATCTGACCACTCATCTTCCTAAGAATTTGGATCCTGCTCCCCTGAAAGTGATGACAATGTTCCACCTAAAAGGGAAAACTAGGTTACGATCAAAACCTTCTTCCATAAAAAGAAATACAGTTGGTATTCTTCTAATTCATTAAGCTGTCGGGGATGAAAGGGGGCTCATCAAAAGAGTGTAGAACTGCCTTGTTTTTCCATTTTTTTGGTGAAGAAGAGCTTACCAGGTGGTATAGCAGGGTCCAGTTGACTTTGGTATACATAGAGAAAAGATGCTGAGATTACCAAATCGTGATGGTTGTCATCTATGTTGATATGTGAATTGAAAGTACAGATGCAGCCATTCAAAACGAAGGGGGTACACTGCGGTACAACGCGGTGGGCGTGTCGCATCCAAACACGTCATTTTGCGTCATACCGCCATTTACTGTACGCAAATTAGATTATGTTAATAGTATCTGGAATCACCTTGTAAAACTGCCAGGTGGAGCTAATAAAGCTTAACCTCTCATGTACAGCATTTGAGCTGTCACCAGAAAACACTGGGTTACGAATCCCTATCATTGCTGAGGGACAATCTTTATTAAATTAAGAATTTAATTCTTATATAAATACTCTTTAGACTTTTAAATTTAAACTGTATATTACAGCATGTTAATCATTATACATTAAAAAGTTGGACAAAAGTACACAACTGTGCCAGTCGCATGCGCAACATTGGGTTTGCACCCTACACCCTGCGGTACTGCTGTATACATACTGTATAGTACGAACATGTTGTGATATTAAGAAATATAAAAAATGTCAATGCCAATAATATTTGCTATTTTAGTTTGTCAAAGAAATGTTTGTTTGTTAAAAGAAAACACTCATAGCAATTGCTGGATTTGAACACCTGACCTCACACTTATAAGTCAGTCACTTAATCACGCCACAAACACAGTGCAGAATTCTCTATTATATTCCATATTAATCAAATTCTAAAAGTATGCTTTTGTATACTCCGATAACCAGCGTATTTGCAGAAAAGCTTAAAACTATCACTTTTCTCACAAAGTATATAAATGTACAGTAATATGGTCAGAAGGAGCATGTAAAAACATTCCCGAAATAACCACATGTAAAACTGTGATGCTTAAAATGTTAAGGGAGAAATGGTATACTGGTCTGTATTTTTTCTTTAAACTACCAATACCAGCCATATACAGTTTACATAATATGTTTATAATAATCCCCATCTATCAATTGGCTTCATTACTCTGCTCTCCTCCCCACTGATAGCTGGTGTGTGGTGAGCGTTCTGGCGCACTATGGCTGCCGTCGCATCATCCAGGTGGATGCTGCACACTGGTGGTGGAGGGGAGTCCCCATTACCTGTAAAGCGCTTTGAGTGGAGTGTCCAAAAAAAGCACTATATAAGTACAAGCAATTATTATTATTATTAATTGTGAGGGCGCAACAACAAGTGTTGGTGCAAAAGTGATTTATTTTAAAGTAAATAAGTGACTGGTACGTAATGGGACACAAAAACACACAGGGAAAGGGAACTAGAGCAGAGCCAAAGAAAAGAAAAGAAACCAAATGGAGCTGGCTAATAAAGTAAGGTAAAGCTGACCCAACTACAAAACAAAACCCATAACACTTCCATAACAAGGTGATTCTCCGGCGTCTTCAAACGCCCTAGCTAACCTTAACTACCCAAAACTTTCAAGACAAAAGGCACTCACCCATCCTAAACTAGTGTTACTAATACAGAGACCAACTACGTGTGCAGAATGTACCTGACAACCTAAACTAACCCTTTACATAAAAGTTCACACACATACACAAGTGTACTATGAATACAAATAAGGGAAAATGAGAGAAGACACAAGGAGCAGTGTACAAAAGAACACAGAGGTTGTGGTAAACACGTGTGGGCAAGGTAATGCCAAAAAAAGAATAACACAAAGTACTGGGAGACTAATACAAACCAACAGTCGAAGCTATACGAGCGAAAAAGAAAAGCAAAGTGAAATCAAAGCTGAGCCAAGCAGAACCAAAGTCAAGCAAAAGGCCCATTCATTCTGATAACCTCCATGTTATATACTGAATAATTTGAGTTCTGATTGGTCGAGAGTTAATTGAAGATGACGTAATACAGAAACAATGGTGTAATGATGGACCAATGGAGGAGGGAGAACAATCAAAGTCAGGAAGTGTGGAACATAGCAACAAAAACACACATGGGCCACACACTGGAACATAACAGTTTTGTTACATATATGTTAACAGTTACTTTAAATATCTGATAAAGTAAAGAAATAAATATTGTTATTGTAAGGCTGTGTATTTTATATTTATTTAAATTACAAAGGGTGGAAAAAAACAAATAAATATTTGCTAATTCTGTCTTATTCCAACTCTTATGTCAGAAGGTTTGAGTTTCAAAACAGTAATTCTTCTCGGTCCAAAGCAGAAAAATAATTGTAAGTTAGCATTTTTATGGTGAAGGATTATAATATTAATTTTTTACCAGTTACAATAATTAAATGTTTTAAGAATCATTACTTTAATGGTTGCACCAATTAATTGGAACATTAAAGCCTCATTTCTACTTCATTAGTGTAAAGGTAGTTCAAAATAATTAATATGTTAATTAAACATTTCAACTAAAGTTGAGTACTGAAAGGGTCCAAAGCAAATAAAATAGAACATTGTTTAGTAGAACCCCACTGTTTTGTCCAAATTAATCTGAAATATATTTATTCTGCAGCTGTATCTTTTGAAACTATAATAAATGCACTCCTTCTTTTCTATAATCTTATTTTTCAAAATGATTCATTGAGTCATTTACCACATATTTTAACATAATTTGCAGTTGTAAATTATTTTTTCTTTAACCAAATCAACATAGAGTAGCTAAATGTGTTTTCTGGGTCTTGACTTACAGCTATGAGCTCAGCGGCCACACACAACTCCAAAGAATCAGGAATAATAGGCAGATTCCTCCAACAGACCATTCAGCTGCTGGTGTACTACTACACACTGCTGTGTACTACAGGTTCGAAGATAATTGGAGGAGAGCTGCATGCCTCAACAACAGCACCGCAAATCTTCAAGTGCCAAGAGGCTACAGAGAGGTCTTTGTGCCACTGAGACAGTTGCACACTGCTGCTTCAATCCCAGTCACAGTCAGCTAATGAAATGACCCAGTCTCAGTCTGGTGCTCATGCCTGGATCATAGTGCTCACCCTGCTCACATCACTCAGGGAGAACTCTTCAAATCATTTTTATTCTTCATTTAAAATGAGCAAAAGAAGAGGAAAGGGCACATTATAGATATTCTTACAAATTTTACCACATGGAATATATATACAGTATATGTCAAATTCTTAAATTTCAAGTAATTATTCAGGACATTTCCATTTAACTTGATTATAGACTCTGTCTGGGTTTTCAAGAATTTTACTAAAGTGCACAATGTGCTCCTAATTTTCTAAAAGACATTATATTGTTATATAAGTATTAGGTTTGATAGCAATAGTACAGGTGTGGAAAAAATAATAATTTCAGCATACTTTTAAGCAAATAAAATGTGATTTGCCTTTTAAAAGAAAATATTTTTCTTCCATAAACAAGCCAGATTAAAAGATAGCACAATTATATAAATTAATAGAGAGAATATTTTCAGTCAAGTGTTTGGAGCAGCCTATATTCTCTCTATCCCTGTCTGCTAAAGGTTGTGGTTTCCTCTCCCCTGCTTCCAGAAGGACACTTCTACACTTTACAGGTAGGCCAACTAAAAAAATTGATTAGCTTGTGGCCTATGTGATGAGGCTCAGCTGTTAGTAATTAAGTTGCCTTTTAGAGTATAAAAGGGAGTGGCAAGCACAGTTCTTTATCTTCTGTGTGCTGGTTCCGAGATATTTAGGTTTTGTTTGTACTGGCTGGAAAAAGACTGAATGAACAGTTTATTTTGGCTATGGATAAAAGACAGCAAATCAAATACCTGTTAGAGAGCTCAAAAGGTTGTATGCATAGCTAGAGATTGCAAGGTGCAGTTGGATTTTGTTTTTTCTGGGAGAGCTTAATAGTTGCCTGAAGCTTTGCATTTGCTTTTAATAGATGCAAAAGAAAAATAGACATGAAGCTAATTTCCTGCCTTATATTTGAGAATGTAACTAAAAGACCAGCCAGTGGTGTCCTGCCACCCCTGAACTCAATTCTCTGATATGTTATAGTGTTCCTAATTAACACAATAAAATTCAATGAACCAGTTGTCCACAGCTGTAATATATTATGGGTGAATAGCTGTAAATGAAAAGTGAAAAAAATCAATGCCCATTCAATTTACCATTGTATATAAATAAGGATGAAGTTCTCACAGCTTGACATATACTATTTTTACATCTTAAGAATGGTGGCCTTAGACTGAAATTACTACAATCATTTCTGATTTATTCCTTGCATCAAATACTTGTCACTCTAGTGCCATCTAAAAGGCCAAGACAGTTATTACAGCAGTCTAGCCTCTTTTGTTTGCTGCTGCTTTGATGCAGTGTTTAAAGGGTTATCTTTCTGAAAGTGATATTTAATAAGCAGCAGTTCTACATTGATGCAAATCATTTCTCCAAACATGAAAAAATGTGAGCTACATCATAGACATCTTTCCCCCACCAAGATCATCAAAGTAATGGCTTTCTCATTGACAGAGATGATCGTGAAGTCCTTTAGTTCTTTATGCTATCAGAGGTTTCCCCTGGTGTCTTGTATTATGTCTAATCAAGAGTCTATGAGTGAAATATAAAATGAATGAATGGCTGTTTTTTAGTCTGTAAAAATGCTGAAGATCTCCACGTTAGTGAAAGATTCCAGGTTTAGTAATATTAAGAAAACAGGCTTCTTATTCTTTTCTTATTCATCTTTGTGCATCTTAAAAAAATTCTGATTATAGAGATTCACAGTGCAGGGTGTAGGCGTTATAAAATTGCATTACAAAATTACTAAGTATGGGGCTTTGGACTTAACAATTCACTGCAACAATTTTGCTGTGTAACATGAATGAGTAACACAACACATGACAAGCTTCTTGCATCCCCGCTGTGAAATTGAAAGCACAGCTGGCTAACTCATTGTCATCATATCATAGATCACAAACACTGTTGTTCTGCAGGATGTAACAAGGCTTCCAAGTGATGCATTACTAAAAGTCAATTAATCAACAAGAATTGCCACTTATGTACTGTATATTACTCCAAGGAATAAAAAATCAAGATGTGGCATCCCTTCAACAATCCAATGCAATATTCTTTCCATCTTATATTAAAGAATATTTACCCTTCAAATAATGGACAGTAACTGCAAAGACAATATTGTACAAAAAAGCTTGTTCCTTGATACATTTATATTAACAATATAAAGGCAACTGAAATAATTGCATGTCAAAACAGAAAATGAATTTTATTATAATGAGTTTGGTTTTAAACAAAGACTTAGATTTAATTAAATCTTCCACCCACACACAAGCAAAAAATTACAAAATCCAGTACATGATGGTGGGAAGATATTAGGTGAATGAAAGGTGCCACTGGCAAGCTGAAAGCCATCATCAAAAAGTGGGCTGTTAATTTGCAATTAATTGACTGGTTGAAGTTCTGATTTATTCTGGCCCAAAGACTATTAGTTACTGGCTAGTTATTCACATAAGAGAAAAATGCAAACCACAGGTTTTCTATCCTAACATTGAAGTAGTAACACACAAAAAATATGCTGTCAATATGAACAAAAGCTGTTTGTTTATACAATTTACATCATATAGGCAAAATGCACACTTCTTCTAAATCCTTTTTAGAAAAGAGTGTACTGTAGGTACAGTAAGGTGTAGGCTCATAAAGTTAAGGGCATCCTAATGTGATCTCAGAAAACCTTTTTTCTTATAATGTAAATTGTTCCATTTTCTATTGGTGGTTATAAATGGTATAACAATCTTTGTTAAAAATTAAAGCTGTGAACCTTTGCTTTCATTTAATTCCCTAGATGAGTACAAAAATCTCACATGGTGAGATCCACACCTGTTCCATCCTAATTTGATTAGAGCTGGTGTTCAATAGAATGAAGAATCAGCAGAATACCATAATTTGCATTCTATTCCCAAAGAGAACAAAACAAACTAAACTTTTATAAATGAATAAACCAAACAGAGTTATACTTCCAGCTGGTTCACAGCATGGGGACTCAATGTTTATGAAATGTACACAGGTGCACCTTCTCTGAGCTACTCAGTTTCTTTTGCCATCAACCATACTATATACTATATGATAAACATATACTGCAGGATCAATTGTTATGAACTTAAAGCAACTACTTAATACTAAATCACTAGGTACTCATTCATCAAGTTTACTGCAATTAACCTGATAAGTTCCTATACATGTTTTGATTAAAAGTCATATCTGTCTTGAGTATGTTCATGCTTTCACCTTCAGTTTAAATAAGGAATTTCATAAAACTATACTGCATAATGTAGAATAATTTGGAATTACAAGTCTTATAATTAGTGGGTTTAAACGTTCTTACTGATCCTTCCTGTTTAAAGGTTTAAAAATGCTTACATAGAGAGGAAAGTAAAGATTTACAACTAGTTTTGGGTGATTTTTTTTCTTACAGAAATCCTTCAATGTCAAGGTAACAACATTATTGCTTTAGAGAAGACAGTTCTTAACAATAGATTTGAATTAGATAATTAAGCTCAAACTCTTCATCCTAGGTTTCCCCAATATGTATATTATATATCTGGAATGACCAACAAAATCAAAGTAATTAGATAAGGGCTATGGAGAGTCACTTCATGCCACAATTCCAATTCTGAAAGAATTGCTTGAGGTTACTCATGCTTGGTTTTCAATGCATCTTTTATTAGACAATACTTTTTTACATCTTGTAATCACAGGAGGATTCAAGGTGTAGATCTAGGAAATATTTTTTTAAAATATAAATCCAGAATTGGGGAAAAAAAATCAAAAAAAGAAATATCACTTAGTAACAAGAGAAATTAAATGTGTAGAATTATGGTAAGGTATTGTTTCTTGGAAAAAAAGGAAAGTATTGTTCACTGTATTCATTGTTTAACACATAACTGGTTTGGCTAAAAATGGAGGTTAAAGTCTGCATAGCTTTGCAAACTTTAATTTAGTTTTTAGTTGTAGAGATGAAAGACTTGTAATGCACTTTTTTCTTCTTTATGCCAATTCCCTTTCCTTTACTGAAACAATATCACGATTTTCAGCACCGTTGCATGTATGCAGTGTTACAGTATATTATCATTCATAGACTGCATCATTTTCCAGCTGTGAGGATCAGACTCATAGCAGGGAAGAAAGGAAGTTGAATGTTTTAACCATGTTTTTGTTCACTGAGCACTATTGTTTATTTGAAGGAGAAAAAAAAAGTTTACACCTAGGGAGCTTTTAAGCAGTTATAGTAATATATGTAGTAAATATTGATTAAAATGTCAATTAATATAAGTTGATGATTCATTTGATATGATTTTAGACATCATTTGAAATCTGAATTTGCAAGAGGCCCTGGTTAAAGTAGCCTTGTCTATCATTTTTCTTAGTCTTACATCATTTTGATAACCTGTCTTGTTTTTTAAAAAAAAAAACGCATTTCTATTTCCATATCATGTGAGCATTTTAAAGAAGAGACAGCATTTGGAAACCTTTTTCACCTTTTCCACAAACCTAGAAATTGATGTGCATTATGTTATACTAAGTAACAACTGCAAATGCCTTTTCCTCATAGTCATGTATTATTTACTAAATATTTTTCCCATATACGATATACCATTTAAAAAAACATTTCATTGGGCCTATTATGTTTCTTTACTAATTAGGTATACTGAATTGCAGGTATAAATGAATTGCAGTCATTTGTGGCTTTGTTACCATGCCAATGATCATTTCTCTCTTATGAGGCAGTTCATTTTAGTCTAGATTTAATAAGTTGATAATGGATGTTAGATGACTTTTGACTTACAGCATTGTTTATCTTCATTTTCCACTACATAATCATTGTGACTTAAATATAAAATATATAATCACATATAATCCATGGTACTGCAAGAGATTAAGTGTTTGTTTGACAAATGCACTAATTTAACAATTTGAAATGAAACAATTTAGTTTTAAAATGCTTAATCCAAAACTACAAATTCTATGCTTCTGCATTGTTATTATAAATGAAAAACATGGGCAAATGCACTTGTTACATTCAAATACTGACATGCAATGTGAAAGATTCAATGTATCTGCAAGCTATTAGCTGGGTATCATCCCTTTGTTGGCTTGACTGTTTAGTAACAGAGAGTAAAAGTGAGCTGCACACACTTAGAGTATAAAACATGTTTTCACCTGAAATACCATTTCGGGCTTCCTACTAAATACTTCATCCTTCATACTTCATACTCTAGATAAATACTAGTGTCTGATTTCATAAAGGCTGAAATATGATCCAATAACTAGTTAACCTTTCTTAATTATTTCACAAATTCAAAATTAGATCATAAAGTCTGCTTAAAAACAAAGTAATTATATAGAATTCTAAGAAAGAGAAGTCATGAAAATAAAGAACAGCAGACATTTTAATAAATTGTAATATTTTTTTACTTCAATATGAAAATCAAGATACTGTAGGCAATACACACATACAGCTATACTTCCATAAAATCCAAGTCATCTAATTTCAGTTCAATTTCTTTCTTAACGATGTAAAGTTTTTTTGGGAAAAAAATCACTTCTTTCAACAGTGTTGGCAATTTCACAGCAATTGTATGTTATGAATGACAGTTTTTTTTCTTCAGTCCAATACAGAAGCTCTCCAAAGTCACCGTGAAGACACTTGTGAGCTTGAATATTGTATGGCAGTTAAAGTGACCTTGAAAGTTAAGGACTTTTTGGAACATGCATTCTGCCCAAAAGCTTTATTATTACTCTAAGTGACTGCAATTTTTTTTTCTTTTGATGTTTTTTTAATCATTGGAAAATCTTTAGTTCCAAATGTGTTTTGACATATGACATGATCTGAGTTTGGGTAAAAGGCCCCTGTTCATACTATTAGCTAAATAAGATTTTCTATTACCCATCGGTACTCTTTGCTCGAATTATTTCTGAAAATAATATACTCCCAAATATTTAATGTAATGTCATTGTGACCAAGGACAACAGGTATGGTGAGGTTTTACAAAACTATTTTACAGTGGCCTCAGGTATCACAAAAAATTCAATGTCATGAATATATTCACCCCACTCCATATTTGTTTCTGTCTGAAAATGAAATATTGCACTTTCAGACAGGATTTTATTTAATCAACACTGAATCAAAACTGATTTTGAACTAAAAAATGCTAATTTTACCTATGTATATAAATGTAGATACTTAAAGAAAATCAAGATTCTCCATTTTATATTTAGATATAAATATAAGATATACAGTATATAGATATCCCTAAATCAGATGCAAAAGAAAAATGTGAAAGCTCATTAAATTAGTGTAATGGCTTCTATCATTATGTAATGCAAGAGATTTAGCTTGACTTGAGAAAAGATACATCCATCTCATTAAGCTCTTTCAGATAGTTGAAATACCTATGGCTTGAAATACCATAACTCTCATAGTGATGTCTCACATAGTGATATGACAAATCGACCATAAAGACCAAGACCATTTAAAAGAAAACTAGGCATAAAGTGGTAGAGAGGCAGGGATCAGGAGAAGGTTACTTATTCCTTTGAGTACAGTAAAGTCTAGTATTAAGAAGCAGAATGTGCATTATATCACCTTAATATTACCTGGATCAGGCCGCCCTTTCAAACTGAATAGCCAGGCAAGCAGAGAACAGGTTAAGAATGTTCCTGTGAAGCCAACAATGACTGAAAAATGTGCAGAATTCTTGATCTTGCAGTCACAGTTCATTCATTAAAATATCTGATTCCTTAAATTTGGCCCGTATTGGTAAATGGCAAAAAATAAGGTTTTAGTGAAAAAGACTATGTTAGGAGATGAACTGTGAAAGTGTGACAGAACATTTTTTGGAACGAAAGACACACATACTATAACACACACTGCATGAACAACATACCAGCTGTCAAACTAGATGGTGATAGCAACATGTTATGGGGATGATTCTACTCCGCAGGAACATGACGGCTTATCAAGAGTAAAGGAATAGTGGACAGTTCAAAGTACTGGTCATTCTAGAGAACATGTTTGATGCAGCAAAGAACTTAAAACTGGGTTGCAAACTTAACATTTTAACAGGACAATGACCTGAATCAACCAAGGCTTTATGATTGCAATCCATCAGCTATCCCAAGCAAACATGTCAGAATTTAAGCAATTCTGCCAGGAAGAATGGACAAAATTACACCATCACACTGTACCTATCTGGTAAAGTCCTATCCATATTCAATCTTTCCTTTCTCAATACACAGTCCCCTCTTGCTTCAAGAAAACCGCCATTGTTCCAATCCCCAAGAAAAACAGAGTTACAGGTAGCTGTCTAAATAATTACCACCCCGTTGCACTCGCATCAGTCATCATGCTTCGAGCAGCTAATCAAAGTGCACATCTCTTCACTGCCTAACACTTTGGACCCACTGCAATTTGCATACCGACAGAACAGATCAACTGAGGATGCCATCGCCACTGTTCTACACACTACCCTCTCACACCTAGACAAAAAAGGCACGTATCTGAGAATGCTATTTCTTGATTACAGCTCAGTATTCAACACCATTGTACCCTCAAGGCTTGTCTCCAAGCTCTAGGATGTAGGACTAAACTCCCATTTCTGCAATTAGATCCTGGATTTTCTGACAGGTCATCCGCTGGTGGTAAGGGTAGGCACCCATTCACCAATGGAAAGCCAGGACAACAACCTCTCTCTGAACACCAGCAAGACCAAGGAGTTGATCGTGAATGACAGAAAACAGAGAGCAGACTACGCACCTATTTATATCAGTGGGTCTACAGTTAAGAGGTTCAGCAGTTTTAAATAGGTGTTAACAACACAAAAGACCAACCTGGTCCCACCACACCACCCGTGTAGCCAAGGGACCACGGCAGTGCCTATTCTTTCTTTGCAGACTAAAGAAGTTCAGCATGCGGTCACATATCCTGCTCCATCCTGGAGCGCAAAGCACCGCAGAGGGTGGTGAAATCGGCACAACACATCACTGGTTGCATGCTACCGAACATCGGGGATATCTACTCTGTTAGATGCCTCAAGAAGGCCAGGTCTATTTTCAAGGATACCAAAGCATACAGACTGAGACCAACAGATTACAAAACAGCTTTTTCCCTCAGGCAATAAGACTGCTAAACAGCCATCCCCAGCAGTCATCAGCAATTACCCAAACGGCCACTGATAAATAGTCAATCCACTTGAAACTGATAAGGTGCACCTGTGTTTTTTTTTTCCCGACACCTCCTATCCCTTCTTCCAACTCCTATCCCTCCTATCCCCTTACAGTATGATATTCATTGCATAAATCTTGTAAATTGTATAATTTATTGTATTCTACTCTGTAACCTTAATTCTATCAACTTCTGTCCTATCTCTCCTAGCAAGCTTGCAGAAAAAGCATTTCATTGTCGACAACCACCGCTGTATACTGTATTGTTGTGCATTTGATAAATTGACCTTGATTGACTGATGAAACAGTGATAGCAATAATTGCTGTCGAAGGTGCATACACAAAGTACTGACTTTAGGAGGCTGATTACTTATTCAATTGGTAAATTTAATTTCTTATATCTTCCTTAAAGGCTTTACAGATATTCAACCTCCTTAACATACAGTGTAACAATGTTCAGTATGTACTTTAGTGTTCTAAATAACATTAACTTGAAATATATATTTAAAAAATAAAAAATATATTTGTAATTAATCAAAATGTGATATTATTGGCATTAGATTAATACTTTTGTAAGTTACTATATAATTGACCAAGAACACATTTTGTGAACTGAAACATTTCTAGTTCAACAAAAAACAGTGAAACAAATTAGTTAAGGAATTGGCAATTTCATAGAGCTAAGTGAAAATTAAGTATTTTAAATACATTAATTGAGTAAATTGCACTCTTCCTTGTAATTGCTTTGACAAAATAATTTGTCAAATTATCGCTAATTGAAAGCTACAAAACCCAACTTTTATCCTCCATTAGTGAAGTAAACATTTTAAGAAATCTACTTTAAAT
Organism: Lepisosteus oculatus; assembly: GCF_040954835.1. Classification (NCBI taxonomy): domain Eukaryota; kingdom Metazoa; phylum Chordata; class Actinopteri; order Semionotiformes; family Lepisosteidae; genus Lepisosteus; species Lepisosteus oculatus. Next base: position 12,655,790 of record NC_090704.1, on the reverse strand, counting down.
AAAAGTAAATATGATGAAAGTGACCTTGTCATCCGGAGGCAGGAGGGGTGCCCAAGTGAGTCCTTTTAAAACAGAATGATGACTCAGCTGCAATTGCACTTATGTGCAAAAGTGATGGTTTATCAGGACAGTGCTCCCCACAAACAATTATATATAGCAAAAAAAAGTCCCAACAAAATGGAACTAGTATGCACACAAAGAAAACAAACCCTTTCTCTAAGAAATAGAGGCCAGGAGTCCTACCACTCTTAGGTCCTATCAGCACCCCACTGCAGCTATAGCAAGACTAAGCTCCTGTTAGATCTCTCCCCTCCTCCTAAATAGGTAGCGTATAGCCCTGCCCCCTCAGACTGTACCACTGTTACATAATTATGGAGCTGCAATTCACCCAAGATAAACTAATTTTCCAACATGGCAAGTCCTCCATTCTTTTAAACAATAGTGTAAAAAAATACCAACCCTGAATATATTTTACTTATTTTTAACCACCTGTAAAAATGGTACTTCCTTTACCGGAAGATGTGCGCATGCACCACTCAGCGTTGACACTACAAAATCAAGCTGAAAACGGGTATCGGGTTTGGACCAATGAGACCACCGTACCCAGAAGTCGGACAGCAACACGGAAGAGACAAACAAACAGACAGAGCATTCTCTCACACATCTAAGTACAAATAAACAGAAACATAAAGATAGACCTTCAGAGTTTGTTTGTGTCTCTACAGGTAACAGGAACTGATTTTGAAATCAGATGTGGTAACGTATTGCGTGTATGAAATAGGAAACTGCTAGCCAAGCCCCGAGTGTGCTACCTCATGAGCTAGCTAGCCGACAGGAGAGTCTTTGCAAGAACGTGTGTAACTTAAGTTGGATGATGGGTATCGTGTTGTACTGTCTGCGGACAATGACAGAGATTCCTCTGTCACATCACCTCCCTCCTCTTCAGGATTGACGAAGGTCAGCAATTGAGATAAGTAGTCCACAGTGTTGTTCATTTGTGACGAATTGTAAAACAATACGGTTGTAACGACAAGTACTACCGCATCACCCTAACATTATGATCTTTCATGGTTTGCAACCAAGTGAGTGCTCGGTGGTCAGTGTCCAAATCAAACTCTTGTCCCAGTAAGTAGTAGTGGAGACTATCAAAGGCCCACTTGATGGCAAGATATTCCTTCTTGATGGCATATTTTTGAGGGTTTGGTTAAAGCGCTCAACCAGGCCATCTGTCTGTGGGTGATAGGGACTGGTCTTGATAGCAGTGATGCCAAGCTGCTTGTGGAGTTGACCCATCAGGTAGAATGTGAAGTTAGTTCCTTGGTCTGTGATGATCTCATCTGGATTGCCCATCCTGGAAAATAACTGCATCAGAGCGCTTATGATCTTTGGTGTTGTGATAGAGCAAAGTGGAAAAGCTTCTGGAAACTGGGTGGCATAATCACATACAACCAGGATATATTGATATCCTGTATGGCTCTTCTCTAATGGTCCCATTATATCCATTGCAATGCGCTGAAAAGGAGTGGAGATCACCAGCAGCAGATGCAGTGGAGATCTATCAGATCTCCGGACAGCACTTGTCTTTTGACAAACTGCACAAGTAGTACAGTATTTTTGGACATCAGTGTACATGGTGGGCCAATAAAAAGGTGAACTGATGTGCATGTATGTCTTCTGCTGTCCTAGATGGCCTGCCCAGGGGTTTGTGTATGCGAGGTGAAGTACTAATGGTCTACATATTTTAGGTACAACCAAAAGTTTGCTTTTCCCCGTCTCCCCGACATATAGGATACCATTATCAATGGAATAAACATCCCCACAGTGATATTCTGGATTAGGTTTCCCACTCTCCACACATGCTTTTACAAACAAGGGTTGCAAAGATAAGTCATCACGCTGTAAAGAGGCAATGTTAGCCGGTACCTCGCATCCCTGGACAGCAAGACCAGACCCATACCCTCATGAGCTAGCTAGCCGACAGGAAAGTGTATGCAAGAACGTGTGTAATTTAAGATGGATAATGGGTGTCATGTACTGTACTGTCTGCGGACAGTGACAGAGGTCCCTCTGTCACAGACCTTCATTAAATTTACTCTGGAAAACCTTTCCAAGGACCTTTTTTCACATCAATTGCCATCAAAAATTACTTTCACGAGAATAGAGAAGCTCAAAACCTAAAGCACTAACTTTGGGACAAAGAAATCTTCCAGACCTGAAAATCATCCGATAACATTGTATTACATTATACTGAGCTGTTTTGAATTGATTTTAGAAAGATGGTAGAGGACTAATGTGAAAAAAAAAGTTTATACTAAATGTTTAAACACTGTAATAACTGTTTCATTTAGTATAGTCTGAATATCTGATTTGTTGATGTGAAATTAAAAGGTAATGGCCCATGGAATTCCAAATGTAAAATTGATTTCAATTATGCAATTTCCTGAGTAGCGTTTTTACATTTTCTGCTTTGTTATTAATTTCATCTTCAGGGAGACTACTTTTACTGTTTACTTGCTTTTACTATTCCTTTCCCTTTAAAATACATTAAAATATTTGGATTCAATATTAACAGAAGACTGGAAAGGTAAAATTACTCAGTAGGAATAATGCTGGCTGTGACATCACTTTCGTCATTTATAGACACGTGTCTCTTTGTAAGAGATCAGCACTAATGGATTCAGTACTTGCTTGAATGCCAATGCACAAAATAAAGCCTGTACTTTCGAGATTTACCACATGTACTGCAGGTTCATTCCTCCATTCATTCTGTATACCTAAAGCAAAAATGAAATCAGAAACATTATTTAATATTTGATGTTGATTTAAGCACCATACTGATTTGTCCTGGAGCAGCTCAGTGGGATTAGGGTGTTAAAACATTAAAGGATTACACTGATATTGGTGTTATGAAACAACAAGGTGATACAGCCACAACAAAAAGTGGTTAACATAAACTAGGCAGTGCAATTGCCATTTACTGCTTCAGCCCTCTTCCAGCAGCACCTATTCCATTAAAAACACTCTGTAATTTACACAGACGTCATCTTATCTTTCATGGTTGCTCCTCTGTGCATGTTCTGTCTTCACATGATTAGGCATATACTGTACATGACGTTATGCACAACACAGGAATCATTATGAAAGAGCCATCTTAAATTTTGAGGCACACACTTCAGAGTTCAGAGACCTTTGATAGTTATTGTACTGATGCCTGCATTAGATACTGTACCAGTAGATCATCTGAAGACTGTAATTTGTTTTATGGGTCTTTAATGACAGCCTGTTGTCTCACCAATCATGAATCATGCTGTGTGGAAATGATCCCTTAGGTTCCTTCAAATCTTATGATCCTTTCATTTGGTCAGTTCTCTTGGTTGATGAGTACCAGATCAATTATACTGTAGGTACTTCATGTGAGTTTGCAGTGCTCCCACAGTCTAGTGTTGGTAAATGTATGGACATTCAACACCCTGATGAGTTCATGATAAATGTTCTTGTCAGTAACATTCCTGGAGCACATTCCTTCTCTTTTCTTCTCTGAATTCTCAAATTCAGCTTATGCCTGCAAAAATCAAGTCTTGCTTCATTGTTGTCATTTTATTCAAGAAGCAACAGGGCAAAAACAGAATCAGAGATTTAACAATTACTACAGGCATATGCCAACCTCTCATTATATCACGCATGAACAGACTAATTGGTTTGCTTTGCATAATTAATAGTGAAGCATGAAGATACATGACAGATTGCATTTCTTAATTGTTTAATATAAATACATCACATCCAGGTAACATGAAACAACATAATGACAAAATAGGACATTAGATTTTGTTTTAAAAATTCACACATTGGAGATAATACAAATATATAAGCATCAACTTTTTCTCTGCAGTATCTTGGCTAACGCTGTCAGAGTGGATAGATTTGGACTTAAAACAATTATCCATGAGTTAGTATAATATATTATGTACTGTATAAAAATGCTTAGTGGAAAATGCTGCTTTGGGTATACAAGTAGGAGAATGTAAATAGACCTTAGATCATTATCATTTTAACCTGTACTGATTTTACTTGGGCTAAAATTGCTTAATGGTTATAGAATATTATTGTGCATAAAACACTGGTGTCATCAGCAATGTATAAGTATTAATTATAAAGCCATTAAAACAGCCTAAATCCATCAGAAATGTAGTCATTATCAAGTGACATTCAATTACTTCAGTTTTTCTAATGCTGTCAAAGTAGTAATTCCTTGTGCATTAATGTAAAGAGAGCAGAAAGACCATCTGTTTATGGCAGCATAAGCATGCATCGTGAATTTTAATAAGCTAAGCTTTTTTTAAGTTTTTCTCACAGGAAAATCAGATTTTTCAACAGTCACCTTTTTAAATTGAAGCTCCATCCATCTGTTGATGTATCTACATATTTAAGGTTGCTAATTATCTGTGGGGGAAAAAGGTTATACAGTATTTCATTGAAATAAGAAATGAAGGCACAGTGTTTTATTCAAAACATATGCCATGTGCTTTCAAATTGTATGTTCAGCCTCCTTGTGAACATTTATTCTGTACACTATAGAACACAACTTTAAAAGGACCTCCCTGGGTCCAAAAAGATACTGTATGGGTGCCATCAATGCCAGGTGATTTGTATTTTCTTAAACTCTTCCTTTACTACAGACAGGGATATAGCTCTCTCAGCAGGAGAAAGACAACATAAATAAAAAGATTGGATGACCCTCATAGACTTTCCGTGCTAAAAATGAATGTCTGTTTGTATCATTTAAAGTAAAACATGTTAAATACAGTATGCAGATAGATTCCATGGGATCTCACAGCAACTCTTCATGTCCGTGTGGCAGAGTCAACTGCCATTAAAATAAGATATTTGCCTACAGTAGATCTACAGTACATATAATTTACCATGATGTCTAATTTCTTTCTAATGAGTCTTATTTCCAGAGCATTGGCCTCAGAAAACATTTGGGGAAAAGTTTAAATTTCTCACGAAAAGTAAAGCGGTTACTTCTATTTAATATAGTCTTATGTTCAATACTAAATCCTCTACGTATTTTAACTGATATATAGATTCTAGAAGAGTGCTTTCACTCTTAGTATTGGACAGCCACAGCCCTGTTGGGTATATAATCTTACAGCTCGGGCACAACAAAAATCATTAGAACATAAAGGTTACAAACGAGAGGAGATGATTCAGCTCATCTAGCCCATTTGGTAATTAGTAGGTAATTGATCCAAGTGGCAAATCCAGCTGTTTATTGAAAGAAGCCAGGTTATTGTCTTTAACAGTATGGCTGGATAGCCTTTTTCATACTGGCACACCACATTAGTTAGGGAGTTAGGGGCCTGGCCCATCACATCTCAGCTGCATTTCATAATCTAATCAATTGAAAAAGAGCATTTAAGTTGTTCTTTCTTAAGTATACTTGGCGTGTTATAGAAATTAATGGTTAGTACTGGATTAAAGAAAATACAAGGTTATTTTCAATGTGAAAGATAAGGATTACTACCCCCTGAGAATTTGTTTTGTCCATGTATCTTAATATTTTGATTGAATTTCAAGATGATAATTTCACTAATGTGGCTAGTAGGATAATCTTGATACTCTCAAGGGATACTCTCAATAGCTTTCAAGGTCTAGGCTTAATGTGATTGATTTGTAGAAGAATAAGTGTGTATAGCCACTCAATGTGAATCCCCAGCACAGGCTTTGAATTGGAATATCAAAGAGGTCTGAGTCAAAACTATCACTTTAATCAATTTCTATACAATCACCTGTAGTGTGTTTCTACACTTCATCTGATGCTAATCTCATTATTGTTTCGGATTAATTTTATTTTATTGAAAGTCACTTAATTTACACCCATAGATAAAACAGTGACATGTAAATCAATATAAATCCAAAGACTGGATGAATTCCAAAGGGTCTCATTTGGGACTGCCTGTGGTAGATTCACATGTGGTCTTATGGTATTACATTTATAGAAATATTCCTGATTTTTGCTTGTGTTTAACTTATAAATACTACTTGCAGACTGCATTTTCTACATTTGTAGAAGTTGGTTAGTAAACTGATTGTAATACATGTAAAATTGTAACTACAATACAGCTCACTTGATTCTAGTTCTTTAAAAAAGATGCATTATTATTGCTAAATGAGTTTGAAGTAGATATGTCATGCTAATGTATGTCTTACCTTCACACTAGGCATCTGGAATTGTCATGCATTGTCATGACCATCACTAAGACAAAGTGGTTTTCAGATAACTGATAGATGTATGTCTCTATATCAAAATGCTAAAGTATGCCCTTAATAACAGGTATTGTGTTCTAGTTCCTTGATAATAACGTATAAATGTAGCACAGTTAACAAACAAGGGGAGGCCATTCCTTCCATGTAATGTAGCTTGTGTGGTTGTTAGTACTTAATTAATTGGAGGATCTTATCCAACCAACTCTCAAATGATGCCAAGGTAATAACTTCAATCAGTGGTATCTCAGCCAGCAGCAGTTGAAATAGGTCTGCTCAAGATGAAGGAAGCAGTTAAGTAGCTTTTTGCAGTCCAATGTTTGTACAGTAGTCTTTAGAAATAAGAGTTAGAAATAATGTTCTGGAATGGGCCATCCCAATTACTTTGAGAGGATGAGTCTCCTATTGAAATTGCCATTCAGTAATATTTTAAAGTGTATATTAATATGTAGATTTATATCTCGCAACTGTGTGATGGTCTATCCAGAATTCCATTGAATACAGTATGTCTGTGCTATTTTCAATCAATTTATTGGAATGAATTGTGAGAAATTTAAACTTGTTTATAAAAGTCATGCACTTGATATTGTGTAAAATTGAACTACAGATTTCCCAGAAGCAACCTAATGTTTTGAACACCCTTACTTTTCCTTCTATATCTAGTAATAAAAATAACAAATTCTGATGTATACAGAGAAAAAAAAGTATGACCCGTTTTTAACCTTTATTCAACCAATACTCTCCTCTTGATTTGAAATCTGATTTCTTACATATTCCCACTTTGCCTTTTCTCTTATTCACCATTAGGATGTTTTTTTAGGTCACTCATACACATCTTTTATACTTTTACTATCTTGAATAACTTTGTTCAGCTGTTCTCCAGAAAAAAACACTTTATAATGTCCTCATAATTTCCTAAACAAAAATAAAATGCTCCTATATAAATAAAAGTCTTAGTTGCATTTATTTTCTCCTGTCCGGCTGTATATCTAGTATCTGCTTTAAGCTGCATATAGAGTTTTAAACTAGAATATTACAGAAAAGAAAATATCTACCATAGTGTACACTGTGAAAACATTTGTTAACCCATCTCACAGGACTGCTTCATTACAGATTCTGTATCAAGAGTAGGCTACAACCTACATATCAGGAGTGATGATCTTGGCATCGCAATTTACAGCAAAATAATAACCCCACTCATATTATGTCAGTGTTTTGTATGGAATAGAAATTTGTTCTTCTAAATACGTTTGAGCACATAATTTGTCTTTATAAATATCAAATTTACATATATCTCATTATAATCTTCGTCATCGCATTTTAGGAACATTGTTGACTGTAATTACTTAAACTCGCAGGTTCAGATCTGGCAGACACCCCTGTTGTTTCCTGTTTATTGTCAACTATAAAATATAAATAGAAAAATGTGAAGGAATATTGGAAAAAATCATTTATTTTATAAACAGACAGGTGTAACTGAGAAACATTTAATTAGTTTTCCGAATCCCCTAACAATTTATGATATTAATCTATTGCCTTTAAGCTGTTTACTGCAATTTTTGTACTTGGTCTCTGTAGATCTTTGTTGTTCTACTGGGGCTTCTGCTCTGCAGCAGGCTGTGCACAGTGAAGCAATAATATTCTTTGTTGCAAAGCATACAGGTATTTACTGCAGTTTTTTTTTGTTAAATTAATACGTAAATAGGCTAGAGATTTTCTCAGTTTCTTTTGCATTGCTTGGACAGACAAAACAAGTTTCTCCTGCCTAGCCCATAATGGTGTTACCCCCAGAAGTGCTTGTATCCATTTTAACGACTGCATTACCATGCAGTGCCAATACATTGATACAATTATCAATGTGTTTGAGGATTAGCATTACAATAATCCATTCCATAACTGTGCAGTATGGTTTTAATCTAAGGCAAAGTGTATTTTTTCTAATTGCAGTGCTAGGCTAAGGTTATTGTTTAACATAACAGTCCTTTGCCAGGATGCTTTAGACCTATGAAAAGTTGAGTTGACTGTGGTCATACTGTACTTCACAGCCAAGAAATACAAAAATATAATTGACAGGGTTGTCAAAGATATGGCCTGCAGTTCAGATCCTGCTCAGCAAGCCCATTTGTTTGCCTTTTGTGGCTGTGCAGGCAGGGCCATGGTGTGGGATTCAACTAGTACCTTATTTAAACCTTGACAGCCCACAAGCAAAGCAAACACACTTAGCGATGTTACATTAAGAGTCTCGGATACACACTGCTCCCTGTGATTCTGTACCTCAATCCAGTAATGGTGTAGTATACCTTTTTGAGGATGTCACAGATCTAGTTTTACACTGGCATGTCTTTGCAAAAAAGCAGTAGGAAAAAAATTGATATGCAAAATCTGATATGCACTTTTTTCAAATTCTGAAGCAACATTAGAAACTTAACCAGCAGTGGTCTTGCTGAAATTGTACCTTGTTTTTTTTTAGGAACTTAAAAAGAGATTTTTGAACATACTGTAGTTATATGGGAATTTTCTATTTATCCGTAGTAGTGGATGGAAAGCCAACATGCACAATTTGTATTAATAGCTCTGGCCAAGAACAATAGTTACAGTAGAGGACTGATTTTTCAGTGTTTATTTTTTGTTAAGCAACACCTCTTTAACCTTATCTTTTTACTGATTCAATTTTGATGTTAAGCACTTAGACTCGGCTTAATATAAAACAACGTGAGCTGCTTCTTACTTATCACAGGTGTTGTCAGTCGATCAGGCAGAGGTTACAAGTTATGCTGAGCAGTAATCCCTACTGTGTAACTCACAGTTCAGAAACTGTAGTTTAACTATTGACATTCTATAAATCCATCTCTTGGTTTGTGAAACTAATTCCTTAAGAACTGTTTATAATGTGAATTATGCAGATTATTAAAATCTTATTATGTGAACAGGCATCTGATGTTTTTGCACAAGTCTAGAAAATTGTTCAATTATCAGTTACTACAGTACATTGTTGAGAACTGCAATTACATTTTCAAAATAAGAGCACTGTTGCTTGTTTGTAATAATTAGATGTTTTTTAGTTTAGTACAATAGTTAACGACAATATGTAAATTGTGTTTACTGTTCAACACAGTAAACAGCTTAGCTGTTTAAAACCAATGAAGACGTCTTTCAACCACTTTTTATCATTTTGGTTTAGAGCCAGGATAAATGGTTTCCTTAATTTTCTGCAAAACCTGAAGGATGTTCAAAAACAAAAATCACCATGAAAACAAGATCAAATGTACAGTATATATACTTAGGCATTTATTTTCACCAGTTTTTGAATGTGATGTTTTATTTTCAACAGAACAAAGATATCTGTACATTAGGGTCCAATAATCACTGTGATAGCTTTAATAATTATGGCAAATAATTCACATTCTCAGAGGGTAATGAGAATGTTCTGTTAAACTGGCAACTAGACTCTGGCTGCTAAATTAATTGAAAAAGTATTTCCTAAAAATACTACACATACAAATTCAATGTATAATGAGACAATGGTTTTGTCTAGTATTTTAATACATACCATAAATGATGGCTTCCTTGAAATACAGTAAAATCAAATCTGGCCTGCCATAGTAAACATGTTTAGCACCCTTGTTTTTTAAAAAAGTATATATTAATGGTCATATTTGATTGACAGCTGAGTAGTAAAAGCATCAACTAAAAACAAGAGACCATAAAGTTTGAATGGCCTAAGGCCTTTCAGAAAATATATAGGGAGTTTTTCAGGAATAAGAATGGAACAGTTGGACAAGGTCAGAAAAAGAAAACAAGGAGATTGCTTTTTAAAAATCCCCACTGAAAGCAAGAAGACAAAAAAGGAGCATGTTGCCTGACAACAGCAACAAACTTTATTTTAGGGAGTTTTAATTAATACTTGCCTTTGTATCTGAAAGGAATAAGTGTTTATTTTGACATTTGTACAATGATTGTCTTGTAAAGTAAAGCAAATCTGTGAGATCTACTGTAGGTTATATTCAAACAAGCATACATTAGCAAAACAATGTGGAAACCATTTTGCTTACTACAGTCATACTTTAGTGTGCTGAGGATTATTTTATATAGGCAGAACTTTTCAATTCAAGAATACATTTCAAAATGAAGTGAAATTGGTGAATAACAATGTCTGGAACTTCAAGTCTTAAGAGAAATGTTGGTTAAGACACTACTCCTGTGTACTGGTTGTATTGGTTTTATTTACAAAGGGAGTCATTTAATTAATATATTTTACCATTAAAAACAAGAATTAGTGCACTAAAATTGTCAATAAGATATTTTAATATGTAATTAAATGCCTTTAATGTAAGGCAAAACATCAAGCATAAAATTAAGACAAAAATGTAAAAGTATCTGGTAGCCTGTTTTTTTTTTTCACATAATACAATTCTTGACAGATACACATGTAAATGGCTCTATTATTTTCAAAGGAGTGTTGAGGATAAATGGGGCAAGTATGAAATGTGTATTAACTAAAATGATCATGCTTTCATTATCTAGAAACAACCTTACAGTACTTTATAAAGATGCATACAGTAAAAGAATTTCAATGTTTTACATTTAGAATTGCTATTACTTAAAAAAGTATTATTTGATTATTAATACCTAGATGACACTAGATATTTGCTGCTCAATTTGTTCCTATATTGTATAATTTGATTTAATACCCTGATGTCTCTTTACCCTGAGGAATTGCTGAGGTTAAATGTAAAACCAATCAATCAAATTTCTGGTAGTCATATTCTTTAGGGTTACTCACTGGAACTACTGATATATAATCTGACCTCAGTCACTGTTCAGTCAAGGACCATCATTCTCAAGTTTGAAAAGAATTATGACTTCTATTGTTAGCTGTGAATCCAGCTCATCTTTGAAGTTTGCAGAATCAGTGTATTTCTTTCTTACACCTACCATTCCTCATAATATAGGAAGATATTGCAAATTTAATAGTAAATTCGGTAATAGTTATTCGGTATTAAGAGGTGAATTGGAATGAAAATCTGTAGGACAAAGATTGGATGTCATAAAGGAAGACTGTGACCTGTATTAAACATTGAAAAGTTTGTTTAAATGTATTTCAGTATTTAAATGCTCTTTGTTGTTGTTATTATGGTAATTCACTCACTAATAACAGGAACAAATTTTATGATGGCTTTTACAACAGAAAAAAAAACCCTGCCTAATTCTGTTTTAAAGGCAGGTATCAGTTTCCAATCCATGGCCTGGAAGAACAATACACCTGCTGGTTTTTTATTGCAGTTGAACTCTTTACTTATATTGATCCTTAATAAAACTAAGAAGCTGTTTGGCTGTCACCTTTGCAAGTTTTTGTCTTTGCACTCAAAAGTGGAAGGTCCTCAGTTACCTATGAAATACAGGTACAATACCTAAAATGCAACCTTCATCATTTTTAGGAACTGAACCCGACTTAAGAGATCAAATTAAATCTATTATTAGATTTATAAAACGTTCAAATATTTGAATGCTCAGATAAAATAAAAACAAATCAGGTGTGTGACTCCCCAGTTCCAGGATGGGGAACCTGTAAATTCAATCTTAGTTTTTTATATCTGTTGTATAAATCTTGCTTAGCCTTTAACACAATACATCTTTGCAGACTGCAGGAAATAAGTCGTTATAAATTCTATACTCTGGGTGTCAGTTTCTGAAGCTCAGTCATGGGAACCTTGAAGTTGCTTGGTTGCCCTTCAATTACAGAGTGTCACTCTATAATGTCAAAATTGTATTTTAAATATTATATATACAGTACCTGATATCCTGTTTATGCTCATGTGTTTAAACGGGGGCTACAGTCACATTTAAGAAATAAATTATTTTAGAAGAGCACAGTACTGTTTCAGGAAAAGGCTTGAATGAATCTGAATGAATTTATATTGGAACCAAAAATGAGCATATTTTAATTGTCATTAAAAGTTGTTAAAGAGGGCTGATTATGCAATGTTATTTGGTGTCGATATTCACTCTTACAGTGAATGCCTACAATAACCACATGTCTAGTATAGGAACCGGGAAGGTTCACACAGCTTGTGATACTTCTCCTAACATGCAGTATTGTATCATGTACTGTAAGTATGGGACATCATCCATGTTAACTGTTTAATTTAAAAATGAAGAAAAAGTTTTTTTTGTCAAATTACTGCTGACTACTACTGTATATTTTAATAAAACACTTTTAGGACTGCTATAATACAGTACATATAACTGCTAATACTAATAGTGACAATGATCTCTAACTACCTAATTAAAAATTAGTCAAAAGTTGTAAAATTGGTTGAAACCTTTCATTCTATTTAAAATATTTTGAACTAAATGACAAATCTATGTAAATGTATATGCAAACAACTTTGTAGGAAACATTAAAAGAATTCATCAAGTGTCGGAGAACGGCCTGCTCCTGCTAATGTTTAAGCCAAGCTGAAGCTTATAAGTTTGATCACAATTGTGTTTCAATATTGCAGTGACAATGACATAAGTAAACTATTGTTTCTAATGTCCACCTGTAATGATGACGAAAACCCTGATTTCTACAAGACAACATTTGGTACAAAACAAATGAAAACTAAAGAAGACAACATACTGTAAGACTAATTGACTAACCCTAACCCCCCCCAAAAAAAAGACCCATTGCTAATACATGAACAGTACTGATGACTCACAATCTGTCAATAACTGATAAATATTTTGACTTTTTTAAGAAGGCTGCCAAAAGGGATTCATGTAATTGTGGTCTGATTTTTTTTATATGTAGTTTATTATTTAAAAGCAGGCAGGCAGATCTGTATTCAATGTGAAATCTGGAGCTGCTGTGTGCTGTGTGTGTATCCTAAGCCAAGGATTCTATCAAAGGCATATGCATTATTTAATGGATAGGTGTTTGAAGCTATTGTGTAGAAATTGCTTTACACACTGAATTATTTAGGTGAGCTATTGTATTACAGAAACATACAGTGTTACATTATTTTGCACTCCTGACCAGGGATGAATTTCATTCTCCTTTACTCTGTATGCTTAGTTTATTATTTGCAGCTCTTTTGTAAACACATTTTTAACAGATTCTGAAGTGCCATTTCCATGCAGCATGTTTTGTAACAGAGGTAGCTGCATTCCTTAGTTTTTTTGTATTTATAGGAATGGAAGCCAGCCATGTGCATACTGTATCAGTCAAGACTATGGTTCATATGCCTAAATGTTGGCCAGAATGCTGTGGTGGTGATGGCGTTCTTCTTCTGTTTGTTTCTGTAAACAAGTGGAGGTTCAGGATTTAAAACAACTATTGTTAAGCTTTCCAGCAGTTGGTCCATAAAGGTAGGGATGTTTGTTCCTTGGTAAAATTGTTGCTTTTGTAGATTTCACAAAACCATATACTGTAGCATATACTGTAGTAAGGAGTACATGTCATGCATTTATTTTGTTTGCTTTATTTATTACTATTAAATATATTTCTGCACTATTTCTTTGGTACATAGCCTAGAAAGGTGGTTTATTTGATTGTCAAAAAGGTTTGTGTTTTGTTTAAAATAGTCAAATATCATAATTAGCGAAGTTGATATTTGTACTGCAAAAGTAATGTTAATTATAAGTAATAGATTTTCAACAGTATATTAATTGATTGGCTGCTATTCTTAGTGTTGCAAATGTTCTTAGAATTACAACTACTACCTTTCTTTACAAAATGTGCATAAATCCCCAGAGTGTTGATTAGGTCAGATGTTTCTTGTAGCCTCCTTAATCATTGCATTTTTAAGAAACAACATTTTATACAGCATATAATTTATTAGAGGCAAATTTTCATCATTTATAAAACTCACAATTTACTTTTTATTTCTTTCTATAATGCAATTGCTTTGGTGGCATTTACTTCTAATTTTGCATAAATGAATATTAATGTAGTCTATTACATATTGTGTCTCTCTACAGTACATGTTCAGGATTGGTCCAGAAAAAGTCTATTGCTTGGAGATCTAGAAATGTATTTACAGTATATATAAAAGTTAATTACATTCAATGTCCTATGCACATTCATGTATTTTCCTTAGTATACACATTTTAAGTGAACATTCTAATGCCTCTCAGTATACAGTATAATGTTATGTATTTGAAGATGGTGTACATCCCAAACTCCATGACAGCCACCCTTATAAAAACCTAGAGAACCCAGTTAGAGCCAACATTTAATGAAAGAACCTCAGAACATCACATGGTTTAATACAGAGCCCCAGGGGTATGATTTACAGCCATTGAGAAGCATTTATTCGAAGAGTGGAGGCTGAGTGAGAAATGTTTGAGTTTGAATATGTGATAGGAAAGAACAAAAACTATTGTTTTAACAGTATTGGGGAATGTATTTTCAAATACAGCATTATTGAAACCTGTGGGAATTATTTGATTTATGTTCATATGTGATCCACCACTTTATTTAAAAAAACAACTTCATTTTAACCTTAAAAACAGTTTACATGTCATATCCTTGTGTATTTATTTTTAACTATCATTGTTATGCTATTTTCTTTTATTGTTATGTCTTGTATATCATCATTATAAAACATTTAGCAGAACATGCAGTTGGAGTTTTGTCAAACAGTTACTTTGATCTCTATTTTTGACACATCTCTGCTGCTACCAGAAAGGTGGCTTACATCTTTTAAAAAAAAAATTGACACAGTGCCTTGATTAGGATATTTCAGTGTGACTTGGGTCGTTTCATTACTAAGAATATGGGGTGTCAGAACTGTCATATAATATAAGTCATCTACAGAAAAAGAAACATTGCTAGTTGTGGAACATTAAAATACAATCATTGTTCATTATTTCTAAAAAATAAATATAATAGAAGCATCTCTAAAGGTTTATAATTGAACCTGAGAGTCTGTCTAGCTTGTTTGACTTGTAGTAGCTAAGTTATCCAAGGAACCCATTCAGACCTTTCTTGATAGATGTGAGGGTATTGGCTCTGACAACACTGATGAATTTATTGTTCCAATCTCCGACAACACTTTGTATTTTACAAAGTCTTTACTGTTAAAAACAACAAAAAAAATAGGCTGTCGGGACATTACTTTGAGCCCAGTAATGCACGTGGTCGCGTTTCTCTGAAAATACTAGAACTGTATTTTTTTTGCATTGTGGTGAAAAAAATATATAAATGAGGTTTTACAAGTGCACTGTAGAATTTTAATTTAATATCGCTTGATTTAATTCCTGTGTCATGGGTCTCAAACTAAGTTCTTGTGGAGCCAAGAGTCTTCTGGGTTTTGTTCCACCTGAGCTCTCTGTTACATAGTTCATTTAATTAACTGCATAACTGTAATTCTTTTAACCGGACTCCATAGTGCTTTATAGTTAACTGCACTTTTAATGAAATGACTGTCTTAAGTAATTAACAGTAAAAGATGTTAAGAACAGTCCTATGTAAAACTACCAAAAAAAATAGATTAAGTGTTTAATAGGTTGGAACAAAAGCCAGACACTAAACAGTCCAGAAACTGAATCTGAAATGCATGTTCAGGGCTTTTCAATTTATATCTTAACATTCTGTTTGCCTTTCTTATTGCTACCTCCCATTGTCTAAATCACTGGCCAATGGGAAGCTCTGCATACTGTTTTACATACAGTATATGTTTGTTTTTCTAACTACATGCAACACTGTACCAGTCTACATTAAATGACAGTTGCAGAGTGTTTGCCCTGACTTGAATTATGTTTAAATATAGATTTATGTTGCACTGTGCTAATTATATTGCCAAATTAGAGCATTCACTTTTTTTAATCCAAAAGCAAATGCATTTCCATGAATCCTACCAGCAATATGAAAATATACCATATTTTTTGCCAATTGTACTCATTACTGCTCATGCTTCTTCAAAGAACTCTTGAAGGTTAAACAGCACATACCTTTTCATAATCCAGTACATTATCTTCTAGTTTAATTCTGTTTTCCATAGTTACATGTAATAAACCTGAGCCATATTGCACCTTAATACTTGGTTCAGTTCTGTTGCCTTTTATATGAGTAGCCACTACACTAAAACTTTCAGTCAAAGAGTATTATTCATTAGTTTTGCCTATGATTCATATCTCTCGTTTCCTTAAGTACAATAGGTAGAATATTCATTTGGCCTTGGATATGTGTTTATCTTCAGTGCTTCTACTGCCTACAGTATAGTAAACTACCATTTTTGCCTCATCTATGGTAATGCTATTTAACATAGAACTTTATATTTCTGTCTTCCTGAGGCATGTTGCTGATTTCTTCCCCTGGTGAATACTTGAGTGAAATATTCATTTCACTCAAGAACAAAAGTGCTTATTATGTTTAAATTAAAATCCTTTAAGAGGTAGGGAATGAAAATTACCATCTACTGTATCCGTTTCCCCAACAGCTTTTAAGATGTTAAAAACAGAAAGTTGATACTATGGAATAAAATACAATGATAATCTTAACTGACAGAGTGAGGGACAAAAATGCTCATTTTAAGATGTACTCCTGGAGAAACTGTATCTCTGTAAATGCAAACAAATAGGAGCACCTGCAAAGTTTTGAAATGAGGTAATCTGACAATGTATCATCTATGGAAGTAAATGTCAAAACTGATTTGTGTTTATATAAACACCATAAAGCAGAAAACAGAAAATCTGTAATAAATATAAATTGATATGAACAAGGAAGAGACAGGGACAAAAGACAGTCCATATAGGAGAAGCACTTCAGAAACTGTATTGATCTCCCTGCAGAACCCTTCTGTTCTTTCAGGTAATAAAACCACATATTGATTTCGTTTCTGATGTTACCCTTATCCTTTTCTTTTGTTGGTTGCTTTCTTTCATGTCATGTCTTCAACATTTACAAATTATTGATTGAAAAGTAAATTTTATGATATTCACCACATTGTATTGCTTATGCTCTTCTCTAGTATGTACTGTATTCTTGTAAGATTCGTAAACAGTCTTTAAATAAAAAAAGCACTCTAAGCAAGTCCACTTCATATGGAATAATCACTGCAGAAATTACTAAAAAGCAGACTTATTAAAGTGGAGTATTTTGTACATGACTGTAGTGTTTAAAATCTATGAAACAGATTAAATGAAAGAAATATCCTCAGTTGAAATAATTTATTTTAGACATTTTAATAAATAGATAATTTATTGATTAATTGTTTGATTCAGAGGCCTTGATGTACCTCAAAAAATGAAAGCAATTTTCTTTTGATTTTTTGTTCCACAAATTCACAAAACACTTATAAACTAAAGGCTAGAGAAATCACAAAAGGGGACTTCCTGAAAATTTTCATTGTTGCTCAAAATCTGTTTTGACAAATTTATTTTTATCAAACCTAAATTTAAAAGAAGATATTAGATGTGCGCATGCAAATAAAATAATAATTTTACTAAAACTCTTACGTGCAGTTTAAGCTCTTAACTAGAATAACTAAAAAGTGGTACTGTATATACTGTATATGATAATAACCAATCTAGACAATTTATTAATTGTATGATAGTAAAAAAAAAAACTCTAGTCCTGACCATACTTCTAACTCTTAATTTAAATTATTTGCAGAAAGTAAAGTGTGAATACAGCACAATTCCTTAAAACATAGTTAATACTACGGTCATGATTCAAGTCAGTTGTATGTTGGGGGGATATATCTGAGCTAGTGCAAACCAATTAGTATAAGATATGATCGCTTTTTTAGCCATTTACAATTTCTTGCATTAGGAATTTGTCTTTTCACATACCTCAGCTTGCTCTCCATGAGTCACACAGACAGGGAGAGAAGCTTGGGGTTCAAGAGCAGGGTCAGCCATTCATACAGCACCCCTGGAGCAGCTGGGGTTAAGGGCCTTGCTGAGGGGACCAATGGAGTAGGATTCCTCTACCAGCCGCAGGATTTGAACTGGCAACCTTCCAGCCACAGATGCAGATCCTCAGCCACAGTGCCACCACTCCTCCCCTCCTCCCCTCTGCCCTGTATCTGCAGCAGTGTTGATCCATATAAAAATGTAATGGACACAATTGTGATGGAAGGCAATTACAGAAAGAGGATGAATACTGCCATTTGATCACCTCAAGCTACATGCTGCTCTGATATTAAAATATTTAGCCAGGTTACCAAGCACATGAATATACATTTCTTAAATTTTAACAGTATTTGTGTATTATTTTCTACTTTTTAAAGTTTTCTAGATTCATTACTGGTAAGTGTTGCCTTATTTTCTGTTACCCCCAATGTAGATCTAAAATCACTTCCATTTATTTCCCAATACACAAAGACACATGAAGCCACTTTGCAGTCTGGCTGGCACTGAGAGTGAGTGAGATTTCTGTGGCAAACATAGTGAGCAACAGCTCATTTTAAATGAGAAATACTGTATGCCTCCATAGTTTCGATTCTGTTAGTGATGGTCAATTTTCTTCAGCAGCATTTTTAATTTACAACAAAGATGTACTTAAAAGTTTTACTGTGAAGGAACCCCTTCAGGAGACAACAGATAGAAACAAAAGGAGAGCAACTACTGTATAGCCACTTGTTAATGTGAAAATACATTTTCAAGCTCAGTATATGATAATAGTGTGTCAAAACGGTGCATGCTGAGGAATAGCATATTGTGAGCATCTGTCACTAAAGGTGGTCTCTAGGTTTTTTTTAAAGCTTCTTCCTTCCTTCACAGCGGTATGTTCATATTTTTAGTTGTTTAATTAATACAAATAAAAGCTCTGCAAAAGAATAATTTAAAAGGATTGCTATTTTATACTCATTGTGAATTTACACATTTCAGCAGATTGTTTCTACGATGGTCTTTAGATGTTTGTAAAACAACCTATATCAACAAAAATGATCAATGTATGATACATATTATATCAATGTTACTGAATGTATTGAATTCCTAGTATTTACAAGAGCTCCTAATGAGGAACTACAAAGAATATCTGCGTCCAACGATCTGCATATACAGTTTAAATTATTCTTGTTGCTATTTATTGTATTTTGCAATAACAAGACTGCTTACTGTGACACTGATACAAGATGCTGAGGCCATAAATCATACAACTGCTGCAAAAAATACAGGAAATCTGTGGGGTGAGGCTTTGTTGTACTAAATTTTAAATTTCACCAGTTAATTGCTCTTCCATCCATCCATTTTCTAACCACCTTAATTCCTCCTCTGGAATTGAATTAAGGGCCCTAGTACTGCAAGGCAGCAATGTGACAGCAATGTTAACCACCACGCCACCTGTTAATTGCTCTTAAGTTTTCTATTTTCTTGTATTCGGAGAGGTTTGGTTCTGAGCCTGTTTCAGGTCTGGGGAACCATCTGTGTTTACATGTTTTTCCTATGGCTTCATGTTTTTTCTGGGTGAGCTGTTTCTTCCGACAATCCATTGATAAAGTTAATTTCAAAGTTGTCCACATTAATTGTTGCCTCGAAATTATTCCCTGAATGCATGTGTGTGCACCTCAAATTCAAAATTTGTACTTATTATCTAAGGCTCTGCTACATTGTGACCTAGTACTGGACAATGAGGTTACAGAAAATTGCTACACAATCTAAGGTGTATCTAGATGTGATACCACACACCAATCTAAGGTTAACACTTAAACAATTTGACGTCAAATGTAAATAAATTGCACATTTTATCAATTAAAGTTTTCCTTTTTTACACCAGTTTCATTCATGCACCTAAAATGGCTTTGAGGCCAAAGCAGATTCTTAAACTTATTATTTGAGTGAGTTTGTGTTTTTGATGGCACATATAATATGTTGTAAAATAAATTATTTCTCACTATGAAGAAGACTGATAACTTTTTTTTTCTGGCTTCACAGACCAGAGGTAGCATACAAATCTCAAACTACATTTCTTTGATTTTGTAACCTACCAATAAGGATGTTCATTTATAGATTTGCCTTTGTTCCACCAATAATTTACACTGTTTCAAATTGAATTTCTGCAACACCATAGAATCAAACTGTTTTTGCGGTGTTGTAATTAATCTGAAAAAAAAACCTTTGATAACTTTGTGTTAATGTCAAAAGACATTATATGAAATATACCTACAAACATTCTTTAAAAACTGTTATAAAATTAAACGTTTAATAAGTTAAACAGTGCTAGACATTTTATGATTATCTAATTAAAAATCATATACAAGAAACCTAAAAATAATATTAAAAATCCCAAACATAGTTTCTTTTTTAGAGCAGTTAGATTAATAGTTTATAATATAATGAATTAGGATATCATTACACAAATAATATAGGGATTGTTATGTGTATTTTTTTTGTTAAATTATACCATATCCCCAGGATTCCCTCACGTGTTTTATGAGGGTTTTTTTTTGTTATTTCTTTGCTTTGGTCTAGGATTCTTCAAGGCCCCTCTTCTAAAGCTTCTCTTAGAATTTAGTCTGCTAGTTGGATCAATAACTTGCCTGGGCATGCCTTGGTACTAATGGGGGATGTGACATGAACACTGATCCATTGCTCCCACCTCATTTCATGCCTTACCCAACAACCTCCCAGGAGCTGTGGTCTACTCTTAATCGCTTTAGGACTGGTCATAGTCATTGCTAACCACCCAGTATGATCCCTCTTTGTTTCTTTGGGATGGAGCAACACTTTGTGGCACAATCTAGATTACTAACCAATCTACAGACTCATTGATTGGGCAGTCCTCAACACATCTGGACCAGGAGCTGTTGCTTGGGTTTGCATTCACTAAATAAAAGAAAATACCTTATGAAGGGAAGTATAATCAGTTTAAAAGATTAAAGACCAGACATAAGACTGCAAACTTATGTCTTCATATATGTCTTCAAAAAATCTCTTCACTTCAATATTACAATTTAGTAGGGTGGTGAAACCCTAATTAAGGTGGAGAAGAGGCATGACTCAAAATGCAGTTTTTATTGTAGTAACTCACCTGGGTAAGAAGTCATCTGTAGGGATAGGGTTGTTGGAAACTCCCCTTTAATGAAGGATAGCCACAGGACCCCAAAGGCAAAATGGGGTGGAAGAAAAGATTTGAAAATGGAATGCATTGGAATCATAATATTTATAAATTGCTAACACGTATAAAAGTGGTCAAGATTAGGGTTTGACATCCTCCCAGTCTGTTTAAATATCCATATGTATTCATATTTTAATAAAGGACGTCTTTTAATTTGAGTGGTGATTGCTAAAGCAATTTAAATCAAATTACTACTCTCAATATGTCTAAGTAATGCAGGTCACAGATTTTTTTGTGTTGTTGAATATACTGTACCTAACGAAGGCATCTGGCATTCCAAATATGTTTTTCACTCCCGCCCACTGTGTTTGTAGATGATTACATAAGATACATGGACATCAACTCATTTGTATGGGATTGCTGCTAATGTGAGCCAACTCACTTCAGGTAAAGCCAGAGACAAACAGGTATTTTTTGAGATACCAAGCACAGTTCATTCAGTGCATTGCACAAACTCTTACTGCTCCATTGAAAAAAAAACACTTCAAGTTATCTTCGACGTTGCCAAATTATATCACGCATAAATTGGATTGAAATCACACTTTTGTAAGTAAACCAGAATAATTAAAATATCCTAATATAGGTTCTTCTTCGTGTGTCTAATTAATTGTATGGAAATATAAGAAAGAACATGACTAAATGCTTTTGTGATATCAAACTGTCATTTCAGTTTGGATAGACTGGAGGCAAAGGTAACAAGGATTTAAGAGTTCTATTAAGCAAATCCAGTTCACATGGCATTTGAACATAGCTTCTGGAGCAGCAAATCAGCAGATTTTTAAGACTTTTGAAATGGGTAATATTTCAGAAACAAAATGAACACCATATTTTTTAAATAACTGACATTCAGTTCATCTCAACTGATCTCTCAAATCATTTTTTGCAGTGCTTAAGTAAAAGTTCTCAGGTTTTATATCCCACTCTCAAACCTTACTATATTCCTCTAAGAAAATTCCATCCACATTACCTGACTTTAACAGTTTGAAATTTAGTTTTGAAAAGAGCATATGTTGGGAAAGCACTGAAGTGCAAAATTCATGTCATTTTTGTTATGTCTGACCTTCAGTGGCACAGTCGTTTCTTCTGATTTCTTCTTAAGAAATACAATAACTTTTTTCCTCACCCAGTGCAGTATTGTAGTTTTATAATGTCCTTGCTCGAACCACTTTGTCTGGCCTGTAATAAGCTATTAGGGACACCAGCATGGGTGGAATTGTACCAGAATATTGTGTAGTTCATTTTGCCTACAGGGTGTCACATTGTCCTGACAGGCATAGGTAATATGAAGACAGCAAGGACCTTATCCAGTGAACCAAAGAATTATTTTTAGAATGTAGCACATATACTCACCATTTCATTGTACTGTACAGCTGTAAGATATTTTTACAATGCATAACCTGCTGATTATATTTAAAATATGAAAGGCATATGTTTTTGTAAGGATATTGAATATACTGTACACTCACTATAATAATAACAGCTGGTGGACTTTAAGTCTTAATCTATAATAGCTCCATCTTTATACAGTACAATGTCTGAATATTAAAATGTTCCTAGTTTTACACATCTAAATCATGTAGATTACAAATCTACAATATCCATCTGCTCTAAAATGAATTTCTCAAATAACAGTCCCATAATATGTACTTGATATACTTTTTAATCGTGAATTATCTACAAAACTTTACTGACATCACTTTTATGTTCTCCCCATGATGGGAAGCACACATCAAGAGTAGCAACATACATATAAAAATTACAAATTCGATTTTAAAAGCAAAGTTTGCCATCATTTGGTCTCAATACTTAGAAATGACTGTGTTTCAGTGTTTTCTAGTGCATCAAGTATAGTTTATTATTTTTGTCTTCCGAATGTACCTGTCATTGGCCAGGAGCAGAAACAAAATCTCCATCATAGTGTGTAGTATGAACACACAGTTTAAATAAATGTGTTAAAATGGAGATTTTAATATGTGCTTACAATGTTGTTAACTACATAATTTTGTGGTTTCATAGTCCAGTGAGTTTGGCAACCTAGCGCCGAATGCCTGCAATGATGAGTGGATCCGGACCACCTCAGTGGTTGTTAGTTTTAGTCTATGTCGGAGAAGACAGGCAAAAAGGTCCAGACGCTGCTGTCCTGGGGGTGAAAGCTTATTCACACGGTCACGAATTTCCAGCAGTTGTAATAATGCAGAATCCTGTGATCCCAGAGTGTAGGGGTAATCCAACTGAAGAATCAGATCTCGAATAGCTTCAGGATCAAAGTGCATGCTGTAGCCAAAAACTCGGATGCTGTTGATTTTCATGTAGCCCAAGTTTCTTGATGAATCAAGAAATTCTAGAGGTTCATAATAAATGCTGTCACTGCTGTTGGCACTCTGTGTTTTCACCCTTCCTCTTAGGTAGATGTGAATGGTTTCAAAAAATGTTTTCCACTTGTTTCCAAACGTTAAGGTCCAGTTAAAGCACTCAAGGGGTAATTCAATTTTAGTCCGTTCCCAGTCTGGAAAGCTGTTCTCATTCACAGGAACATACCAGCTCTCTGAATGACTACCACCAAAAGGATTGACATATAATGAAAGTACAGGTTCTAGTGTGCTATTCTTGGTGAGGCAAATCTGCATGGAAATACCCAAAAACATGTGGACAAGGTTGGACTTGTACTTGTTGCTCTTCAAAGTTAGAAGCATCCGTTTCCTCCACGAGGGGTCAAACCAACTGTTGAGTCGCATTTCATTGCTTATAAAGATAGCATGGACCTCAAGCCTCCTGTCAGCTTTTTGCAAGAGGTATTTCAGTTCAAGATCTTGCAGGTCTGTTTCAAAACCCAAGTAATTTTCAGTTGAGTCAGCGACCAAATGTTTGCATGCTCCTTGGCTCAGCACATAACCAGAATTGCAGCTTCCACAGCGGGTGTGATTGTCTGCAGCACAAGTTGCACAAGCTAGACCTTCTCCTAGCATGCATGGAGTAGCCAGCTGGCAGGTGTTCTGACCATAGGCACAAATGCAGGTATGTGTTTCTTCAGAAAATAGTCCTAATTGATTATTTTCAGAGCAATACAATAATGATTGGAAATGGTTCAGCCAGTATATCTGGGGCCTAAAAAGATAAAATTAAATTTTCATCACTTTAATATGAAGTAAAATGAATGCACTGTAGATAATGTGTTACTATAGTTATAGTGGAGTCTGTCTTGTAACATTACAATGAGTGTTTGTTTTTAATTATACATTATTTTGTTTAAAACCACATCTCACAAAATATCCTCTTTCAAATGTATATTCCTGTAAAATATTTGATAGAATGTTATGCAGTTTAGTAACATATACTTTAAATGTTCCAAGGTCTGCTCTCTATCTTTCATGTCACACCTTTTTTTCAAATAATGAACAATTAAAAAAATATTGCCACCATTTTCTATACCTGAAGCAGATGAAAATAAAAGTGCACCTTGGATTACCTTTGTTCAAGTTAGTAAAGTTAATTTATGAGTAGTTTAAATGAAACATTTAGGATGTTTTTACAAAGAAATTGGACCTTCATATTTTAAATTTCAAACTATGAATGCTGTTCTCTCAACTAAAGTATAGTGTAATAATTTCCTTAACAAATAATCAAAATAATGTAAGTAATGTAATTAATTTGCATTACAAATTGCCAAATGTATCATTTAGGTAAATCCACAAATGTTCTTATCTTTTGTGATTTGTGTATAAATTCAGTGATATTCCACAGGAATAAAATGTGTAACAATAAACATTTGCATAAATTTATAATCTGTCAAGCTTTTAAATTTAGTGTGCTACATTGCACTAACCTTTCTCTTGGCAGTATGACTTGAGGTTGCTTCTGACATCTCTTACTCAGGCTGAAGATCTTGTATACCACTCTTTGAGCCCTCTTCAAGAGGCCCTTCATACTGTTTTCCAGCTGCTCATACCGACGCTGAAAACTGGTGTCCATTGACCACAAGTGGTGTATAGTTGAAATATTTAGGAAGTAGTTCTGTGGTAGCCTTGCAAGAAACATTTTGAACTCCTCTGAAAATCAAGGGGAAAAAAGTAAAACTGTGCTGTACTTATCAAAATAGAAGTTAGATGGTTGCGTGTATTGCCACATATCTAAATACATTTTCAAAAGTTAGTTTCATCATTAGGTACTGTATACACATCTTGTGGTTCTGAAGTAAGAATGGCTCATACACATCTCATCACACAAACAAAACCTACTCTACAACCACAAATATCCAGGATAACAGGACAGTTCTTTAATACTCTGGTTCATGTCTGCATTTGCATCCTATCTTGATTTCTAACCCAATACAGTAATTTTTAATCTTTTTGATATCCTCCATTGAGGAGGATAAAGCTCAAGCTTTATGCTTGAAATTATGGTTTTACTTACATTGTTTGCTCTAAAATTAAAACATTTTAATGCAAATGCACTTACCAATATTGAACAAAATGTACTGTGGTAACTACAGAATTAATATAGCAGGTTGACCTTAAGTGCCTAAGCATACTCATCCATTGGCTGCTATTACCTCAATGCTTAATGCTGGACTGGCAATAAACAAATGTTTTATGGAAGACTAATCATGCTACACATATGTTCCCATTATTATAATATCTATATATTTTATAAAGAGTTTCAGAATATTTATGTTACATGGTACGTCCGTTAACAGTTAAAAATGAACAAGTAATTTAATTCAGAAGCCGTGAAACTCAAAGCAACATTGAACATTAAATTAACCTACTTTTTAATTTTATTTTTAAATATGTATTACAGTAAAACATATATATATATATCATTTTTGTTTTGCTTCCATGTTATTACCTGAGTCCTCAAATTCTTTGTAAAGGGCACTCCAAGTTTCAGTAATTCGGAGTAAGCTTTCTTCCATTGCTTGAAT
The DNA here is from genome assembly GCF_040954835.1 of Lepisosteus oculatus. Taxonomy (NCBI): domain Eukaryota; kingdom Metazoa; phylum Chordata; class Actinopteri; order Semionotiformes; family Lepisosteidae; genus Lepisosteus; species Lepisosteus oculatus. The sequence continues at coordinate 12,629,556 of NC_090704.1, read as the reverse complement.
ATCCATGTAAGGACAGTTACAATCTGGGAACTTGTGATCACAATTGCACCAACAGTCATTATCCTGACAGACAAATCCTCCTTCAGAATTACAAGCAATGTAACTTAAAGCAGCTTGTACAAAGCGTTCTTGCAGGTAATCTGGCAAAAGCACTTGCAGACCTTATGAATAAAAAAAAGAAACACTTTTTTAAGTCAAATATGACGATGCATTACATAATTAGAGATGTTGACATTGTTTCCTTGGGCTGACTTTGATTTATATATTAAAATATATGTTTTTCTGTTTTTATTTTTTAGCATATATTTATAGAATTTTATAATCCAAGGATCTGAAACAACAAATTAATTCTACCTAGTTAAAATTTGGAGAGAATCTACTGTACCACATGTCAGCTAAATTGGCTTACACAAAGAAAAGAATAAGCAATATCAAAAAGTCATTTGAAACTGGCAATTGAATGACTAAATGTAGAGAAAATTTAAAAGTTCAGTTCTTGTAAAATTCCTGATAAGGTAGACCTTAGTATTAAACTCCAATTAGCTAAATCAGCATTAATTATGCACAAACTCAGGAAAGAACCTCTACCAGAAAAATAATTATTACAGCTCTAAATAGATTTACTGTTAGAAAACTTGAGTTTTGTGAATTTACTGAGAATGGCTGTGGACATTTAATGTACAGTATATTACATATATAGAGTATACTGTATTTGAATAACAGCTTTTTTCTATTTTGTTTTTTTGTGTCATTTTTCTCTTTTTTTGGTATTTTGTCACATTTATTTTGTTTATAATGCAATATAAAAATATTTAATGCAAAAACATTGTATTTTTACATTTTTCTCTGTATCTTGATTGTAAACAGAACCATAGCATGCTGATTCATGGTCTAACATAACTCAATTCATTCTCAAATATTTCAGTAGCCACAGTCTTTCTTTTCAGCAAGTGTTTACAATTTTATCATAAGGTGTAATTTACAGTAATTTTATTTAAATTAATAAAATTCTGAGCAATTAACAGTATTAATATAAAACCGCAACACCTACCTTGCAAATGAACTTTGTTTTCAGGACTCTGAACCAGAACAGAACTAACTGAATCTAGGTTGTCATAGTTACTGCATCCAAGTGGGCCTGTTCTAGTTTCCGTTACCTAGGTATAAAAGACGGTAGTGTTTTCTTAGATAGTATTGTATAACATTTACATACTGGGTTGTATCAACTGGAAAACCAGAAATGGGTTTTAATGCTCCTTATTGAAGTGCATAGGCAAAACAGCCCTAAGAAACATATTCACAAATGCAGTGTTCAGCTTACACAGTTACAAAAGCAGGGAATGTAGCACCCCTTGACTTGCTTACCACTTTTTCCCAGGAATGTTGGACACATGACATGCATACAGTATGTGATAGATACAGTGTAGGGAATAGGACATGGTATGAGCAAGACACTAAGACAATAATAAATGAACAGATGGAATTTAGAAGGTTTTTACAATAAAGTTAATCCCAAAGTTACACATACTGTAATTAATTCACCTTGATTAAGACTGGTGGATGCAAACTATACCCATCAGCACTGCATCGCCATTTCTTGTGGGCATTGTTGTTAGAGGAAACTATTATTATTTTGACTTTTGCAAATTCTGTATGCTGGAGGAAACTGGAACACCCAGAGGAAATCCACACAAACATAGGAAGAACATGTAAACTCCCTACAGATAGCACACCAGGAATTGAACCTAGGGCTCCAGCACTGCAAGGCAGCAATGTTAACCACTGCACCTCATCAGTAAGAGCATAAAAAGAATACTAGAAGAATAATGCTAAAAAATGAGTCTAATAATACACATTCTGCATTTTGCTTTGACTGTCACACACAAGGAGTTATACCTTCCCACTGAGCAATTCACCTTCCTTGTTCAATGGGGTTGCTTAATAACACTATCTCCCTAATGATAATAGTTGCACTGTGTAGAAAGATATTGAACATACATATGAGTCTAATTTTTTGTGCTTCAAACGGGTAATTTATTCCAGACTGTGGGCATTTTATCGATTGTAATTACCTCATTAAAATTTTTCTCTTGTACATACAGTACAAAGAGAGAGGCACACATTTTTTAGCTGTGTTCTTATATTTGCTGCTGTATAACATTTATTTTTTTTTACCTTCTTTGCATATATTGACTGACACATTTCAATTTGCTGTTCTAACACATTCTATCATGTTGTGATGACCTGTTATAAATTAGTGTAAAATGCATTGAAGTACAACTAATTGATTTACATATTTCATTATTCATATGGTAACACATTCTTATTAATTCAATGATGTTCCTTAGTTTAACCTTTTTAAACAACACTTAATCTAATGTGAGAAATACAAAGTACTTATAACGTCAAGCTGAAATGCTCGGAAAGGTTTGATGGCTGAAGCCTAAGCCTTAACATTAGTCCAATTCCTATTTTTCTCACAAGAATAGTTGAACTTCCAAAGTAATGGGCAAGATTTCCTGTGTACAGGTATGTCCTGTGTGTGTATCCAATTCACATGTTTAAGAAATAATATAACATATTATGCTGGTATTTTTTCCTACATATTCATGAGGATTTCATCTTGTTTTTATATCATTTTATGAAATTCAGTTGAAGTTAATTAATATAAAAGCCATCCTAATATTTTTTTTATCATCCTCATAGTGATTATTAAAAGGATGCAAAGCCCATTAAGTGTAAACAGACATATTTGATCATCTTACTAAATTAAACCTTAAATTACTCTCTTTTTTGATGTACCCATTGAGAAAGCTTTTCTCTCCAAATTGTTATTTTTTCAGACACTTTTATATTTAATTTAATTAGGATATAGTAATTATTTATTCTATCTTATTTGGCAGAAAAAAGCAGCGTGACAGATATACAGTACATTCTCTTGGTGTTTGGAGGATTTTTTCGAATTGTGTCCCTATCTCAGATTTATTGGTTACAATGTGAAATGTGGCTAAGTGACAAATAAACATTAAGAAAAGGAAAATCACCTCTTTTATTGAGGTGATTCATTATACCTAATAAAATGAACAGAACAATTCAAAAACCTTATTTGCTTTTCACCTTACTGACTAAATATGCTTACCTATAACACATTACAAAATCAGATGATAAATGTATTGAATACATTCGTCCAAAAACTTACCAGCCTTCCCAAGTAGTATTTATGCAGCCATACACATACAATATATTATTACAAATTTACGAAAAAAGAGAATTATCAGAAATGACAGAGAGGATTAATCAATAAGAAAAATAAACAATCATAACCCCCAGCTTACAAATTATTTTGCAAAAAATATATCTTATATAATGGTTTGTATAATTAGAGGAGCCTGAATTCTTTGCTCTCTAACACAATTTTGGTGAAAAGAGTAATTCAAGCACTCAACAAATATTTATTAACAATGACACACTAAACAACACACAACATTAAACATATATCTTAGGCTATTTACAAATTAGGCATCCCAGAGGTCTAAGTCCTGACCACTCACATAAATCCTAGGCTGTTACCAAGTATTCAACACTTATATGATGCCTACAAAAGCCAAAATAAGATAAAGCTGCCTTCTAAACTACACAGAATACAACCTGCAGTTAAATCTCTCCATCTGCGAACTTGGATTATACAAAGTGAATGGGATACTCATCTCCCTATTTTAAAATTGCACCCACTTTTTAACTGAGGAATTATTTTCAAAGGAAAATAATTTAGGAAAGCAAAATTACAGGAAAACAAAATTCCTAATGACAACAGAAAAGCAAGGTCTCTTGGTTCAATGGTTCAAATACTTTACTCTAATCTGGTCTTTATGGATGCTCAGGACAAGGAGCTATCTCCTTCTGTCTTCCTCTGCTGTGTCCTTTTCTCTTTCTCTTTTGGTCTGCCTGTTTTATGCTTTGTTCCTTGACTGTTGATGACAGCTAATCCATAACCCAGGACATAACTAAGGAATTTACTAAGGTAAACCAAGGTAAACTAATATTGCTTTGATCACTGAATCTGGGAACCTTGCATCTCAGCAAACATCAACTTGCTTGGTGTTACCCATTGTATCTAGATTCTTAAAGACGCATTATAACTACTATATATACATATAAAGATCATTTCAGTTTTAATTTTGTATTTATGATGTTAATTTGATTTTTCACTTTTTCTTCTCTGGCAAAACTAGTAAAGTTTAAATCAGACCACATAGGAGATGTAATATCAATTACTAATGAAATAGCATTAAACTATTTAAATAACTTCCCACAGGAAAGTGGAATATTACAACCTGTGCTTAATTTGTGCTGGAAGTCATTGGAAATGGGCTCTGGCATCTCAATTGTAGACAAACCACACTCTGGGACCTCTAAACACAATACAGGCACCAGAGGTGGGATTGGTGTCATAAGAAAGAGGCAGCTTATCTCTTATGTTGCCTCTGTAGGCAGTAAGAGTTTACTGCTTAGTATCTGTCTGGGGTTTTCTGGGTGACCAGAATGTTAGGTTTCTGAAATGCCTTGTCGGTAAATACTGTACATAGAGTAACGTGTTTGTTGTATGTTTTGTGGTGTGTTGTGTAGTTGGTGTCTTGTCATTGTAATAAATATTTGTTTAACCAAGTGTGCCTGGATTATTACTCTTTTCACCAAAGCTGTGGCAGAGAAAAAAAGAATTCACGTGCCTCTAATTACACCAACTGCTTAGGTATATTCTGGAAAAAGCACTTACAAGTTGGGGATTATGAGTAATTATTTCACTTATTGACTTAACCACTCCGTCCATTTCTGATTTACACAGTTTCATCACCCCCCATTTCCACCCACATGCAAAACCGTTAGCATTGATAATTTAATATAAAATGCTAATACATTATGAATATCAATTTTTTATATGTGAAATGTGGGTGGTACAGGGGTGAGCTGCTTCTTCCTAATCGCTCTAGGGTCTGACACTTCCTGTGTGATATTTGTATATTCTCTCAGGTTTGCATAGGATTTTTGTAAGTAGCTTAAGTAGCTCCCACCTTCCACAGACATGCTGGTTCGATTTCATTAGTTGTTCTAAATTCTCCCTTCCTCCATTGGTCTGTAATGGACTGGCATCCCGTGCAGGACAGTATGACAGGTTTGAGAGTATGGTATGAGAGGCCAATCTGAGACTCTCAAAAGCATTGGAACTTCTCTTGGTTGGTTGACTAACCTTTTGGTGTATGTTGGTGAGTTGGAGGTTTATTTATCAGGGTTGGGCACTTTGAGCTGACAGAAATTGAGATTTGAATGCAAGACTTGACAGTATACATTACAACAGCGTTTTCCCTCTACTTAAAAAGCACAAAATAAAAAAAAATACATTAAGACTACCCTATTTCCAACTCAGCAAGACAGCTAATTATACATCCATCCAGTTACTGTCTACTTGTCCTGGTGAGGGCTGCAGCAACTAATTATACCAATGTACAAACTGCTATTAGAGTCACTCAAATACATTTTCCTTTTCTGTTTTATATAGATTTGCAAATTTTTTTTTTTACTAGTGGTATTCCTTGTGCAGACATATCTCATAAAATGTATTTTTTATTTACCATTTTCACATTTTCAGGTGGCATGAAATACACTAGGGGGTGTGTTGAAAATATCCTTTATTGTTACCCTTATAGAGATCACAATCTGTTAAATTGTTGGTTAAAATAAATAAAATGATAAATAAATTAGAAGTATGTCCTTAATGTATTCAATGTTAATGCTAAATAAAAACCTCAATCAAAATGTCTCATAAGTCAACTGTGAGCTCAGCATAATATTAAAAAAACACGTATTTACTTAAGGTTAATAAATAAATACATTTTAAAAAAGATCTGTCATTTTACAAAATTGAACACCATAGAAAGGGTATGAATACCTTTTGCAAAACACTGCACATAAGAAAAAGTATTATAACTTCAGGAGATATTCCAACTTAGAAATTCCTTAACATTTTTTAAATTCACTACAGAAGGAACTCAATCAGTCTAGATAATTGTACCTCCAGGATGACTTTGAGGTAGACTGGCAGAACAATTTGAAAAATCCTAACAGTTTTCCTATCTGTCTGGTGTCTTGCCTGTGGATTACTTCCTTACTGCTATCAGTTTCTCCCCTTTTTGTTAAAAGCAAATTTTTATTACAAATGTATTCGACAAACTCAACAGCTGGCTCAAAAACTAGGTATGAACTGGTTTTGTAAAGAAAAAACAAGTATAGCGGCATTCTGTATTGCTGCGTGACAAGTAATCCATAGTTATATTAAAGCAAAAAAAATGTCCAAGTGTGAGGATTTACGGTTTGTAAATTACATTAATTGATTTTCAAACTTAAAATCGACTAAAGTTTAACAGTTTCAGTGGATTTTCTAAGTTTGAGCCACAGAAAGGTAAAGACAGCCACGAATGATCAGAAGTAGATTTTGCAAGAGGATTTTTCCCCCTTTTTTCTAAAGAAAGAAAATCAGAGTTAAGATCATTACAGTAATTGTGAAGGAAAAACAGGCTGTGGTAACCTGATTGGGAGGATCTTTGATTAATGCAAATCCAGGAAAAATCATTACTGATGTAAGCTCTACGCCAAAACATACCTTGATAGCAGTGGAAGCAATCTGAATGTGATGTAATTTACGAAGAGTACTCTCTCTGTCAATAAAATAGGAGGCAGCCAGCTGATGAAGAGTTTCTAGTGTGACGATGGAGCTGTTGCTGGCATAGTCATTCACATCTGCTCTCTTGCTCAGTTTTGTTTTGTCCACAAAGATGGTCAGTGCTTCTTCTCCTGCGTATGAAACTCAATGTCACCGATTTGTGTAAAAACAAATATCTCAAGAAAATAAATCTATTAATTACACGTCCATTATCACACAATGCAAAACACAAAGTATATTTTCTTGTAGACAATGATTAAGCCCAAAAGGGGATAAAGGTTTAACTTTTGAGCTGTCTAGGAACCTCATTAAAGACTGTAAGAAAATATTTATATAGTTGTGAATTTTTCAAAATTGTATTATACTGTATATTTTCCAAATATTATGGGTAATTTACAAATTACAGAACATAAACATAATCAGTACTGAGACAATGTTACTCAATTTGGGTGCAAAAACCTACTCAAATATGACTCTCAAAACCACTTGGACTAGGTAAGTAAGGTTAACACCAGTTAGAGTCTTAAAGGAAAAACTTCCCCAAAATGCTTGGCTGCCCAAAGAGATTATTGTGATATCTGATATTTTGTTGTGGGAGATGGTGTTCCTTCAAATTGTGATACATGGGGACTGTGACATATTACCACACATCTGTAAATAAATATAAAGGTCAATTTAGAGAAAACAATATAATAAATCGGTTTGTTTTTGAATTGTTTGACATGTTAGATGTACAGTATGTGTATGGATACTTCGAAAACAAAAAGAATGCCAGAGAATAAAACAATGTTCCTTTGTTAAATTATTCTATAGCCCTTCTTATCCATTCTCTTTTAATATGGTTACTACAACATAAAAGTTTTTCTTGTGTTCTTGTGTTGTGCTGGTACAAGGTGTCTATTCTTTGATAAAATTCCTACTGTATAATTGACCTTTATGAGTTATAAGCAGATAAAGGTTTTGTTATTTTCTAAAAAATAAACCCATTTGTCTTGGAAACTAAGATGTTCTTGTATATTCAGTATATTTCTCTATGTGAAGCTTTGATTGATGTTATGCCATGACCTTTGACAAAGATTGATCTGCTTATGGATGTCAAAAATGTAATATTTCTCTTTTTTAATAACAGTCCTTATGTTTGCTATAGATTTCACTTCAAACTACACTGATTAAACTTACTGTATACAGTATATTAAGGTAATTTTAAAAAAGCTGTTTTTTTGCCTATGTGCATAAAACATAAACAAGTTTTTTTTAATTATGAAAACTAAATATTGTCTACCAGATAATGCTAATGTTTTATGTATTTTAGTTTTAGTGTATTGTTTTTTTTCTATTTTACAGTATTACCCAAAGGTTCATATGATTTGTCTTTTCTAGATGAATTCTGAGATAAAGCAATAGTGATCACATTATATCCAACAGTATTTAATTTTTTATTCTAACTGCATTTCCAAAACAAAAAATATGCATGCATATAATTATAAACACAAGTTATGGTCTTTGAAGCACAATTATTCAGCAAATGATTTACTTTATATATTAAATATTAATATTTAATCAGTATTTTCCACTAAACTGTACACAGTTACTTTAATGTTTTTGAACACTTAACATTGTAGTGAGTAGCCATGAATATTTCAGATGAATTAACTCATTTTAAACAGAGGTGGATTTTGTCTACAACTATATACAGATGCAACCATCTAAAAAGCATGTATACATTTTGCATATTTGTGTATTTGCTGTATACTACTGTTTGTTCAGTATGCCGAATTTAGACCTTCACTTTCTCAAAGAAGATCAATAGGGGGCCATTGTATTTTGTAAGATATTATTGAATCAGTAGTTTAATTTATTTTCTTTTAGTATAATAATCATATTTATTGTAATTGTTATTATTATTTTAAAATGTATTGTGGCTGGATCTGTTAGATTGAAAGCTCTCAATTATTATAAAACTATGTATGGTACTTTGAAGTATAGTACTGTAATATTCATGTACTAGAAGCCTACTTCTGTAAATCCAGTTAATCTGGAAACATGTAACTAAAGGAAAAAACAATATAATAATGTTTCTGAATGTTATATAATATATTATATACTGTACCTGGTAGTGATATCTGAAAATAAGCAGTAAGGTACAGAATAGTATTCTTCCTTCTTCATAAACATTTTCTGCATCAAATTCTTTAACTTGGTCACTTGCTGTGGTTATTTGTGGAAGGTTTTAACATTACTCATTTTAACTACATTGAACACTTGCAAGGTTCAAATTACAAACAACAAACAACATATACTGAAATAAACTTAAGTTACATACTATAAGTCCTTATTTACCACCAAGGTTGGGCAGGACCAGTGATTTTAAATGCAGGGGGGCAAAGCCATCAGAATGGAAAAACCAAGTTGTGGTTTTAGATAATGTTCTTATTTTTTGTGTAGTACAAACTAAACAAAATACATATCAAAATACTAATTTAGACAAATTTATAATTAAATGTGTTGATTCCCTTTCCCTAGACGTTTTGTGGTTGTTTTTTATAATGTACTGTATAAAAATAAACCACTTTAAGTAAACACTCAAATCTGTTCATTTATTGTGTGCATTCTTGTGTTCCATCGGTCCACATTTTACCCAATCCCTTAAAGATTCAGTAAGCACAAGAGATTCTCTTTAAGAACCACAATTTCAACACAATGCTACAATATTCTCAACAAAATGTTTTTGATTAATAATATATTATATTTTGGTGCATTTCAAAGTAATTTAATATAAGTTTTCATTCAGCAATTTTTATTCATGCCATTGTTTTATTTTCAATTCCTCTGCAAGCAATTATAAGGGCAAAAATCTTATTCATTTGTTTCTATATACTGTATATTACATATAATTCTTACTCTCCAGTGTAATAGAAAATTAAATTTGCTCTCAAAAAAACATCACTAAGCAATGTAGTTTTTAATTTAACTTGTGGCATTTCATACATGAACTAAGAAACTACATTTCCCATACAATCAGTTGTCCAATTAGAGTTATGCAAGGCTGCAATAATGAGTAATGTGGGGAAAAAGAAAGTTTTCATTGTGAAAACATTTAAAACTGTGCCTGTTTAATAGTACTGTAGAGCCATTAATGTTACTGATACAACACATGTATGACTCACAATATTATGCAATAAGCAGTGAAATGGCAACTATATTAGACTTGTAATAACAGATATGGTTATTTTGCCACTAAAATATAGATACTGTATTAACAGTAATTACAACATAAAACAAAATTACTGGTTTTCTAATTACTATACTGTATACACACAGAATAATAATCATTTTTGTGTAAAGCATTTAGTGTTTGTAAAACTTTTTTTTAATAAACGTTATAAAAATATTATTACCATTGTTAGATTCCAAATCAAATTTGGAATTGTCACTGTGGTAATGACATAAAAAAAGCATTTTATATACAACATTGTTTGACCAATTGTTGTGGGTAGTATATGATCAGCATATGAAAGCACTAACACTAACAGGTTAATAAACATTAAATTTTATAGCATACTCTTTTTGCACCTCAGCACAAAATCTAAAAATAAATTATAATAAACTAACCCATTCATGATTTGATCAAGAAAAGCTGACATTGCAAAAACCTATTTGAGGTTTTAAGTGATCTGTTTGGGAATCTGGGAGTTTTAGTGTTATCTATTAGTTTTTTTAAAAAACATACAGTATATATATTTTTTTCAAGTTTTTTTGCATGAATATTTAACCTAGACTGACAGCACATAAGTGTGCAGCAGCACAGTGGTTGCAAAATGTAAGTCTTAATTGCACCACCAGGCAGGACTGCACAATTCTGTATTCTACAATTTGTCCGAAATGAACTAAAAAACTCATTCCTTAGCCGTAATTCAAATGTTTTTGTTGGTGTTAATTGTTCACTTTTATTTTTGGGGGGAGTGGGGTGACAAAACAATAACAAAAGAGACAACAAAGTGAGAAATTTAAGTTCAGGAAAGTCAGAGAACAAAGCAATATGTAATGCATTAGTACAGCTGTGTTTTGGGCATGAACTCACTTTTCTTAAAAGCAACAGTGTAGCCAAGAGGATTAAATAGTCTAAACTCACAGTGAGGCATAAGCTAATGGGTGCCCAATGTGGAGGTTGGGATTGGTCTAGAGTATTATAACTGTGAATGCTGGATAGGAATATATAAAGTCCTGTATTATACTTATTCAAATAGTTTACAACCATGGCACATTTTGTTGTTGGCTGCCTTTCCAAAATAAGCATTATGTGGGAGTGTGATGACATACAGTATGTACTGTAGCTCAATAATTTTCACTTATTGACGAATTTCATTGTGCATTATTGAGTTTCATTGTGCAATTGTGAAAGCATGTCTATAAAAAGCAAGGGATCTTTATATCTACTGTATTTATCATTGGCAGTATAGTATCTACCAATCTACTATATAGATTAAACTTGAATTGGAGATTTTAAAAGACGCATGACCACTTCACATATGTCGTTGCTTTAAAATTAATATACTTAAACCATAATGCTTATTTCCCTCATTGACATCAGTCATTTTAACATGAGTTATTTTGAGTAACATGAGTTATTTTATTTGTATAACTAGAATGAAAACAGAACTTATAAAAATCTATCCGTATAATTTTCTTTTTACACATCATAGGTGGGATTTTGTTGATCGCTTCTTTAATTTTACAGTTTTGTTGCTAATTTAGTTTTTTTAGGTTGGATTTAAATTTTGTTGCATGTCAAACTCCATATCCTCCCCATTTCATTTTTATCCTAGTACAATAAATCTATATTTCTACTTAATTGGAATTTTTATCATTTGCAAAACTGATTATACCTCCTAATGTGGCTGACATTAAGAAATGGGTTCCATATTTCTTTATGAGATTTTCAATAATCAGTTGAAGGCTTGGTCTGCGTCCCAGCAGCCTGATGTTTCTTATTAACTCAGGGGCAAGAGGTAAAGGTGAGCCAAGAAAATCTCTTCTCTCAACAGCCAGGTTATGCACTTTCCATCGTCCAAACTCTCTGCAAAGAAAGAATCATTGTGATTAAAGAAAAAAAATGTGACCAAATAAAACATTACTGATAATCCTTATTTGTATTTTTAGCAAAAGTATTGCCAGCAGCAGGAACAATGACTACAAACACTAATACAGTATATTAAACATCACAAAAGGTTTCTTTTGAAAACTGAAAGCTTAGCCTAAACAGGTAGGTAACATTCAAGTACAGTAAGTTCCTAACAGAAGAAAAGTAAAAAAAAATAAAAAGGTCTATTGATAAAAATGATACCATTTTCTATAAATAATTTATTCAAGAACAAAATATTGCTGGAAAACACACAAATCTGACCTGTAACACGGGAACAGAGGTTAAAACCTTAACGGGACCAGGCGCTTCCAGGTCCCGGACTCGCATGATACGGAAATCAGATACAGAGCCCGGATGAGCGTCAGCGCCTGGCTTTTAAGGTGGGCTGGGAATAGGGAGAAGGTGTATAGAATAAAGTCTTGAGTGAAAGGGCTGGAGCACCCTTAAGGAGGGGGGACTAATATCGTGACAGTACGCCCCTCCTTTTCAGTGCGGCTCCGAAGCCCTAAGAAAAAAAAGGGAAAGGAAAAAAAAACAATGGAATCCAGGCTGCCAGGGTGCCGTCCGCGGGGTCCAGGTGTTGGCTCTGCATTCTGTAACGAACAGTTCTTTCCGGACCCTATGCGGACGACACAGTCCGACGGAGTGGGGAAACACTGGGGAAACGTCATGCAGGAAAACAGGGCTGAAGACAGGGGGGCGTGTCCAAGGTGCGCTGGTGCACGGGGGAGGTGTGGCTGAGGCGAACAATCCAAAAGAGAAGTCCTTAGAGTATCCAAAACGCAAGGATAAGTCCAAAACCAGGAGATCCATCAGAACAAAGAATTAAAACCACGAAGGCCGGGTCGGAACTGGCGGACGGGGAACAGGAACGGGAACAGAGGTTAAAACCTTAACGGGACCAGGCGCTTCCAAGTCCCGGACTCGCATGATACGGAAATCAGATACAGAGCCCGGATGAGCGTCAGTGCCTGGCTTTTAAGGTGGGCTGGGAATAGGGAGAAGGTGCATAGAATAAAGTCTTGAGTGAAAGGGCTGGAGCACCCTTAAGGAGGGGGGACTAATATTGTGACAGGACTTAAGTTAAAAATTACAGAAGTTTGTAAAAAACAATCTGAAACTAAGTGTAAATCTTTAAGTGAGTATATCATCTCATTTAAAAAGCTTTCTCATGATAAAGACTGTTGGTAATCACTAATAATTGATCATTGCTTATGTAATAATATAAAGAAGCGTTTTAAAATGTTAAACATTTTTCTCAAAAGTTTTAAAGCTTGATTAGCAAGCTTATAATTTTTAAGTTCATATCATACTGTACTTATATTCTGTGATCATTTCTATTAGGTTAGTTATTCAGTTATAATGGAAAACTGAACTTGCTACTGTGTACATAAAGACATTTTGATACAGTCATTTATGGGGGCACTGCAATACTGTAAAACCTCCAATTTATACCACAGAATAGATTAAAATTCCAGGTATGTTTAGTGCATCATTGTCAATCCATGAACAACATGAACCGACCCTTTTACATTGTAACAATTGTAACAATGTAACAATTCACGCTTGTGAATCTCTTTTAGTATGATAGAAATATTGTTCTTAGTCGTAAAACCATATTTTACACATATTGTAACTTAGTCTCATCAATACATTGATTTATTTTCATTCGTTCACATTATTGTATGTAAGTCTTAAATTCTTCATGAAACACTTAACAATATTATAATTTATTACAGTACATTTCATGGCAAGAATTTCTTTCTTTTTATTACATTGTCATACTGAAATGCTCTAATATAAAAATGACGGTGAGATGCAAAATGTAACCAGATTGTAGTTTGTGCCTGAGCTATGAAAAATATTCTCAAGAACAGATTTTTTTAAATCATTAGTTGTTCACTCACAGCAGAGCCTCATTGTAAGTTAAAGCCTTTTTCTTTCCTACTGTTTTAAACTGAAGTTTCCCACAGAATTATTTAGTATATTTTATTGTAACTGAGAAATGCTTTCATTTTTTACAATCTCAGGTAAAATTGTAACATTTAGAACATATTATATCTAGTAAACAGAATTTTGTGTTTTTGACATTTATTTGAAATACATGGCTAAAAGCAAATTCTTGTTTTTTCACAAGTACAAAGCTGGACAATATTATCATATGACAAATAATGTTCCGGGAAAAAGAATTGGGCAGTAATTGGGGTTAAGGACTCAGTATTGGAAGGTTGAGGGTTCAAAGGGACACTTCTTTTATAGTCTATACAAGGCAGTTCCAACACAACGCTTCAAGTAAATGTACAGCTATGTAAACTGGTATGAGGTAGTTTAAACTTATAGATAGAAATATGGCCATAATAGATAATTCAATAATATTTAATTTTATAGATACAATTGGAGACATCACCAACAAAGAGTAGTTTTGCCTATACTTCCTTAAGGGCATTTTAAGTATTGAAAGGTTCTTCTACATGACCAAGGCAGTGTTCATGCTAATCTAACTGGGAGCATGATGGAAATGTAAGATAAGCTCTGCATACTTTTGAATTATTTTTGTAATTTCAGCATACACACTAAGCTCTATTTCTGAAGCAATAAAATAAAATATTAAAAAAGACAGATGTGTGATTTATTAAACACTTGGTCAAGTTGGGTTTAAAAAGAAAAAAGATGGCAGGTTAATTACAAAGCACAAAGTTGTGGGCCACCTTGATTTCTGTTCTGTACAAGCAGACACATTCTAGAAATACAGATTGCGCACTTCAATAAAGCATTCTCAGATTTTTAACTGATTCAATTTGTTTGTAGTAAAGGAAAGTGCGGCACATAAATGATGTGTAAGTGCAAATTGAAACAGTAAATCCCCCTCTATTATATGCTCCTTCAGTTACCTGGCTATGATAAGCTCTGCTTGTCTTATCTTAACCCCTGAGCAGGCTCAGCAGCATCTAAGGTTGTTCTACAATAAAACGCTTTTGCAGCTGTTCTTAACCTGTCCATTCCGAATAATGACTTTTCATTTAGAAGAGAATACAGAATGATTTTTAAAAAATAAATATTTACCACAAAGAAAGATAAACTACCACAATATTTATACTTTCTAGTAGTCTTAGTACAATCAAGGGAACAGTTAGAAAATTGAAAGAGGAATGAGTCAGCTCATTGTGTTATGGCTACTTCTTTGTTGCTGTTAAATACCATTAAAACTGTGAAAATAGGCATGTGTACATTAACTGTTCTGATACAAAAGCATATGATGTAATGGAAAATTGTAACTTATTTGTAAAGAGAAAGAAACTCTGTAGGAGAACTTTGGTGTCAAAATAATATTGTCACCTGTAATATTTCCAAATTAGCATTAGTCAAAAATAAGTTATATTGTAATGTCAAGTCTTAAAAGTCTAAAAATAGAGTTGTAAAAACTATGTACACCACAAGTATCATCCATGCATGGCAGTTTTATTACCACATGGTAGTACAATCTTGTCAGATCTCAATGCCTAAAAAAGGCTGGAACTAGCCATTGAGAAGGACAAGCAAGTTGTTGGAGCAAGTGGTTTTGTTGGACCAGTGAGTGGTGCTTTTCCCTTTGGACAACCTCTGCCCCATTGTGGTGACTGTTAGGAGATATCATCTTTCAGATGAGACACTAAGGTGGGGTCATAGATATTTGGTCACTCAATATTGCAAGTCACTTTTTGGAACCTCTGGCTAACACCACTCTGGTGCTGTACATTTTGGACTTCCTTAAGCTCCTAATTCAATTGGTGAAGTAATGTCTTGCCTCTCTATCTGATCTGGTCTGTGTAGATAAGGTCCATTAGTCAGGTAGTCAATTTTGAGCAAAGATTCAACCAAGAAAACCAAGGAGCATTCAGAACAAATCAGGCATAGAGTTGTAGAAAGGCACAGAGAAAGAGAGAGTATAAAAACACCTTATAGCCATCCAAGTGTCACGGACGTCCAAAGGGACAAACCGTGGGGAGCAGGAGAGCGGAAAAAGACCCATATGCGTAGCGGCGAGACGGGGAAAAGGCCCGGGCTCATAGTGCAAAGAGTTCAGGAATGCCGTATAGAAACCTATGCCCTCAGGGAGCGGACGTGGGGCGCCCTGGTGCTAGGCGGTTCTCAGGACATCCGAACGTCAATGCTGAGCCCGGACAGAGTGCAAGACCTGGAAATATATAGCCCAAGGAAGAGAGGGACAGGAAGGACAGCAGACCGGAAACTAGGGACAGGACAGAGAAGGAGCGCCCTCTGGCTGCAGAGGGCGTGACACGAAGGAGGAGACTCATTAGCGATGCTACTTTGAGGCCAATTATGTTAGAGTTGGAAGTACATGTCCATAAGTCAAAAATATCCCACAGTACTCCCCAAAATGTCAGTATGTACTGAAATATAGCAGTATCTGAAATGATGCATGAAGTTTGCAATACAACATTGAAGTGACACTGCAAACGACAAACTTTTACCTTATATGTCTATATTCAAAGCCTTACATGTATCAAAAAGCCAACAATCACATCACAAAGTCAACATCATCCTTACTAACAAATCAAATATAATGGAGGCAGCATTATTATTAATAAAAGCAGTTATGTTAAAAAGCTGCTGCCCATTTTTGTCAAGGCATGTTAATGTCCTTTGATAGTCCTGACTGTGTTGTCTATCAATGATACCTAACCAAATACACGGACCTTGAGCAAAGTTCACTGAATATCAATTGCACCATCCCAATATACAAAGTTGACTTTTGACTGTGATTGCTGCCACTTCTGTAAGTATCAAATCAGGAAAGGTGAATGTTTAATCAATAAAATAATTTAGTCATTATTTTTTTCTTTGCTGTGTTTGTTAACATTAACCTTTGGCGACCCATAAAAATATTAAGCTTGAGCCTTCAGGTTTTGGTTACAAATATTCACTTAAAAAAATAGTGAGTTTTAGAATAAAAGAGAATACATTTTTTGAATGTGATGAATGCGTACTGTATGTACAATATACATTTAACTCATTAATTAATTCTTTGCCAACGCCTACTAATTCATACAAGGTGCTGTAAACAAAACAAGCAACGTAAGTCCAATAGAAATACAATCCCTTATCACCTTTATATGTCATTAAATAATATTGAATCACACTGTTAAATCTTATAGCTAGAGAGTTTAATGCAGTATTTACACAATTATTCTTGAGGGGATTTTTTTGGCCACTTTGCAATCACAGATCCCATATTTTTATTCCTGCTGAATGCACATATCAATATTATATGAGAATGAATGACATATCTTGAAAATTGCCATTCATATTAAAAGAGACCTACATGAAAAGAATATGAAATATAGTCAAACAACTACCTTTCTGCGTCGCTAATATATTCAAAGTCGTTGCTATGTCATGCATTGCCAAATAGTGATGTGTAACCACAAGGCAGCTGTGAGTGCCTGCACCAGAATTGTTATAAAAGTATTTGGGTGATTCTTTAATCCAAAGCTACTTAATTGTGTATCCATTTAGAGCAAGGCATTTTACAATCCAATATAATCTGATCCAGTACAATCTAAATGAAGTATTTTACTCAAGGGTACAAATGCAATGTCCCACCCATGATTTGAACCTGCAACCTCCTGAGTAGACTTTAATGTTTTGACTACTGTACATAAGCATTGAAAATTTTATAAATTATAAAGATGGCACAATATATTAAAGTTATGACAGAAAGAAAATAATTTCACAGTATTTTGTGAAAAAGCAAAAGATACAGTATCATACTTAGTTTCTTATACTGTAATTATTTAAAAAAATAATTAGGAGAGATAATGGTGCACAAGGTGCATACAAGTACACAACTTCATTGCATTAATTTAGTCTGGTTATTGTTTTATACAGTAACAATACCTGTTTGGGTATTTAATAGGATAAATGTCAATAATAAATGAGTACATTTGCTGATTTCATTATAATAAATCAAGAGGACATCACCGTCTTTCTTAAACCCAAACCTGTCTGGACCAAGCTACGAATATGGCAACTCTAAAATAATTTTCTTAGGATTGTACCTACTGTAATTTAGATACCTTTTAATATTAAAAACTTCACAAAACTCAATAAAAGTATTCAGCTGGCTGAAAATATGGACATGACTCTCTTTTCTAGACCTTCAGTTTGCTAATCTTATGAGAGATATCTGTCATTATTATGAATGCTTCCAATGGATTATATTGTTACAGTTGTTTCAATACCAACACTCACTAATTTCCACCGAATGTATTTTGACAACATTCAGCATTGTGTGTAATGTTATTTGAATGCTCATTTATGACAAGCTTGCTTTTCAAAAATGTTTAAGTTTATGAATTACTTGTTATTGACAGATCTTCAACCAAAGATACCCCCATTAGTCTTTTATGATTCGTTCCAATCCTTATGCCACAAAAAGTCATGAGGAACCTCAATATTCTTCTTTTCCTCGTCCTCCCTACTCACCTGTATATTTTGTATCTCGTAGAGAATCCTTGTCGGTTCCTTTCGACAAAATCTGTGTATTCCTGCGTGTGGTGGAAAGGTCCTTTGTCTGAAAGGAGCCAATCAAGGGGACCGCTAGCATGCTGATCTGAAAGCACTGCAGCAGCTAAAACCCAGCAATGGAGGCTCAGTGTTATCCACTCCCATAGAGCCATCAGAGAGAGCAGTTCAGCAACAGCACTGTACCACTATATCATTTCCCCACTGGTAACTTGGAATCTTCATTTTTTCTGATCTCCCTGCACACCTAGGTGAAGACACAAATTAAAGCACAACAAGCAATTAGAGAATAACCCCCACAGAATTCCTGTTCCTTCTATTTTTTTAAAGGACTGCGAACAGTTACTGAGCCATTGCAAGAAAAATAAAAAAAATAAAACTGTCCACTTTATACCAGTTCATTCTGACCTACAGTTTACAACTGCCTGACACATATGTACTCATATGAAACTATTCAGATTTGTTAACACTTAATTATTTTGTCCATAAGAAACAAGAAAGTGCTGTGAATCCATACAGTATCAGAATGAACATTACAGTAAGTAAACAGAAATGAAATTATAAATGCAAAATTTACTTGTGGAAGGATTATTTGGAAGTGTTTATCCTTACTGTGATTTTTAAGTTCTAGAAACATTTCAAGCTCTAAATATGTTGCAGATTTTCCTTGACATCTTTTGGGGAAGAATGTGGCTATGTTAAGATTATATAAATAATAAGATTAAGATGGTAATAGGAGTTTCTGCTAATCTAGAAATTACTGTATATACTGAGCATCAATTTATTATTGAAATTCCCTAAATATTTATGTTAAAATAAATTAAATTTGAAATCTCAGCATCACACTGACAAGCAAAATGATCTTCAAATCCTTAAGAAAACATCAGTACATCTGTACATTTTTTATTAAATACAATCTCAAATTTATAAGATTTCTAGGCAATATACCAATCATGTATTTATTTTTTCAATATGTAATGTTTTAAGTTTTTTTTCTTCTTTACAGATTTGTTCTTTATACATACAAGCTGAAAGGTGACATTATTGCATAATGTCAATATTGACATTATTTCAGCTAATTTCAGCTTCCTTTCAGCTAGTGACTACATTGAAACTCACTTTTTTAAGCATATATGTTTGTTTTCATGCTTCAGGGTTGTTGATTATATATTTTTTTCATATGAACCAAGTACATTATTTTCAAAACGTTTAGGACAATAAAGAATGATGTATTATGTGTAGTATGGGAAAGAAGTGTCTTTTTACCATCAAAAAAGACTTGAATAGCTCCACTAAAAGTACTCAAAAATAATTACATTCAGTTTTGATATGACCTTGAGGTATTCTGAAAAAATATAATAGGGACAGGATCTTCATATTAAGCTTTATCTTTGTGAAAGAAAAAAAACATGATATGAAATGATGTTTTGAGGGTATTTCCCAATGTGACATTCAGTAGGAAATTAGTTTTGTATATTCTGCTGCCTATGCAGAAAAAGTAATCATTTGGCCCCATTATCTCCTATTAATCTTTTCCACTTACAAATCACTACAGTACATCAAGGTAAACTTGTTCACATACAGTACATGTACATAAGGGAAAAGCAATAATGTTACATTGCAATACATTTTTTTTAAACTACAGCAGTTATCCTGTACATCTGAGGGTTACCATGGCTTAACGCAAAGCAACTAAAAGGCCAGTCATCTCTTCACTACAGTTCAGTAGACTGATTTTTTAAAATCAGCTCCAGTTTCTAAAGCCTTAAACATAAGCACAATTGTGTAGTAGTTTAAAGCTTTTGCTAAAAATGTTCCCCAAAATGCATATCTTTCTGCAAACATGCTTACCAATAGTCGTAATAGAAACAAGCTGCACTGACATAATCAGACTTAATTTGTTTGGATGTTCCATTTTTATTCCAGTTTTTATTGCATATGTGCAACAGGAAAAAAAATGTTCTCATCAACATTCAAGTAATAAAAGCTTGTAGCTTAAACACTATGAATTAATCAGTATCAATTAACTCACTAATTATAATAGGATACTTAATCATCACGAAAGAGATTCTTCATCAAGTCCTAAAACAAATTTACCTGGAAATTAAATCTTTTTTTACAAATAATATTGTGAATATGTTCAGAAAGATACCCGATCCTACCTTTTCTAGCATGTTTTTTTATATATACAGTATGTTATTTGAAGTCTCAGTAGTTTAAGAATGCTGTCATGTTCCAGTCCACTACCTGTTTGCTAGAGCTTCTCAAGTGAAAGCCTTGGTCTATGTTATAAATCTACATTATATTTCTTTTCAAACATTCCTCCAAAAAACAACAACAACTAAATAATCATTACCACAAAGTAAAGCATTTTAGTAATAATTACCGATTAAATGGTAAATTTGACGATAACCATTGTATCACCCATGTGCACATATCCATTTGACATTATTGCTATTCATAGCAATGAAAAAAGACACACATTTTAAGCAAATGGCCATTGAAGTGAAAAAGCTTATTCCCTAGACCTAACAGCAATAATAATGACCCGTTACATTCATCAAGCAACATTGAAAACATAAAATTCCAAATGAATAGGAAACTTATCAATTTGTCCTTCTACAGTTAACAGAATATTGTTTTAATATTTCTATGGAGCACACACTGTTTTTGAATACTGTTCTCAAGGAGGGATAACTAACTTACAGCATATTCAATAGTACAGTACACTGGTATGAATGACTGATTATCTAAGGATATACAAAAATCATTATCTTGGATAAAGATAGATTTTGCACATAGACAGATAACTCCTAACAATGATGCTGTTTATTCCATGCAGTATTGAATTTTGCATTAAGTAGTATTCAGTCAAATGGCTGTAGTATCAAGATCTAATTGCTTGATACCAAACTAGGTCACAGCAATGCAGGATTTAACAATACAGTATGAACCTTTCTAGATATATTGACCAAATCCTAAGAAGTTTAGATTGTACGCAGGGGATATTGTAAAAAATAAAATGATAACAATGATAATAAGTGATATACAATATAAGCACAAAATCATTCCAGTATGTTATTAACACTATCTTAACTTTAATAATCAGTGTTTAGTACCACCTACACTGTAATGCTCTGCTGCAATTTTAAAGAATAGTTTTAGTTCGATATACTGTACAAGCAAGTTAAGGCAGTAAAATATTAGCTATAAATTCCATAAGAGTGGTATCTCAAATATATGTTTGACTTCAATGCAATTAAATGTTGCATTGAATGTTAAAGTGATAAACTGGTATAGATTACTGTCATATGTTTTATGCACTACTAGGGAATTTCCAAACTCTTAAAATGCCCTGGGGTCTTTCGAAATTAAACATGAGAAATCTCATATATTTCTCTAAAAGGATATATTATTACAGTGACATTTCTAATTATAAAAAAAGCATGTTAATTCTGCCTCATGATAAAGGAAAATGTAAAGTTAATGAACAAGTGGGACTGCCATTTTTAAAGTGTTTATTTTAATAAAAAGATGAATACGCAAGTTCACAAACATTAATGGATGTTTTCTTTTTGTTGCTGCAGCAATTTCTAATATTATTTAATAAATTAATTAACATTATATCAAATAATGGGGCAGAGACAAATCTAATCCCTGTCAATCTCCATATGTCTGGGGAGTATACTGTATACAGCAATGTCCCTCTATGCTATTATTTTCCTTCACATACCCCATGCATAAATGCATACAGTACATACAGTTTTCTCTGATACTCAGTGAGGATCAACAGGAACTTATTACAGTACTTATGCATGTATGTTCTAAACAAATAAAGAATACAGATATTGGAAATGGATTAAATGTTTTGACGTCATTTTAAAGAATTAATCTGTGATACACTTACTGTAGGTGACATTTTTGCAATAATTGGGCACAGTTGAGAAGATTCAACCTATTGAATTTTAACCCTGGTACAAATAAAGGAAGAAAAACACAGAAAGACGTCAATATGTCCAGGTTAAGAGAATGGGACCTTTACAGTATGTCATACTTATAATGGAAGCTGGACTGAATCTCCCCACTGTGGCACAGGCATGAAGAAACAGTATTGGAACTATTGTATTCCCAATCAATGGGAGATATAACTGTGATGATCAGGACAGGAGTTTACTAGGTATTACAGAATATGTTGTTTGATTGCATTATGACTATATGGTGCTGTATTAATCAATTACTAAGACCTTAGTTTCAGTCCTTCCTTTGGACTTATTGTGACATAGCACAATTACAGCAGGACATTGCACATTCTGTTTGAATAAACCATGCTACTTGAGTAACAATAGCTATCTTGCTATTACTATTCCATGAATGCTATATTTTTCCATTCAAGCCCTAATGACCATATGTGGAATGAGCTGGGCTAATATGTGGCATCTGGTTTGTAGAGACCAGTAAACAGGCACATGCTTGTCCAGACAGTAGCATACCCGGCCTATTTCTAAGTGAGCAAATGGTTGGAAGAAGTGAGTGGTTCCATATATCCACATATACCTGTGGGGGTATCTGTGAGTCAATGCCCAGCATGTTGAAGGCTGTAAATACTGCTGGAAGTGGACTGATCTATTATTTTGGATTTTGTCTAGTAATTTTGTAGTGCATTAAAATTGTAATGCTATGAGTCTGGAGACAGAAGAAATGACTAGGTTTATGTAAGTTGTATTCCATGTGTTCCTGAGTGTATATAATTGCATTGCTCTTCTCTGTGAGTGTGCTGAAGATAGAGATGGGAGGGGTCAGGTAAGGCTATGTGCTCTGGTAGGAATGTTGACTCTGAGAATGTGGTCTGCCTTAACAGTCACGTATGGACAATAAGGAGTCACAATCACGTAGGTCACAGAAGCTTCTTTATGGAAGTGACAGCCTGGGACTCTGGTCTGGTGGGAGTTGTCGAGTTTTAACGCTGCCTACCAGCACAAGAACCCCCATGTTACTCAGATGTCACAGTCCCTGGTGAGTGTAAGACTGGGATTAACTGGGGTCTGTGTGCTGCTGCTGTATTAATGTACTGTATGTGCCTGCCATTCTTGATTTGTATCATGCAAACAATTTATTTCATTACTATGTCAGTATGTATATATAATACAGCCCCTTATAAAATAATGTAAATTACCATGGAGATAATTACAGTTAAAACCAATGCTTCAAATGCATTATGTATGTGCCACAGTAATCAGGCTTCAACAGTACAGTATAACCTGTGGAATTCATTAAAAGTCAACTGATTTTAGCTTCTCATATGCAGTATATTACATTATTTTTTAATTGTACAGTATGTGGAAACTCCAGTTCTTAAACATTAATACTATACTTTAATAATGTTTTACAAGCCTACCAGTCATAGTAGAGGATTTTAAACAAGCCCTCAATGTTAAAATTATATTGGTTTTAGTACAATACATGGAAAACAATGAATTCTAAAAATAATGGAAGACAAAAATAAACATGTCAAACTTTACTTTCCAGTTTTGGATAAATCATAGTGCAACCTACTGTAACAAAGACTGCATAGCTTGTCAGCGAATGTAGAGTAAGTTACTGAACTGTGTAAATAAATGTGTCCAGTTTAATATGTCCTTTTAAATCCCTGTTTACATTTCACTTAAAACTCAACATTCTCCTATTTAACTTCTCAGCATCTCTTATTTTTGTAACATGAAATACAATACTTTAGGAAGAAATGTCTGAATAAAACAATCGTTTTCATGAAAACAATTATATCAAAGATTCTTATTTGTTTCTCTGAAGAAGTCAGAATGTGCATGTTGAACACGGTGTGTAATCCCTTATCTCCAAGCATATTTTTCAATTATTGTCCCTTCCTTGAGGCACTTTTGTATTAATGTTCCAATCAGCCAGCCAATCTTCTGAAATATCTTTCTGCATAATGCTTTTTTCTTTCTTTTGCAGAATGCAGCACTGAATAAAGGTAACCTCCAGTGATCTGGAAGTTAGCTTATTATCGTAAAATAATAGGAAATGGATATTTCCTACAAAGCCTTCTTCAAACTTAGTGCCATTGCAAGTCAAACCATGAATTCCCCTTTGTGAATCTTTATTATATAAAAATTGTTGTAGTTTTTCATAGCTACCATTAATTTGCAGAATCATTAACTCCAAAACATCCCAT
This sequence comes from Lepisosteus oculatus, assembly GCF_040954835.1. NCBI lineage: Eukaryota > Metazoa > Chordata > Actinopteri > Semionotiformes > Lepisosteidae > Lepisosteus > Lepisosteus oculatus. The sequence continues at coordinate 12,604,983 of NC_090704.1, read as the reverse complement.
AAACACTGTTGTTTTCTCCAGAGGACATTTCTGTTAAGTAAACAAGTTTTAAGTTTTAGTTTTATAATTAAGATTATATTTTACATCAACAGTATATTTTTAAGTAATGAGGATATTGGTCTGGATATGGTAGGAGCACTCTTTATTCCAGAATAATTTCAAAGGATTCCAATAGACTCCGCCTAGGACATTGAGTTTACAAGTACAGGTGGTATTTGTGTGTCTGGAAAAAAAGCCTGAGCATGAGTACTTTGTAATCTGAAGATGTTCTGATGTTTCTTACAGTACAGCAGTGTGAAATGACATCACAAAACATTGATATCAAAGTGATATGCCCATCACAAGGTGGTTCAACTATAAAGAATAATGCTATAATGAAAAGTAATGAATAGTAATGAAAAGTAAACAGAACTGATCTCCATACAGTAATTTAAAGTTGAAAAGTTATGTGATTGTGCTCCTTTGATTTCAAGTGTCAGTTTTGGGTAGTCAGGAATGTGATGGCATTGCTTTTTTGTGTGCATTACTGACTGGGGATTTTTATTAATTTTATTGTGAAGTATGTTTTTAACGCATTTACACAAGCAAATATACTGGCTATGTAAGAATACAAACCCAACATTTGAAACAATGACCTTTCAAACTGCTTACATTAAGAATATGTTGAGATTACCTGTTAGTCTCCCCTCTGATCTCTCATATGTTCTGCATGAAGAATACTGTAACACAACAGGGTTCAGGTAGGCACCCTTGCCGCATTAGGTCGGCCCCGCACCGTCAGGGGCTCGAACCCAGGATTCCCGCGTCACTCAACAGGGACCAGCCCGGTGAGCTAAAGAGAGATCTCTCTACAGCCCAGGGGCTGTGGTTCTGCTATTACAGGGAAGGGCAGTGACGTCACTGCTCTGGTAAGCCGGCTCTTACACAGTAGCTGTAGGCCGTATGCATTACAATACCAACAAATATTTGAGAGTTCCTCAATACATAATAAAATGATGAATTTCTTTATACCACATTCAATCGATCTACCCATGTATATAGTATTAATATAGTATTGGTTTATGGGCAAGTGCAATCAAGTACAAAAAATGAAGGGATATTGTTCAATTATAGGGGCTTAGGGTGATTGTGGGGAAAGTAAACTTACAGGTCCTGGAAAGCAGTGTGGATTCCTATAAGAGTGATGTGTAATGCCTATGCATGGGATAATGTCTTTAATGCAATGTTATATCAATTTTAATGTAATGTTTATTTGTACTGTTTGTATGTTTTTTGTAAGTCTCTGTATAGTATGTGTAAAACAGCTGCTTTAATGCATAACACATTTCTGAGAAATCAGACAATAAAGTCTTAAATATACGGTATTATAACACTTCCTCTTGCCTGCTCATTCTATTGTGTGTTAATGTAAATGCACCTACAGTATATCACCTGGTGTCAAGAAATGTCAAATAAACGTCTAAGAAGCCCGAAAGACCATTTTTCCTTGTTTTAAAATTGTGATAAAGGATTTCTCGTAATGCTAAGCCTCATATAATTCCAAATCAACATTATCGATATCTAAAGTGTTAACAGCAATTCATTTTAATCTCAATGCAGTGTTTGTTTAGCAAATTTGTCGATTGCAACATCTGTAATGAAGACTCGGGTCTCTCAGAATGCCTTGGACTACAGTTCTGCACTTCAGATGATTATACAATTACTCAAAACTAGTTAGGCAGAAGCAAATTAATGACAGATTATCTTTCTTTCATGCTACTTCCTTCATGTCTTGGCTTTATACTAAGTCTTCGTGTTCCTGTACATTGGGGATGGAGGATTAGATGTAGATCCATTTAACAAAACCATAGCAATCCCTGCTAAGCAGACTATCCTCTCTGATTATGTAGGTTGGCAAAATTCTATGATTATGATTCATTTCATAAATGGTACTTGTGACTAAACAGTCATGAGGACACCCACAATGAGAATGGACAACAAAATAAAGCTACATATTTCCAAAACATTTTGTCTGTAACACTTTCATAGTTCTATCAATAATCTTTTAATTGTCTTAAAGGCAATGTGTAGATTACTGATAATGCATTTTCATAACTTCAACTAAAATTTTTATCTATTGGTTATGGTCATTGTTGAGGTATGCTGTATTTGATGTAGTTCATGCTATACTCTGACTGAATTTTGGATAATAAGCAGTGTTATAGGTGGTGATCTTAATACACTCAAGACAGTGGTTAATTTGGGTTGGAAACAGGGTAACTAACAATGTACAGTACCTTACATGTGGTAATCCTGGCTGTAGCTATGGCAGCTATATTATATATTATATATTATATATTATATATTATATATTATATATTATATATAAGAATCAAGCGAGCCAAAGTTATACATTTATTTAGGTTACTTTTTCCCAGTACCTTGTAAGATTGACAAAAGTACAACCCATCAAGTTACCACAATTAGAATCAGTCAACTTCACAAGGTTTTTTTCTGCTTTCAAACATACTAATAATGCTGCAGTGTGGGTTACCAATTAAATTACATCTTGCTTAGGAATATACAGTACCAAAAGAAAGAATGTTAAAAATAAGTAGGTTCTTCATACAGTAGCACATGATGAGATAATACAGAAGGACTTATTATAAAAAAAAATGCAGATACCATCTTTGGGGTCTTTTTAATATATTAACCTCTTTAAGCAAGGATAAATTTATCAAGCAGAACAATTGTAAATAATTTATAAAATCTACATTGAAAATAGCAAATTCCTACCATCAACTAGTACAAGACAATTAATTTGTTTTACTGAATATTATATAGACATATTACAGAATGTCTCACCTAATGTAGCATCACCATTTTAGTAAAATGACATGAATACTGTATACAGATATTTTAGTTTAAGTTATTTACCAGTCCCACAATATTTCACAATAAAGTTAAGTTAATATGTTTATATTACTTGTTAATGTGATTTGTATGTTTTTGTTTTTATTAATTCATTATACAGTACGTACAAGTCTTTAATCTTGTACTTCTAAAAAAAGGTGTTTTATGGTAATTACCATGTCTTTCCCTTGCCTGAAAATAATGTAAATACTTGTATCCATATCTCAGCTTTATTGATATATACATTATATGCTGTATACAGTATATACAGTATAAATGTCTGTGGCTGAACACTATAAACTTTTGAATTAAGAATTGACTTAAAAATTTTAATTAAAAGTTACCATGCTCTCAAAAATCACTGAAATTATCAGATTAGAATATTTGAAATATAAAATAATAGTGAATTAATTTTGTGGTGTAGGCAAAGGTTCCAGCACCTATTCAATGTGATTCTCTGTTCTCTGTTCTACATACACTATAATAACTGATTAAAAATTAAAATTAAAATCCTTGAGGTAATAACACTCAAGACTCCACTCAACCCAAGCACCACTAGGTAAAACACCTACACACAAAGCAAACCTAAATGCATATACAGTCTCTTAGGGGTCGAGGGAGTGGGAGGTCAACATACAGTAAGATGAAACTCGCAGTCGAATGTGGGCTTAGTTAATTTAAGACATTTATTTACCTTGTGAATGTCAAAGACGTAAGACGTTGCCTTCATACTCTAAATTCATTATTTATGAAAAAAAGTGGAAAAACACATGATAAAAGCATTTAATAAAAACTCGTTTAGTTTCTAATCCCTGTTAGATCCAAAACATACACAGACTACCACCGAATCATATACAGTAAGTAATAAAAAACTGCAGATTTAAAATAGTTATAGTTAAAATATATGCCCCTACAGACACATTAAAAATGCAGTCACATAACAGCATCATTTTGCATTGTTTTTGCAATTTCAGTTGTTATTGTCGGAATATGAATCCAAACTTACCATTAAGTGTTCCATCACAAAGCTTTCTGGAAACAGAACAGTGATTGTGTCCTATCCTGGGCAATCAGCAGACTTTTTGTCAATAGAACTGTCAAAAATGTCAACTTCCCGCAGCAAACATGAGGTTCTAATAGTAAAACCCAACCCAGCATAAAACTCTCTTAATTATGTTTTTCACAGATAACACAGATATTTCACAGATAAGTCACGAACAGCTGATAAATGCAATCATATCTCCTGGTTTACTCCAGTCCGAAACTTAACAACCATTCCGTTGAACTCGCTGTTCTATTGAAATGTAGATGTGGGTTGACCACTGAATAAATTAACGTCCGGTAAGAACAGGCTGCGACCTTTTCGAATACAGTTTACAAATTAAACGTTCCACCAAGAAAAATAAGGTTCACCAATATAGCAAATGAGTGCATTCACTGGATAAGCGAAAGAAAGGTAAGCGGAAACATTTCTAATCCGCAAAGAAATCGCATTTAGTAATGCTTAACAAAATGTTCAAGTGCCTGTGACTGGTTTCATATTCCATTATAAAGTCTACACTTCCACCTGGTTCTTCTTGACCCTCCCTCTATGCATCATCGTCTGAACCAACTGAGGTGTCGGATCTCGAAGAGGACAGACAAGCGCTTTCCTTTCTCTCACTCACACGCACACACAAAATACAGGTAGCCGTCTGGAACTGTTTTGAAAGATGTTTACATCCAGCGTTCAGGAGATCGGGATCATAAGCACAGCACGATTTTTGCAGCAGGAGCAATAGTTAATACCAGTACACAACAGTAGCCTACGATGATCATTTCTATATATTTCTTAGGCACGTACTGGATTCTCTTTTTGTTTGTTTTTTTTTTAGTACTGTTATTTGTAAAAGAGCTTCTTTGTTTCAGCAAATTGTTTGCTTCAGCAAAAATCCCGTAGACCCTCTGCGTGTTGGAACAGACCAGCTATCAATGCATGCAGTATACAGTACGCCTTCCCAAACCTGAAGAGATGCAGATATTTTAATCTACAAAACCGGGAAGCATAATGTTAAATATATATCTTACATACATATGTAATTTGATGTATTATTTTTATATGAAGATATTATTAGAAGCCTTATTTATTTGGTATTATCTGGAATTCAAACACGAAATATCAACACACGATTCAGCAAAGTAATTAAATCTAAGTATGATATGGAATGTTCTAAAACTTTCATTTGCAATATTAAGGTGTTTATTACAATGTTTCATCGGTCTCTACACCTGAGATTAATACGAGCCATACGTTTAAATAATATTAAAGCACATAACAGTTATAGTACCGCATTAACATTTTAATAGGAGGTGGGGCAAACAAATTAACCGCGCAGTAACTTTGCTAGGGCAGTAGAAAGCAATTTACTTAAAATCACTTTCCTGTTAATTTTGATATTTCCAAGGTGCTAAATTTTAGTTCTCCTAATAGTTTATACAATCGTTTTCACCGCTATTAAACGAGAACAAAGCACATAACACTTGTTTTGAATATTTTATGTATCCCTTATTGAAATCAGACTTGTATTTTGTTCATTCAGAAAACATCATTACAAACCTGTGGATAACGTGTAACATAGTCCACCAAAACAGGAACTGGGCCAATTGTACAGTACCCTGATTTAAGTGGTATTATTATAAATTATTCATGTAAAATAATATTTTAAAACACTTCATTTCTATTCAGCGTGTTTTAACTTTTCTCGGTGATTACACTGTATTACACAAAACTATTCTGATGCCACGAACTGTTGACTTTGCCACTTTCATTATTTTTTCCCCCCAGATCTTACTAAAAGACCTTTATTGTTCTGTGGTGTTCGTTAAGCTATAACCCGCATTGTTTCCTTGCAAGTGATTAAGTACTGTTTACGTAAAATAATACAAGCACTGTTGCTTTCTAAATATACCGTATCATTGTTTTGTTGTATACAATAGTCTACTTATATTTTCTATATATTGTCTGAGATATTAGTAGTGATCTTGGATTGATACTTAATGTAATATAGAAGTATTTTCCAGGACTGTAAAACCAACCAATAAATTCAAGCCCAACCTTCTTGAATAGATATGATTCACTGAGATGCACTCGGTTCATAATTTTAAAAAAAATAGCAATGTGTTGGAAGTAATGGTAATTCTGAGCAGGTTGTTCATAAGGTTTAGAATTCCTCCTTCCATGGTGATAAAAAATATGGTTAGAAATGTAAATACATTACAATTTTTTAGCCATTGTTGTACCTATTAAGTACCTCAATTTGTATGATAAGTCTATGTGATCTGGCATTCGCAACCTGAATAGATCTTATACATGGCTAAATTTTGTATGTACAGTGAATCATTTTTTTCCCTTGAATTCTATAGATCGACAGACTATTTAATCTAGGTAAATAACCTAGAGGCTTAATTATGTACCTGCTATGGGTGAAAATACATAAGACATTTTGTAATTTACTGTTTTATTCTGAATATATTTATATACATGTACAGTATACAGTGTATTGAAGAGGTCTATGTTTTCTGGGTGCCGCTCCTCAGACTTCAGCCACTTTCTAGCCTACATGATATTCTGGTTCAGTTCCTTTTCATCATCAGCTATGACTCAACTCAATTAGCATATTAATGAATAACCTCTAGAAGATGGTTCCTCAGTGTATGAAGATTCTTGAAAGTAAACCCAATGGAATTCAAGGGGTTCTAAGGATTTTTAAAGAAGATAATCAGTTTAAAATCATTAAGGCTCATGAAAATATTGCCCCAATTCTTACTGTAGAGAAAATAACATGCTTATTGTGTCCTGATTGAGCCCCATAGTACACAAGTATAGTTAGTTCATCATTAAAATATCAGTAAAAAACTCCACCAGGTTTTGATCTCACATTAAAAATTAAGGCACCTACTGTTAATACTGTATATTGTATAGAAGTAACAAATATAGTATTACTTAAATATAATCCTTTTTTATTGATTCAACATCTGGATTAAATTTAAAAGAAGGCAATGTAGTTTTAACTTCTTAAAATGCTTTAAAATAGTTTATGTCACTTAGGAAGAACAGGCATAACTCAAATATTTTTTTTTATTTTAAAGTTAAAGTCACTTGAAATAACATTTGTGCTTTCCATGGAGGAGAGTGGGGTGACATTTTATGGTTTGCTGAATTTATTTTAATGCTGAATAAACTGTGTGCCATTTAGTTTAGTACTTGCCAAAGATGCTCCACAGGAAATAAAATGCTTTTCAGTCAGAAAGGCAGAAAGAGGTTATTAATTTCTGTTGTTAACACTTCCTTGAAGATGTCTGTCAGCAGGTTGCTCTGTCAGAACTGGAGTGAATATGAATCAAACTTTGACACTGCTGCACTGTTTTTTGACCATTTGATGCCATGGATATTTTCTGATTTTATTTATGCGTTTTACATCTGTGGCTTGACTAGTTTTAGATAATTTTACATAGGTGAGCAATTTGAACAGATAGTCCAGTGAGAGGTCTGTAATAACCACAAATCTGCCACTAGAGGCTGCCAAAATTGTTTCAAGACTAATTTAAGTAAATAGTTCACTAGTGTGTAATTACAGTAAGTGAATAGCTGTAGGTAGTTACTGTAGGTGAACAGTAGAGAAAAAGAGTAGTGGGAGCCATCCTCTCTAAAGTTGGCATTTTTAATATTTTGAAAAGTAGCTTTTTACTTTGTTAGAAGATGTCTGCTTTATTTTTTTCCAAAGAAGAAAGGTTCTTGGCTTTAATTAACTATCTGGACCCTAAAATAACATCAAAGATTGGAGTTATTTAAGTATTTAAATTCCCCTGAGCCACACTACCAAAAGCTATGATCTTTCATGAAAGTAACATTGAATAGATGTTTTAACTGCATGGACCATGGCTAAAACAAATAACCAGAACCATAAATCAACTAAAAATGTTGCCAACAACAACAGCTGGTTACAGCGATAAAAAAAGCCTAAAAAGAAAGACTATTGAAGTTGGACAAAGTAGGTATTAATAGATTGTTTAACAAGCACTCTTCCTTGAAATGAAAATGGGTTTGGGAAGTATGGTAGTGCAATGGATAGCATTGCTGCCTTGCAGAGCTGGGGCCCTGGCTACAATGGGTACAAAGTTTTTATGTTCAGCCTGTGTTTGCAGGATTTCCAGTTGCCTTTCCTCTAGGTGTTCTAGTTTACTGGGAAAATTGGCCCTAGTCCTAGTGTGTTCATGTTGGTGTCTGTGTGTGTTTTAATATACTGCCATTCCTTCTAAGGTGTATTCTGCCTTCTACCTGTTGCTTGAAGGGATAGACTTTGGCACCCCCTTCACCCTGTATTGGATAAAGCTGTTAGAAGATTGATTGATGGATGAAAATTGAATGAAACATGAAATTGATAGATACCTTGAAATTACAATACGGCAACTTGAAAAATTAAAAAAGTTATTTTTTTGTGAATAAATTAAATGCAATTTATGATATAATCAAATCTGAGAATAAAAACAACACAAAAGTCTATTCCTATAAGCATTCTAGAGGGACAATCTATATTTAAATAGTAAAGGTCTGTGATGCACATTCCTTGTATTTTCAAAGTCACCTTTCAGATCAAGATTAATTTGTGTGCAAAAATTCTATCAAATAGGTGTTACATACTATTTCTTATGGCATTGAATAAAATTGAAATGACCGCTTCTTAAATCCATATCTTTAATATAGAGAGATAAAAATTGAAAAGCTAAGCTTCGTACCCTGTCATTGTAATTTATTGATAGCACATGCAATATTCCATTGATGTATCATTTTGATACCCATATGTATCATCACTGTCTCTATAATATTATATCTTGTGTGTGTCTGTATATATATACACAGTACCATTATGAATCCCATAAATAAGATGATATATTGCTTTAACTGTATACAACATGCCATTGCTGTAAATAATTGGGAATATATTGAAACAGGAAATAGCTATCTTGGAAACATGCCACATGTGATTTGGTGCCTAGTTCGAGCTCATAAGATAACATTAATACTTAAAGTGCAGATTGATTGGACATCCATCAATAGTGGTATAGTGCATAAGGCAACTATGCTTGGCTATGCAATCTAAAATCCTGTAGCCGGGATGTGCAAGAGATAGACAGTAAAGCTTCAACAAGTTAATGCTAGAAGGCAGACAGAATTTAACAAATAACATGTCTGAGATGCCTTAGTACTGTTAAGCAAGAAGAGGCATTTACTCACCTTACTTCTCTCCATTCAATCTCCCTCAAAATCTAGCTGCATCTTAAAATACTGTATATATTGAGCAGTTTGTTAAATGTTCTTACAAGAAAGAAATATCCAATATTCAGAGAAATTTCCAGTATTTACGTAGTGTCGACTGTGTATTGGAAAAGTCCAGCCTTGACACTAACCAAGGAGAACTGTCACGGGAGCCGGTCTTGACTCCCGTAAAGTGCGTTGTTTAGGACCCTATGCGGATGGTATAATCCGGGAGTGACTGGAGAAGGACAACAGGGAAAACACAGCTGGATCTGGATTTGATTACAGACAGGGGGGCATTGATAGCAGTAATCCGGTGCTTGGGGGGGCGTGGAGAAGGCATACATGTCCAAAACAGTCCAAAGGGGAAATCGGGACGCGGTCCAAAATCCAATAGCAGGGAAGGTCCATCCGAGATAAAGACGAGGAACAGGGAACTTGGAACCAGAAACAGAGAAGTTAAAATCATAACAGAGCCAGGAGCTCCGAGCCCTGGACTCAGATGATCAGGACACCGGGGTGAAGCTTATGCCATCGGGTCGCTCCTGGACCCGCTGGTAGACCAATGCTGAGCTTAGAGCTTTGGAGTCACAGGGCTTAAAAAATACAGGGAAAACCAGAGACAGGTGGACGTAATAAAACTAAAATACAAAAGGGTCGGAGCACCCTCTAGAGGAGGGATGACGATTGTGACAAGAACAATATTACAGTAATTAATCTATTAAAATATTACAATATTGTGGTACTTCAAATTTACCAATAATACACTGTTTCATGGAGATAGAAAGCAATGAGTAGAAGTGAATTTACAGATAGAAGTGAGTGACCCAGACTATTCAAAGGCAGTTCCAACCTACTGTAATCAAAGGGAAGTACACAAACGTTCTGATTTAAACATACTGTAGAGCTTTTTATTTTCTATTTAATAGCCTTTTAATAAAGTATTCTTGGCCTGTTCATTGGATATCAAGTCCTTAAAATTAACAGTAAGAAATTATTTCACAAAGACCGAAGATCAAGCTGAAATCCCAGTATCAGTGTTGACACATTTTTCCTCTCACCTGAAAAAGTGAAAGTAGTAAGACGCACCCATAAAGAAATAAAATGTGTCACAATGCATCATTATAAATAAATTGGTAGAACAAACACAACTCAGAAACATTAAATATAATGTCCAGTATGATATACTGTATAATATCTTACTACATATACCCTAAAGCTTCTTTCGAAATGTGCAACAGACCATCATACTTTTCGACGATATGTAAATGTGCAGTATTTATTTAGAGCAGTAAATGATAGATTACAGCTTCATTATTTAGAGCAAAATAACTATTAAGATATCTATTTCCTCCATCACCACACACACCTCATCAAATGTCTCACTCTTAATAGATTTCATATCTATGCCATTAACAAATTGTAAGTTTTAATACAGATGTTTGTTATTATTAACTGACAATGCTTATACTATGTGCGCTTGTTCAAATTAATAAAACATTTAATTCTCGCAAATATGCCACAAACATTGACTTCCAACTTGGAAAATACATTACGAGGCTAGTAAGTATGGCATGTCAATTCAGGATGAAATAAGGTATTTGGAATTTAAGTCCTTGTTAGCATGCCATTTGTCACGCCATTGTGATCTTTCTATTAGTTATTAAAAGGGTATGGAGCAAATCATCAATAAGGAAGTGAAACATGTTAATCCTGAAATTAAATTTACAAAATGACAATAATAGAGGCATATTAATTTTGAGATTTTTTTTCCCAATTTCATATATAGTATAAAACAAATGCAGAAGGAGACAGTGTAAATGTCTCATCCTTAGTGGAAACTTAATTAAGATACTGCCACATATAGACAATAGTGTTATCTCATTATTCTTGCAAAACAGCCACTTTTGACAGTTTTAAAACCAAGAAGAACATGGATCACAGCTGCCTAAACCAACAAGACCTATCATGGTAAAACCAGAAAGCAACCTGTTTAAATTTTACTGTGTCTTAAAGTCTCTGCATAAGGACTGCTTCTGAGCTTGTCAGGAATCAAAATCCATTTGTTATATCTGTAAATACAAGCCTGAGTGGATAACACAGAGGAAAAATAATAGCTGCTCGGTGAGTGGTGGGTGGCTGAATAAAAATGCCAAGGCTAAGCAAAAGGTTTGGCTCCATTAAAATTCAATTTACGATGGGTTTCAATCACATCTTTAGTTCACAGCAATTTTAGGGCACCAGCATCAGAGTTCCCAGCAGGTGACCAATTGACATGGCATTTCTAAACTTAGGAGACATTTATAAACTATTGCACTCATCTGGTGCCTTTAAAATTTATTTTCACAAGACAGTGAGTGAAAGTCTAATCTTCTGAAATAGAACTAATCACATTTTATATATTACATACACTAGGAGAAAGATCAGAGCACTACCATGTATTAATTAAGACCCAGGGGATTCTTCTACCACTCTAATGGGAGAAAAATATGTATTCATAATAAGAGTTCTGCTATGGGCAAATAATAAAAAGCAAGATCATTCAGTAAATAGGTTATTCATGCATCTAAATGCAAGGTAAACAAACCTGTAGGCACAGGTAACATATTAGGGCTTTAATGGCTAAGAGACTATTATCAATTAAAGAGGGCTCTAAGAAACAATGTACAATATTATTGTGACACTCAAGTTAAAAATAAAAAACACGGAGAAACAGTATTATCCAAATTTAGAATCCAAGAATATATGGTTCTCTTGCTAGCAGTGTTGCACCATTCAGTGTTTTAGGTGCATAATTAATATTATCAGTTAAAAGAGAGCTATAATTTATACAGCTATACAAAGAAGATTATAAGAGATTGGCCTATACTTCTGGTTTGTTTTCTTTCCAGCATGATAAAGCAAATTTGGAACTAGAAAACTCATTTCTGATGATCTTTAAGTTTAAGTTTGAGTTGGACAGAGGGTTAAGGTTATAACTTTGTTCAACCATAATATTCCATGCAATGGTTGCATTTCAAATTTGGGGGGACGTTTTGAGTTACAAACTGGGCTTTACCTTCAGTTTTTGGAGTGAGCTGCGGTTCTGCAAACTGCCTGTTATAGTGTTGATTGATTATGAATGAAAACGAAATATTGTAGGTATGTGATTACAAACTTTATGAGACCTTTACCAGGGTGGTCTGAGGGTTCTGTACACAAAAAAACTTATGATGATAAACACAGTGAAGTCCAGGAGACTTTATTGCAGGTATTTTCACGGAAAACACAGATAAAACACACAGGGCAGCACAGTGGGTAGCATTGCTGCTTTACAGTGCTGGGGCCCTGGTTTCAGTTTCAGACCTGGAGTTCTATCTGCAGGGAGTTTGTATGTTCACTGTCCAAGAACATACTGGTAGGTTAAGTGGCTTCTGAGAAAATTGGCCCTGATGCTGGAGTGCATGTGTCTGTATTTGTGTCTGTCAGCCCTGCAATGACCTGGAGTCCCATTTAGAATATAGCCTATCTTGTGCTTGTAACCCTGAATTGGAAGAAGTGGTTTGAAAATTGATGGATGGATAAAATGCACAGAAATTCTCCTCTACCCATGTACTTTCTTTATATACTGTACCAAAGCTTTTGCATGGGTTTTCACTCTGTGCACCGTAGATTAGCTGGTTAGTCTAACTGGCATCTCTAAATAGGTCCTGTGTGCTTTTGTGTGTATCTACGTCTATTCATCCACTTTGTGCCCCATACATCTGCAATATACTCCAGGTCACGGTAACTTTTGCAAGGAAATAATGGTCTGACTCAGCTTGGATGTAGGTTTTATCTGTATGAATAATAATTATAGTATTGTTTATTTCAGAATATAAACACATGTAATCTCCTACAAATCAAATTAACACTGATAAGTGAAGATCTCGGGAATGTCTAAAATAAATGATCTTTTTGCTAAATTGAAGATTGCATATGCAGACTCTTTTTACTGTATCAACATTATAAAGGATTGTCTTGGTTTCAACAAATTTTTCTGCTCTGTCTAGAAGGGGGATGGGGTTGTCCATGTTTTCTATACGCAGTGCTCTGATCTTCATTGATCCTCCTGCGTCAAGATTACAAAGAGCATGTTATGTTCCTGGATTTTATGGTCACAAAAATAATAACCGTTTTTTTTATTTCTTAAGAATCCAACTCTCTGTCAGAACATTTGGGGATCACCTGTCTATTTGCAACATTCCAACAACTATTTCAGATTGGAATACATTCAGGTATAATCTATAAATCAAGCATGGATTAAAAATGTTTAACAGAATATAAAGAATTACAGATACTTATTTCAATAGAAAGTTACAATTTGATAAGAGTAGACACTGGCTAATAAACAGCCATAATGAATTTCTGGCAGTTGGGTTTCACATTTCTTTAATTCAATTTGAAGTTCTTTCTTCCCACTAATGAGCTTAAAATATTTTCTGAACATTTTGTCTATAGTACATTTATGTTAATACTGAAATATTTTAAATCTATATTTATCTTAAAATGCATCATTGATTTTAGCTTCATTTTGCATATGTAAGAAAAGGAAAAAAAGGAAACCAAAAAATAAAACAGTAAATCCATGAAATGAAGGTGCTTTCTCTTGACAATTTCTGAGCTCCTGACCTTCACCATTGTTTTGTCTTGCTGCCACTTCTGAGCTTTACTGGAGCACTTGTAAAATAGTGATTGACAGCACTGTTAAATTACAGATTCCTCCTGAGGTGAATCACTAGAGAGGACTTGCTATAATTCTCAGCAAATCCAAGCCAAGCATTTGTATGTGTCTCTGAAAAGTATAACAGTTATAAAATATCCCTGGGTGCTTTAAAAAAAGAAAAGTAAATCCATAGTTAATTCCAAGTTAATTAATGTTACTCGAAATGCACAAGCTTTATCCAAATTTGTGCAATCTGAGCTCAAATTTTAAATGCATTGTATAGAAATGTGTATATATGTACTGTACTTGTTACATAAATAGTATATATAAGTTAGGAATATCAAAATAATCACTACAGCAGCAAAAAGAAGTACAAATGCAGATTAAAATAATTGTATAGTTATTTATAAAATATATACTGTATGTATTACTTATTATTCAGTTGCATCCTGTTTATACATGTGTTCATACAGTATTACCATCAGGAGCAATGGCTGTGTTCTCACATTTGCAAAAAATTCAGAAACTTATACCACACTGTATCTGAAATTAAAGATAAATTGACTGATGTAACAATCAGAGGAATGGCATTCCCATACACATTGACCTCTAGCATCAATGATCATCTGGTTTTGCCTTATGCTGCTGATAAACCTTTAATATTGGCAATAACGAAACATACCCCAAGCATGCCTTTTAAAGTTCGGGTCATTAGACCATGCAGGCCAGTCTATCCTGTAGATTGTTTGATCTTCCAGGTAATGTACAGTTAAAATGATATTATTCTCCATCAGTTTAAACAGAAAACTACTGTATAACATCAGCTAAAAGTCTCACAATGTATTGAAAGAATGTGTCTTTGTACTGTACGTCACATCTGTCAATGTGATATTCCTTAAAATACACAGGTCTAACGCTCCAGCAAATGCACCCCAGAAATATTTTTCACTCTTCTTTGTCCACATCATCCTGTCTGTAAAAGATAACCAAACCCTAAGAATAAGCTAGGAAGCAACATGTCTTAATCATCTTAAAAAACAATCAGTTTTTGATAAAAACATCTTTTTTGGCGAATTCTTCTGTTAATGATACTTGCTCCAAATACAGGTTGGTCTTTGTGATCCAGATGTCCCACATTCAAGCATGAGTCACAAATTCATTATGACCAGAACTGCCCAAGATGTGTGTCACAGGGAGGCTGGAGAGATTGCCAAACTAAACCCGGCACACACAAACATGATGTTACTCCCACAATAGTATTTACAGTACCTGCAAGAATGTTTGTTTTATTTTACAGTGCTCCTTCAAATAAAAAATAACAACACCCAAAAAAATATGAATAGAGATACAGAAACAGAAACTACAAAAATGTACTGCATAAATAAAGGCTACTATAAGAAGTACATCAAGGAGTCCCACCACATTTTCATTATTGCACAATTCATTTATACTTCTAAAATGATTTAACATTCAAATAAAGCAAAAGAAACATGTGGATGCTTAATTACGTCATTCCTTCCTCCACAGTTGTTTCCCAGCCTGGAAACATATGAACTTGCATGGTTGGTAAGGGAACTAAATGCAAGAATAACAAACTACAAATTGTAACAGACTCAAATGGATGTGCACTGCGAAACACTGTGAAGCACAAGAACAAGAACAAGAGAGTGTGGATTAATAAACTGGATATGGTATCAGCACAAAACCAAAGCCAGGAATACAGCAGGACATCATACAGGCATATATGAAAAAATACCAGATCTAGAGCATGGGCATGCAGCCCAGAGACAGCTATTTCATGGATCAACCCGCATAATAACCAAACCTGTGCATTCTGGGAATTTCTGGTCACATTTAGAGTATGTTTTTTATGTTACTGTGCGCTGCGATGCAGAAAACCTTTAGGGGGTGAAACAGCAAGAACCATTATTTTCTGTTAAGATCTACATATTAGGAACATGTAGATCTTCCGATTGTCACTGAATCTCATGTAATTCACTGTGAAATTTAAACCTTGCCATAAGATGAATAGTTTCAAGGGAGGGTGGATTGAATGAGCAAATCTGCATTTTCTCATTTTCCTTCCATTGGTACAATATAGTCCGTGGGGTGAGGCAAGATATATAAAGATACAATTCCAAATTGGGTGGCTACAATATAAAAAAAAAGATTGGCAACTCTTTTTTTAATATTTTAACAAATGTTTACAAATATGTTTTTGTTCTACATAAAAGCATGGACTTCTTGGAGTTAATTTCTTCGTTCAGCAGCTGTATGGGAAGATAATGTTTCTGCATCAACATAAAATGACCATGATATCCCTTTGTAAACTTTACAATTTTGCCTATTGACAATATAAACAGGTGGATAGTTTTACTACGTCCTGAAATCCACCATCTAGGACATACTCAGGGTGGCACATAATATGGAAACCCTGTTGTGCCAGTATAAAATAGCAATATCTACATTGTTTTATATTATCATGGAGTATTTGAGACATTCACAGAATGCAGTATAAATTGAGTATTGCATACGCTAAATCTCTTACAAATATTGCAATAAAGGGTGGAAAATAAAGTATTGATGCTAATCAGATACTAATGTAATTGCTTTGCTTTCTTAGCAGAAGATGACTAAATCAAATGATGTGTTGTTTTAGAGATTGTGAAAGCTAATGCAGTATGTGCCTTTCATCCTCTATTTACAAAGGAGAGAGCTCCAATAACTGATGTCTTAATTTCTTAAAATCTCAGTCTAGCATCTTAAATAACTACAGGAACAATTTAAAGAAAGAATTTTAAAATGTTTCTAGAGTTAGCCTTCTAAATCAATACAATATTTATTACCATCAGTGCTCTTCAATAGCTCATCAACATGTCTTAATGAAATTAACTTTGGTGAACTTTCTTACAGTATATTGAATTTATCACTACCCTGGTAGTGATAAAAAATTATTAATTGAACATTTCTGTTGCTTAAAACATTTGATTTAGCACATAGCAGTACTGGAAACATATAGTACTGTAAGGCAAATCACAACAATCTGAGTACCAGCAAGTCATAAGTCAAAACAGAGAAAATACAGCAGCACACCAAAGTGGCTCCAGTCAAATTTGCCTTTTCTTTTATTATATTATGGACTTTTTGTGTCATGTTCCATCAGTATTTCTGTGTCTAAAAGTAAAAAATTAGTTTATGCCATGAAAAAGAAATTTTTTATGTGCACATAGTGTACACATATGTATTTGCACATACTGTATGCATGTGTGTACATACAGTATGTATATATATATGTATTATACATATGTGTATGATTTGTTTTACCTTTTGTATTTAGGAGTCTATCATAACATGGCTATTTGAAAATGTACTACTGTATATTGTACCTATTTTCTCCTGATTTAATTTAAGATTTGTGTAAACAACTTTTCCAGCACAACTCCAAAATATATTTTATTTGGAATGTTTGTATAATAAGTATCATGTTTAATGTTTCAGTAAAAGTATGGGTATAATGTTTTTATAATATGTTTGTATAATAATATGTAATAATATAATATGTTTATATAATAATAATACTGATATAATAATATTTAAAAAATAGTAGTAAAAACACACACTCCATGATCTACCTGCTTAAAGAACTGACTTTTACAATAGAGACTGAATTAATATTCTAAGCAGGTGTGTGGTGTGTGGTCTCCCTCCAGAACTAGGAAACCTGTTTCTAATTTAAAAGCAGTGAGAGCTTATGGTAGGTTTATGATTAAATGATAGAATCAGCATCACAGGTTCTACCCTCATTAGTCTAATTATGAAAATATATTACTCTGCTAAGGATGCTTATTCTTAACTGTTTCTTTTTCAAAGAAAACACGCAACTCTAACCCTAAACCGTAAACTAAGGTTTTAAGATTTATATAATAGAATTTGAATGGCAAATCTTATGAAAATTCAACAATAATTAATTAAAAAAATAACCTTTATTACCAAGATCTTAGGCTTGGCAAATATATGTACATGAATGCTATCTAAGTAGAACATAAAACCGTCAGAACAGCAAATATCAGTAAAGAACAGAGTGCAGAGTTATTATTTTCTGATAAATTGCTTAATTAAAATATCAATGAAATAGTTGAACTCTTAAATCTATGAATTTTTTTCACAAAATACATTTTGTAAAATATATTGACATGAAAAGTCATTAATATGAAAAGTTATTTTCCTCATGGATGTAACCTCTACGTGTTCTAAAGATAGATTAATTCTTGCTATTTCACAATGCAGGGTATTGGCAAAACCATCTAATCAAATGTCTAATTTTGTATTTTACATATTTTGATGTAGTGCATTAGACAGATTATCAATTATTTTAGTAAATACACAGTTGTACACTCCCAGTACTGTGAAATGGCTACAGATACCATAATTAATATGCTTTCCTATGATTCATAACTACTGTATTGTCTTAAATGTGTTCTTTGTAAGATCCATAAATAGAAAATTCCTAAGGTTTGATCAAAATGTCAAGTTCTCAAGTAAGCTAAAATGGTTTAATCACAAATTGCCATGTTTAACTGTTATTGGTATTCTCCCAAATATTCAGTATTTGGTTTAATTCCATAACTGATTTTTTTTTGTCAGGAGTTCCACAAGGCTCAGTTGTGAGATCTGTGCTGTTCCTGATTTATATTTATTACTTTTTTGGTGGAATATCTTTCACTTGTGTTGTGTGACACCCTGTACAATGTGTTGACAACATACATTTAAATTTTCTTCTACACCCATCTCAAGGGATATTTCTGTTCTGTCAGAAATCAAAACAGGTTTACAGCTATGCAGAAAGCATTGTTTGCAATGCTTTCAACTCTCAGTAACAATGACATGTTCTAACTTAGAAATGTTGCTTCCATATGCTTGTGTAATAGCTCATTGTGATACTAATACAATGTAAATAGGCATCATGCAGATAGTGTTTTGCTGCTGTTTAAAATACAAAAGCTTTCATTTCTTTTTGACAAGTGACAGCTCAGCCTACACTGGCATTGTGTATTGCCTATTTCCTTTGTAATACCCATAATAATAGTCAACATCTTACAAATTATAGGCAATTTTCTGTCTTTGTTATTTGTATATTTTATTAATAATTCATCACACATTCCACAGCTTCTGTATAATTCACACAAATGGTTCTGGAACAAACTTTATTGGAAACAAATTCCTCTAGTACAGGATGAAGTACTTTGGATTAGAGCTCACATATTTCTTTAGATAAGTCAGTGACATTGCCTCAGCTGTCTGACTTCGGATGTGTAAGATGGAAAAACCTGTAGATAAGAAGAAAGGAACTACTATACATGACAGCAGCAATAAGGATTTCATGATTCACAGACAAACTTTTACAATGAGGTCATTCCTCTCCAAGTTCCATTTCAAAATCTGTTTAATAGAAGATTTATGGAGGACCCAAGTTTCTAAAACAACAGCAGCTCTGTTGGGGGTAAATATCAACTATAAAATATTTATCTTATGTAAAATCTCACAAAGTCAAAATTCCAAAAATGACAAAAGGACAAAACTGAAATTGATTCAGAAAGATATCATTAGTATTTCTATTAAAACGTCATGGCTAGTACACCACTAATGTAATAGTTTGTAACCTTAACAATATACACTATTGTTGTCCAAGGGCTGTTTTTCTTTGGTAGGGAGCTCTGTAAGCTCCGTAGTAAAATGTATGACATAGAACAACAAAATAGAATCGTAATCACACATGTTTATGAAGGGATATTGCATTCTTTGGGATTTATATTTGCTATAGCTTTTTTTCATAAATGCAAGACTTTTATTGTTGAGAAGGGTAATTTGTTCTATTTAGTCTAATGTATACCATGCAGTTATAAAGCCTGTGGAAGCCTTATATAATTTGACTTTTAAACCTGCTGTTTCTGTTCAGGTTTTATCTTTCCTGTATGAAAACTGTGACCAATTTTCAAAGCATTTCATTTTCTGGATTGAGAAGAACACTCCCCCTCTTGGATTGTGACCCTCTTGTGGTGGAGGGGCTTGAGTGGCACAGGAAGCCTTAGAGCTATGTTGTCTGGACTTTTGTTTCCCAAAAGCCACCAGCTGTGCTCTAGGCAGGTGATGGGATTGAGGCCAGAGAGAGATGTAGTGAGAGAGTAGAAAAACTTGAGAAAATTGTCTTGTGTGAGACTTTTGCTGTACTCTGTTTTTTTATTTTTTGTGTCTCTCTTCCTGTTTTTTTATTGTTCTGATTAGTTGGCCACTTTGTTTTGTTGTTATCTGGGCTAAGATAGGAAGATAGCTTTTCTACACATCTACTGCTAGGTAGTTTTTTTTTAAATTTAGGTAAAGGCCCGTACATTTATGCAACAATAACTATTTTTAGGTGCCCTGTGCTCATTTGTTTTGGGAAGGCTAGGTAGTGGCCATACAGTTGGAATTTGTCCTAGTGGATGCAAGGGTCGCCTCTCTGAGACTATGAGTTGCAGCAAGGAAAACTCTTACAGTTTATTGTGCTTATGCACCTAACACCTAACTTAACCTGTTCAGAGTATTTTACTTTCTTTGAGATGATTGGTGCAATGCTTGATGGGGTGCCATCTATTGACTTTATAGTGCTGCTGTGAGAATTCAATGCTCATGTGGCAAATGATAGAGAGGGATGTGATTGGGAGAAATGGCTGGCTATTAAGTGGTTGTTGGACTTCTATGCTTGGCATGGACTGTTTGAACACAAGGCTGCTCATAAATATACTTGGTACCAGAGCACCTTGTACTGAAGGTCAATGATTGAATGTATAGTCATATTATCAGATATAAGAAAAACTGTCACAACTGATCTCCAGTTGATAGTGAATTGAGTCAAACAGATAGAGCGTTGGCTGAACAGACCCAGGAGACCAAAAGAGGTAATGATGGTGTCCTGGACCACCTGGCTGATATTGCAGTGTGGTATAAGTTCAATTCCCACCTAAAAAAGGTTTTCCTTCATTCCAGTGGAGGTAGGGACGCTGAGAGTGAATTCACCTAGTTCTAGACCACAATGGTTTGGGTGACAGCAAGGAGATGTGGTTAGAAGATGGTCATTGACAATTGTTGTGGGAAACCTAGGATCTGCTGGTAGATACTAGTGGCGATGGAAACTGCCATTTCAAAGTAAAAAGCTTTACATGCATTGCTTGTAGGGGGGTTTCTGGATTTGGAGAAATCTTTTCAGGAGGCAGTGCCAGAAGCCTCTGGTGGGTCTGGGTCCACTTCTGTAGGTGAGATTACTGCAGCAATTAAACAGATCCATAGTGTTAGGGCTGCAGGAGTGGAGGAGAACCAGATGGAACTGTTGAAGGTGCTGGATATTGTTATGGTGTTTTCAATGCTGTGTGTTCCTCACCCTTGGAAAGCCTCTCCCTTGGAAAGCCTCTGTCAAGGTGAGCTGAACTTCAGGAGGAACAGTGTGGTCCTGGCCATGGAACAGTAGACCAACTCTTTATCCTAGCACTGACAATTTAAGGGCCATGGGAAATCCCCCCCCATGCACAGACACGTTTTGTTGACATGGAGAAGGCTTATGTCCATATTCTCCAAGGTATATTGTGGGAGGTAATGTGGGAGTATGGGGTGCTGGGGCCAGTGCTATGTGCCATCAGGTCCCTCTATTTACATAGCGAGACATGTGTCCATTCTGGGAATCCAAGGGTTGCATCTCCGTTGTTTGCAGATGGTGTTGACTGCTTTGCCTCGGCTGACTGTGATCTCTAGTGCACACTGGAAAATGGGTGAGTGTGATTTGCCTGGGATGAGAGTCAGAACTTCCAAATCTGAGGCCATGATTCTCTCCTAGAAAACAGTGGATTGTTGTCTTCTGGGGAAAACAGTTTCCCCCAAGTGGAGGAGTTCAGGTATCTGGGGGTCATGAGTGAGGGTAGAAGGGACTGTGAGATTGACCAGCTGACTGGTGCAGCAGCTACAGCAATGTGGATAATAAGTGGAGCTGAGTTTTCAGATCTGGTTGATCCACATCCCCATCCTCACCTATGGTCACAAGCTTTGGGTAGTGACTTAAAGAATAAGTTGGTAGGTGCAAACAGTGGAAATGAGGGTTTCTCCATAGGAATGCTAGGCTTACTTACTATGACAGATTGAGGAGTGCAGCAGCCTGGGAGAACTCGTCTCCAGAAATGGCTAAAAACACAGAAGGCCTACAAAATGTGTATATTTTAAGACAAGTTTGAAACTGAATTTTAAAATAAAAAGTGATTGAATGCACAGCACGAGGGGTTATCCTAATTGAAGTATATATATATATGTGTGTACCGATGAATATGTTCAATACACAATATGATGTACTGTAGTATGGAATGTATCGCATAACTGACTCATCAGGAGTTTGTCCACAAAATCATTTGTCTATACACAAAGTAGCTTGACTTGAGATGCAACCTACAGATCTCAAGGATTAATTGTTAGTGTAAATCAAATTAGCTAAACTTTCAATAGAAGATGCTATAAAAATGTCTAGGTGAAAAGAAGGAAAAATGAATGAATGAAATAACTCACTTGATGTACTTGTTTTTCAAGGGATAGTGTCCAAAGAATAATCATGTGCCAATAATGAAAGACTGAAAAGTTTGAACAAGAATGAGCAATACTTAAAGATAATATTCTTAAGGAATAGAAGAGACCTCTGGGAGAGTCACTGCTTCTCTGGATCGAGCATCTGGTGAGGATGGTTCCACCCACTGGAGGTGTACTGGTCATGTCAATTGGAACAGCAAATTGCAAAAGTACTTGACTTGACTTGAGTACTTGCAAGAGAACTAGATTTTTAGGAATCAATCAAACATAACAAAATTCTAAATACACAACATACAATTTATTGATATAACACAAAAATATACATAAGCACATAACAAAATTTATATTTGTATAACCATCTGTTTTGATATGAAAAGTTGATCATTCACTTATCTTTGGTGTTATATCAGTAAATTGTTTATTTAGAACACTTACCTATGCTAGGTGGGCCAAATGGCCAACACTTGTTTGTAATGAAGGCATATTATCTTGGCCAAGTAATGGGAATCATAAAAAAAGCATCCATCCATTTTCAGTACACTCGTAATTCTTAAAGGGACACAGTGAGTCAGATGGAAAACCAGTCCATCAAGGTCACATACACACAAGCATTTGGGAGTAATTTAAGAATGCATTTTAGCTTAAAAAGAATGTTCCTGCTTTCCTGTAATAAAAAAATGATATTGATAAATATTGCCACATAGTAAGAAATTCAGTGAATACCCCAAAATAGCAATGTATAAAACAATGATTCTATTACTATTCACTCCCTCCCTATCACATTTAAGGTAACATTTTAATTAATGTTTTTTATAATTTGATTTAATTAGAATTAAATAACATAGTAGCATTACGAGAGATTAGTAAATGTAATGCTACAAATCAAAGCTATTTCATAGGATGATTTTCATATGAAACTAAAAATAAATGCTCTATTTGAACTAGAAATTGGAAGCATTATTCAAATTCATTTTTCAAAGCATGTTGTTTTATAAATAATTTGTAAGTGAGTATTTAAGTGAACAGTATAAAATTGCAATGATCCTTACCATCCCCGATACAAAAATATTATTATAATACTGTATATAAATGCTTCAGCTTGTCAGTTAATAAAATGCTCATTTAACAATTTGAAATAGTTTGAATGCATTAATTAACAATAACAGAGTCTTGAAAATATAACTGTAGTTAAGTGATTCTTCTAAAAAATCTATAATGTGTATTTTTATAGTAAAGTAATCTGGCTTTTAAGCATTGTAATCTGATGAATAATTGATAACAACAGCAGGGTCATGACTCTCCCAGACAGAGTAAAAATCCAGATGAAAGGAAATACTTGTATGTTCACCATTAATAAGAGAACAGGGATGTCACCTATTGAGCGCCTTTTGAGGTTCAAATGTCAGTTCCCACTTTGCTCTACAAGCTGTTAAACTCCTTAATTCTTTGGTTCTCTTTTTGCATCTCAGAACACTAGGAAGACCACATAAATGATTCATTTCTAACATTTTTGCATGGGTTGTTTTTTCTTCTCCAGAGCTATTCATTATAATGCATTCAATGTCATTAACCACAAACTATTAGTATCTTGAATATTGCATAACTTTCAAGGTTGCTAGAAGACGTCACTTGAATTGTCTAAAACTTGTATTGGAATATAAGATATTAGTAAATTAATAGCTTTTAAGATGAAAGACTAATTCCACATTTTAGAAGTAAATAACAGAGTGGTGTAGTGATTAAAGGGCTAGACTTTAGAAGGTCATGGGTTCGAATCCCTGTAGAGATCCTACTGTTGCACCCTGGAGTAAGATATTTCAAACAGATTGCTGAAGTCCTCCATATCCTGCTGAATACAGTAAATGAATACTCTCCAAATCATTACTTTTCAGAGTACTTGTTCTCAAGTTACGTATTTGTTTAAATTGCAGATATGTATACATAAATGAATTTAGGTACCTTTTCTGGTGAAAACAAAGTTTATTTATTCATATTGCATGTGTTTGGCTCTCCCACTCCAAAGCAAATGAAGCTGATGTGCAGTTATTCCAATTGGCAAAATTGAATCCTTAATGTTTTGTGCATTTACAGTAGGTAAAATGAACCAAATGATGCCAGTAGCAAAAAAAAAATTCTTAAGTTTTTAATGACCGTATCTATATTTTCAATAAACAGATTGATTTGTGGATTCCAGAGTGAAAATAATCGTTATTTTGACATATTTTAGATACAAAGTTTTATTAAGCAATTTTGCATGGAGACAAAGATCATAGTTCTCTTTTTCCTCTCTTCACACAGAAAGTAAAAGATATTAATAACAATTAATTTGGTGTTTAATGTTGGGAAACTCCAACTGATGTAAAATGTGACTTTTTAAATTATAATTCTGTTTAATTCCATTTTTTAACCAAAAATGTAGTTTGGTAACATTCTATACCAACATTTTCAACAATAAACATTTAATGCACAGTGAATAATATTTTTAATGTTTTACTGACATACAGTATACTGTATTACTGTCAAAATTTAGTCCATGAAAAAAGAACAAACAAAAGATAAATATACCGTATAAAATAAGGATTTCCAGTACAATTTATAAAGAGCTGTTGGTCTTGGTGAATAATGCCAACCCCTAATAACAAGACTGGTATTCTCATTAATTATATCTTTTCTCAGAAGGCATTTTTAGTTCTCTAGTGCACTTTGATGGTACTGCACTATTAATGTCACTTCTATGTTCATTACATCTATGATATAATTTTCAAATAAAATATTTAACTCAGTGTTTTAAAATGAAAAATGCACCATATGAAGTAAAAGAAAGAGACATTTCATATTTTAATCTGGTAGTGCAAATATGCTTCGATGAAAGCTTTGTTGAATTTATTACAGCAAAAAAGGCATGCTCAGATTTCTAATGTTGTATGCATTATGAATTCACTTTTTAGAATATTTATGCCTTCTTGACTGTGGCAGGCAATGGTCTGAAATCTGTACCTTAATGTCTTTAGATTTAAAGCTCATTAATGACTCTGAACTGCGGATAGATGCCCTTGGAATATGATCTGCAAGTCTAGAAAGTTCCTAGAAGGAAAAATGAATAAATGGACCTTTTGAAATGCATTTTTATATAAGTTTACAATTTATATGGTAAATAATATATGCAAATGTAATAGTTATATATTATATTATAATTCAAAGTATTTTTTAGGCATAATGAAGTATGTTTAATTTTTTTTTCTAAAATAAAACCTATAACATTTTGTTCACAAATACCACTTTATTTTTGAGGAATAAGATGTTTTATTTTTCATCTTTAATGTGTATTTAGATCAAAGAGCCAACACTTTCATAATACTCTCTACCTTACTTGTTGGGATAGTATTAAAGATACTTTCACACTTTTTCCATGTACTGTTTAATCAGATTATGAAAAATATATGCTCCTGATTCTTTATTCTCATGATAATGTAGCCCATGTGTTATCTAGAAATATGGACAGTACCTTTTACTGGAACTAGGTTTTTTTAGTGACCTCTAATTAATTCAAAAGAAAAAAAAATGTAACAAAACGATGGAAGCCATAAGTGATTGAGATGGGGAGAAATCATACTAAAACTCTATCTAATGTTGGTAAAATTCTAAATATGTTTTAAGAAGCATACAAAAATAACAAACAGTTAGAACACATTCATGAATTATGTATCTAAGGGGCTCTCATTGATAAGAAAGCATGAAAAAGGGACATCCAACTGCAATAATTTTTCTGACATCTGGAAAACCTGATAGGATGGACACTGAAGAAGCAGGGGGAAATACTAGAACCACAGAGGAGAAAAGAATATTAAAATCTTTTTTCCTGGTTTTGCAACACATTTTCTTTTTGTGAAGTTCCAAAAGATATTTTACAACATGTATTAAATACATGTTTAGTGGTGGGCAAAAACATACTTATGAATAGTATCTTTACAAGTCTTCCAAAGCCCTGACAGAGCAAAATATCCTCCATAACTTCATGCTGCCACCACCATGCTTCAAAGAATGGTTGGTGTTCAACGGTGGGACCTCCCAGAGAAACTGTACAGGTGGATATACACTTGAACTCATGTGAAACAGGTAAACACCATTTTACTAATTATGTGACTTCTCAAGACAACTGGTTGCACTAGACCCTCATTAGGTATGTCGTAGGAAAGGAGGTGAATATTTCTGCAATAAGTAATTTTCTGTTTTATATATAATTAATTTAGGATGATCTGTAGAATATATTTTCACTTTGACATTAGAGAGTGCTTTGTGTTGATCAATGGCAAAACATACCAATTGAATACATTATGATTTCATACTTTAATGTAATAAATTGTGAAAAAGTCAAACTGGGGTGAATACTTTTGCTAGTCATTGTGTAATATATAGCATATATTAAAGCAGCAATATTATTGAAGTGTGATAAATAAATTATTGGTAATAATATCAAGTGGTTGTAATTTTTATGGCTTGGACTCCATTATGACCACATAGGGATGTAACTTGCGAGGCATGGCTTTCCCTCTGCTTTCTGTCCTTTCCAAAGCTTCCCCCCGCCACAATGGCAGTGCACAGATTATGGGTGATTTGGCAGGCCCATCAATCACTGGAGCAGGATAGCTACTCTTCCTGCTCCGGACAAAATAGAACTGTGGGCAAAAAAGAAGATGGTGACTACAAGGAGTGTATTCCAGGAAGGAACCTGTCTGATCACCTGACCTTTACCCAGTGTAGACCAAACGACCCTGCTCAGAATGTTTGCAGAAAAGCAGAAAAGCAGTACATTTGCTGAGAAAGGTTATCTTGTCCTAGCTCTGATAAGAAGAGCGACACTGCTACTGAGTGTCATTTTTCCCAGCACTGGTAAAAAGAGTGGCACTCCAGCTAACTGTTATTTTTACTCATTCATGGCTATTTTTCCCCTATTTACTTGGTCCCCTCTTTAGTTTTTCCTAGCATTACTAGACACTTTTTGCGCGTTTGCACGTCGGAGCACAGGATCAGACGTGTTTTAACAAAAATCGTATTTTTCCCTTTACGTCTTGTGTGTGCAATGTGTCTGTACTGGGGGCCCGCCTAGAAACTGTGGCCCTTTGTGGGCTGTGCCATGTGGCATCACAACATCTACAGCATATGAACAAAAACTGCTAATAAAGTGATCAGAAAGAGGTGAGTGACTGGCTTCCATTGGCCATTTTCATACTGATTAGATTAGGAGCAGCCTGTACCTGAAATTGGAAATTTGAAAAAAAAATGTAATGGAAGAAGATACTGGTAAAGTTGCACCATTTAATGCTTATGTTGAATGGTAAGTGAGGGCATGACAAGTTTTAATTTTTGTCATGAGTCTCAGTGAGTCAAGTCCTGACCGTGAAACAGCTCAAGAGATGTCATCTCTTTAATGTTGAGGGGTCTGTTTTTTGGGGGGAAAAGTAAAGAGGAGATAGTTCCTCTTATTTAAGGTTTCACATTATGACCTATTGCAGTGTGTTTCAGGGAATTCCATGAAACTTTCTGGTTTGTCATTCTTAAAATCCAGATTTCAGGGCATTGCCAAGGGGACTTTATTTCCACAGTCAAGGAATATTAGCATTATTAGTTCTAATTATTAACATCAGTTCATTTTGCAATTTTAGTTGATGTGGATCCCCAAATTGTAAGTGTTTCTTCCTGCCAGATACAATTTATTTTTTGCAAGCTATTAACTGCACTTTGTTTGCAACCTTAAAAAGTGTTTATTTATAACTCCTCCTGAATGACTTAACTGGTTGAGGTTCTCACCCAAACACAGACTGAGCTCTATGATCACAGGTTTCAGACAGTGTTATGTCATTAGTTGACTGTGACAGGAATTCCCTATATAAAATTAAAATGACAATAGTTAAGTAACAAAAGTCCCATGTGGTCTATTGGTAATGGTGTCTTCATCTCTGTAAAATGGTTCCAATTATAAATTATTTTTATTTTTAAGAGATAATTATTTAAAAATTCATAATCAAAATGTTTAAAGAATGTGAATAAACAATTTAATATAAATAGATGATTAGACCTCCCTTCCTTTCATCACACCTACGATACATGTATAGTATGCAAAGTGTTGATTTATTTCGAGGAAGCTCTTGTGTAATTTGGTCCTATGTGAATATTATCTGGTTACAGTACATCTATGTCTTAATAGGATTTTGCAGCAAAGTGTAAACATCTAAAAAAAATCCCCTTTTCGAAAAATAATTCACCACCATATTTTTTCTGTGGTCTTGTTCAGAGGACCACGTTATAGAATTACTTAAGCAAAGCAATAATAAATAACACAAGAAAAAATGAATGAAAAAAGAAACACCCAGCTGACTTAACAGGTGGCAGTCAAGGCCACCTTTCCACTTGTCTAGAGATGCTGATGAAGATGGGGGAGTGGAGACTGAATAAATATTATAGGGCCACAGAATAATAAGTTACATTTAATCAAAGTACATTGTCAAAGTAGAAATATTAGGCAATACTTAAGTGTTATGGTTTTAATTAGGAACTTGCAATGCCTACTATGGAAGGAATTAATGTTATTACAACTTAAAAAGTATATACATGATAATAGATTATTAATTAATTCCTTGCTGTTGGTCAGGTGATATCTGGCTGATTTTAATCTTTGCTGGAGACTCTTGTCCGCAAAGAAGAGATATCGTTTTTTTTATCTTTTTTTTTCCATTATTAATGCAGTATTGAGGATCTAAACATACCCCATTAAGATACTTTCTGCTTTATTCCTTTTAGAAAATAATAGTCAATGCCAGGCTATAAAAAGGAAAATACATTTTGTTTCTTAATGTAATGAGATTTTATTATAATAGATGTTACAGGATGATTCTACATAAATATATCTATGTATTACATTGTATTGCTCCATGTTCTGTTGTATTTTAATAATAAAATAAATGATATTTAGATCACAAATATCATATGACTTTTAATGTATTTAAAAACATTCAATCAAGAGTTTCATGATTCTGGGTTGTAACAAAGTGAGATAAATACTCACTCAAGCTATAATATAATTGGCTGAGGCAATCCAAGAGGTTTGCAACAACAAGAAGGATGAATGGGTTAATGTACTGTATTTAATACATACTGTACATCTTCAGCATTGATTTTCTAACCACTTCTCCCAATTCAGGGATGCTGGGGAGCCAAAGCCTATCCCAGCAAGCAATGGCCCCAAGGCAGGGTACACACAGTCCACTGAAGGGCAGATACACAGACACAAACACATATTCACACCTAGGATCAGTTTTCACAGAAGCCTTAATGTATTTCAGTGAAAGATTAAATCTTTTTTCAGAAATACAACCTTGCTTTACAGAAAGATGCATGTTATAGATACTTTTCTTAGATTTTTTTGTTTGTTTTGAGAACATTTACTGATGGAAAAAAGAAACACAATCCCTCCTCCTCCACATTCTGGCCCTCCCGTCTGCGTGAAACAAGCTGAAGAGTGACTCATCTGTGAAGAGGACCTGATGCCAATGCTGGCGAGTCCATCGCAGCCTCTGTCTGACCCAAGCCAGTCAGGTGTGATGTCTAGAAGGTGTGAGCAGAGGGCCTCTGACAGGTCACCTTGCTCTAAGGCCAGCAGCATAGAGCCTCACTGTCGGACATTGTGTCTGCCAGCGGACATTGTGTCTGCCAGCTGTTTTAGCAGTGGTATGGGTGGCAGATCTAAAATGATCTCTCCCATGGAACAGTCTGATGTGTTGGTCCTGCTCTGGTGTTGTCACTCGAGGGCGACCAGATCTTGGACAGTTTGCGGAAACCTTCTCTTCAGTCGGGACACAGTGGAGCAGCTTACTCCATAGTGTCTGGCAACGCTGGTACATGATATGCCTTCCTGCAGCATGCCAATGGCCCTCTCCCTTGCTTCTGGTGACATTCGAGGCCTTATGGAATGCACAGAAAACAATGTGAAAAATGTGTGGCCTTTTTCTTGCAGTGACCTAAGCTTTGAGTTAAGGCCTTTTTAAAGGTGACCTGATCAGGCATTGTTCCACCTGGATCTCATTGGGTAAAAGTGCACCCAACAAGCTTTCGTGTGATTGGCAAGTTTCAATGCCTCACTGCACAAGCTGTATTGCTGGTCAGAGGGCTTAAAACAAATTGACAACTTTTTGTGAAAGTACAGTATACAGTATAAGCTATGACTATAGTATTCTTATTCCAGAAAATGTTTAATTTTTTTCCATCAGTACAGTATATTTATGATCACGAATATTAGGAGGTGATCTAATGTTATTCAAGAATTGTTGTAGAAAATAGGACATTATTTGGTCTCCTTTTTGATTGGAACAAGTCGCATGCCTGAATAAATAACCTAAATGGTTTTGCAAAGCATGAAACCTCCATGTTAACATATTTTTCTGCTGAATTCAATATTAATTACCTGAACTTTTTGTACATCAATTGCTCAGATGATCTGGAAAATAAATCTCTCCAGTGCTGGAAATTGTTTTTAGCAGGACTCATTAAAAGAGTTATTAACAGACACAATGTGTGTTGCCATTGGATGGTGAAAGTGCTTCAAAGTGTGAATTCATTTGCAACTTCAGTGTAAATGTACATTGGGCCTAAAGCAGTGATGCATGGCAAATGTATTGTTGCTGAATTATTTTAAGTTCAAACATACATAAAAAACAGTAATATTATAGAAATAAAATTTTGATAATTGGAGTATTCTAGTGCTTAGCTACATTCCAAAACATGCAATCCTCACATCTTCACAGAAGCTAAGGCATCTTAGTGCACAGCAAGCCATCACACAAATGAAGAACAAAGCAGCAGCAGGTGATAGAATTCCTGTAAAAAAAAATAAGTAGGCATAATTTTAAAAGGAATCTGACTACTATAAATATAATATATATATAATACTATTAACATAATTCCTACTATTAACAGACTACAACTATGTCCTCATACAGATCTTCAATAAAGAGGTAAAAACAGAATATTTCAAGGATCCCATAACTTTAAACATCTACAAAAATGGAGGAAATCCCAAACTGTGGAAATGACAGAGGTCTTTGAAGTGCATCGCAGGTATTATAAGAATGTTCCTAAACTGTCTTATTAATATTTGTTTAAAAAAAAATTCTGGACACATTCATACCAAGGTCCAAGTCCAACAAGTTTTACAATCCGTCAATTATTAGAAAACGTCTGTGAACAGCATCAACCAATCTATTTAGCCTACTTTGACTTAAGAAAAGGCTTCTAAAAAAGCTTATGAGAATCGTGAGGTACTCTGGAAGAGCTGTGTCCTTCCTGCTATATGGATGTCCTTCGAACTTCACCAGCATCCTTCACTTGCTTCATCGTGATATGTGGGAAGCAATCCCCAGTAATGGATCCATTACACAACAGTTTGAAATCTAGACAGGAGTCAAACAAGGATGTGTTTTGTCATTGTTCCAACTCTATTTTCAATATTTCTGAGTGCTATGCTCCATTTGATTACAGACAAGCCTGCTGGTGTCTAGCAAATAGCTGAACTGCTACTTGAATGATACACTATTTGATTTCCAATGACTCCAGTCCAAAACTAACTCTACTCAAACTTCATTCATCATACTTCAGTACACTGATGATGTGCCTTGACAGAAATGGATCTCCAGACAATTGACACTGTATTTACTGAAGCATATGAGGAGGTTGGACT
This sequence comes from Lepisosteus oculatus, assembly GCF_040954835.1. NCBI lineage: Eukaryota > Metazoa > Chordata > Actinopteri > Semionotiformes > Lepisosteidae > Lepisosteus > Lepisosteus oculatus. The sequence goes on along the minus strand of NC_090704.1, from coordinate 12,572,784 downwards.
TACATACACTTAGCATTAAGAAAACCAAGCCTTTCATCACCAAGCTCAAAGTATACATGATCCGGGACCATCAATTCAGATTAACAATGAGTGTCTGGAGAATGTAGAACACATTCTATATCTTAGAGGAGTTTTTTTTTTCTCCACAAAAGGCTGATATTAATAAAGGAATTCAGCCAGTGACCTTTGGATGTGTAAGCCGACAGAGAATAAATATTTAAAAAGACGAGTTCTATCATCAATGCTCCTTGCCGATTTTTTTATGCATCTAGTGGTAGGGCAGAGGCATCAATATCAGAGTTTCCTCCTAATCAGACACAACTAGTATTTAAGCAATTACACATCAGCTCTGATGGGTTAGTCACTTTGTCCAGATTTTGGGCTCCTAAAGAAGGTCTTTAGGAGGAGAGGAGGACAGAAAAATATATCAGACTGGTCCTAATCTCACACTCTTTCCCACATATGAATATCTCATCACTTGAGTGAACTTCATTACCTTATCTTCACCTTTGGAGCATCTACCTGGCTCTTTCCTCACAAAAGTGAAAGGGTTTGTCATGCCCCATACTTTCCTTCTCAAAGGCCAATACATTCCCAAACCCACTGTTCCACGGTCAATTCCTAATTGAACTCATCATATTCCCACATGCACTAGATTCCACAAATTCTCACTCCGGACCAATTATCCAACCACGTCCCTTTCCCTTCAGTATTTAAAGTTCCCACACACACCAACCCATGCTTACTATTGAGAAGCCTCCTGCAGTATTCTCTTGTGTGTGTGTTTCTAACTTTTTTTTTTACTAATCTCCCAGTTCCTAATCTTTGCTCCTGCCTTTTTGACCATGCTCTTTGGATTTCATTTTTGGATTTCCCTGGTTACTGGACTCATTGGTTCTCCAATTGACCAAGCCCCTGGATTACATGTTTTAGGTTGTCCCTGTGCTACTCCACATTCTGCAGGATTTACGGTTATGCATAAGGATCCTCCTATTCTACCTACTGTATTAGTTCCTCAGTTCCCTGACAGCATTCTGTTCGCTTCATTCTTACAGTAAGTTTCCTTGCCTCTTCCCTCTGCCAGAGTTATGCTAAAGATGTCTTTAAAACACTTGTCTCTAGGTTGTAGTTACTGAATTGAATTTCATAAACTGAACTATGGTGAAGTGATGTGGAAAGTTGGGAGATTCACATTGGATGCTATTGTAGATGTTTGTGTTTCAGACACCCATAATTCTTCTTCTAGCAGTGTCCATCTGTTCTACCTATTGTAGATATTCTAAACTCTTCAGACGCAAACATCTGTAGGTTATGGGGGAGATACGGTTTCATATTCCCCTCTGTAAATGACTGTGCTACTGATGTAGGCATGCATAGTTTTAAAATTTGATTCTTTGCTGCAAATCTGTTTCCTAACTATTAGGAGTTAAAATCTAAGTGTAAATTTGATTACTTTTTGTATTCTCCCAGTGAGAAGGGCTGACTAAGATTATCATATAAAAAAGTAAATTAAGTGATAAATTATGTATTTTTCATTTACCTTTTGACTTACTTTCAAAACATTGCTATTTAGATATCCTGCATTTTTATTCATTGTTCCTGTTTTCTGAATTAATTAGGACCCTCGACATGGTCTTCATTCACCTCAGGACTCAGTTTCCCTGACAAACTTCCCACCTTTTTTCACCATCAACATCATAACATTGTCAATGAATTGGTTCATGAATTACATGTTGAATACATGGGGAAAACTTTCAAAGTCCTGATCTGGTGTGAAGCCTAACTTACAGTAACACCAACTATCTATTCTAAATATTGGGTTTGTGACAGCTATGTCAATTAATTAGAAATTAGATGCATCAGCTAGTTGTCAATCCTTGCTTGTTTTTTTTTTTCAACCTCAAAGCTGTTGAATTGAAACATTTCTCTTCTCTCAGGTCCTGTGTCTAATTCATGTTCAATCCTGTACTCTCATACTATAGTGTCAGCTAAGTTCGGCTGATGTGAATTGTCCTGCTGTCATTTCACTCTAAGGTCTGTATTGATTGCACAGATCTTATTAAAGTTCTGGAACTAAGCATTCAGAAGCTAAATGCAATAGCTTTCAGGATTATAAAGATCTAATAAGCAAATAAGAAAACAGTAATTAAGCAGTATCAAGTGATTTCTCATATGCATTACTTAAAACCTATTTCTTTAAACTTTTGTATTTGGGTAAGTATTACATTAGATAATACTGAACCATTCAGACAAGTATACAGGTAGGTAAAATGTGTACCTTTTAGTAGTCTTGCAGTTCTTATAAGTGAACTTGAATTAAACTTTTCAGAAGGTAAATGTTTTTGGTTTTTTTTTTAGGAAAGGATTTTCATTTCATCATATTGCAGAGAAGATCAATTTCAGTTTATTTCTTCAGACTGATTTTGTCAGAGATGCAGCGAAAGCATCTTTCTTTAAAAGAATCTAACATCTTAAAACAATTATCTATAGCTACAGAACCAGGACTGTCCAAAAGATATAATTTATCACTTAGGTGCAGTAAATGTTTATCTTGGTCTCAGCTGTCCATAAAACATTTTTCCAAAACTAACCTGGCTTGTCTTTGTATGGTGAAATATTTTTTTTTCTTTCTTGGTGCTGATGAAAGGTTTACATCTTCTGGATTGCCGTTGTAATCTTGTTTCACTCTTTTATGAACTGTTGATTTTGATACATTCACCTGTGCACTTTGGAGGTCGTTAGAAAGGGTTTTCTTTTGCTTGTTTTTTTTTCCCCCATTCGGGTACAGAGAGGATTGCAGATTTTTTTGTGGCCTAACTGGTTTTGGCTGATTGGTAATTATATCTGTTTTCTTATCTGTATATTTGAAATTGTTAGTTTTTGGTACTGTATATCTGATTTCTGTGCTTTCATTCTGATTGAGTTTATTCTTCCAATATTCCCTTCTTTAGCAAAATTTCAATTTGGACTTTTTTGACTAGTTCACAGCTCTTTTATGAGTGTCTAATAACCCACCAACACCTGACCTATCAATTATCCTAATACTTTAGATGCATCTGAACACATGAAGTTCAGCAGTATACAGTAAGTCACTTTAAGTGATTTAAGGTGGTATAACTGGCTTAGCTTTATTAAAAACAAAATGCATAGGAGCTGTACTTGTAATTCATGCATTTTATGCTTTAGATGTCAAGGTGAAAATCCCAGTTTACACTCTGCTTTCCCTCTGCTTTAAAAGGGCTCAACAATATACAGAGCATATATAGTACATATACCTGTATATGCATTATTATATACATATTTTGTAAGATACCATCTATAACGCAATGCATTAAGGCATACAGGCCAACAACAAAAAATAACACTTGATGATTTATCATACTGTCAGATTTTAATCTTAACAGATTAATTCTGGTTTAGTAACTTCTAAAATCTGCTTTGCATTGTAGTCTTGGGGATGGAATTAAACATGGAAACTTAGGCTAAACTTTAATGTACTGTATTTAGTTATCAAAAACCTGTTTGCATTTAACTTAAAAAAAAAGAAAACTGTGAATGTACACACTCTAAAGATTTACACTGTATTCTGAAATCTTACATATCTTAAGAGACAGTGTTTTTTTAAATTAATTATGTGTAACCTTTTATATAGGATAAAATAACTGATTTAAATATTTTATTGCAGTACTGTCTTTCACTTTAAATACAGTGTCGGTTATTCGATTTAGGAAAAAAAAAACTGCTGATAAGATAGTAATGCACATACAGTATATGGCCATTTAAGTTACTAGATGTTTAAAATTTTAAATGTAAAGCAATCCTTTCTCTGTCTCCCCAAGTAGGGTTTTCACAAATTCAACTAGATTGACACATGTGCTGTAATGTGCACAACTCTTATTGGTGAGAGCAGCATGCTTAGGTGATGCAGTGAACCAAGATGCAAGACAAAGCAAGCATGCATTCTTGCTGGGAGATACTGTAGGTAAAGCGAAGTCTCTGTCGTGGTCAGGAATCGGACGAAGTTCGCAACGGATCAGGAGGAGAAAGTACTTGGGTATAATGCGGCAGTGAAACCAGGGCACAGACATGAGTTCAATGCTGGAGATATAACCAGGTAGAGCGCAGAGAAAATCCAAGGAAAAGTCTGGAAACACAAGCGAGGTCAGAAGACAAGAGTAACCAGAGCACAAGTGGAAGTAGGACAAACATGGGACAAAGACTCACTAAGACAGAGCAGAGAACAGTGAGGAGAAAAAATGGGTCTTAAATGCATTAACCCAGCAATTTCCTTGTTTTTTAAGACTATTTAAGTCCCTTAAGAAGCGACTGACTTCCTGCCATTTCGTGTTGTCATGGCAACAGTTTGATTAGTGGGTGGAGCAGAAAAATTGATTTCCATGGTTGCCGGAAAACATCTTTTTGTCTAGACTGAACATCCTCTATTTTCACTGTAGGATGCTATTATCTTGTCTAGGTAATATTTATGTATTTTCCTAACCATTGCTCACTGAAGTATAAGGTGAAGGAGTCAGCATTAAAGTTTTATAATTTCCAATTTTCAGTGAGTGAAAAGAAAGGGTTAAGGGAATTATAAGGTTCTTTTATTTTCATTTGACTTAAAGCAATTAATTGAAATTTTGTAAAAATGGAGAGACCATTTTTTATGACCAGAAACAATTTCACTGGAACCAATGAAAAAGAAAAGAGTGAATATCTCAATAGCCAAAGCAGATAACATTAGTTGAAAAGCATAACCATCGGATTATCTTGTGTGAATTGTTGCTGCATTTATTCATTTGTGGGGATTTGTACATACCACAGCACACCCAAATACAGATATGTACCATGTGGCCATATTGAATCCCTTTAGCTACAAGAAAACATTGAACCTACTTATAACTTAACAAAAATTGTAACCTCATATTTTTAGTCTAGCTTTAGATTTATAGGTGGTTATTAACAAAAACTTTCTGTAAAGCTTGGGAATAACATGATGTTTTTATTGTAATTAATAAAGGAGCACTTTTGGCTTTATCAAGAAGCTTCTGATGTGCAGGTTGGTTCAAACACAGGCCACAATTCGTTAACAAACCAAAATCACTTCCAAGACTGAAGTGATTAAAACCATGTGTGGGTTGTTAAGCAAAGCACAGCTAGACTTTACATAGATAAAAGAAGGGAGAAATCATGGGAGAATAGTGATTGTCAGTCTGCAGAATTACTAAGAGGTTTTGGTTTTAATGAGGTAACAGGTTTTAACCCCTCTCATGTTAGATACAAACAA